>NC_042626.1:4141238-4776301 GCF_901001135.1 Rhinatrema bivittatum | reverse complement strand
TTAATTAAATCAAGCTTTCAATCTGCAGGCTCTTCGTTTCATGTTAGGACAATCTGAAAGGGTAAATACCCATTCCACCCCACGCAGCAGATCTCGCCTGCGTAGCCTCTCACCACGGGAGCGATGGTTCACCCGCTCCATCATCTTGGTCGCCCTCCTCTGCGCCGTCTTCTGAGACCACGCGAGCAGAACTGCGCACAACATTCAAGATGCAGTCACACCACGGCTTCAAAGGATTTTGCTGGTCTGGCCCCCAGCCTTGTTCTGAGTCTGCGGGGGCGCTGCTGGTTATTGGGTGCAACGGGTACAGTGATGGTGACCCCCAATAGATTGTCAGCCCCAGGAAAAACAATAGAGGCAATCTGATATTTTCCATTTTATTCTCGGATCATTCCTGCTATTCGGTTTGCTTTTCTGACTGCCGCGCACACGGAGCTGAGGATTGTTCGCAGGGATGCCGAGCTCCTCTTCCTGGGTTAGGCGACTCCCGATACAGAACCCGGCATCGGGTACCTGTTGTTGGGATGATTTTTCCCTGTGTGCATCACTTTGCACTTTTCCACATTAAAGAGGCAATTCTGAAAGTCTGCAGCCCGGGTGGTTTCCCTCTGAAATGCGCCATGGACATAGCCACCCAATGGCTGGGCCGGGACGTTTTATTTGTGCGCAGTTCTACACCTAAATGTCCCCAGGAGCGCATCCTCTAAATGCAGACCATACATCCATAGAACATCTTATTTATTTATTTAGAATTTTTATATACCGACATTCTCGATACACATATCAAATCAGGTCGGTTTCTATTGAACAAAACAGTCGCTGTTAAGGCGTTACATTGAACAGAGTTTTTTTGAACATAAGAACGTAACTTATTAAATAGATATCAATAACACGTCAAACCGTGTTATTATCCCAGGAAAGCAGGAGACAGCTAGAGAGCGCGAGCAACCTCGTCACTGGGAGGCAGTAACAGGGGCAGCGTCTTATGCAGCCTGTGAGCACCACCGTCTTATCCCAGGAAAGCAGGAGACAGCTAGAGAGCGCGAGCAACCTCGTCACTGGGAGGCAGTAACAGGGGCCGCGTCTTATGCAGCCTGTGAGCATCACCGTCTTATCCCAGGAAAGCAGGAGACAGCTAGAGAGCGCGAGCAACCTAGTCACTGGGAGGCAGTAACAGGGGCAGCGTCTTATGCAGCCTGTGAGCACCGTCTTATCCCAGGAAAGCAGGAGACAGCTAGAGAGCGCGAGCAACCTCGTCACTGGGAGGCAGTAACAGGGGCCGCGTCTTATGCAGCCTGTGAGCATCACCGTCTTATCCCAGGAAAGCAGGAGACAGCTAGAGAGTGAGAGCGAGAGCAACCTCGTCACTGGGAGGCAGTAACAGGGGCCCGCGTCTTAATGCAGCCTGTGAGCACCACCCGTCTTATCCCAGGAAAGCAGGAGACAGCTAGAGAGCGAGAGCAACCTCGTCACTGAGAGGCAGTAACAGGGGCCGCGTCTTATGCAGCCTGTGAGCACCACCGGCTTATCCCAGGAAAGCAGGAGACAGCTAGAGAGCGAGAGCGAGAGCAACCTCGTCACTGGGAGGCAGTAACAGGGGCCGTGTCTTATGCAGCCTGTGAGCACCACCGGCTTATCCCAGGAAAGCAGGAGACAGCTAGAGAGCGCGAGCAACCTCGTCACTGGGAGGCAAGTAACAGGGGCCGCGTCTTATGCAGCCTGTGAGCACCACCGTCTTATCCCAGGAAAGCAGGGAGACAGCTAGAGAGCGCGAGCAACCTCGTCACTGGGAGGCAGTAACAGGGGCCGCGTCTTATGCAGCCTGTGAGCATCACCGTCTTATCCCAGGAAAGCAGGAGACAGCTAGAGAGTGAGAGCGAGAGCAACCTCGTCACTGGGAGGCAGTAACAGGGGCCGCGTCTTATGCAGCCTGTGAGCACCACCGTCTTATCCCAGGAAAGCAGGAGACAGCTAGAGAGCGAGAGCAAACCATCGTCACTGAGAGGCAGTAACAGGGGCCGCGTCTTATGCAGCCTGTGAGCACCACCGGCTTATCCCAGGAAAGCAGGAGACAGCTAGAGAGCGAGAGCGAGAGCAACCTCGTCACTGGGAGGCAGTAACAGGGGCCGTGTGTTATGCAGCCTGTGAGCACCACCGGCTTATCCCAGGAAAGCAGGAGACAGCTAGAGAGCGCGAGCAACCTCGTCACTGGGAGGCAGTAACAGGGGCCGCGTCTTATGCAGCCTGTGAGCACCACCGGCTTATCCCAGGAAAGCAGGAGACAGCTAGAGAGCGCGAGCAACCTCGTCACTGGGAGGCAGTAACAGGGGCCGCGTCTTATGCAGCCTGTGAGCACCACCGTCTTATCCAGGAAAAGCAGGAGACAGCTTAGAGAGCGCGAGCAACCTCGTCACTGGGAGGCAGTAACAGGGGCCGCGTCTTATGCAGCCTGTGAGCATCACCGTCTTATCCCAGGAAAGCAGGAGACAGCTAGAGAGCGAGAGCGAGAGCAACCTCGTCACTGGGAGGCAGTAACAGGGGCCGCGTCTTATGCAGCCTGTGAGCACCAACCGTCTTATCCCAGGAAAGCAGGAGACAGCTAGAGAGCGAGAGCAACCTCGTCACTTGAGAGGCAGTAACAGGGGCCCGCGTCTTATGCAGCCTGTGAGCACCACCCGGCTTATCCCAGGAAAGCAGGAGACAGCTAGAGAGCGAGAGCGAGAGCAACCTCGTCACTGGGAGGCAGTAACAGGGGCCGTGTGTTATGCAGCCTGTGAGCACCACCGGCTTATCCCAGGAAAGCAGGAGACAGCTAGAGAGCGCGAGCAACCTCGTCACTGGGAGGCAGTAACAGGGGCCGCGTCTTATGCAGCCTGTGAGCACCACCGGCTTATCCCAGGAAAGCAGGAGACAGCTAGAGAGCGAGAGCAACCTCGTCACCGAGAGGCAGCAACGGGGGCCGCGTCTTATGCAGCCTGTGAGCACCACCGGCTTATCCCAGGAAAGCAGGAGACAGCTAGAGAGCGAGAGCAACCTCGTCACTAGGAGGCAGTAACAGGGGCCGCGTCTTATGCAGCCTGTGAGCACCACCGTCTTATCCCAGGAAAGCAGGAGACAGCTAGAGAGCGAGAGCAACCTCGTCACTGGGAGGGAGTAACAGGGGCCGCGTCTTATGCAGCCTGTGAGCACCACCGGCTTATCCCAGGAAAGCAGGAGACAGATAGAGAGCGAGAGCACCCTCGTCACTGGGAGGCAGTAACAGGGGCCGCGTCTTATGCAGCCTGTGAGCACTACCGTCTTATCCCAGGAAAGCAGGAGACAGCTAGAGAGCGAGAGCAACCTCGTCACTGGGAGGCAGTAACAGGGGCCGCGTCTTATGCAGCCTGTGAGCACCACCGTCTTATCCCAGGAAAGCAGGAGACAGCTAGAGAGCGAGAGCAACCTCGTCACTGGGAGGGAGTAACAGGGGCCGCGTCTTATGCAGCCTGTGAGCACCACCGGCTTATCCCAGGAAAGCAGGAGACAGCTAGAGAGCGCGAGCAACCTCGTCACTGGGAGGGAGTAACAGGGGCCGCGTCTTATGCAGCCTGTGAGCACCACCGTCTTATCCCAGGAAAGCAGGAGACAGCTAGAGAGCGAGAGCAACCTCGTCACTGGGAGGAGTAACAGGGGCCGCGTCTTATGCAGCCTGTGAGCACCACCGTCTTATCCCAGGAAAGCAGGAGACAGCTAGAGAGCGAGAGCAACCTCGTCACCGAGAGGCAGCAACAGGGGCCGCGTCTTACACAGAACTCTGGGCGAGATCACCCTTTTGTCTGACCCAGGTTGCCAATTCTTGAATTTATGGAGATTGTTAAAACTAGAAGTCTGGTCTCGAAGGGAAAACGAGGGGGCAAAGAGTTTTAATCTTAGAATCTAAAAACAGTAAGGCAGCCATGGAATAAGGAGGTTACAGTAAGAGTGGACGGGCCTGGTGACCCCTTCCGCAGGCCGAGTTACCGTTTCTCCAAGCCCAGTCCCACCTGGACTCTCAAGTGAAGAGCAGAAGCCATGGGTCATTTCAAGGACTACAACCAAAATATGAAAAAGAGACAGACAGACAGACAGACGTAAAAACCATTCTAAACGAGAGCATCCAAGCTCCGTCTAAACGTTTAATTACAGAAGGCCCTCAGCAAGTCGGTAAAGCCTTGTGATCATAAAAACAACAACCGTCGATCATTCACCCGCATCGGTCCCGGTAAATGCACTTAATAAATACTCAAGATCCAGTCCCCACATCAGGGGAACGTTCTGTAACCCACTCGTCTGGACGTCACCCTTCTTTCAGTCGGGCCATTTATTCTGAGGTGTAAGCAGAGTTCAGAGTGGTTTTTAGGTCCGTCCCTCTTCCATATTTTCAAGCCGCACTGCCGGCCTCACGAGCGTCCCAGACACAGGTTCGACGCTCCCTGGCTCGGAGCCAGCTCCCTCGCAGACTCCGGCCCAATGTGCGCGAAGGGCCCACACCCATCCATGCACCGCAGGAAGCGCTGAATGCACAAGAGGAGTCTTTGTAGCAATGGGGACAGGATAAAATTAAATCAGGAGAAAGCGAACTCAAGATCTCAAGTGAAAGGAAATAATAGCAGAAACCAGCGCGCACTGCCCCGAAGCTCCTGCACTAATTATCTGCAACGCAAGCCTCGGGCGTCTTGGCATGCACGTCCCTGGCCTGGCACAGAGCGCCCCCCCGTCACCCTGGCAGCAAAGGAGGCAAATCTGCTGGGATCAGCAGCAGGTCAAAGCCAGCAGAGTGTGACAAGCGTGAGGGGAGCCCTCCAGGCCCCTCGCTCCTGTTTACATTCCCCTGAAAGCAGGCCCTGCTCACTCACATCCTGACAAGTGCTCTCCAGCTGACAAGGCCGCTCCTGCCTCCCAACACGTGCCAGACCCTTCCCAGATTGGCCGCACGCCCCGGCTCCCAGCCAGATTACAGCGAGAGAATTTGTACTCGGCGCCAATTCCATCGGAGCAGGGCCGTAAGGAGATTCCCAGGCCTGCTGGCGAGCACAGAACAGATGTGAGCGCGCGGCGAGGGACACAGCAGCCCAGCTACACAGAGGGAGCCAAGGCACACCGGGAAGGGAGGAGGAGGTGGACCCTGCCCCAAAGAGCTGAGAACAGAAATCTGACCCAGAGGCTCGGCCGTGAAATTCCCCAAATAATCTGCATCAACCCCAGGCCGTTTCCAAATCAAGAGAAAGACCCAGCGAGTCAGGGAGGATTCCTCGCTTGGGTTTTGTGCCAGTGCTTTTGCTTTATTTTACAGCTGCCGACGGATTATGGGCGGGGGACAGAATAAAATCTTAGCAGGACAGGATGCTGCAGGGATTGCACAAGTTTCAGCAGAAGGCAAGCCTGGATTTGCCGACAAGTTAATGAAAGTCAGCAGCCTGTCCCCAGTTCCCAGGAGGAGGCCTTCTTCCCGAAAATCAAAGATGGCAAAACAAAACCCGGATTGTAAGCCAGCCCAGCGGCCCCTCCCCCATCCTGCAAGCCACTCCGCCACGTCCCCCCCCCCCCCCCCCAAGAGTTTCCTGCTAGGGACAGACGGGAGCTTGGGAAAGGAAGGAGCCAGGCCTGCTTCACACAGCGGGGCCCACGTAGTCTGGCCGGCTCCTCGCAGACCCCACTCGGTCAGCTCCCTCTGCCACGCCTGCTTGGACTCAGCCCCCGGTCCGGGGGCACCAGACAGACATCGGCCCCCCTCATATCAGGTTCTCGCCCACTTCAGTTCCTTTATCCTCTCCCAGCTGCTTCCATGGTGCGAGGTCAGAGAACGCCGAGAGCGGAGGGAGCCAGGTCACCAGCAACAAATTACAGCCTTCCTATTAACTCTGTTACGTGCCCCAAAACGAAGCCAGCCCGGACCCGCCAGGGACTGCTCCTATAGGGGAGATAGCAGCTCCCTGCCCCATCCTCAGGGACTCGAGCGCTTCTCCAGAACTGACCCTGCATGCGGCTAGCCGGGCCAAGGCTGCTCCGAGCCACGGCAGAAGCAAGGAGCAGGTCTGCAGCCGCTCTGCCGCCAGACAGATGTGCACCCCGGGCTTCTGCGATACCGCGCTGGTGGGCGCCGCAGGCCCCTCTCGTTCACCTCGGTCTCCCTTTCCTACACAGCCAGGACAGGAGAGGAGAGGAGGGGGCCCCGCCCAGCCCTGCTGGAAATGTTGTAGGGGGCAAAGAGCTGGGCAAGGCTTGTGAGACGGCAGAGAGCCAGAAACACACAGAGCCCTCCCTCCGCACCCCACCCCCCAGCTCTCCGGGAGGGGAGAGCTTTGTCTGCTCGCAGGATCTGCGCGCCCAGAAGCATTCGGGAAGCAGCAGCTGGGGCCCTGCCCTCAGAAAAGCAAACACAAAAAAAGAGGAGGATTCTCAGACAAGCGGATGTCACTGCAGTTCCTCAGGCCACCGCCCCCGTGTCCCTCCCTGCAGAGAAGAGAGGGGAGCGGGTCCAGCGAGGAGGGGCCCCAGCAGGTCCACTAACCTGGGTAGAGATGAGGGCAATGCCAGGGTGCAGGGCAATGGACACGGAGATGTGGGGGGATTTTACCTCTGCAGGCGGCTTTTGCACGCTGGGGAAAAACGCTGGCCGCGCTCACAAGTTTCAGGATCCACGAGTGGCACAGACAAAACGTGTGCGAGGGAAGCGGCGAGCGGCTTGTTACCAGCAATCCGTGATAAGAATTACGGAGGAGGGACTTGGACGCTGCAACACAGGAGAGGAAAAGCTGCACTGCTTGCAGAAAATGGCAAAGGCTGATCACACCAGCGAGCACGGGCCAGCCACATAGCCAGGGGCAACCTGGCCCGAGCTGGTGCCACTCCGAGAACGGTCTGTGTGTGACAGAAGAGGTGGTGGCAGACGTGTGCTCCAGGGTCCGGCTCGTTCCCCGGTAACCAGGGAAACCCTGGGCAATGAATGCAGGTCCACGCGCCTGTGCGGGTTCCTCTCTGGGTGCCAGGACCAGCCCAGCGGCTCCATGTGCAGGACCCAGTGCAGGCCTTCCACTGCTCCACAGATCGGCCGGGGCTGGGGATGCAGAGAAGGGACCAGGAGCAGCCCTGGTGCAAGGCCCTGCAATAAGTGAGATTAAAGTTAGAGAGGGAGAGGGGAATCTGCTGAGGCCAAGCAGGAAATGCTTCACCCGTACGCCATTAGCTTCTCGCAGCGCTGCCGGCGCACGGCCCGACAGGAGGGGATTTTGTTTCTGGAAAATTCAACAATAGCAACGTACAGAGCTGGAGGTCTCCAGCCTTGCTGCCCTCCGAGCCTGGTTTAGTAAGTCCTAGCGCAATGAGCGGAGGTCCTTAGAGTCCCGATATTGCATCCAGGACGAGTGACGTTAACAATTTGCCTTCCAGACTTCACCGCACCGCCTGACATAGCCCGAGCCACCTCCGCTAAGCAGGATCTAGGCCCAGCCCCACCAAATCTGCAAAGCAGGACACGAGGGGTGAGAGGTCAGCCGCCGGCCTCTGGGGCGTTCCTCGTCTGACAAATAAGGGTCTTCATGCAGTTCTGGCAGGGCTGCGATGGGAAGAGTCCTGTGTTGGCGTCTCGCTGCTGAGGCATCGTTTGGACTCCAGCGAGCCCAGACCCCCGCACACACATAGGACGGCAGCGCTGGGGGAGGGGGGTGGAGTCTCTCCCGTTAACCGCTGAAAGGCCAGGGGGAGAGCATCCAGAAGGTGGACGGGGGCACAAATGTCTTACAGGGACAGAGCTGGAGTCCTCTTAGAGGGACGAAGGAAACCAAGCAGCCAGCCTGACGGCCCAGCGCAGGTCCAGTTCCATTCCTGGCTGAAGCTCCTGGGCCCGGCTTCTGAGGGAGGGAATCCCAGCAGGTGACCAGAGCAGCAGTGGCCGAACCTCTGGGGCAGGAGAGCCCGGATTTGGGAGCCCAAAAGCAGAGAAGCAGTTGGGGAGGAAAGGGTAATGCTGAAGCAGCCCCAGGGCAGGACGCACGACCCGGCTTTTCTTCTAATGGCAGGACTCTCCGATGAGAGCCAGATGGAGAGAAGAGGTGCAACGAGTCCAAATGTAACCTCTGCTCCCAAAAACAAGCCCGTCCAACAGAGGAAACGGGAGACTAACAATACCTGAAGAGCTGAAGCCTGCCTGCCCTCTCAGCAGAGCTGAGCATTCAGAAACCCCGGGAAGGTGCGGCCAGGAACGAGACCACGCAAGAACCCCTCACCTGCCCAGTCCGGAACTGCCACAAGACAGCTTCAAAATTCACAATTCCACCCTCTTGTGCAGACTTCACTTCTTGGCCTCTGACCCCCCCCTCCTCAGGCCAACCACCACACCGGGAATCCTCCAGGCAATCCCCGCAGTGAATGAGAGACGGACAGAACGGTGGAGCCGTCCGTCAGGACCCAGGCCCATCGCTCTGATCACCAAAGACAGATACCAGCTCGATAACAGCTGGAACCCAAGCTCTGCAGATGCTCCAGAGTCAAATAAACTGTAATAATAGCCACCCGTACAGCCAAGCTAGGGCGCAGCACAGTGCCCGGGCAGCTGCTCAGCCTCCGTTTCCATGGAGCCTCGCATTTCCAGTCCTGTAAGAGAATCCGGGAGTTTTAGGATCCCGACCTTGCAAGGCTTCTGGGCTCCCAGGAAACCCTCCCAGGCTGCCTGAATCACTCAGCCCCAGCCTAAGGATCACTGCTTCGGGGCAGGTCACCTGAGGGGGCCATTAATCCGGGATCCCATGGCACATTTAGACAAAATTAAGCATCTTTACGGCAGTACCTTGGGTAATAGCTGCACGCGACTTGCTTACTATAGGAATACTCCAGTCACCTACACAGCAGCAGTCGGCATATCCAGTTTAAGAACATAAGCGCCACACTGGGTCAGACCACGGCCCATCCAGCCCCACATCCCGTCTCTGACAGCGGCCAGTCTGGGTCACAAGAACCCGGCAGCTCCCAAGAAGTAGATCCGATTCCTGTAACTCACTGCCAGGGATAGCGATGGCTGATCAGGGGTTACCACGTTTCCTCCAGGAGCTGGACAATCCTCTTTTAAACCTCGCTCTGCGCCTCGCCCTGACCACGTCCCGTGACAGCAGATTCCACAGCTTGAGTAGGAGCAGCGTGAAAGAGATCACGTCTCCCCTGGCTTACTGTACAAGGGAGGCTCACCTCTGCCCGCGAGCTGTAAACGTGGGTCCCGCTCGGGCCTTGAGAGCGGCCGCTGGAGAACATTTTGCATTGCTGCGCGGCTCCAGGCTTTGGCTGACACACAGACACTCAGAGAGGCACTGAAGCCCTCTCTCTCTCAGTCATGCGCTGCCTGCCTTATTATTAATGCTTCTTGCTCTTGATTTTAGGAAGCTTTTAGCTTGTCCTCTGCTGCAAACTTTGATTTATTTAAACGTTTTATGTTCCAATCTGCTGAGCGTCCCCTTGTTTTAGCATCTGAAAAGATAAATGCCCGTCCTGTATTTACCCCCTTCAGGACTTTGTAAACTTCTATCGTTTCCCCTCTCAGCCGTCTCTTCTCCATCCCCTTTTCCCTTTCGGTCGCCCTCCTCTGCACTCACTCCAGCGAGCAGAACCGCACACATTGGTCCCTAGGGGAGAGAGTGGACCTGAGCCTCATTCATTAATGTGGCAGGACCACGCTGTGAGTCCACTTAGAAATATAAAATCAGGAAAGCTGCAGGGGACGCCTGTGACAGTGCTGCCTCCGGCTCGTAGTGCTACAACAGGGCTGCGTATAGTGGTACGGGGCTAACACCACATTTATGATTGGCTTTTGAGAGCGATCAATGAAGAGAGAGTTGCTTTGTCTAATAAACCTCTACCCACATTCACCTCCCTTCCAGCTGACGTTACTGGACGCACGTTTTGTCTGTTCCTTATTGCGGGGGATGGGGGACCAGGATAACCCAAGAGACTGCCCAGACCTGTCAGCCTACACTTAGAGAGCTGCGAGATTAACGTCAGGGCAGCAGGGGACAGCAGCGGACCCCCCCCCCCTCCTCAGATCCCCTTATTAACGACCCAATCGATCGGAAGGAGAGCCGATTAATTTAAGCCAGCGGGGACTTCACTTCCATTACACGCTGCAGAAACATTTTGATGGATGGGAAGCAGAGCTATTCATCTGGGGAAAAAGAAAAGCCAGATCGATGCGTTTACGGGACTGGAGGGATTCAGAGGACAGGGGCCGTGGCGTCAGCACGAGACAGAAGAAGAAAGCCAGAGGCCTGGTGCAAGCCTTCAGGTGCTGGTTACTTCCCTTCTCCCCACTCCCAGGCCTGCCTTTTGCTGCTGAATCTGTTCCCTCCCGCTCTGCTTCCGTGCCCTCTCTGGCAAACACAAAGAGCGAGCCTGTCTGTTTCAATCAGAGCCTGGAAACAGGGCTCGAGTCTTCCTGTAAAGCTGCTGCTGGGCCTGGCGGGCAGAGGTTAAATGCCAGGTCAGCTGGCAGTGGGAAGTAAAAACCACGGAATAATTCTTAGCTTTTTAGGGCTCTTCAGCTTGATAGAGGTTTATAAATGTACGAGGCGGGTGGAGCGGGTAAATAAGGAATGGTTATTTATCCTTTCAATTAATGCAAAAACAAGGGGACGCTCCGTGAGACTACATCAGCAGATTCAGATCGTGGAAGGCACTTTCTCAGCCTGTGGAATCTCTTGCCGGAGGACGTGGTCAAGGCAACGAGCGCAGGGAGGTTTAAAAGAGGTTTGCACAAGTTCCTGGAAGAAAAGTCCATGAGACATGACTAGTCAGGAAGACTAAAGGCGGCTCCTGATCTCCCTGGGAGCAACAGGAATCAGATCTACTTTACGGGATCTGCAGGTCCTTGCGGCCTGGACTGGCCACGGTTGGAGAGAGGATGCTGGGCCGGATGGATCCCGGTCTGAACCAGCATGGAGAGTCCTTCTCCTCATTACCTGTCCTCCCTCAGTCACTGCCCCAGCACTTGGAGAGGGCAGACATGATATGATACCCCTTCCTCATTTAAGAAATATGTAAGAATCTCTGTGCCCAGCTCTTGGCTTTCTGGGGTGATCCCACTTCAGGGAATACTTTCACAGGATTTACGCCCGACTGGGCATCTCTTAGAAAAGGTCTGAAAGCATCGCACCTGCCCGATCGGAGCTTTCAGCAGCTCTCGCCACAGAAGGGGGGTCAACGCCATGCGCTGGGCAGCGAACATTTCAAGGCTCCTACCATACAACAGTTTGATCCACTCCAGCTTTTACCGTGAGCTTAACGAGTTTCACCCACCGATGCCGAGCTCACACGTGCGGCCTGCAAGACTCAAAGTGTAACCCAGCAGGAATCGTGAATGTTCCCTGCTGGTGGAGAGATCCTCGCAACTCCCACGCAGAAACCCGCCCCCTCCCCGCCAGGGGGTGATACAGAACATAATCCCACGGGGAAAAGTGCACAATGTAACCCCAATATTTAAAAAAAAGGCTCCAGGGGTGATCCGGGTAACTATAGACCAGTGAGCCTGACTTCAGTGCCGGGAAAAATAGTGGAAACTATTCTCAAGACCAAAATCGTAGAGCATATAGAGAGACATGATTTAATGGAACATAGTCAACATGGATTTACCCAAGGGAAGTCTTGCCTCACAAATCTGCTTCATTTTTTTTGAAGGGGTTAATAAACATGTGGATAAAGGTGAACCAGTAGATGTAGTGTATTTGGATTTTCAGAAGGCGTTTGACAAAGTCCCTCATGAGAGGCTTCTAAGAAAACTAAAAAGTCATGGGATAGGAGGCGATGTCCTTTCGTGGATTACAAACTGGTTAAAAGATAGGAAACAGAGAGTAGGATTAAATGGTCAATTTTCTCAGTGGAAAAGGGTAAACAGTGGAGTGCCTCAGGGATCTGTACTTGGCCCAGTGCTTTTCAATATATTTATAAAAGATCTGGAAAGGGTTACAACGAGCAAGGTGATCAAATTTGCATTTGACACAAAATTATTCAGAGTAGTTAAATCACAAGCGGATTGTGATACATTACAGGAGGACCTTCCAAGACTGGAAGATTGGGCATCCAAATGGCAGATGAAATTTAACGTGGACAAGTGCAAGGTATTGCATATAGGGAAATATAATTCATGCTGTAGTTAGACGATGTTAGGTTCCATATTAGGTGCTACCACCCAGGAAAAAGATCTAGGCATCATAGTGGATAATACTTTGAAATCATCAGCTCAGTGTGCTGCAGCAGTCAAAAAAGCAAACAATGTTAGGAATTATTAGGAAGGGAATGGTTAATAGAACGGAAAATGTCATAATGCCTCTATATCGCTCCATGGTGATATCACGCCTTGAATACTGTGTACAATTCTGGTCGTCGCATCTCAAAAAAGATATAATTGCGATGGAGAAGGTACAGAGAAGAGCAACCAAAATGATAAAGGGGATGGAACAGCTCCCCTATGAGGAAAGACTAAAAAGGTTAGGGCTGTTCAGCTTGGAGAAGAGACGGCTGAGGGGGGATATGATAGAGATGTTTAAAATCATGAGAGGTCTAGAATGGGTAGATGTGAATCGGTTATTTTCACTTTCGAATAAGAGAAGGACTAGGGGGCATTCCATGAAGTTAGCAAGTAGCACATTTAAAACTAATCGGAGAAAATTCTTTTTCACTCAATGCACAATAAAGCTCTGAAATTTGTTGCCAGAGAATGTGGTTAGTGCAGTTAGTGTAGCTGGGTTTAAAAAGGTTTGGATAAGATCTTGGAGGAGAAGTCCATTAACGGCTATTAATCAAATTTACTTAGGGAACAGCCTCTGCTATTAATTGCATCAGTAACATGGGATCTTCTTAGTGTTTGGGTAATTGCCAGGTTCTTATGGCCTGGTTTGGCCTCTGTTGGAAACAGGATGCTGGGCTTGATGGACCCTTGGTCTGACCCAGCATGGCATGTTTTTATGTTCTTATAATTGCAAAGTTCTGCCCGACCACAGGATGTGGAAGTGCACCTCCAGGAACTTATCTAGTGCTCAGGAAGCCTAAAGGTTGCCTCTGGGGGATGGGCGGGCTGAATACAGCAGGACCTGAACGAGCCCCGCCGAGCCAAGTCCTTGCTGGGCTGCAGAGAAGCGCCACGTTTACCACACGCAGCAGCTGGCATGACGCGGAGGGCTGCTGCATTATCCACTTTAGGTAAAAAGGAGTGCCGACATCTTTTTATTCATAAAAGAGCAGGGAAATAACGCGATAGCCTCTAATAAAAAGGTCTCAGCTAGAGCTCCTGTGCTCACCTGGACTCTCCTCTCTACGTGGCCCAAACTATTTTGTGGAGACGCTGCTTAATTTCCCTCTGTTCTTCCGTTTCAGATCCTTCTCCTGCCATCTGTGTAAAGAGGGACCTTCTCCAGCCCTACAGGAAGCCAGGGAAGGGGAAATCCGGCTTCTCTGTGCTTATTGCAAGGAGGAGAATTTCCTTACCTGCAGACAGCCCTGCATGGTGCCCTCCCCTGCCCAGCCTCCAGCAGAGTCCTTCATACGTTCAGGGGGTCACCAAGCTCCCCCGCTGCTGGAGGCTTGTGAAGCCGCTGCATTCTTGCACAGGGTGGGCACAGTCTGGGGAAACGCTGAGCCAAGGCTGCACGCTGGGCTCACAGAGCAACACACCCCACTCTAGCAATTGAAAAAATATTATCACGTTCTCTGTTGCAAAACCGTCCAGAGCAGTGTACGAGCACGCACAGGCTGAGCAAAACAATACGTTACTAAACAACCATCCAGACAAGAGAATACTGCACCCTCAGGCACGCACTTCCCCACCCCCCACAGCTATGATCTGCCCAGCCAAACATGCACCAGAAACACATCTGATCTTTGCTGTGTGTTAGAGCCTTCATCGACCCCAGGCACAAAAATACCAGAAACATCTCCTCCATACTTCCCAGCCCCTCCCCTCCCCCAGTCCTCTCTCATCAGGGCACAGGTGATCCCCTCTCTTCAGGTCCAGCAGGAAGGGGGAAAATCACTCAGAACAAGGTGAAAGGGAAAACCACAAAGAAAAGACTCTGTCTTGTAGAAAGAGTATTTGGGGCCAATTGTTTCGCTCCAGTAGGCGTGTAGCAGGAACTGGGCACACAGGTCTAGATTTCAGAATATCTACAATGAATATGCAGGAGATAGATTTGCATACAATGGAGGTAGTACCTGCAAATCTATCGCATGCATATTCCTCGTGGAGATCCTGAAAGCCTGAGCTGACAGCAGTACTTGGGGAAAATGTTGGATTGTTAATAAAATATCATTTACAAAAAAAAAAAACTGCCTGTCGCTGCCGTTCAGCATTAAACATTAAAGCAAAGGCAATAGACAACCCTGTGGACCTAAATCTGCATTCCCTGGAGGAGACACTCAAATACTTCAAAAGGTACAAATGCACAAGAGGCTCAAGTTCTAGATTGGCACGTGAGGCTATGTTCTAGATTGGCACGCGAGGCAAACAATGCACGCAAGGCAACAAATGTACAAGAGGCTATGTTCTAGATTAGCACGCGAGGCAACCAGTGTACAAGAGGCTATGTTCTAGATTAGCACGCAAGGCAACCAGTGTACAAGAGGCTATGTTCTAGATTAGCACGCGAGGCAACCAGTGTACTAGAGGCTATGTTCTAGATTAGCACGCAAGGCAACCAATGTGCACAAGAGGCTAGGTTCTAGATTAGCACGCAAGGCAACCAATGTGCACAAGAGGCTAGGTTCTAGATTAGCACGCAAGGCAACCAATGTGCACAAGAGGCTAGGTTCTAGATTAGCACGCAAGGCAACCAATGTGCACAAGAGGCTAGGTTCTAGATTAGCACGCAAGGCAACCAATGTACACGAGGCTAGGTTCTAGAGTAGCACACAAGGCAACCAATGTACACGAGGCTAGGTTCTAGAGTAGCATGCAAGAAAAGATTCATGAATAACATTAGAAACTATTTCTTCACAGTGACCAATCTCAAGAAACCCTGGGATAAAGGACAGAGGATCCTGAGCAAGAGAGAAATGAGAGAACCGCCAGAGATCAATCAGGAAGAGCTGATCGAACATCACTCTCTGCTTTGTCGCGGAGCACATGAACACAGCTGTGACTGAGGGGCAAAGGTGAGTGTAAGCCTCACTGAGTCCAGCCAAACTCATCCAGGGGCTGTCGACCAACTTGCTTACAGGTCCTAACAGCATCACTTTTAGCTGTAAGTGATAAATATCTTTTCAAAAGGAACTATTAACATAATATTTCCATATCTTCTCTGGCAGAAGGCGGCACCCAGCCCTTGTGGCCTGATCTGTATATAATTCAGTGCTCTTTGGGGCAAGGACCCCATAGTCTTCACGCCGTTGTCCTCACTAACAGTGGGATATAAATAGCCTTATTTAATGTTTGTATTGTTTATTTATGTATTTAACATTTATTTATTTATTTAGCATTTTTTATATACCGAGGTATAGCAGAGTTGCCTTCACTCTGGTTTACATATAGAAACAACATGTTTATATACCACAATTCATGTAGCAGAGTTACATATCATTTCGGTTTACATTAGAACATTGAACAGGCATGTAAGAATGCAATTATATAGAACAAGGGAGATAAACTAGGATCAAAGTAACTGGGGAGTAACGTGCAACGAATAAATAGACAAGTAATGGTAGTCTGTGTAGAGATTACATTAATATTGTTAAAGATCTAGGTGTATATTGTTGTGACAAAGTCTCGGTACATGGAGAACATATTAGGATTGGTAGTTTGCGATGTTGGACTCTGAACTTCGTATGTAGGAGGTAAATCCCCCATGAAGGCTTCAGTAGCAGGATGTTATGTGGCTTGCTCAGAGTCACACAGCAAGTGGTGGTGGGACTGGAACCTGGCTCTGCAGTTTATCATCTCTGTGGTGTTACTGTTACAGAGTGGCTGGGTGGGGGGGGGTCTTAGCCACAGCATGGGAAAAGCTTTTGGAATAAAGCCCCAAGAATACCAGTTATTCATTGCTTTCTTCATATACTGTGGCTCTCCTGAGGGACTGGAAGTGGGATGGAAAATACATGGGCCTATCATCTTTGAGATTACTTCTCAAATCTGCCTTTATCCTACCTATTTCGGGACAGAAACACAAGCTGAGGTCGCCTTGAACTCATCAGGATCCCCATCTCCCCACACACATCACAATCACAGTCACCCAGCAAAGAAACCACCCATGCAAGAGACGAGCTAAACCTGCTCCAGGGCACCGCACCATCCACAGGCTGCTGAGGGAAAGAGGGGGAATGTCATCTTTACATGCCCCATCCTCACCATCCACCATCCCAAACCCCACCCCGAATGCCTAAAGGCAGAAATATACTCGTCCACCTCTCCCCAAGTCAGGGATTACCAATGGCTCTCCCTCAGAAAAAGGGATTTAAGACCAAAGTGAATTCAGCCAGCCTCACCCCACTCCCTCAAAAACCCTTTCAGACGGGAAGGTCCGCAGGCTTAACCCGACGGCCCCAGGCCATCAATGGTTAAATAAATCCGGTCTCCTCCCTTTCCTGGGGGGAAGGGGGTCATCGGATGCCAATGCACTCACCTCCATGCCCCGTCTAACCTCCGCCTTCGGGAGGCAGTGCCACCCAGCAGCCCCCGGGGAAAGGGTCTGCTAAACCTTGCTGGGAGGAGAGGAGCTGCAGCGTGCAGGCTCTCTCGCGCTGGATGGCGAAGTGAAGCGGTATTGTGGGGGAGACATGCTGTGCGATTTCCTGACACATCCAGGGAGGCTCCGGGCTTACCGGGAATGCTTTCCACAGGCTGCAGATCCTGCAGGCTCCCTCCCCCACAAAGCTCGTGCTCGCCTACCTTTCACTTGGGTGTCATATTCAGCCAGGATTTCTTTCTCCTTTTTGAATTTCGCAGGCGACGTCATGTTTTCCTTCCCCCAAAAAAAGCGATCGCTTGGATTGGATCCTCCAAACAAAAAATAATCACAATTACAGCAACGAAAACAAAACAAAAAAAAAAAGACTGCAGTCCGTCCCTTGTCTTTCCTGGTTTCAATGTGGCCCCGGAAGGGATGGCTCAATCCATGGGGAGGGGAAACCCTGCAGCCCTCAGAGGCGGCCAACGAGTCCTTCCGCTTCTCGCCTGCTAAATCCCGCAAAAAAACGGCGAGGACGGAAGGCGGAGCGGAGTCCGAGCGACCTGCGCCACCGATCGCCCGCGGGGGGACCGAGCCGTGCCCTGGCACACGGGGAAAGCCAACATTGCAAAGGCGGAAAAACCCAAGGCTGCAAATCAGTGCATCCGCAGAGCCTGACGAGCCGCACTGCGCCCCATCCCTCTGCGGCGCTGTCCCGCAGGGGCCCGAGTCGGCTCCGCTCCTCCGCGAGGGGCAAGGAACCCTTCCACGAGCAGGCGGGGTGAGACTGGAACTCGGCTCTCACTGCCCGCCCCTGCCCCACAGGCTCCACTCCCTTTCCCTCTCCGCGCCAGCGAAGACCGCGGGGACCGTCACCTCCCCCCTGCCCCAGGGAACCGCATGCAAGATTCCAGCGCAGCGCCAGCCCCGCGCTTTACCTCGCCCCGCGCACCCTCACGCGCCAGGGCGCCTCATCCCTCCACGTTTTCCAGCCCCAAAAAGCCAAAGGCAGAACTTTTTCGCTTTCCCCCAAAACTCCAAAGCCTAGGGAGCAGCTAATCCCGCCCCCCAGCCCTTTACTTCAATAGCGGCCAGCGGAGGGGCTGAGCGACGACGCTCAGAGCCAATAGGAAATAGGTGTTGCTCCGAGGGGCGTTTTTCTCAAGGACGACAACTCTGTCTTTGACTGATGATCCTCTCCTCCAATCAGACGTTTGAGATGGAAAGGGGACAGGCCGGCGGGGCACGCCTCCGGATTAATTGGCCAATCAGAGCCCAACGAAGGAAGGTGCCGCCTGACGGCGGAAATCGCGATTATAGCTATTTGGCCGTTCTGACGCGCACGTTCCAGCGCAGGAAGAACCAACCAGAAAGCGAGGCTGGGTTCCGCTCAGCCAATAAGAGCGCGGGCGTGGACTTTTTAAAATAGTCGGACCCCAGTGTTGTTAGGGTTGGTGTGAGAGGAGTTGGTGTGGGGTCTGCGGGTCATAGAGAGGGAGGCTGGGGACAGAGGGTCGGGGGGGGTGCTCAGTGAGAATGCCCTGGGGCGGTGCCTCTCGTTAGTGCTGAGGTTATTTAGGGGCAGCGAGCAGGGCTTGGTGAGGGCTCCCAAAGGCTGACGGTGGCACAGGGTCTAGAGGTCGGGGGTCCCTGGGGGCAGTATCTCTCGTTCACCCTGAGATCTAGGGGCAGAGATTGAGGAGTCCTAGGAGCAGGGAGGACCTGGGGGCAGTGCCTTTCATTTATCCTGAGATCTAGGGGCAGAAGGAGCCGGGGCAGTGCCTTTCGTTTATCCTGAGATCTAGGGGCAGAAGGACCTGGGGGCAGTGCCTTTCATTTATCCTGAGATCTAGGGGCAGAAGGACCTGGGGGCAGTGCCTTTCATTTATCCTGAGATCTAGGGGCAGAAGGACCTGGGGGCAGTGCCTTTCGTTTATCCTGAGATCTAGGGGCAGAAGGACCTGGGGGCAGTGCCTTCCGTTTATCCTGAGATCTAGGGGCAGAAGGAGCTGGGGCAGTGCCTTTCATTTATCCTGAGATCTAGGGGCAGAAGGACCTGGGGCAGTGCCTTTCATTTATCCTGAGATCTAGGGGCAGAAGGACCTGGGGGCAGTGCCTTTCGTTTATCCTGAGATCTAGGGGCAGAAGGACCTGGGGGCAGTGCCTTCCATTTATCCTGAGATCTAGGGGCAGAAGGAGCTGGGGCAGTGCCTTTCATTTATCCTGAGATCTAGGGGCAGAAGGACCTGGGGCAGTGCCTTTCATTTATCCTGAGATCTAGGGGCAGAAGGACCTGGGGCAGTGCCTTTCATTTATCCTGAGATCTAGGGGCAGAAGGAGCCGGGGCAGTGCCTTTCGTTTATCCTGAGATCTAGGGGCAGAAGGACCTGGGGGCAGTGCCTTTCGTTTATCCTGAGATCTAGGGGCAGAAGGACCTGGGGGCAGTGCCTTTCGTTTATCCTGAGATCTAGGGGCAGAAGGACCTGGGGGCAGTGCCTTCCATTTATCCTGAGATCTAGGGGCAGAAGGAGCTGGGGCAGTGCCTTTCATTTATCCTGAGATCTAGGGGCAGAAGGACCTGGGGCAGTGCCTTTCATTTATCCTGAGATCTAGGGGCAGAAGGACCTGGGGCAGTGCCTTTCATTTATCCTGAGATCTAGGGGCAGAAGGACCTGGGGCAGTGCCTTTCGTTTATCCTGAGATCTAGGGGCAGAAGGACCCGGGGCAGTGCCTTTCATTTATCCTGAGATCTAGGGGCAGAAGGACCTGGGGGCAGTGCCTTTCATTTATCCTGAGATCTAGGGGCAGAAGGACCTGGGGGCAGTGCCTTTCATTTATCCTGAGATCTAGGGGCAGAAGGACCTGGGGGCAGTGCCTTTCATTTATCCTGAGATCTAGGGGCAGAAGGACCTGGGGGCAGTGCCTTTCATTTATCCTGAGATCTAGGGGCAGAAGGACCCGGGGCAGTGCTTCTCTTTCATCCTGGGATCTAGGGGCAGAGAGTGGGATCTGGTGGTGACTGAGGGGTCCTAGGGGCAGAGAGGAGCAGGGGGGACTTGGGGGCAGTGCCTCTCATTCAAGCTGAGATGATTTAGGGGCAGGGAGGTGCAGAGAGGGGGGGCCTGGGGGTCAGTGAGGGCATTTCTCATTCGTGTAGTGATTTAGAGGTAGGGAGCTGCTGCTGCCTCGTTTATGGGTCTGGGGGCTTTGCTGGCTGGGGGTCAGAGCTGGACGGATTTACAGTAATTGTAGGTTCCCAGGCGTTGAGGCCTGTCCTGCTCCTTGTTTTCTGCACCAGGCAAACATAAACTCCATCTATATATGTATCTATCAATTGGAGAAACTCCACTCCGGCTTCCTTTGAGCAGAGAGATTTTTAGATGAGATGACAAACTCTGCCTCGCCAATGCCTCTTGCTGGGAGGTGCTAAACTGTCAGTACTGGAGCAGTTAGGGTGGAATATAAGGAGCTTGTTCCTTATTTATAGTGGTTTCTAATTCCACCTCTAACCTTCAGGATAAAGTGCCGACTGCATTTTTGAGCTGAAAGAGACTTGGAGTCATGTCTAGCAGCCCTTGTAGTTTTAAGAATCGATGCGTCTCCGTCTTGTGCTGTACGTTTTGCCAGCATGTTCTCAGCTCCAGGGGTATGAAAGCTGTGCTGCTGGCTGATAGTGAGACAGAGCTCTATTCAACTGATATTCCCCCATCCAGGTAAGTCACCTGCATGCACCTCGGGTGCCTCCGCAGTAAGTCCTCAGATCTCTGAAGGCCTTTTAAACTTAAAATGAACTTTAGGGAGACAGATGTTAGATGGAGGGAGTTGTCTGGTTTTTTTTTTCACCCTCCCCAAAAAACAGATTTATTGGGTGGGGGGGGGGGGGGGGGAGTGGTAAGGAGGTAAATATTCTAATGGTTCAAATGCAGTCTTAAAAATGAGCTTTGACACTTTGGAAATCTTGGTTAAGTGGTGACCAGACATTCAGAGGCTCAGAAGGATCTGTCCAAGGACTTGCATACCTCTTCTAATTCCCAGATTTCTGTTCTTACTCTCGAATCCCAAAAGGTGGATGATATACTTATCTTGTTTACAAAATGCAGCACACATCTTCATATATTGTGGCCGATGCAACGAAGTACACTCAGCGAGGTGCATAGGTTTGGATGCGCTAGACTACTGCCTGATAAAATAAGATTAGAGAGTTCAAAATGTGTACCCGATAGTGCCCGGCAGATGTAAATTGCATGTAGATGAGGACATTAGATATTACCCCCAATGCATTTAAGTGCTAGGTACCCAATGCCTACTCTTTAACGCGGCTAATTTAACTCCAGGCTCAGAGGTGGCGTAAAGTCAGCTTGCAGTCAAGCGCTCATGAAAAAATAGGTTCTCTGTGTTGTGATAAATGTGTCACTGTACTGCTTGTGGTGGAGAAAAATAATTGGCTATTTTGACTTTGATTAAAAGAAACCCAATTTTCTTATGGCCACACAATTCAGATGCCCATAGCAAGGGGTGCCTAATATTTTGCTGAGCTAAATTATAACAAAAAATAAAGTGGGATGAAAACACTGATATTGGGTGCTCAATGCAATAAACTATTGAGGGCTAGGGATGCTCGGTTCTCAGTTAGTGTGCCCTTTTACCGCTTGCATCGGGTGCCCAGGAGATGTGGCTGCACGTGTGTTATGACAACAGGCGCTCACTGCTAGTGCCCATTTTCAGTGTGTGTCTTACTGCATCAGCCCCATTGTGTGGATATTGTCATACTATCACATTTACCCGTCCTTAGTGAGATTTCAGGGGAATATCTGCCCAGCCATCTCATGCAAAAATGCTTGAAGATAACCCTTGACTAGTTGTCCTGTTGCTTCACATCCCTGTGGTAAGATAAGACACCTCAATCTGCAGCAGTTGACTAATTTTGTTTAAGATTTTTTGCCTGGATTTGTTTTCATTCATGAGGAGAAAGAGGTGTCTGAAGGCTGTATCTGGCTGTTGGAGTACCCAGTGGGGTGAAGTGAGAGAGAGGAGCTAAGTAGGATGAGGGTATCTAGCTATCCATCCACTTAGTATTTGGAGGATAAATTGTTAATATATTAGTTGAAAATGAAGGGTTTTTCCTGGACAGAACAACAGAATCCAGCTTCTGCTGAGCTGTAACCCTCTTGTATTACACTTTGCTTCCAGTGCTGTGGACTTTGTTGGGAGCTGCTATTTCACAGACATTTGCAGATGTAAACTGAAAGATGTGGCATGTTTGAAATGGTAAGTAAAGGATCTCATTTGTATCCCATGGGTCACCAGTTCATGAAGTACTGTAGTGAGCTCCATATACACACACCAGAAACACAATCCCCCGAGTAAGGTTTTTCACACTTGTATTTTCTGAACAAAGAAAACCCAGCTTATTTTGCGTATTGAAATAGATTCTTCCTGGATGACTAGAGGGGCACCTTATAGCTTACTGTACACTTGACTTTCAAGCTGTGTTCACTGCTGACTTCTCTTTTTGTGCTTGGTTTTGCTGTACTAGTGGCAATGTTGTAGGTTATCACGTGATTGCCCCATGCAAATCCTGCCTTCTTTCATGTAATAATGGCCATTTCTGGATGTTTCACGGCAAGGCTGTTTTCGGTGTCAACAGACTGGATCCCTCTGGTAAGAAACCCTACAATAACTCTTAAAACGAGCCCGGAGCAGCCGTGTATGAATGGGCCTTATAGCTGTGCTTAATTCAGAACCCCCTTTGGCTCTGTGCAGCTTCAGTCCAAAAAAAGTTCTTATCTTCAGTTGCCGATTTGTCAGTACCCAAGGCATTGCCATCTGTGCTGTTCAGTTGGGTCGCTGTCTATCTGTGCTCCTGCCCGAGATGTGTGGTATGGCACAGCTAGGGGCTTAACTGAAAAGAGAAATGCAGCTGGAGAGACCCTTTGCTGAGCTCAGGGAAGCAAGAATAGGGTTTATTTTTAAAGCCACACATGCACCACGAGGTCCTGATGAGTGAGATCAAGAATATTTAGTAATATTTCATGCAGGTAGCAAGCAGACTTGCCTTCCATTAAAAGTAAGAGGCAGGGACTAACCCAAACCAGAGAGCAGATTTCAAAGCACTAATCTACTTGTACTAGAACATAGCTCTGGCAAGTCTCAGGTTTCCAGCTATGCATAAAACTTGTGGTCATGCTTATCCTGCATCCTGTCAGGTTAGGAATGGATTTCTTAACTTCCTTTTAAGTGTAAGATTGGGGAGGACCAGTGCAAGAGATCATTTCACTGAAAATGTTTAGAAATTGTTAAGCATGGCAGGAGAAAGACAGACATCCTTTTCTAAGTCTACTGAGCGAGCCTCTCTGGTATGGGAATAAAAACTACTTCCATTTCAGGTGTGGACTTGCTTCTGTGGGGAAACCTGCCGGCCACAGAGGAAAAGGAATCGGATGAAATATTCAGCTTTGCAGAGGAAGAGTGTATCAGATAAATGCCCAGATTCAGTGACTTCTGTAGAAAGCTCATCTGAGCTTGGAGCCTGAAAAAACTTGCAGCTAAAGGAACCAGAAGAAAGCTGGATCCTAACTGCCAACTCATGATCCTCAGTGCTGCAGAGAGATCACTGTATCCAGTCCTAATCCAGAGCTTCTCTGCCTTCCGGCGCGGCTTCTGAACTCCGCTTCTCCTCAAGGCTCGCCTGTGGTTGGACTTCCTCCGCCTGTCTTACATTGCGTCTGAGCTGCAGGCAGGGTGCTGCCACCTGCATTATCTCTGGTCCTGAAAACATTTGCATGCATCTCTTAAAACAAGCAAACTCCTCTTTGGATGCTGTCCTTGTTCGCATTATTCTAGCAGTATTGTGCCTGTGTTACATTCCTTGCAGTTTGCTGTAATGCTTTTCACATAAACAGCATTGTACAGTGCTACACCTCCCAAAGTGTGATTTATGCATCGCTGTTTGAAAGAGAAGGTGGAATTACACTTGCAGCACAGGACACCCCCCCCAGATGTGATGCACGCAATCTCCATTGCATTTCACTTGCCTCTCTGGGATAAAGCAGAGAGGGAGGACATGAGAGGGGCTTTCAGGAGCTGGGTCCCCTAAGCCCCTGCAGACAGTCACAGTGAGGAGGGGGGGTTTTTTCCTTGCTTTGCAGACGTTATCTGGGTTAACAAGTCTTAAGCTGAGCTGGACTTTTAAGGAAGAGAGTACGACACTGCTGACTTATCCTGTAGGTGTCATGGGGAGGCCGAGCAGTGGGATGGGAACGAGGGCAGCCAGAGTTCAAATCCCACTGGTGCTGGAGCAGGGACTTACCTTGTGTCCCTGAATTATGACTTGAGGGAGGGATGGAAAGTTAGGTTTTTAAATCCCAAATTAGGTGTGGAAATGTGGAGAATGATAAATGAAATGTAACTTAAGAAGGATCTGCCCCAGCTCGCTGTGAACCACGGGTTAGTAATGTGAGAGATCTTCTCTTCTCCGATAGTTAATTCCTGGCGGGTGGGAGAACAGCACTTATGTCTGCCTTCCTTAGGACTGTAACTTCTCTCCTTCAGCACTCGCATCTCTCTCTTCTCAAGGAAGTCTTGCCCTCTTCTACCTCCACTACAGGAGGCAACTTGGATGCTGCTTATGCTGAGTGTGCAGTATCCACAGGGGCAGGGAAAATGCTTTTATTAAATCTCCCAGTCATTTGCTTCAATCGATGCTATTTTAAAATGAAGTAATTGGATTGATTGCTGGTTAAGTCCCAAAGCTGCTGTTGTAGCCTTGCACTAAAAGCAGTGGCACGGGAGCGTCCTCTTCACTGAACAGGGCTTCTTAAAAACCCGGCCAGCAAAATGCAGACCCGTGTTGGGACTAAGTAGCCTTCCCTCCCTCTGTGCCCCATCCTGCATGCCACGGGCTCGCTGGGAGCAGAGTAGAAAGCGAGCCGGGCTGGGGCCGACCCTCTCATTCACAAAGCTTCCGCATTCTGGCGCGATTGAAGGGGGGGGGGGGGGGCGGCTGAAAAAATCTCGGTCTAATTTTTTTTTTTTTTTATTTAACAATTCTTTAGATTTTTTTTTTATCTAGAATTTTACTTCTGCCTTTTGAAATATTGCAATGTAAATTCTCAAAAGCACAAATATAACAGTTAACAAAACAAGTTCTTTCTTGGTATAAACATGCATGTAACCTAAACTGGTTTGGATTAAAATTAAAAAAAACCCACTAGCGGTGCAGGGGTCGCCAGAGCACAGAGCAGGCTGGTCCTGCTGTAGGCCTGCTGCTTGTTTAATACCACTTTTCTCTTTCATGCAGCAGCTCATTTGCCTACTGCATTGCGTGCCCAGGACAGGTGGGTGAGTGCACGTTAGGAAAGCTGTGCCCAGTCTGGATGCACGGTTTAGTGCGTCTGTATGGCATTGGCCTGACTGTGAGGTGCTGTGTCCAGGGCAGGTGGGTGAGCGCACGTTAGGAAAGCTGTGCCCAGTCTGGATGCACGGTTTAGTGCGTCTGTATGGCATTGGCCTGACTGTGAGGTGCTGTGTCCAGGGCAGGTGGGTGAGCGCACGTTAGGAAAGCTGTGCCCAGTCTGGATGCACGGTTTAGTGCGTCTGTATGGCATTGGCCTGACTGTGAGGTGCTGTGTCCAGGACAGGTGGGTGAGCGCACGTTAGGAAAGCTGTGCCCAGTCTGGATGCACGGTTTAGTGCGTCTGTATGGCATTGGCCTGACTGTGAGGTGCTGTGTCCAGGACAGGTGGGTGAGCGCACGTTAGGAAAGCTGTGCCCAGTCTGGATGCACGGTTTAGTGCGTCTGTATGGCATTGGCCTGACTGTGAGGTGCTATGTCCAGGACAGGTGGGTGAGCGTGCTTAGGAAAGCTGTGCCCAGTCTGGATGCACGGTTTAGTGCGTCTGTATGGCATCGGCCTGACTGTGCGGTGCTATGTCCAGGGCAGGTGGGTGAGCGCACGTTAGGAAAGCTGTGCCCAGTCTGGATGCACGGTTTAGTGCGTCTGTATGGCATCGGCCTGACTGTGAGGTGCTATGTCCAGGACAGGTGGGTGAGTGCACGTTAGGAAAGCTATGCCCAGTCTGGATGCACGGTTTAGTGCGTCTGTATGGCATTGGCCTGACTGTGAGGTGCTATGTCCAGGGCAGGTGGGTGAGCGTGCTTAGGAAAGCTGTGCCCGGTCTGGATGCATGGTTTAGTGCGTCTGTATGGCATTGGCCTGACTGTGCGGTGCTATGTCCAGGGCAGGTGGGTGAGCGCACGTTAGGAAAGCTGTGCCCAGTCTGGATGCACGGTTTAGTGCGTCTGTATGGCATTGGCCTGACTGTGAGGTGCTATGTCCAGGGCAGGTGGGTGAGCGTGCTTAGGAAAGCTGTGCCCGGTCTGGATGCATGGTTTAGTGCGTCTGTATGGCATTGGCCTGACTGTGAGGTGCTATGTCCAGGGCAGGTGGGTGAGCGTGCTTAGGAAAGCTGTGCCCAGTCTGGATGCATGGTTTAGTGCGTCTGTATGGCATTGGCCTGACTGTGAGGTGCTGTGTCTAGGGCAGGTGGGTGAGCGTGCTTAGGAAAGCTGTGCCCGGTCTGGATGCATGGTTTAGTGCGTCTGTATGGCATTGGCCTGACTGTGAGGTGCTATGTCCAGGGCAGGTGGGTGAGCGTGCTTAGGAAAGCTGTGCCCAGTCTGGATGCACGGTTTACTGCGTCTGTATGGCATTGGCCTGACTGTGAGGTGCTGTGTCTAGGGCAGGTGGGTGAGCGTGCTTAGGAAAGCTGTGCCCAGTCTGGATGCACGGTTTAGTGCGTCTGTATGGCATTGGCCTGACTGTGAGGTGCTGTGTCGTGCTGCTAGTAAATGGTGGAGCCATGCCATCAGGATCTTCTTGAGCTACACCCAGGATGGAAATTACAATTTTCTAGTTGTTTTCCAGTGTTACATCATTCTCTCATCTTGTCTGACATAAGAAAATGGTTCCTTATTGGGGCCTGTCTTTAAATTACCCGGGCAAACTCGGATGTGTAAGGGGGAGGAGCCTCATCCATTTGGGTGTTAATTGCTCTGCACAGGAGCCGTGCATGCACCGTGCTTACAAATGCAGGCAAAGCAACCCGAGTCCTTTGAACTCCAGGATCCTGAGTGCAGTAATTCTCTGAATGCTTTGCGGGCGTTGCTTCAGAGGGTTTTAAACCACCTTTGCCTGCCCGGGCTTCCTTTTATTTTGGCCCTGATTCATTCTGGCAAGGCAAGTGGAGGCTTGAGGAAGAAACTGAAGTGGGGCACCTTTTCAGCGCTGGGTGGAAAGCTGCTTGTGCGGTAATACAGGCTCCAGTGAGGGCTTGTGTGCAGGGTGAGGGTGCATCTCGGCATCCAAAATAAAGCAGTGCAGCCAGGGAGCCGAGGCACGAGGAGGGCAGCAGAGGGGGCGCTGGCTATCTGCCTTGGCTTTATTCTGTTTGGGTACTTTTTACTTGCCTTATCACTCAAACACCCAAGCCAAGCTCCAGCGTTTCAAGAAGTTACCAGAAAAGATAAATTCAAAATAAATGCACCGTAGCTAAACCAAGTAGCATGCAGTAAAAATGTAATAAAATACATAATGGATATGAATGATGAAGCCCCAATCAATTGCACAGTTTTAGCAAGGTGAAACCAACAGCTGTTGAGCAGGTAAGGGAGAATGGACAGGGCCTATGGTTCCCCCTGCTACCTCTGTTGCAGTTACTGTAAAGGAAATGAGTGACCGATTGCAGCTCTCAGGCCCTCTGACCCTGTCCAGGTTTCCACATGGAAGGTGCAACAGCTCTGGATGTCAGGTCAGGAGGGGCAGCTGGAGAATTAGGGAGCAGGAAGCTCAGATCCTGCTTCTCCCCCCGATGCTGCGTGTGAGCTTGGGAAGTCACTGCACCTTCCATTCCCTCGGTTACAAACTTAAGGCCTGACTTACTAGGGCTTTTCTCCCAGTCTGGATCTGTGGGGAAAATGTTTATTAAACCAGGCCATTAGCTTGTAGCCCACCTCGAGCTCGGGGTTGGAAACAGGAGTAATTCAGTGCTATCCCAATCTCTCCCTAGTGCTATGATCGCTCATCTGTATGGCTCGGCTTCCAACACCAAATAAATAACTAAACTCTTCCGGGGGGCTGGAAGCAAACTGCAGCTGTCATTTGTCTCTGCGCGAGGAGGTGGGCTGAGTCCCTGTCTGCTTTCTCTCTCATTGCAGAAGGGGAGAAAGCCCTGTTATTGTGCAGCATCTTGCACAGCCCTGCCTGGCTCACAGATTCAGTGTCTTGGCATTGCCGTCAGCCTCCACACCTCGCCCTCAGCTGCTGTAGCTCCATTCTACGTGAAACAGCAAGTTTAGCAATGAAGGGCAGAGCCAAAATCCTGTTCTAATGATGGATGGTCAGGGTTAAGTGTCTTATTCATGGTCACCCAGCGTGATCACTTTCACTGCTTTGTGCTCCGATCTCTAGGCTATTAGTGCCAATCCCTAAATGTAGCACAGTTAGGATACTTAATGCTTAATTTGTATAGTTAAACAAAACTCAGTTTAATATTTAGCTGTAGCCAAAAGGCGCTCTAATCAACCCCCATTTATGAATCAGTGCAATCAGGCCTGATCAGTGCCGTATACAGAGGAGCAAAATGAAAAGTGCCTGACAGCACTATAAGTATATCGGGCACTTCTGCACAGCAAATCTGAGCGCTCTGCCACACCTCCCCGGCAACGTGTTACATTAAAGCAGCAGCTCTGGGTCCTGCTAATAAAGAGGTGTTTTAGTGCATAGATTCTGCACTAGACAGGCTCCTCTAAATATTTCTTCTTTTTAAATAAGAAATGTTAGCACTGTTTTATATGCCAGAGGCACTGTTGGCAGAGGACGTGCACTTCACACAGCAGCTATTTGCCAGCTGGCTGAGTTAGTAGGACAGTAATGATTAATCTATGCAGAGAATCTGTAGCAAGAACCCCCGGGCCAAGAGTGCACAGGAAGCTGCCTTCAGCTTGGTGCCAGCCCTCAGCCCTCTTCCTTCTGTGCACAGGATGGGAGTGGGCCCTGCAGGTACCACCGGCAGCTAGAGGCATCACTGCCTGCCATGCCTGTGCAGAAGGGCGATCTCTGCTCAGCACAGGGGTGAGGGTCCAACCAGGAGAGGTGAGCTGACTCCAAGCCACCAGCAAAAGAAGTCAAAGACCCTTTATCCTCTCGCACCTTCCAGTTTCCCTAATTGCTCACTCAGCCTCCTTGCCCTCAGTTTTTTGTCCGAATAGACCTCAGTAGCTTCTCTTCTCAAGCCTCTCGTTGTGTCACAAAATCTCCCTTATTAGCGTCATCCCTCACTTGTAATGTAGCAATAGAAGAGGTTCCCCACTGTTTCAGTCCAGTTAAATGTTCATCATCAGGATAAAACCCCCAGTTTGAGGACCTCCTGCAGTGGCCCTCTGAATCCAGAACATCTCCTGAGCTGCAAACGGATTTCCCCGCAGACATTTCACTGAAGTTCATTGCACAAAACACCTGGAACACTGCTGGTTTTTGCATATCACCCAGTAGGCAGAGATTTAAGGACATACAATGTTCTCTCTGCCCCTGAATGTCCCATCCTGTCTCTTCACCCTCGCCTCCCCTTTGTCACATGATTTCCCCATCCCCCGATTATATTTTGCCCCATAGCCTTCTCAGCCCTTTCTCTTATGGTTCCTCCAAAACCTGAATAATTTCCTTCCACTCCTTCATCTTTTTTTATATTTCCCCTACATTTTGCTATTAATGTTTCCAATGCCATGAAGAATTGCCTCCTGTCTAGCAGGACACCTCCAGCGTCCTGGGCCCATCGTAATCCTCACCATACCTTTGATATATTCTTTGACACTGGTCCACAAACCCTGAATAACGGGCACATTGCAAGAATATGAGATGAGGCTCCCATTTTCCCCACAATCTCCAGCAACCTTCCGATACGGTTTCTAAACTGGAGTCAAATAAGCCCTCATTAGCCCTCTGTACTGCTGTTCTATTATATCTACTGAGCGAGAGCTTGTTCATATACCCTCAGTTATCTGATCCAATTCCTCTGCTTCCGTTCCTTTACCCATCTCCCCCAGATATCCAAATCAGGCGCTTCCACTGCCCGGTGCAGTTGTTTTGTAATGAACCTTTCTCCTCTGTGAATTGGTGTGCGTGAGCAGTCACTGGCAGTGAGGACTTTTTGGGTTTTTTACTTACAGGTCATACAGAGGAGGGCAGCACCTGCAGGAGCTTCCTTCCCAAAGCAGCGCCCACTGCATCTTGCCTGAGACTTGCACGGACTACAGGTCCTAGAAGGAGCTGTTTACCCCTGTCAGTGGCTGGACCCCATCTCAGCACCATGAGGCCAAGAACATGTCCTCTCCTCTCCGTGATGTTACCCAGAGACCTTGCAGAGAGCATCCTAAGAAGCGGGGTTAGTCGGCAGCCAATCTCATCTAATGCACTAGAGGTTTGAAGAACGCTGAGCTAAAGTATTGTTTTACAGCATTGCCCAGACCGTGAAACTCGGTGCGAGAGGACAAAACCAGTTCCCTAATCCTCATTCTGCCAGTCAGTCTGAGGAGACATCCTGTACAGGTTAATGCTAAAGGTAATCGTTGAGGCCGGGATCCTGTCTGATTACAGGCAGAAGGAAGCCTCTTAATGGGCTCCTGAGAGGGCCTGTGTGCAGACTCTTAGTATGTGGAAGTTTGGCATCCATAGCTAGGGATCACCCCCTCCCAAAATCCCAGCGAGCAACAGCAGTGCCCCTTTGAAGTGGCCGCTGGAGCAGGCTCCTCCTTGGCACAGTTGGTATTTGGTGCCTTCAAACTTTGGAATTGATGCTCTGCCTACACATTTCTGACTTTAGCACCAAAAGCAAGGTGGAAAGGAAGAGATCAGGAAGCAATTTACTGCTGCAATCATGGAGACCACGGGAAAAGTCACTTCTGCGCCGGCAGGTCATTTGCATACTAATCCTGGGCCCGGAGTTCTGCTTGGGAAAGGTACCGGTTAGAAGAGTTCTGGACTTTGTGTATCAGTCCCGGGTCCGGAGTTCTGCTTGGGAAAGGAACCGGTTAGAAGAGTTCTGGACTTTGTGTATCAGTCCCGGGTCCGGAGTTCTGCTTGGGAAAGGTACCTGTTAGAAGAGCTCTGGACTTTGTGTATCAGTCCCGGGTCTGGAGTTCTGCTTGGGAAAGGTACCGGTTAGAAGAGCTCTGGACTTTGTGTATCAGTCCCGGGTCTGGAGTTCTGCTTGGGAAAGGTACCGGTTAGAAGAGTTCTGGACTTTGCTGGAGGTGGTTCTGCCTTTGCTTTCCGCATGTTCAGTCAGAGGGAGGGGATGATCCCACTGCTTCCAAGATTTATGGGGCTTCCTAATACACTTTGTCTGGCAGTGATGGCTTTTACAATCTTTTGGGTTGCTGTAATGTTAATGTATTTCCCATTGCTATGAGGTAATGCATGTCCCTCTCCAGGCATTCGGCTCTCCCTTCTGATCTTTCTCATGAGCTGTACTTAAATGGAGGAAAACTGTCTGCCTGGCTGATTTCACCTCCAAGGTTTCATGGTTTCTGGGGTTTTGTTTTTTCACTTCAGAGTTAAAAAAAATAATGTGTCATTTGTACGCTTGCTGTGAACATCAAACAGCACTGGCAAAGGCTATAAACCTTTTATTTAGCTCACAGCTTTTCATAAGTAGCATAATGCAAGTTTTATTCAGATACTGTAGTATTTCCTTGTATCCAGAGAGTTTTTGGTGAAGTGACTTGCCCAAGATCACAAAAAAATATCATTGGGAGAAGCAGAATTTCCATCCTTAGCTTCCCTGGTTCTCAGCCTGCTGCTCTAACCACTGGACCACAGCTGCATTCTGCCTTGGGCTTGTACTGCATTTCATTACACAGATCTGGCAAATGTGCAACCTACTCTTCCACTCCCCATGTCCCCCCGTTCCTCTGCCAGTACTGAGACCTGCCCCCACTCCCCATGCACACACACAGCCCTGCTAATGCACCTCTCACCTGCCGTGCACTGGCCCTGCTAATGCACCTCTCACCTGCCGTGCACTGGCCCTGCTAATGCACCTCTCACCTGCCGTGCACTGGCCCTGCTAATGCACCTCTCACCTGCCGTGCACTGGCCCTGCTAATGCACCTCTCACCTGCCGTGCACTGGCCCTGCTAATGCACCTCTCACCTGCCGTGCAGTGGCCCTGCTAATGCACCTCTCACCTGCCGTGCACTGACCCTGCTAATGCACCTCTCACCTGCCGTGCACTGGCCCTGCTAATGCACCTCTCACCTGCCGTGTACTGGCCCTGCTAATGCACCTCTCACCCGCCGTGCACTGGCCCTGCTAATGCACCTCTCACCCGCCGTGCACTGGCCCTGCTAATGCACCTCTCACCCGCCGTGCACTGGCCCTGCTAATGCACCTCTCACCCGCCGTGCACTGGCCCTGCTAATGCACCTCTCACCTGCCGTGCACTGGCCCTGCTAATGCACCTCTCACCTGCCGTGCAGTGGCCCTGCTAATGCACCTCTCACCTGCCGTGCAGTGGCCCTGCTAATGCACCTCTCACCCGCCGTGCAGTGGCCCTGCTGGTCCAGCAACGAGGATCCCCCTCCCCCCACACATGGCGCACAGCTCTGTCCTGCCGTACTCCTGCTATTCCAGGACTGAGACCTCCATGCACACTGCTACAAATGTTCTTCCTTTTGGTTATGATCAAGAATTTAGGGAGGGGAGGATAAAGGGGTGCAGAGGCACAACCAATCTATTTATAGAAACACAGAAAATGTTAGTCTGCAGTTTTCTGCCTCTCTATGGTGACATCAGTAATCCAAAAAATTGATTTGCATGCTTAATGGCAGTCAATAACGTGAGAGAAATCCAGATAGAGAGAAACCGCAGCAGTCTGTATTAATAGCAATAAAAAAACTATTTGGTGTTTCTGCCAGCACCACAGGATGAGATAGGGCAGAGCAGCAGCAGCTCTGGTTTTATATCCCTGCTCTGAGGCCAGAGAGGGAGCTGCAGCTGTAACCTGCCCCTCTGTTCACTGCTACTGGTGCAGCCTGGGAAACCCCTGGACCATGTCCATCTCTGGCAAGGGCCTGCCTTGTATCAGAGCTCAGGGACAGGCAGAGGGCCTGGGAGTAGGGGTTTCTGCAGCAGAGCAATCCCAGCTGTTTTGGGTGCCTTCAGAATTTGGCACTGTAACCACTGCCTGCTCTGCCTGTGCTGAATGTATAGGGAGGATCTCTCAGTGCCAGGACGGGTCCTGCCTTCAGCAGCTGAATGAGTGATGGCTTAGGCCTTGGCAGCCTCTCATTAAGCGCCATTTCACTGGCAGCTTTTCGGACCAGTGCCGGACCCTTCACATGGATGAAGTTAAGGCAGAGCTGGCAGCTACAGCAGTCCATTCCCAGCCAGGGCAGTGTCTGATGTCTGTACCAGTCAGACACAGGTCTGTCCCCCACCCACGTATTAACTGAGCAAGGAAAGAGGGAAGAAAGGAGGCAACTCTTCTGCTTTATCTCTAAGTAAAGAAATCAGGTTTTATCTGTAACACCTAAATGTACCGCAAAGTACACACAGGCTGCAGACGCCCCTTCGTTGACCTGGGGAGAGACTGGATCTCCACAGCTAAGTCCCCTCCCAGAGAAAGCAGCAATGCCCACCTGCACTCGCCTAACGCCAAGCGGCTTTCCAGAGAGAAGGTACCCGAATGCATCTCTGGGGTGCCTGATCTAGAGCAGTTTCCCAGACAGGAGAAGGACTGATCTGAACTTGCACAGCCTTGTCCAGGATCCAACATTCATTGCCTCCGCTTGGTTCTGGATTGAAATATTCAGCAAGGAGAAGCATCTCTTGTTCCAAGTCAAATTGTGCTAGAAGGCGAGGGCTCGTCCACCCTGTCCACAGTGGGACGGTTTGATTACATGAGCTGTGGAGCAGCCTCCTGCAGCCCACCCATGGGCACCCCTTCTTCCAAATATTTCACAGTTCAGCCCCTGATCCCGCTGGGCCTTGCCCCCAGTCCTGCCACCGTAGTGCCTGCTAGGAGCAGTGCTGGAGAAGTTTGCCTTTGTGAGTTTTGGCTGGTAGCCAAGGGGCTAGGAGAATGCCCTGGAGTAACTGGGAGGAGGTAGAAACCAGGAGAGAGGGCAGTCTGGGCAGGCAGATGTTGCCAGCTTCCATGAATCTCTCGATGCTGAGCATTTATTTATTTATTTAGAGATTTATTTAGAGATTTTTATATACCGCAGTACGTAAGGATATACATCACCGTGGTTTACATTTAACAATAACTTAGCAACAGGCTTTACAATTGACATTATTAATAAGTATTAATTAGAATTAATTACAGATAACAGGATTGATGGAAAAACAGGCTGTACAGACCATGGACCATCCATTAGTGTTTAACATACAAAAATAAACTTAGGAAAAAGCCGGAGCGAGGTTCCTGGAGTTAGGAGGGAGATTTTCTGCAGCGTCTTGAGTTAGTTATTATTTGCATTTATTTAACCACGCAAGGCAGGGTAGAACTAATGGGGAATTAGTAGCTGCTTGATACAGAGTAAGGGGCACAGCAATGCAATGAACTTTAAATCATTATTAATGCGACTAATTTTGCAGACACAAACTAAGCTGAAATAAATAGAGTTAGAGAGAAGAACCTTAGACTTTGTCTGCCCAGCAAAATTCATGCAAATCAAAATCCATTTCAGTGAGGTTTAGCGCCCGCCCTTTCCTTCCCACCACACATTCCAAAATGCTCCCCAAAACAGGATTTGAAAGATGCCCCTGCCCCATAAACCACAGCTCTGAGATCACAGCCACTCCTTCTTACAGGTTTCCGACTCCTGCCAACCTCTCTGTTACCTTGTGCCCAGCGCATGTGCAAGTATTTATTGCAGTCATTGCAAAGGCAACTATCAGCCCAGTGGCTATGGCTTAGCTTAGCAGTGCTCAGTGGGTCAGCCGGCGGGCCTGGCACCTGGGCTTCTGGCTGCCTGCTCAACATGTAGCGTCAGCGCCACCTGCTGTTAGAAACACATACTACAGTCAGAGGCATTGATCAAGAAGAAACGTGCAACTATCTCATGCTCATACAGTCAGAGGTATTGATCAAGAAGAAATGTGCAACTATCTCATGCTCATACAGTCAGAGGCATTGAGCAAGAAGAAATGTGCAACTATCTCATGCTCATACAGTCAGAGGCATTGAGCAAGAAGAAATGTGCAACTATCTCATGTTCATACAGTCAGAGGCATTGATCAAGAAGAAATGTGCAACTATCTCATGTTCATACAGTCAGAGGCATTGATCAAGAAGAAATGTGCAACTATCTCATGTTCATACAGTCAGAGGCATTGATCAAGAAGAAATGTGCAGCTATCTCATGTTCATACAGTCAGAGGCATTGATCAAGAAGAAACGTGCAGCTATCTCATGCTCATACAGTCAGAGGTATTGATCAAGAAGAAACGTGCAACTATCTCATGCTCATACAGTCAGAGGCATTGAGCAAGAAGAAACGTGCAACTATCTCATGTTCATACAGTCAGAGGCATTGATCAAGAAGAAACGTGCAACTATCTCATGCTCATACAGTCAGAGGCATTGATCAAGAAGAAACGTGCAACTATCTCATGCTCATACAGTCAGAGGCATTGATCAAGAAGAAACGTGCAACTATCTCATGCTCATACAGTCAGAGGCATTGATCAAGAAGAAACGTGCAACTATCTCATGTTCATACAGTCAGAGGCATTGATCAAGAAGAAATGTACAACTATCTCATGTTCATACAGTCAGAGGCATTGATCAAGAAGAAATGTGCAACTATCTCATGCTCATACAGTCAGAGGCATTGATCAAGAAGAAATGTGCAGCTATCTCATGCTCATACAGTCAGAGGTATTGATCAAGAAGAAATGTGCAGCTATCTCATGCTCATACAGTCAGAGGCATTGATCAAGAAGAAATGTGCAGCTATCTCATGCTCATACAGTCAGAGGCATTGATCAAGAAGAAATGTGCAGCTATCTCATGCTCATACAGTCAGAGGTATTGATCAAGAAGAAATGTGCAACTATCTCATGCTCATACAGTCAGAGGCATTGATCAAGAAGAAACGTGCAACTATCTCATGCTCATACAGTCAGAGGCATTGATCAAGAAGAAACATGCAACTATCTCATGCTCATACAGTCAGAGGCATTGATCAAGAAGAAACGTGCAACTATCTCATGCTCATACAGTCAGAGGCATTGATCAAGAAGAAACATGCAGCTATCTCATGCTCATACTGTCAGAGGCATTGATCAAGAAGAAATGTGCAGCTATCTCATGCTCATACAGTCAGAGGCATTGATCAAGAAGAAATGTGCAACTATCTCATGTTCATACAGTCAGAGGCATTGATCAAGAAGAAATGTGCAACTATCTCATGCTCATACAGTCAGAGGCAATGATCAAGAAGAAATGTGCAACTATCTCATGCTCATACAGTCAGAGGCATTGATCAAGAAGAAATGTGCAGCTATCTCATGCTCATACAGTCAGAGGTATTGATCAAGAAGAAATGTGCAGCTATCTCATGCTCATACAGTCAGAGGTATTGATCAAGAAGAAATGTGCAGCTATCTCATGCTCATACAGTCAGAGGCATTGATCAAGAAGAAACATGCAACTATCTCATGCTCATACAGTCAGAGGTATTGATCAAGAAGAAACATGCAGCTATCTCATGCTCATACAGTCAGAGGCATTGATCAAGAAGAAATGTGCAACTATCTCATGCACATACAGTCAGAGGCATTGGTCAAGAAGAAATGTGCAGCTATCTCATGCACATGCATTGTTGATATCCTGGAAACCTGTCTGGCTTTTGGATGCCTGCGCCAGGTTTGGGAAGACCTCCATTAGACACCTTTCTTCCATGGGCCAGCACGGATTGTGCTGGGGGTGTATGTGGAACTCGGACAGTTTACAACGGAAATATTAGTTTAGTTAGTGATCACGTGGATGGAAAGAAGAGAGAGGACTAAGCATTCGCTTTGCACTGCCTGGGTATCTCAGCTCTGTGCTCAGTTTATTAGTTACAAAGCTGCATCTGGTGCCTTCCCACCCCAGTTTATGCCCCTCGAGAGTGTGAGAGCCACAATGGAATCAGTACAAGGAGTCCAGGGTGCTGTCAGGTGTCTCACGATGCAGGGAGCGCCAGACACCCACTAAGTGCACAAAAGAGGCAGGAGCTTGTGGGGTCTCCTAAATTAGTAAAGGGCGGAGGCTTGGTTATCTGCTCAGATCATAAAGTCATTTCCTTTGGGATTTTTCTGGGAAAGGAGGTTGGGAGGAGCGGCAGGATCAATTTGGAAAACTTTTACAATGAATGGAGAAGTTTGGATACAGGGAACGTTTGGTACATAACTGGAATCAGCAGTTAGGGTGTTTTTTAAATGAGAAGGAGCAGGAAGAGAGCGTGTCCTAGTGATTTGGAGAAGATTCGGGTAGAGGTGAGGAGGTTAGAAAGAAAGTGGATTCATTGAACTGGTAGAAGGTGGTGAGTGCCAGTTATGGCAAGATTCGTCAGTGTGAAAAAGGTTTCGGGGAAAGTTCCATTGAGCGAGCAGATAATAAGCCTCGAGAAATCTTTTGGATTTTGTAGGTGATGGTGGAGAAATCTTGCTCCACGAATGGCGAAGGATTTGTCCATTTCTGGCACCATAAGACTGAGGGCTATAAGAAGGAAGTAGCCGCTGCTCGTTCTCTATCTGTAGGGTCCCCGGAGGTGGCAGAACATTCAGTAGTTGATGTGGGAGGTCTGGATAATCTCGCTTTGGAAGATTTCATTCTCTGGGTTTGTCAGAATTACAAGAGACGTTGTCTTCATGTAATGGAACCGCTGTAGGTTTGATCCCTGCCCTTCATTCTACAAAGGGGGGTTCTGCAAATTGTTGAATCATCTTTGTTGTGGGGCTGTGTACCAGTGCTTATTTCTCCTCTCCTGAAGAAACCCTTTCTAGATCATGAGAAGCGGACTAGTCAGAGGCCAGTGGCTAATAGCCCTTTTCTGGCTAAAGCTGTGGAGAAGACAGTGTGCAAACAATTGACATCTTTTCTATAAGCGGTGTGGGGGTCGGTTATGGTCCGGAGACAGTAGCAGTACCTGTAAGTGACTTGTTGCAATGGACCAGGGATCAAGCTGAATCAGCTCCTTTGATCTTGCTGACCTGGTGGACCCTGCCTGCTGTTAGACTGAAGCGGATAAAATCATTTCTTTCTGAGGGTGAACGTCAGAGATGAATTTTCAGGGCCGTTCTCCATTCAGTCTGCTGTTCCACAGGGTTCCACATTGTCACCATCCTTTTTCGTTTTGTTTTTATACCTGTTGGGTAAATTGATTTGTTTGTTGGGATTTGACGTTCATATTTACATCGTGCACCCAGGCGATTTTACAAGAAACGCACACGCGTTCATTTGTGTTATAAAATAGGCTGACCGCGCGCCCATGTGCGCCCAATTTAAGTGGGTGTGGGCATGGGAGCCCAAATCCTGATCCTACTGCATAAATGGGGGAATTTTAAAGGGAGCGTGCGCCCAGGCTATGGTCAGTTTTACCAGTTCATTCACCAGTTTGCCCAGTTAACCAGCTAGGTCCTTCCAACCCCCTGCACACTCCCCACTTGGGCCAGACCTCAGATCTTGCCATTTTTTTATTTTTTTGAACTTATACCTGGTCCTAGCAGAAGTAAAGCTACGAGGGGCTGCACCTGGGCTTGCACCCAGGCAGGCGTGTGAACACATACGCAGTCATCTCTTGGCCCGCCCAGGACGCCCCTGTTGGAGAACATCCGAGATGTGCGTGCTCCGCCTTGGCTCAGTGCACACAAGCCTGACGAGTTTGCACATCCCCTAATTAATGCGCACATCTGGGAGTGGCCAGCCTTCTACTGACCGAACGCTTCCGGCCATCTTTGCCCTGCCCTTACTGAATGAAAGCTCATTTTATTGAATTAATTAAGAGGCTCCTCTCCCACTGGATCACAAGTTCTCAGGGGTTAACAACAATGCAGACACAAAACCTCCCAAAGTCCTCATCTCGGTCCTTTAAAGCCTTCCACTTATTCAGGGCCAAGGTTTAAAGAAAGTGAAGAGGTCAAGGGTCTCCAGAGAATCTTTCTCTCGACTGCCAAGAAGCAGAAGTCATGTCCAGGAGATGGGAATTTCAGGCCTGTGTCTCACCCGATGAGAAATGCTGCGAGAACATTTTGTAAGGAAAGAGATTCATGCACGAAGCACACGGCGCAGCCAGGCAGGATATTACTCTGCCATCTACGCCTCCTGCACTGCCACCCTCCGCCTGCCCTGCTTTAATTAGGGCTGGGATAGTTGAGGTAAAGATGTTTCCTTCCTCGTTGCGTCTTCCAGCCTGAAAGCAGGAGCAGCTCAGGGGATGGTGACAAATGGGCGCGTTTTCCTGACTCCACCGTGGCGTGGGTGACCATGGACGCTTGCAGCGTTTCAGCCAGGAATCGGGGCCCGTTCTCAGCAAAGGTCTGCAGGATGAGCGTCGCAGGCCGGCCTTCCCATGGGAGATCGGAACAGGGTCCAGAAAGCAAGAGGACAAAACCAGCTGCTAACCCCACCATGCACTGATTTATTTATTTCACAGACTTATATTCCACAGTCTCAGTAAAATCGAGTCACAGAAGGACCTCCCTAAACATCTTAGACAGTGATTTCTTACTTTCCTCTGTGTTCACCTGAGACTTCCGTGAGGGTGAACGCCATTGCCAGGGTCAAAGCCAATGTTGTATTTTTAACAAAATAATTTTTATTGATAAAAGAATAAAGTTTATAAGAGAGATCATCAACGTAGCATTGGATACAGTGCAGTTAGCAATTAGATGACCGGCAGATTACATGAAGCATTTCCATAATTAAATGGTTGAAGCTCCAAGTAGCCTTCAGTATCTCAGAATCAGATATTCCAGATCTGTTTTGTCTGCAGGTTAGAGAAAGCATTCACACAATGTACATTAACAGCATAGCATGGTAATACAGACAGGGTGTGGCCACCATAAGGCTGTTGGTACCAGCTCACTTTTTATTTATGTAAATGTTTTATATACCATCATTCCATGTCAGAATCACTAGATCATTAAAACATATAAAATATAATGTGTATAACAAGGTGGATAAACATTCAAAGAGACAGAGGAAATACAATGGTAGAAGACGAGGCTGGATCATAGGGGTTATTGTACAATAAATATATGGATATCTGATTCATGGGGAAGTGGGCGTTTCTATCAAGTGCCAGGTTTTTAAGACAGTTTTGAAGATCTTCTGGCAGGGAATTCCAAAGTTTAGGGCAGCAATTGCAATCATTCTATAGTTAGCATTAGATGAGAGTCTCTTAAGTGTGGGATTTGGAGGAGGCCTTTATTCTGTGATCTGAGGGTTCGCAGTGGGTTGTGAGGTTTAAATGTTATTCCCAGCAGATCACTGTTGTTCGGTTAATGTTGTTGCACATTAATGTTAGAACTTTTATAATGAATTCTTGACTGTATAGGAAGCCAATGCAGAGCCATCAGTATTGGGGTGATTTGGTCCAGACAATAGTCTAGCTGCGACATTTTGCAGACGTGACATGCAGGAAGACCTAGAAGTAAGGAATTACAGTAATGAAGGTTTGAGAAAATGTTCTGAAATCTGTTGTGCTTAGCACAGGTTTTAATCGTCTCAAACTCCGCAGCTTGTGAAACCGGATCTCATCAGTTTGCTTATGTGGGCTTTCATTGTTAAACTTTCATCGATTTGGACCCCTAGGTCTCTCACTTGGAGGTAGATCTTTAAACAATACGCGATCGCGTACTTTTGTTGGCGCACCAGGCGCAAACAAAAAAACGCTGGATTTTATAAGATACGCGTGTAGCCGCGCGTATCCTATAAAATCCGGGATCGGCGTGCGCAAGGCTGCCGATTTTGGGCAGCCTGCGCGCGCCGAGCTGCACAACCTACCTCCGTTCCCTCCGAGGCCGCTCCAAAATCGGAGCGGCCTCGGAGGGAACTTTCTTTTCGCCTGCCCTCCCCTTCCCCTCCCTTCCCCTGCCGCCCCCCCCCCCCCACTCCCGGCCCTATCTAAACCCCCCCTTACCTTTATTTCGTGATTTACGCCTGCCCAAAGCAGACGTAAATCAACGCGCGCCAGCGGACTGCTGGCGCGCCATCATCCGACCTGGGGGCTGGTCCGGAGGCCTCGACCACGCCCCCGGGCCTGCATCACGCCCCTGGCCCCGCCCCTGAAATGCCGCATCCCGCCCCCGAAACAGCACGTCATTAGGCCCCGCCCCCGACACGCCCTCAACACGCCCCTTTTCAAAAACCCCGGGACTTATGCGAGTCCCGGGGCTCTGTGCGCGCCGGCAGCCTATGCAAAATAGGCGCGCCGGCACGGGAGGGCCCTGCTCGCGTAAATCCAGCCGGATTTACGCGAGCAGGGGGTTTAAAATCCGCCCCTCGGGTTGCAGGGGTTCTATCCCTGGGAGTACAGTTTTTTGTGGGTTGCGGCTTAACCAAATTATTTCAGTTTTATGAGGGTTCATTGAGAGTTTCCACTGAGCTAGTTTTTCTTTTCTTTTAATCATATATTCAGAAATTAGAGATGCTGTAAGTGCAAATGATTTTGTTAGAGGGATATAGAATTGCAGGTCATCTGCATACAGGAAGACGTTTAAACCCAGGTCATTTAGTAATTTGTGTAGATATTAAATAAATGTTGCTGATAGGGCTGATCCTCCTGGGACGCCAGTTGTGCATTGGAAGGTGTCAGACAAGTAATTGTCAAGTTTTACTTGGAATGATCTGTCAGCGAGGAAAGAGGAGAACCATTTTAGCACATTTCTCTCAATCCTGGACGTGCAGGGACCCACAATGTTCCCTCTCATCTGACAGGTATCTGCAAAGCTTTCTGCTTTGTTAGAAGCTCAGTGGCTCATTCCCTGCTCACCAGGTGAAATCCTCGAATTAAGCCCTTGGATGTAACTGAATACCTGGAGGATTGGTGGGAACAGCAGACGGGAAATGCACAGCCAATGACCCCATTCAGAAGAGAGCTGGGAGCTGTGAGATCAGAAATCGGACAGCGTGCACATTTCTTTTCTAGTTGAAGGCAAACTCATGTATTGCATTTGCAAACTTAAAAGATCAGAGTCTCAGTACAGCCACATTTCACAGGGGTGCTGGGAATCTAAAACAGCAGTATTTGGCTGGAATCAAGCAGATGTCAGTGTCATTAGTGGCTGGTCAGTTACCACTAGGGGAAGCTGCACGTCAGTGCAGATGGTGCTGTACAGTACAGCGCTCTGACCCTTAACGGAGAAGCACCATCACCTCCAGGTGAAATCAGTCACCTGCCCTGGAGAAGGCAAGACTAGCAGAACCAGGTCTTTGAACGCAGCATTTTCCTGTTAATATTTAGTGGAGAGAGAGCAAGTTTGTTTTTTTTAGTGCAGTGTCCATACAGTTCACTGTGAGGAAGCCGGGCTGCTGTCCCATAAGATAAGGCCGGAGTGAGGCACCTGTGACACTGCTGCACGACTGCTGTGCATAGGGCTGGCTTCTCCTCGAGGGCGCCACCTTCTGGGCGCAGAGGGAATAGCAAGCTTCAGCTTGCTCACAGTGCGGCCTCTCCTGTGATTTCCGGGCCTGACCATAGGGCTCCTGTCCCTCTTATTCTTGAGAAGTTGTACATTTTGCTCCTGGAATGGCATTGATCTTCAAAGCAATTAATGGCTCTGCTGCACCTCGTTTCAATCCAGTATTAAAGATGTATCCCCCTAACTGAGATCCTCTTCCCAGGTTGTGCATCCCTACTGAGATCTCTGCCCTGCCCTGCTGGAAAAAGCTAAACCGGCTCGCAGGCATTGATATCCATGTGCGAGACAGCTGGCTTTGGGACCCTCGTCATCATCCAGACACTTTATTGTATTGTATTACATTGCCTTTGATTTCTGGGTGTAAGGATGCAAACCCCTGAGAGCAGGCGACCATGTGGATTATGCATGTTTAAAATAAATAAGTTAAAAAACCTGATCAAGTGTGAGCAGTTGACAGCTCTTGGGGAATGAAGAGGTGAGACATGGCAGTGGCCTAAGGTTTCAGGGCCCAGCCACTGCCACCCTTTCTGCTGCTTTATTCCTTGGGCTCTGCATCCCAGCAAGACTTCAGCAGCAGCAGCAGCTTTAAAGCCGAAGTCATCAATCCAGTCCCCAACGCAGGGACTTTAGTCTTGGCTCTCTGTGCCCGATGATTACAACCAAAATTGTCCATTACTTAAAAAAGGCAAAAAGCCCCAGAGAGAAGATTAAAGACACTGGAAATGGTGCCTGTTATTTATTCCGCTTTGTAATCCCTGCGATGATTGCTATTGAATTCTCAGAAGATTTATTTTATTTTTATTAGTTCTTGTAGTCTGGAGGAGCATTTGTGACCAAAGATGAGGGCTAGTGTGGCTCCAGCACCCAGAACTGGCACAAAGCAATAGGGAAAGCAACCGAACATTGAAAGCAGGGGTGGCCAACTCCGCTCCTCAGAAGCCACAAACAGGTCTGCATTTCCAGATTTCCATAATGAATATGCATGAGGTATATTTGCATACAATGGAGGCAGTGAACGCAGCTCTATCCCAGACATATGTATAGTGGATATCCTGAAAAGCAGACCTGTGGGTGAAAGGACCCTCGCTTGTCCATCTCATGACGGTGGATCACTTCAGGGATCCAGAACAGCTGGTGAACATCCCCAAAGCAGCAGCTCTCAGCCCAGTCGGGTTACACTGCAGGCAGTGTGGATATCCTGAAAACCTGACTGGCTGGGTGAGCCCTGAGGACTGGGATGAGATTTGAGTTCCCTCCCTCCCTCCCTCCCTCTCACGTGACTCTTCATGCCTCTGCCAGTTTACGATGGTTGCAAAACCCAGCCTGGGTCTCCTGATCCCTAGTTCCAGTTTAGTTAAGAAATGGGCAGTCAGAGAGTGCCTTACAATGAGGGCTGCCAAAAAGCTTCAGGCCACTGGGGACAGGTGGGACCAGCCCTGGCTTTACCCCTTGCATTGCACTTCTCGGTTCCTGCTTTTCGTAGAGAAGTTGGAGCCGATGGGGTAAAACCCTGCGCTGGCTGAGGCTGTCCCTGCTGCTCTGGAGTTCGGGGGCAGCCCGACTTTATTTATTTTATGTATTTATAAGCATCTGATATTCCGCCAGTTCCTAAGTAAATAATGCATTGCAAGGAACGAGATGGGGGACGGGACATTGGATCGCGTATTTGGGATTTCTGTGGTGCCTTACAAGGGGCTTCCCCATAAAATGTTTGGGGACAGAGCCAAAGGTCTAAACAGGTTTACAGCCTGGAGGAAAGGTGAGCTAGGGGAGATGTGAGCGAGAGGTTAAATCCCTCCAGAAGGTCAGCCTCTTTCAGTGGAAAGGAGACTCTGGGTCATGCCTTGAGGCTGAAGGGGCAGACTCGGGATCAATCTAAGGAAATATTTCTTTGCGGAGAGGGTGGTGAATGCACGGAGCAGCCAGGACAGGATCCGAACTGAAGAAAGCCTGGGAGAAGCGCAGGGGCCGGTCAGCGACTGCTGCCACCAGACTGGGCTGATTTCCCTTTGTGGCTGCCCCAGGGGCTCGGGCTGCACTCTGTCCATTCCCTTACCCCACCTCCCAATCTGAGGTTCTTGCATATAAAACGATAGCGATACAGCTGACAAGGAGGTGATGAGACTGGACGGGCACATTATTCATGCAGCCCGGATCCTTCTAGCTGCCACTATGATCGCCCTCCAGGGAAGATGATTGTTCCATGCAAACTGAGAAAAGGTACTAAGATGGTCCCATGACTCACGTGTTGCAGGTCACCCTGCACGGGCCCGAACGCTCGTGATGCTCCAGCAATATTTCTGGGGGCCCCAGATGCAAAGGGATGTTCGAGCCTATGTGAACTCTTGTCCCACCTGCTCTCAGCAGAAACCCTTGTCTGGACGACCCTAGGGTCTGTTACATCCGTTGCCAGCTCCCAGGGAACCCTGGACCCACTTGTCCACTGATTTTGTAGTGGACCTCCCTCTCTCAAACGACTGCACAATCCTTTGGGTTGTCATCGGCCGTTTTTCAAGGCCGGCTCATTTCATTCCCACGGCCCCGGATCTGGCCCCACTATTCACGCATCACATCGTCTGCCTGCACGGCTCTGACTGTGGGGCCCAGTTTACGGCCAAGTACTGCCATCTCTTTAGATTATACAAAAAGTACCACTCCCACGCTAATACCCAGTCCGAATGGACCATCCGCCCGCTGAAAAGTTTCCTCAGGGCCTATGCAAATGACCGACAAAATGACTGGCTCTCCCTCCTGCCGTGGATGGAGTTTTCCCACAGCTCCCATTTCAGCACCACCACTGGGGCGTCCCCTTTCAGACTGGACATGGGAGATAACCGTCACTTCCATTCCCTATCCTGCTGCCTGATCCCTTGTCTGCAGCCCAGGTGAGAGCCCAGGAGCTTCAGGAATTCTGGGTGGGTACCCAAGAAATGCTCCAAAAGGCAGCCGAAAAGGCCAGAAAGAGCTCGGATGCAACCATTGAGCAGTATTGGGTTGTTGGAATCAGTTCTATAGCTTCCGTTCTCCCTGCATCATTGCCCCCCAAATAAAGTATTGCTCATTCTTGCCTGGAATATGAGCAAACTGAGCTAAGTCCCAGTGCATTCTCTGTGTTTCCCTCCAGAGATCTTAGACTCTTGCTCCGACCAGCCATGGCTTTTCCTTGGTAAAACACTCAGAGACCTGCACTTAAACTACCACGGGCAGCAGCTTTCCCCCTGTAATCCGGCGCAGAAAGGCAGACTTGCTTTCAGCCTGGTTCTCAGTTCTGCTTTGTCCTTCACACTCACTTTCCTCTTACAACCTAAGAATCTGATGGACCACCTGCCTGCCAGCCAGCACCACCTCTGCCAAACTCGCACCATGCCCTGCTAGGAAAGGACCCTGCATTCAAAACAGGAACGATAAGGATTTGTTAATCAACTTTAACAAAGGATTTGTTAATCAACTTCTGTAAGAAATGAATCTTTGTAATCTTTCCTCGCTCCCAAACGTTTGCTTCCTTCCAGACTCCCCACAAGAACAAAAGCGCGATCCCTCCCTGGCATCTTCCCTGCAGTGCATTAATGTACAGAATAAATGTTTCATACCTGCTTAAATGAGGGCATAAACTCCATACGAGCTTATTATCAAAGAGCCCGGTTCATTTATTCAAAGAATGGCAGTGCATTTATGTAGAAATCATCCCCTTTTTAATATTCATAATGCACAGGATCTGATCAGTGTTGCAGCGCAGAGAGCAGGTTTTGTGCTGCTGATAACTCTTTGTTTACAGCATCCTGACAAAAGCGCACTCATGAATACATTCTTGTTGATTTTCATAGGTAGGTTTGTCTCTGGGGTTTCTTCTTCTGAGCTTTGTTCTGTTTTAGTGTTTGTGAAAATAACAACCTCAGTTACAATTGCTTTAGGTAAATTAATAGTAGATGCTTTAGAAGCTTTTATAATACTAGCAATACACCTCATGCCAGCACCCCCTGTTATTCCAGTACTGAGACCCTCACACACAGCTCTGCCAATGCTCCTCACTCCTGCCCTGCAGCACCCCCTGCTATTCCAGTACTGAGACCCTCACACACAGCTCTGCCAATGCACCTCACTCCTGCCCTGCAGCACCCCCTGCTATTCCAGTACAGCTCTGCCCATGCACCTCACTCCTGCCCTGCAGCACCCCCTGCTATTCCTGTACTGAGACCCTCACACACAGCTCTATCAATGCTCCTCACTCCTGCCCTGCAGCACCCCCTGCTATTCCAGTACTGAGACCCTCACACACAGCTCTGCCAATGTACCTCACTCCTGCCCTGCAGCACCTCCTGCTATTCCAGTACTGAGACACAGCTCTGCCCATGCACCTCACTCCTGCCCTGCAGCACCCCCTGCTATTCCAGTACTGAGACCCTCACACACAGCTCTGCCCATGCTCCTCACTCCTGCCCTGCAGCACCCCCTGCTATTCCAGTACTGAGACCCTCACACACAGCTCTGCGCATGCACCTCACTCCTGCCCTGCAGCACCCCCTGCTATTCCAGTACTGAGACCCTCACACACAGCTCTGTCCATGCACCTCACTCCTGCCCTGCAGCACCCCCTGCTATTCCATCCTTGAGACCCCCATCCCAAATAGTTTTGCAACTGGTATACCGAGATATTTTGAAAAAAACCTTGGCTAATGTTTACCTAAAAAGAACAAGAAAAGGATTCCCAGTCCTATACCTGCACTTCCCTTCATTGCCTCAAATTAAAATATGTCATTTGCACGGCAGAGAACTATATTAATATATATACTAGCAAAAATTGATGCATTGCTCAGGTAGTCCAGTCCATAACAGCTAAAAATGTTTAAATTTAACAGAAGTGAAAACAATAAACACTGTTTTATTTTAAGTAATTAACAGCAGTCATATAGAACTTAGGGAACCTGTCTTTAAACTACACTGATAGTATATTATTCATCTCTCATTGCCCAACTCTAGAAAGATCTAACTGGTAATTGTGATAGAAAAAGATTAAAAAGCATTAGTTCCAGTACAGATCCCTGGGGCACTATTTCTCATCCTCCATAGAGAGAACATAGCCATGGGTGGGCCTGGCCCACTCACTTAGAGCTCAGGCTCATGCATATCAGGGCTGCCTAACACCAGAAGAAGAAGCCATCACAGTCCCCATCCCGCGGCAGCCATGGACCCCATCTGATGGCAGCTGAAGGTCTGGCAGGACACTGAGTGTGCGTGTGTGAGTGTGCGTGTATGTGTGTATGAGTGTGCATGTATGTGTGAGTGTGCGTGTATGTGTGTGTATTTACACGCCTGTCCATGCACGCTTGAGAGTCAGGGCTTTGCAGATAGAGCATATTCTTTGCACAATCCACCTTCCACTGTTCAGGAAACCACCTGGTGAGCACAGGCAGACACAACAGTGTGACTGACACAAGTCTTTCAAAAACAGAGATTTTTTTTAGGGAGGGGTGGGAGATATTTAGTTTAGGAAAGAAAAGACTTCTGCATTGGTAGAAGGCTGTGCAATTTGCATTTCACAATTTATTTCTCATACACAAAACTCATTGTTTACAGAAACTATTAACTGAAACCTCCAGTGGATAATGTACATATTAACAAAAATTCCTCACAATACCCTTAACATATGTACAAATATAAAATGCACATGCACATATTATATGTACTGTATATATACAGTTCTGCTCATAAGTTTACACACCCCAGCAGAATTTGCAAGATGTGTAGCATTTTAAGAAAACATGAGTGTTCAGACAAAACACATCTGCTATTTTTTTATGTATTTCAAATTAAACTATTTTATGCATCACAGAATAGCACAATCATTAAACAAACCATAGCAATAAAGGAAATAATAAAAATGGTCCTGTGGAAAAGTTTACATACCTTTGAATGTTTGGGCTGATAATATCAACTCAAGCTGACCCATACAGGTTGAGAAGGCAGTGAAGGGTAGGCATCCACACTTCTGCCTTGTTTGTTTGTAATTGGTGTCTGTGTATAAACAGCCAATGAGTGTCTTAGCTCTTGAGAAACCCTCCTGCATTTCATCCAGTGCTGCAGTGAGTTTGGTGATTACTGAAGCATGGGAAAAGCAAAAGAACTGTCAGGATCTGTGAGCAAAAGTAGTTCAACTTTATAAATCAGGAAACAAATATTTAAAAAATCCAAAGATTTGAAAATGCCAATCATTGCTGTTCAAACTCTGATTAAGAAGTGGGAAATTATGGGCCAGACCGAGAAAAATTTCAGACACAACTATCAGGAAAATTTGTTGGGATGCAAAGAAAAACCCACAAGCAACTTCTACTGAAATACAGGCTTCTCTGAAACAAAGTGGTGTGGCAATAAGGTAGAGCCGCCAGAAAAAAGCCATTGCTGCACCAACGCCACAAAACACCCTGCTTACAATGCGCCAAACAGCAGCTAGAGAAGCCTCATCATTTCCGGAACAAAATAATTTGGAGTGATGAGATCAAAATTGAACTTTATGGTAGCAACCATAAACTCCGTGTTGGGAGAGGAGTCAACAAGGCCAATGAAGAAAAGCACACATCCCTCCCACGAAGCATGGAGGTGGTGAGCTACAGTGGCAGAGGGAACTTGTCAGATGAATGCAGCATCTTATCAGAAAACATTGGAGGAGAATCTGCATTCATCAGCCAGGAAGCTGCGCATGGGGCACACTTGGACTTTCCAACATGAGAATGTTCCGACCCTTTGGTGGCTGCAGCAGAAGAAAGTGAAGGGTCTGGCGTAGCCTTCAGTCTCCTGACTCAGCATCACTGAGCCACTGTGGGGAGACCTCGAACATGCAGGTCAAGCTACACAAGCAAAGAATTTACAGGATCTGAGGCTTTTTGTCAAGAGGAATGGGCAGCCCCTATGAGAAAATAAAGGACCTCATTCAGAAGTTGTAAAATGGGGGCAATACACGATATTAAGGACTAAGGGTATGCAAACTTTTCATTATTTCCCTTATTCTTATGGTTTAATGATTGTGCAATTCTGTGATGCATAATAGTTGAATCTGAAACACATTAAAAATAGCAGGCGTGTTTTGTCTGATCACTCATGCTTCTTAAGATGCTACACAGCTTGCAAATTCTGCCAGGGCTCTGTAAACTTATGAGCAGATCTGAATATGAAAAATAATTTCTAGTGAGAAAGAACCTGGGAACATAAACTGCAGGGATTCTCCATAACTTGGGTCTTACAGTTCCACATATTAAATATTTTTTTCCATAACGGGAGAAAACTGTTAATGCATCAGCTGGATAGGGAGCTCCATTTTCAACTTTTATTTTACTTTTCCCCAGGAAGGTCTCGGTGTTTATTACTACAAGAACGAAAATGATCAACAAGAAGTCATTTTTCCACTGGTTTCTCCCGTTTTTGTTCTTGTGATAATAAACACAAATTAATCATCCCCAGGAAAAATTGAAAACAAAGGACCCTATAGATGAGGTAAACTACAACACTGCCAGCATTCAAAAAGGAATATTTAAATTCTGGTGTCCCCTCTATAACATTAGAGGTAACAGAAACACTCAGAACCTATCTCACAAAGCTACCCTATCAAAACAGCTGTAACTACCAGCAGCAACCCTACCTACCTAATGGGCCCTAGAACCCCAATGCATCTCCTTCTGAGAAAACTGGAGAAAGAGCCCCAGAAAACCATATGCAAGCAGAATACTGCAGCACAGTGGCAGGCACAGAATAAGCCACCCAAAATTAGAACCAGAAAAATGAGCTGGAAAGCGCAAAATGCATGCAGTGCAACCCGAAAGAGAAAGAGGCTGCGTTTCCTCCGAGAACGGAGGAGAAGTGCCGAGGAAGCCGGGAAAGTTTCCGAGAGAGACGGTGGGCGGGAGAAGCCCTGGCAAGCACTGATGGATGAAGCAACCAACCAGCTCCCAGGGCTCAGCTCCCCCCTTATAAAGCTGCACCGAGGAGGAGGGGAATCGTCCTCAGTTCTGGCTTAGCAGGGCACTCAGGGTTGGGGAAAGCAAACGCTCCCGTCTCGGTGTGGGAAGCAGCGATCGGATTCAGCCTCGACCTACAAAGGAGCAACAGCTCGAGGCCACTTCTTAGCTCCAAGCATATCTAACCCTGTCGCAAGAGAGCCTGGGGACCATGGGGACCCCAGTGCCAAACCTCACCTTCCAGAGCGTGCCTGAAACCAGTAGGAACCAGTCGTCCCAGAACCCAGGTGACCCTCGGGATGAAGAGCTGGCCAAGGCGGAGGTCGCAGTCCTGGCCACCATCCTGGCAGTGACCACAGTGGGCAACCTGGGGGTCCTCCGAGTCATGCACAGGCTGGGGAAGAAAATGACGCGGATGCACCTGTTCATCCTGCACCTGGCCGTGACAGACCTCGGGGTGGCCGTCTTCCAGGTCCTCCCCCAGCTGATCTGGGACATCACTTTCCGATTTGTGGGCTCCGACTTCCTCTGCAGGGCAGTCAAATACCTGCAGGTGCTGAGCATGTTCGCCTCCACCTACATGCTGGTGGTGATGAGCGTGGACCGCTACCTGGCCGTGTGCCACCCTCTGAGGACCCTCCAGCAGCCCAGCAGGCAGGCCCACCTCATGATCGCAGGCACCTGGCTCCTCAGCGGCCTCCTCAGCACGCCCCAGGTCTTTATCTTTTCCTTGAGAGAAGTCAGCAAAGGCTCTGGGGTCACCGACTGCTGGGCCGATTTCAGGTTTCCCTGGGGAGCCAGGGCCTACATCACCTGGACCACCTTCTCCATCTTCATCATCCCCGTCGCCACCCTCCTGGCTTGCTATAGCCTGATCTGCTGGGAGATCTGCAGGAACCTGAAAGGCAAGACCCAGGCTTGTGGGGCTGAGAAGGGGAGCCAAAGTAGCCAGGCACTGCCTTCCAGGGTCAGCAGTGTCAGGACCATCTCCAGGGCCAAGATCCGGACGGCGAAGATGACCTTTGTCATTGTCCTGGCCTACATCCTGTGCTGGTCGCCCTTCTTCTGCGTCCAGATGTGGTCGGTCTGGGATGAGAAGGCGCCCAATGAAGGTAAGACTGGCACGAGTGACCCTGCTGTCCGCTTCCCACAACCCCGGGTGCGTTTACATTGAATAAGGAGCACAGCTCTCGCTCCGGGCACGGCGAGGAGAACCAGCACTAGGGCAGCTCCTTGTGGTCCGGGAAGTCTTTGCTTTCTGATACGGCTGTTTCTCGGTGCCAGTAATTTATGCAAGAAAACAGATGGGAAACTGGGGACAAACTGGTCCCAGCATCCCGGGGCACCCCGGGGATCTCTGGAGTCAGGGGTAATTAAAGCAGCAGGACCAGAGAGCAGCACCTCGTGCTGGTGCCGGCGGGAGCTCCATTCTGCATTCAGCTCATCCTCAAGCAGTGCAGTTACCCCGAAGCAAGCATGGTCCTTTGTCTTTTAAAAGAAAACTTGCAGGTTCAGATCTGTTCATTTCCTCTCGTTTCCCAGGTGATTTGATTATAGATGGGAAGAGATAGAAATGGATGCATTGCACAGCAGAGGTGTCAGTCAGATATTACCCTGCCGTGCAGTCTTGTCGGGAGGATCTGGCTAGGGGGGGCCTTGCTGCGTTTACAAGAAACATTACAGGCATGAAATCTGCAGAGAGAGAGAGAGAGAGGTGAACTCCCTCTCTCTCTCTTTTCTTGGTTATTATTTTCTCGACGGGCAAGTAATCCATGGCATGAAATCAGTCAGGTCTGCTTAGCGAACATTATATAAATATCTATAACATTTTAAAGAGAAATCAGCTCCTCCTCTGAGCAGGAGAGAAATGGTTGGGTAAAGCTTCTGCCCTCACTTGCCAGGCAGACTGTGAGCTGACTTTCTGTAAAAGGTGCTATCTTCTTCTCTCTCCAGAGTCCTCGGACACTGCCTTCACCATCACCATGCTGCTGGCCAGTTTAAGCAGCTGCTGCAACCCCTGGATTTACCTGCTCTTCAATGGACACCTCCTGCAGGGCAGTCTGAGGCACCTTCCCTGCTGCCGGACCTTCCAGTCCAAGCTGAAGAGGCAGGGCTCCAACGGGAGCCTGTCCAGCCGCAGGAACACCATCCTGACCCACCTCCCACACCGGCCCATCACCAGCCAGGAGCCCGAAAGAAAGACGGAAAGCCCCCCTTACGACGACCCCATTACCGAGTCAGGGCTTCTTTAATGGGGCTGCCCAGGCTGCATCTCCCAGACACGAGGCAATCGCCAGGAGGACCCAGAACTTCATCATTTCTGACCCAAGGTTTGATCCCTAAACCCTGACTCTCTGCTCCAGTCCCTGTCGTGTCTCCCTTTCATTGCTTGTCTGCACACAAAAAAAAAAACCCCAAACCTAGGACACTCCGGCCATTTCTGCATCCCTCTCTTTCTAAGAATGTGCTCCCTGCTGATAGAGAGGCCGGCTTGGAGATGCCACATACTCTAATGAGAACATAAGAACATGCCATACTGGGTCAGACCGAGGGTCCATCAAGCCCAGCATCCTGTATCCAACAGTGGCCAATCCAAGTCACAAGTACCTGGCAAGTACCCAAACATTAAATAGATCTCAAGCTACCATTGCTTATTAATTAATAGCAGTTTATGGATTTTTCCTCTAGGAACTTATCCAAACCTTTTTTAAACCCCCTTACACTAACTGCAGTAACCACATCCTCTGGCAATGAATTCCAGAGCTTAACTATGCGATGAGTGAAAAAGAATTTTCTTTGATTTATTTTAAATGAGCTACTTGCTAACTTCATGGAGTGCTGAGAGATCAAATAACCAATTTACATTAACCAAGTCCTTTCATGATTTTATAGACCCCTATCATATCCCCCCTCAGCCGTCTCTTCTCCAAACTGAGCAGCCCTAACCTCTTCAGCCTTTCCTCATAGGGGAGCTGTTCCATCCCCTTTATCATTTTGGTTGCCCTTCTCTGTACCTTCTCCATCACAATTATATCTTTTTTGAGATGCGGCGACCAGAATTGTACACAGTATTCAAGGTGGGGTCTCACCATGGAGCGATACAGAGGCATTATGACATTTTCCGTTCTATTAACCATTCCCTTCCTAATAATTCCTAACATTCTGTTTGCTTTTTTGACTGCTGCAGCACACTGAGCCGACAATTTTAAAGTATTATCCACTATGATGCCTAGATCTTTTTCCTGGGTGGTAGCTCCTAATATGGAACCTAACATCGTGTAACTACAGCAAGGGTTATTTTTCCCTATATGCTCACCTTGCACTTGTCCACATTAAATTCATTTTATGTCATCTGCAAATTTGATCACCTCACTTGTACCCTTTTCCAAATCATTTATAAATATATTAAAAAGCACTGGTCCAAGTACAGATCCCTGTTTACCTTTTTTCCACTGTGAAAACAGACCATTTAATCCTACTCTCTGTTTCCTGTTTTTTTTTTTAACCAGTTTGCAATCCACGAAAGGACATCACCTCCTATCCCATGACTTCTTGGTTTTCTTAGAAGCCTCTCGTGTGGGACTTTGTCGAACACCTTCTGAAAATCACAGGTTCTCCAGAGCTCTCCAGCTGTTCACAATGACCCAGACATGACAGCAAGCCAGGTGGCATTTCCACATCTACCTGAAAGCTGAGAAGTTCATGAGTGGCTCTGGCTGACACCCCAGGACCACTCTATTAAAAACGCTTTTATTAGGATCCCCCCAGCGCTCAGTGCGCTCTTCGTTATTACAAGAAGAATTTTGAGTAGTCTTGGCGGTGGGGAGTAGCCAGGCTTACAATGACCCCCTCAGCAGTCGGTCTGATCATGATTAATGAACTCCGTTTAAAGAGCGGAGAGATTAAAGTCCACTCTTACCCCTTAACGAGCTGTCCAACACTAATGAGAGGATTATGTGAGCAGCCAGCTTTCTCTTAGCCTCAGAGAAATCATCAATTTGCCACCAGACACAAACTGACAGACCTCAGCCTAAAGCTGTGGCAGAATATTTCAGGGTCTCTGTCCCATGAGATCTGGGGCTCGCACCCTCCTTCATGTAACTTTCCTTTTGATTTTGCTGTTTATCCACCTCTGCATCCAGTTATGTTTAAGAAGGAAGTAACCCTTCTAAACCAAAGGATGGGATATTAGTAGCCACAAATGTTTTAAGTCTTAAAACAGGGACAACTGAATCAGTAATAAGGATAATCCCCCCAAAGTCCAGAAGATCTCTAAATTTGCTTTTCTACAGGTTTTGGTTTTTTTTTAACTGCATTTCAAAGAATATCTCCCGCTCTTGCAGCTAATGATGGTGACCTATGACTATAACCGATTTGAGAGACATAACATATGTGCATTCACTGCTGGATAGGATTTGATGGCCACTCCCCATACATTTATTTAATTGCTTTGTCAGCTGGAGTTTTGGGGGCTCACCTTTATTACTAAGCCTTAAAGCAGCTCTCTGCTGGCGGGACGTTTGTCGGTATTGGAGCAGCTGCGTGTGCCCTGTGCGACCCTCACGCCAGGGCTCCTGACAGGGCTGGTGGAAGCACTAGGACGGCAAGGCCAGCTCACCTAGAGTGGCACAATTTTGGGAGCCTACCCAAATCAAGTGAACCTGAAAAGGTGAAAAAGAAATACTACAGATATGTGACGCTGCATCTGTAAAGGCAGGAGATAAACTATCAAGGCATCCCCATACCTCTAGCCTTACTTTCACCTTCATATAGCGATGCCGGCCACAGCCGTCTGGCAGAGGGCAGAGGTCTTACCTGGATAGGGACGCCGACAAGCACGGGGGACATGACCATTTGAGCACACGAAACGCTGCCACAGCGTCTGGCGGCAGATGAGCACATTCTTCATGAAAGCTTAAGTAATTTTTATTTGCAATTTGAAAAATTTTCAAAACAGGTTTCTTCATGGATAACATCGATGATTATAATTAAAAACTGGCAGATCTATACGACGGTGAAAGTAAGGGCTAGAGGAATGAGGAAAGTTTATCTCATCCACTTATAGTCGCATTTGTTACACATTTCTACAGTTTCGGGAGCAGCAACAGCAGGACGGGGCTGGGCTGGGATTAGGGCCCGAGGTTTGCCGCAGTGGCGGGATTTTGCTAATGCGCGCTCCCTGCCTCTTCCTCTAGCTTCCTCGCTGTGTGCGTAATAATCCCGGGGTGGCCCTTCCTGGGAACCTAGTGACCCTTCCCTCTCTCTGCACCGGGGTCAGGGCCCCGACCTAGGACTGGGGAGGCCGTGCCTGCTTCTCATTTTCTGACAAAGCTAGAAGTTTAATAAAGGGAGCATCGCCATTCAGTTCCTTTCTTTTTCTCTTTACACATTTTCTTTTAAGCTTGTGCCCACCTGGTTCTTGAAAAGCTCCGTAAATTTGCCCCAATGAAGGCCAAAGCCATTTTATACTGCGGATAATGCTTCGCTATAAATCCTCCTACAATTTTCTTGTGCATTCTTTCCATCATCGTTTTGACAGAATAAATATTCTCCGCCATCCTCTCGCAATGAATTCCTATAACCCTCTTCCAAGCTTTCTAGAGAGCCACTTGGTGTGCGTTTGTTTTGGGACTTGAGACCTCCTTGGTAAAACAGTGGGATGACTGCTCAACAGAAGCTTTAATGCCAGGCATTCAGACTGCTACAATCAGGGCGTCAACACCCCAAAATGTCCTTTTCCTTGTTCAGAATGTTTCCTGGCTGGATGTAGGGAACACCAACCTCGGAGTGGCACAGGGCTGCAGGGCAAGTCTGCCTAACCAGCCTCCTCCCCCGCAGGTTGAGCCCTAGGAGTTTGGTGGCCAGCAGGACTCTGCGGCAGCAGTACATCATGGCGAGTCTGGAGCAAGGCTTGGACAGGCTGGGAAGACTGGGGCAAGGCATGGACAGGCTGGGAAGACTGGAGCAAGGCTTGGACAGGCTGGGAAGACTGGGGCAAGGCTTGGACAGGCTGGGAAGACTGGGGCAAGGCATGGACAGGCTGGGAAGACTGGAGCAAGGCATGGACAGGCTGGGAAGACTTGGGCAAGGCTTGGACAGGCTGGGAAGACTGGGGCAAGGCTTGGACGGGCTGGGAAGACTTGGGCAAGGCTTGGACAGGCTGGGAAGACCGGGGCAAGGCTTGGACGGGCTGGGAAGACTGGAGCAAGGCTTGGACGGGCTGGGAAGACTTGGGCAAGGCTTGGACGGGCTGGGAAGACTGGAGCAAGGCATGGACAGGCTGGGAAGACTGGAGCAAGGCTTGGACGGGCTGGGAAGACTTGGGCAAGGCTTGGACAGGCTGGGAAGACTGGAGCAAGGCTTGGACGGGCTGCGAAGACTGGAGCAAGGCTTGGACGGGCTGGGAAGACTTGGGCAAAGCTTGGACGGGCTGGGAAGACTGGGGCAAGGCATGGACAGGCTAAGGCTGGAGCAAGGCTTGGACAGGCTGGGAAGACTGGAGCAAGGCTTGGACAGGCTGGGAAGACTGGGGCAAGGCATGGACAGGCTAAGGCTGGAGCAAGGCTTGGACAGGCTGGGAAGACTGGAGCAAGGCATGGACAGGCTAAGGCTGGAGCAAGGCTTGGACAGGCTGGGAAGACTGGAGCAAGGCTTGGACAGGCTGGGAAGACTGGGGCAAGGCATGGACAGGCTAAGGCTGGAGCAAGGCTTGGACAGGCTGGGAAGACTGGAGCAAGGCTTGGACAGGCTGGGAAGACTGGGGCAAGGCATGGACAGGCTAAGGCTGGAGCAAGGCATGGACAGGCTGGGAAGACTGGGGCAAGGCATGGACAGGCTGGGAAGACTGGAGCAAGGCTTGAACAGGCTGGGAAGACTGGGGCAAGGCTTGGACAGGCTGGGAAGACTGGAGCAAGGCTTGGACAGGCTGGGAAGACTGGGGCAAGGCATGGACAGGCTGGGAAGACTGGAGCAAGGCTTGGACAGGCTGGGAAGACTGGGGCAAGGCATGGACAGGCTGGGAAAACTGGGGCAAGGCAAGGACAGGCTGGGAAGACCGGGGCAGGGCTTGAACAGGCTGGGAAGACCGGGGCAAGGCATGGACAGGCTGGGAAGACCGGGGCAAGGCTTGGACAGGCTGGGAAGACTGGGGCAAGGCTTGGACAGGCTGGGAAGACTGGGGCAAGGCATGGACAGGCTAAGGCTGGAGCAAGGCTTGGACAGGCTGGGAAGACTGGAGCAAGGCTTGGACAGGCTGGGAAGACTGGGGCAAGGCATGGACAGGCTAAGGCTGGAGCAAGGCTTGGACAGGCTGGGAAGACTGGAGCAAGGCTTGGACAGGCTGGGAAGACCGGGGCAAGGCTTGGACAGGCTGGGAAGACTGGGGCAAGGCTTGGACAGGCTGGGAAGACTGGAGCAAGGCATGGACAGGCTGGGAAGACTGGGGCAAGGCTTGGACAGGCTGGGAAGACTGGGGCAAGGCTTGGACAGGCTGGGAAGACTGGAGCAAGGCTTGGACGGGCTGGGAAGACTTGGGCAAGGCTTGGACAGGCTGGGAAGACTGGAGCAAGGCTTGGACGGGCTGGGAAGACTGGAGCAAGGCTTGGACGGGCTGGGAAGACTTGGGCAAGGCTTGGACAGGCTGGGAAGACTGGGGCAAGGCATGGACAGGCTAAGGCTGGAGCAAGGCTTGGACAGGCTGGGAAGACTGGAGCAAGGCTTGGACAGGCTGGGAAGACTGGGGCAAGGCATGGACAGGCTAAGGCTGGAGCAAGGCTTGGACAGGCTGGGAAGACTGGGGCAAGGCATGGACAGGCTGGGAAGACTGGAGCAAGGCTTGGACAGGCTGGGAAGACTGGGGCAAGGCATGGACAGGCTGGGAAGACTGGGGCAAGGCAAGGACAGGCTGGGAAGACTGGGGCAGGGCTTGGACAGGCTGGGAAGACTGGGGCAAGGCATGGACAGGCTGGGAAGACTGGGGCAAGGCATGGACAGGCTGGGAAGACTGGAGCAAGGCTTGGACGGGCTGGAAGACTGGGGCAAGGCTTGGAAAGGCTAAGGCTGGAGCAAGGCTTGGACAGGCTGGGAAGATTGGGGCAAGGCTTGGACAGGCTGGGAAGACTGGGGCAAGGCATGGACAGGCTGGGAAGACTGGGGCAAGGCTTGGACAGGCTGGGAAGACTGGGGCAAGGCAAGGACAGGCTGGGAAGACTGGGGCAGGGCTTGAACAGGCTAAGGCTGGAGCAAGGCTTGGACAGGCTGGGAAGATTGGAGCAAGGCTTGGACGGGCTGGGAAGACTTGGGCAAGGCTTGGACAGGCTGGGAAGACTGGAGCAAGGCTTGGACAGGCTGGGAAGACTGGAGCAAGGTTTGGACGGGCTGGGAAGACTGGAGCAAGGCTTGGACGGGCTGGGAAGACTTGGGCAAGGCTTGGACAGGCTGGGAAGACTGGGGCAAGGCATGGACAGGCTAAGGCTGGAGCAAGGCTTGGACAGGCTGGGAAGACTGGAGCAAGGCTTGGACAGGCTGGGAAGACTGGGGCAAGGCATGGACAGGCTGGGAAGACTGGGGCAAGGCATGGACAGGCTGGGAAGACTGGAGCAAGGCTTGGACAGGCTGGGAAGACTGGGGCAAGGCATGGACAGGCTGGGAAGACTGGAGCAAGGCTTGAACGGGCTGGGAAGACTGGAGCAAGGCTTGGACGGGCTGGGAAGACTTGGGCAAGGCTTGGACAGGCTGGGAAGACTGTGGCAAGGCATGGACAGGCTAAGGCTGGAGCAAGGCTTGGACAGGCTGGGAAGACTGGGGCAAGGCTTGGACAGGCTGGGAAGACTGGGGCAAGGCATGGACAGGCTGGGAAGACTGGAGCAAGGCTTGGACAGGCTGGGAAGACTGGAGCAAGGCTTGGACAGGCTGGGAAGACTGGGGTAAGGCATGGACAGGCTGGGAAGACTGGGGCAAGGCAAGGACAGGCTGGGAAGACTGGGGCAGGGCTTGAACAGGCTGGAAAGACTGGGGCAAGGCATGGACAGGCTGGGAAGACTGGAGCAAGGCTTGGACGGGCTGGGAAGACTGGGGCAAGGCTTGGACAGGCTAAGGCTGGAGCAAGGCTTGGACAGGCTGGGAAGATTGGGGCAAGGCTTGGACAGGCTGGGAAGACTGGGGCAAGGCATGGACAGGCTGGGAAGACTGGGGCAAGGCTTGGACAGGCTGGGAAGACTGGGGCAAGGCAAGGACAGGCTGGGAAGACTGGGGCAGGGCTTGAACAGGCTGGGAAGACTGGGGCAAGGCTTGGACAGGCTGGGAAGACTGGAGCAAGGCTTGGACGGGCTGGGAAGACTTGGGCAAGGCTTGGACAGGCTGGGAAGACTGGAGCAAGGCTTGGACGGGCTGGGAAGACTGGAGCAAGGCTTGGACGGGCTGGGAAGACTTGGGCAAGGCTTGGACAGGCTGGGAAGACTGGGGCAAGGCATGGACAGGCTAAGGCTGGAGCAAGGCTTGGACAGGCTGGGAAGACTGGAGCAAGGCTTGGACAGGCTGGGAAGACTGGGGCAAGGCATGGACAGGCTGGGAAGACTGGGGCAAGGCATGGACAGGCTGGGCAGACTGGGGCAAGGCATGGACAGGCTGGGAAGATTGGGGCAAGGCTTGGACAGGCTGGGAAGACTGGGGCAAGGCATGGACAGGCTGGGAAGACTGGGGCAAGGCTTGGACAGGCTGGGAAGAGGGGAGCAAGGCATGGACAGGCTGGGAAGACTGGGGCAAGGCTTGGACAGGCTGGGAAGAGGGGAGCAAGGCATGGACAGGCTAGGAAGACTGGGGCAAGGCTTTGACAGGCTGGGAAGACTGGAGCAAGGCATGGACAGGCTGGGAAGACTGGAGCAAGGCTTGGACAGGCTGGGAAGACTGGAGCAAGGTATGGACAGGCTGGGAAGACTGGGGCAAGGCTTGGACAGGCTGGGAAGACTGGGGCAGGGCTTGGACAGGCTGGGAAGACTGGGGCAAGGCTTGGACAGGCTGGGAAGACTGGGGCAGGGCTTGGACAGGCTGGGAAGACTGGGGCAAGGCTTGGACAGGCTGGGAAGACTGGGGCAAGGCATGGACAGGCTAAGGCTGGAGCAAGGCTTGCCAGGCTGGGAAGACTGGAGCAAGGCTTGGACAGGCTGGGAAGACTGGGGCAAGGCATGGACAGGCTAAGGCTGGAGCAAGGCTTGGACAGGCTGGGAAGACTGGGGCAAGGCATGGACAGGCTGGGAAGACTGGGGCAAGGCATGGACAGGCTAAGGCTGGAGCAAGGCTTGGACAGGCTGGGAAGACTGGAGCAAGGCTTGGACAGGCTGGGAAGACTGGAGCAAGGCATGGACAGGCTGGGAAGACTGGGGCAAGGCAAGGACAGGCTGGGAAGACTGGGGCAAGGCTTGGACAGGCTGGGAAGACTGGGGCAGGGCTTGAACAGGCTGGGAAGACTGGGGCAAGGCATGGACAGGCTAAGGCTGGAGCAAGGCTTGGACAGGCTGGGAAGATTGGGGCAAGGCTTGGACAGGCTGGGAAGACTGGGGCAAGGCATGGACAGGCTGGGAAGAGGGGAGCAAGGCATGGACAGGCTGGGAAGACTGGGGCAAGGCTTTGACAGGCTGGGAAGACTGGAGCAAGGCATGGACAGGCTGGGAAGACTGGAGCAAGGCTTGGACAGGCTGGGAAGACTGGAGCAAGGTATGGACAGGCTGGGAAGACTGGGGCAAGGCTTGGACAGGCTGGGAAGACTGGGGCAAGGCATGGACAGGCTAAGGCTGGAGCAAGGCTTGGACAGGCTGGGAAGACTGGGGCAAGGCATGGACAGGAAGAGAATGCCGGCGAGGACTGGAACTGAGGCCTGAGTGCAGACAAAGACTGGATGAAGACAAGACAGGACAGGGCCAGACAACAAGGAACATAAAGGCTCGAAGGCAGCGATACAGGAAGTTAGGGACTAGGCAAGGCAAGGCCCCGAGAAGCAAGGCAATAGTGGCTAGGGCATGGAGCCAAGAGCAACTTGATGTGGAAGTGAGGAGGGTTTGGCAAGGCTGAGGCTTGGGCGTGGTGCAGGTGAGGAGGAGGAGACGAGGTTCGCTGAGGATTCCTGGGGGTGAGGAGGCTGCACCACAGGCTGTTGGGTGAGCTGTGAGGAGACCTCTGCTGGCGGGGAGGCGTCAAAGTCAGGGTACGATGAGGCTGCGTAGCAGGTGAAATCATAACCGTTTCTGTCTCCCATTTCTTTGTCAAATGTCCTGTAAAATCTAAGCCCGCTCCCGCCCCACCCATAAGCAAACATTCAGCTGGTAATAGCACTAAATCCATCCCCTCACAGTTATTTCCAATCCAATAACCTTGCGGTAAATGCCTCCTCCTGCTGGATCAGTTCTTAGGGCTGGGCTTGTTTTGGACAATCTCATCGGAAGGGTTAAGAGGACTCAGGCAGGTACTGAGCTTGCCCCTCTCTTGCTGGGGATTTACATTCACATAGTCTGAGACATAGGCTGCCTTCCGCCTCTCAGCTGCAAGGACGGTGCCGGTGTAGGTGACGTCTTCTGTGGGCCGGGCCTAGTTGGGGGAGAAAGCCGGACCTCATCAGTCCTTCTGCTGGGGGTCTCCGCTCCCATCACTCACTCTTCCTGCAGTCTTAGCTTCAGGCTCTTACCCACCTGGCCCGAAGGTTCACAGCTGCTCCCTGAACTGTCCGAGCTCTCGGAGGATGGGTCACTGTCCCTTGCAGAAAGACAGGGGCTGTTTGTTTGTCACCCCGAGGGTTGATAAAGGAAGCAAGAATGTGTAGGAGAGGGTGAGGGGGAAAAGAGAGAAGGAGCGGCAGAGTGAGAGAGACCCTGAAAGACCATTTAGGCGCAGAGCCAGAGGATGGAAGTGAAGGAAGAGGGTAACCTCACACCTTGCCAGGGAGGCTGCTTGGAACATGTGGGGGGCTCACCATGTCTTTATCTCTGGGGGACAGTAGGACGCCCTTTCCTCCTTCATTAAGCGCCAGATGAGTACTGAGGGCTGGGACTCACTGGTCTGCTGCTCGTCCGGGATAGCAGGAGGCCTTCTCTGGCATTCGGGCTGGGTCCTGGCCGTCAGGAGACCCCAGGGCAGGGGCCTTTATTCCCGCTGCAGGAGTGAGTCTCTGTCAAGGAAAGGCAAAACATTGCAGAGCGCACCCAAAGGCACAGAAGGAAAAGGAATTCTAATTTGCACGACTCGCACTTCTCCTCCAAAGCTGGAATGAAGTGCGTTTCCCATGACAGCGGGACACTGCACCTCTTCTCCTGCTGAGTCTGATGTGGAAAATGCTGAGGATTAGCACCAGCAGGAGGCAGCTGCCATGACCAGCAGGGTTCCTGCACAGTCCCACCAGTACGCACACATCCCGGGAGAAGGAGCCGACAGCCTGAAAGTGTCCGTAGCGGCAGCAGTTAGTGATGCACCATCAGCCACAGAGAGAGCCACAGTCTGTGCCCTCACCCCCACAACACACAAACATACACCCGCCCGACAGCCCCATGAGATGTCCGGTGGAGAACTGGGAAAGCAGGGCGAGTCCCACTGACGCTCCTTGTGACATCACTCTCTATTGCATCAGACTGTAAGCCCTCCGGGGCAGGGACCTACCAAATGCACCCGATTGTAACTTGCCTTGTGCTTGGATTTGGAAAAGCAAGTAAATAAATCTAAAATCCATACAGAGGAATCCAGCTTTCTGTCCATCGTGCCCTGCCAGGTTCATTTCTAGGGAGTGGAAACACGATCCAGTAATGCACACTGCCCCACCCCTGCAAAATAAATAACTGGAAAAGGATGGGAACGCTCCTCTGTAGTGTTTCCCTTCTCACTAGTGCGAAACCTGGCCAGTGCCTTAGTCACTGCTGCAGCAGGTGCCTGCCCGATGAGCTTACCTGGGGGGCACACAGCAAGAAAACGCCTGCCCTGTGGAGCTCTGCAGACATTAGCTCAGCCTTGCACCAGGCCCAGATGTGGCAAGGATGGGATTGTCCCATTTTTATTTGAGAAGAAACATTTCCCATATGTGGCCCCTACATATTATGCAGTTCTGCGGTGCTGCACAGAAACACACAAGAGACCGTCCCTCCCTGCTCCCTGGAGCCCGCAGCCTCCTCCAGGCAAACAAAACCAGAGTCTAAGGGAAATGCACTTATTACAAGAGGTTAAAATGTAAAAGCAGCCTCATACAGCTCAGTCCTTCTCCTTCCTGCCCAGAGGCCATTCTTGCTATTTCACTCTTTAAGATAAAGACAATCCTGGGATGAGTCTTCTGCCTCCTGGCAGGGCCTTACCCACATGTACAGTCTGGGGGCTGCTTGCATGGGGTTCATGCCCGCTCCTGTAAAGGTTCGTCATGTGGGGATGTGCTAAGGACTCTGCAGCCCAGAACGGTGAATTACTGGCAGAGCCCTCCCGACGGGCTTTCCTGCATCAGCATCCCCAGTGCTAACAAGAGGCAGCTTCCCATTCGGATTTCTCCCGATCTGTTTCCTCTTCTCTGCGTTCTTTGTGCTATGTTTCATTTCTGATCTAATGCCTCACATCTGATAATGACAACTGCAAACTGATGCCTGGAGGAGGAGCAAACCTGTGGCAGAACTGCAGCAGACTTACATACAGAACCTGGCTGTTAGTTCAGAGGTGAAAACTTATCTGCTCGGCCGTCCGGGCCGGGGGTGGGCCAGAGGGGAAAGCAGCCAGCCCAGTGGCAGGGCTTTTGAAGTTAAAGAAATCTTCCAGCTCTTATCAGCTTCGGAAAAATGGCTTAATTCTAAAATTATTGCCTTAGTTTAATTTCAGCACAAAATGAAGTGTGAAAAATATACAAACACATAACGCACAGCTTTCAGGGCCTCTGAGGAATAAAACTCTCTCCCGAGCTCATACAAAGGCTCCAGAGGGAGCAGGAACCAGCTTTCAGCACACAACACCAAGACTGCTTGGAATTCCCGCTCGGAATTTTAGCTTTGGGCTTTTTCCTGCTGAAATGAAATTTGGGGTCAGTGCCATTGCATTTTGTCGTTGCCCTGGAAATCTCTTCAGTCCTTTTTTACATTTGCTCTCCTCTTTCAGGCAATGATCAGAGACTCTCTTCTCCAAGGTCAGCAGCACTGGGACAGCCAGATGGGAGACTTCCTTTACTGGTCCTTACTGGCACGATGCCCAGCCCCTCTGCAGTGGTTGTGTACACCAGCACCATGTTTTGTTTTTTGGGGGGACCAGCAAAATCCCCAGAAACCTGCAGGTGCCACAAGCGAGAAGGGGCTGGACGTTGGGTGGATGTGAGTAATGAAAGAGGATGGATGGGGGATTTGTAGAGAGAGAGAGAGACGGTGTTGGGCAGGTGAGGATGGAGCGGAGAAAGAGAGAGAGAGAGAGACGGTGTTGGGCAGGTGAGGATGGAGAGAGAGAGAGAGAGAGATGGTGTTGGGCAGGTGAGGATGGAGCAGAGAGAGAGAGAGAGAGAGAGACAGTGTTGGGCAGGTGAGGATGGAGCGGAGAGAGAGAGAGAGAGACAGTGTTGGGCAGGTGAGGATGGAGCGGAGAGAGAGAGACAGTGTTGGGCAGGTGAGGATGGAGCGGAGAGAGAGAGAGAGCGAGACGGTGTTAGGCAGGTGAAGATGGAGCGGAGAGACAAAGAGAGAGAGAGACAGTGTTGGGCAAGTGAGGATGGAGCAGACAGAGAGAGAGAGAGATGGTGTTGGGCAGGTGAGGATGAAGCAGAGAGAGAGAGAGACGGTGTTGGGCAGGTGAGAATGGAGCAGAGAGAGAGAGAGAGACAGTGTTGGGCAGGTGAGGATGGAGCAGAGAGAGAGAGAGACAGTGTTGGGCAGGTGAGGATGGAGCAGAGAGAGAGAGAGAGAGACGGTGTTGGGCAGGTGAGGATGGAGTGGACAGAGAGAGAGAGAGAGACGGTGTTAGGCAGGTGAGGATGGAGCGGACAGAGAGAGAGAGAGACGGTGTTGGGCAGGTGAGGATGGAGCGGACAGAGAGAGAGAGAGACGGTGTTGGGCAGGTGAGGATGGAGCGGAGAGAGAGAGAGAGAGAGACAGTGTTGGGCAGGTGAGGATGGAGCAGAGAGAGAGAGACGGTGTTGGGCAGGTGAGGATGGAGCAGACAGAGAGAGAGAGAGAGAGAGACGGTGTTGGGCAGGTGAGGATGGAGCGGACAGAGAGAGAGAGAGACGGTGTTGGGCAGGTGAGGATGGAGCGGAGAGAGAGAGGGAGATTGGATTCTGGCCAGGAGGCGGGCGGATGCTGATGTGAACGGGAGATGATGAGAGGAGAGAAAGCAGACAGGGAGATAGAAGGAAGGGATGCTGGGCACTGGGAGGGCACTGCAAGGCTTGAGAGAGGGTGAGGGCACCTAATACCCTTCCACCAGCCCTGCATCTCTCCAGTATAGCAGCTACATCGTTTTTATATACCATTATTTCAAAACCCCCAACAGTGAAAGCAAACATTAATAATACAATGAGAAATTCATATTACGTCGCACCCCTTCGCCCAAATTCTCAAACTCCCAAACCTGTCTTAGGCAGCGGAAGAACAAAGCTTATTTTTATTTGAGAGTTGAATCATCATTCAACTCTCAAATAAAATGGCACAATTCTTTCCTTAAAAGGTTCGTTTTAAAAAGTTGTTTCTCTTCGCAGCAGTCAGGGATGTGTTTCTGGGTTTTATCACAGTTGCACTGTACCGTGAGGAGTGACTGAAGCCCACTCTTTCAATATGTAAACACCACACATAATCTGACACACAACTACTCATATAATTGATCTTTTTTTAATTGCAAAGTTTTTCTGATGCTATAGCATCAATTTCTATGGAGCTAAGCTGCTATATAGAAAGCTTATTTTGTTCAAAACAAAATCTTTGCTCTGCACCAGTGGTGCAGGGTCTCCTCTTCTTATGAGCTTCCTTTGAACCCAGGGCTGGAGACTCCTGAAAGGAGAAATCTCGTTCTTCGTTCGTTCATGCTACTGGGCTTTGCATCTTCCCTGGAGGAACTGCCCCTGGCAGACTCCTGCCAGAGGTTCAGAGCAGACAGATGTGCAAGACCAGACCCAAATGATCAAACCTTTATTTAAAAATAAGCTCGCTCTCTCTCTCTTTTAAAGGGTCGAGAGTAGACCTTGTCGCGACCATTCACTGGCTTATTTCATCTTGGCGTCTGTGAGGAGAGGCCACTATGAGCCTGGTTGGTTAAGTCCCACTGAGGGCTGCATCCAGACAAAGGCTCTCTGTGTTGGTTTTGTTACCTTAATGAATTCTGCTGGCATTTAATTCTGTGGAGATTCCTAATTAATAAAGGTTGAATGTCAGTCCTTGTCTCTTTCCTGGTGTTTGTTCTTCCGCTGCCTAAGACAGGTTTGGGAGTTTGAGAATTTGGGCGAAGGGGTGCGACGTAATATGAATTTCTCATTGTATTATTAATGTTTGCTTTCACTGTTGGGGGTTTTGAAATAATGGTATATAAAAACGATGTAGCTGCTATACTGGAGAGATGCATCCTTTTTGGGTTAAAGTGCAAGATTTAGGGGTTTTTCTTGAGTCAATATTATCTTTTATAACACAAATAATGCAGTTTTAAAAACCGCTTTTTATTAATCGTATCCTATCCTTTAGCCTCTCCTCATATATCTTCCAATACAGACCCCCCACCATTTTGGTTGCCCTTCTCTGGACCGCCTCCATCCTGTCTGAATCCTTTTTGAGATTCAGTCTCCAGAACTGAACAGAATACTCCAGGTGAGGCCTCACCAAGGACCTGTACAGGGGGATTATCACCTCCTTTTTCTTACTGGATATTCCTCTCTCTATGCAGCCCAGCATTCTTCTGGCTTTAGCTATCGCCTTGTCACATTCAGGGGCGGATTGGCCTATGGGGGGATCGAGCATCCCCCGGTGGGCCGACTGCTCCAGTCACGTGGTCTGCCGTGCGCGGCCGTGACAGAGCCGCGCTCGGCAGACCACGTGACGTGTCCTGGGCAGCGAATACCCGGGCCGGTCCGACATCGTGAATCCGCCGCTGGTCACATCGCCTCGCCGACTTCGGATATCAGACACGTGTTTTACTTCTTCCTGAGAGGTTCTAATGGTGCACGAACTTCAAACCTTTTCCGTCAGAAAGGAAACAGCAGAACTAGGGGTCATGAAATGAATCTTCAGGGGGGGGGGGGGACGATGCAGAACCAACGTCAGGAGATATTTCTTCAGGGAGAGGGCAATGCCCTCCCGAAAAAGGTGGAGAGGATGGGAATAGTAAATGAATTTAATAGGGCATGGGATAAGCACTGCAGATCCCTAAAGGGCAGAGGCTGGAAACGAGGAGAAGGCTGCAGGGGATGACCTGCACGCAGCCGCAGTTTAAGAAAAAGGCTTTTAAAGATTTTTGCCTTCTCTGCTTAGCTTTGCAGAGGCTGCCTGGGGCCTTCAGGAACAAAGGCAGGAAGGGCTTCCTCACGGAGCAGAATTTCTTGGGTTTGTTCTTTGCTGGAATTCTCTCTTTTCCAGCCCCCGCTGCGGGGAGACCAGGCTGCAGCATCAGAGAAGGCCCTCGGGACCGTCCGTCCTCCAGAAACACTTGGGCGCCTTTCTTTTCAGCATCAAGCTTCATAACAATGAACAGGAAATCTGTGGGGAAAATAAATTGCTCATTATAATAAACTCTGGAAAAAATAAAACAAGGCTGAAAAGAAAGCTCCTTTGAAGCGCCGTGCACGGCTGCATCAGGCTGGATTTAGGGATCGGGTGAATGGACCCAGCACAATTTAACACCTGAGGCTTTTCTCTTTTAGGAATAAATTTCAACTTAGCTCCAAATTTACTCCTTAAGCCAAAACCTTTGCTTTCAAAATTGCATGGGAGAATGAGTTGGTGCATTTTTTTGTGGGGGAAAGGGGAGAAGAAGGGTTTATAGTTTGTAATATTCTGACAGTGGTAGAAAGCATTGAATCTGTTCTCTGGGCTTCATATTTGGTGCAGAAGCAAATTCCCTGCCTGCTTTTCTTTTGCAATTTGCCCCAAATTATAGAATTTCCCATCGTATTCTATGCACTCTGGCGGACTCTCTTGTTCCCCTGCCCTTCAATTTATTTAGTACTTAATCCAAATCGTCCTAAACCCATTTTTCTCCATTGAGAACCTTCATCTAGAGGTTTATTATGGGGGCTTTCCTGAGTTTTAGCCCAGGCCTCTGCAGTCCACAGGGGAATAAGTGAATAAAGGACACTGGCAGGGCCTTGTCCGAGCTGGCAGGCACCACACAGCGGCTCTGGAGCAGGAGCTTACTGAGTGCGGAGACCCCCGCAGGTTTCCACTGCCCCCTCCCCAACACCCTCTGGATATTAACGTTTGGGCCTCCTGCAACCTCAGCTCAGGAAGGGACCTCCTGCCTTACATCTTTTAAACAGGTCCTGGCCAAATCCCCTGCACCCTCAGGCAGGACTGGAGGTTCACTCACCCTGGCGCCAGCAGGGACCCCTCTCACAGGGCTTTGACGTTTGCTCTCCTTCCAGAGCTGCTGCATTTACATTTGTCACTTCCCAGCCTGCCCTGGAGGTGAGATAAGGATCTCCGAGGAGATCTTGTCAACTGGAGAGGAAATTAGAAAAACCTGCCAGGTCTCAGATGCAGGCGAGGAGCCCTACCTCGCACAAGCCCAGTTCAGGTGGAGGTGCAGAAGAGCTGGCAGGCAGACAATCCCACAGCTCTGCACCAGGCGCCCCTTCCAGTGCATTTCTTTCCTAACTCGCCTACACGGGCCACAGAACTCAGAGACATTTGCGGGGCCCTCCGAGTTTATTCGGAGAACTCCTGCACCCCGCCGGCTGCAGAGAACCTGCAGAGCGCGATGCCCAATTTCCTGCGGGGAGAGCCTTGCAGGGACTCTGTGAATCCCCGGCCCTAACCCATTTCCTTTCTGTCTTTTTCTCAAATCGGGCAGGAATAAACCAAACTCAGGCACCGCACCGTCCTCTTCCTGGCCCCGGCAGGAGTCGTCCTATGTGAACGTCATCGCCTGCAGCCGCGGGGCCAAACTCCCAGCTCTTACGGCAAGATTGGCCCCGCGGCCGCAGGCGATGACGTTACATGAACGCGATCCGGCCAGAGAGGACCTGTAACCTGATGGCATGACGAAGAAACGGAGACCCTGAGCGACTGAGTGAGGGGGAGAGTCTGTGTATGCGAGAGAGGGGATGAAAGGCTGTGGGTATGTGAGAGAGTACCTGTGTGCCTATAAGTGAGGTGGAGAGAGCCTGTGAGGGAGTCTGTGAGAGGGGGGAATGAGCCAGTGAGTGAGTGAGGTGGAGAGAGCCTGTGAGAATCAGTGAGGGGGGGGGGGAATGAGCCAGTGTGGGAGTGAGGTGGAGAGAGCCTGTGTGAGTCAGTGAGAGGGGGGGGGGGAATGAGCCAGTGTGGGAGTGAGTGAGTGAGGTGGAGAGAGCCTGTGAGAATCAGTGAGGGGGGGGGGGGGGAATGAGCCAGTGTGTGAGTGAGGTGGCGAGAGCCTGTGAGGGAGTCTGTGAGAGGGGGGAATGAGCCAGTGTGTGAGTGAGGTGGCGAGAGCCTGTGAGAGTCAGTGAGAGGGGGGGAATGAGCCAGTGTGGGAGTGAGTGAGTGAGGTGGAGAGAGCCTGTGAGAATCAGTGAGGGGGGGGGGGGAATGAGCCAGTGTGTGAGTGAGGTGGCGAGAGCCTGTGAGAGTCAGTGAGAGGGGGGGAATGAGCCAGTGTGGGAGTGAGTGAGTGAGGTGGAGAGAGCCTGTGAGAATCAGTGAGGGGGGGGGGGAATGAGCCAGTGTGTGAGTGAGGTGGCGAGAGCCTGTGAGAGTCAGTGAGAGGGGGGGGAATGAGCCAGTGTGGGAGTGAGTGAGTGAGGTGGAGAGAGCCTGTGAGAATCAGTGAGGGTGGGGGGGGAATGAGCCAGTGTGTGAGTGAGGTGGAGAGAGTCTGTGTATGCAAGAGAGAGGGGGTGAAAGGCTGTGGGTATGTGAGAGTACCTGTGTTCAGTGAGGGGGGGGGGGGAGGAATGAGCCAGTGTGTGAGTGAGTGAGGGGGAGAGAGCCTGTGAGAGTCAGTGAGAGGGGGGGAAAGAGCCAGTGTGTGAGTGAGTGAGGGGGAGAGAGCCTGTGAGAGTCAGTGAGAGGGGGGGGAAAGAGCCAGTGTGTGAGTGAGTGAGGTAGAGAGAGCCTGTGAGAGTCAGTGAGTGGGGAGGAATGAGCCAGTGTGTGTGTGAGTGAGGGGGAGAGAGCCACTGAGTGTGAGCGTGAGCCTGCGTGTATGTGTGAAAGAGAATGAACACGTGTGTTGGTGTATATGAGGGAGAGAAAGAGGATAAAGTTTGTGCATCTTCCACCCCCCCACACACTAATCCAAGACTATCTCAGGGTGACTGGAAATCAAAAGCAGAGGATTCTTTTTATCCCTATTAGTTTTTAATTGTTGGATATTATTTGATAGGTCTGCAGTTTTTAAATATTTGTATTGATGTAATATTTGCAGTGCTGCTCTTTCCTGGATAGGGTTCTTGCAGTTGAGTCCTGGGAGTTAGTGTTGTGTTGAAATGACAGATTTGGCTCTTGGGGTAAACGGTATTCTTGGCAGGCTGAGATAGCATTTATAGGACTGTGTAATGCCCAAAACTATATGTGAGCTATTGAGATGGTATAGAACACAATAGGCAAGTCACTTTACCCTCCGTTGCCTCTGGGGATAGGGAAATACCCACAGTACCTGAACGTAATTCACTTTGAAGTGCCCAGAGGCAGAATATATACAAAAATCAAGTTACAAAGTTGGGATGCATTTCAGTGCAGGCAGTGGGAAATATTTCCCCGAGAGCCTTTTCTATGGGCAGAGCCTCTCTTATAACACCGGCATTACAAGAGCTGGGGCAGGTGCCTCTTGCAGTGAAAGAATCCTGTGCTGGTGTCCTGTGCTCGGGACCTCTCTCTCACCACTGCTGGAGGTAGGTACCACTGCTAGTGGTAGGTACCAGCCCCGGCATGGACTCATTCTTAGCACAGCCCAAACAAGATGTGAGCTGAGCAGGAGGGAAGCAGTGCTCTCCCTCTTCTGGGAAGGAGGGGAGACCCCTTTACCCCCACCTCTGCTCCCATCCCCCCGCAGGTGCTGCTGTCCTTCCATCGGGGCTGCGGGGACTCCATCAGGCTGGGTCTAATGCCAGCTGCCCAGCTCTGATCGCAGGGGAGGGTGCCTGCTTTGAACTGAGATCCTGGCATGGGAGCAGGGAACCCTCAGAGTCCTAAACCAGAGATTGAATGTTTGGCTCACCTGGAGGCTTTGCTGAAAAAAATCTGAAGATATTCCGGAAACTCAAAAGAAAACACCTGACCTGCCTGTCTGTTATTGATCTTGAGGTTTAATGGAAAGACATGAAAAGTGATTAATAGGCATCAATAAAGGACACACATGGTACAAAGAAATGATTGGAGAGCTCCCAGGGCAGCAATTCTGATTGTTTACTGATGTTTTACATTCGTTTACCACATCGAGGAGATTAGCCGGGTAATTAAAATTTTCAACATCGGTGCAGACTCTCATAACCTGTGTGATTTTGCCTGGATTAAAAGAGGTGTACCCCAGAGCATGTTTAGGATCAGAGAGTAAACTCTACAGGTAGAGAACTGAAGTTTCAAATCTAGCTTTGTAATTTTGCCTTTCTCCTCTTCTGGCAGATGCAAGGTTCGCTGATACTTTTCTACTCAGCTGCCTTGTATTCAGTCCTCAAAAAAGGAAGAATTAAAGTAGCTGAGTACTTGCATCTAGGCAGGCTGCAGCCCTAAACTGAACCTGCATGGGGGAACCTGCACAGAGCAGCAGTTACAGCCCTAAACTGAAGCTGCACAGAGCAGCAGTTACAGCCCTAAACTGAAGCTGCACAGAGCAGCAGTTACAGCCCTAAACTGAAGCTGCACAGAGCTTTATTGCTAGGTACTACAGGTACCTTAGGGCCCGTGCCTACAGTTTATTGCTAGGTACTACAGGTACCTTAGGGCCCGTGCCTACAGTTTATTGCTAGGTACTACAGGTACCTTAGGGCCCGTGCCTACAGTTTATTGCTAGGTACTACAGGTACCTTAGGGCCCGTGCCTACAGTTTATTGCTAGGTACTACAGGTACCTTAGGGCCCGTGCCTACAGTTATTGCTAGGTACTACAGGTACCTTAGGGCCCGTGCCTACAGTTTATTGCTAGGTACTACAGGTACCTTAGGGCCCGTGCCTACAGTTTATTGCTAGGTACTACAGGTACCTTAGGGCCCGTGCCTACAGTTTATTGCTAGGTACTACAGGTACCTTAGGGCCCGTGCCTACAGTTTATTGCTAGGTACTACAGGTACCTTAGGGCCCGTGCCTACAGTTTATTGCTAGGTACTACAGGTACCTTAGGGCCCGTGCCTACAGTTTATTGCTAGGTACTACAGGTACCTTAGGGCCCGTGCCTACAGTTTATTGCTAGGTACTACAGGTACCTTAGGGCCCGTGCCTACAGTTTATTGCTAGGTACTACAGGTACCTTAGGGCCCGTGCCTACAGTTTATTGCTAGGTACTACAGGTACCTTAGGGCCCGTGCCTACAGTTTATTGCTAGGTACTACAGGTACCTTAGGGCCCGTGCCTACGGTTTATTGCTAGGTACTACATGTACCTTAGGGCACGCGCCTACGGTTTATTGCTAGGTACTACAGGTACCTTAGGGCTCGTGCCTACGGTTTATTGCTAGGTACTACAGGTACCTTAGGGCTCGTGCCTACGGTTTATTGCTAGGTACTACAGGTACCTTAGGGCCCTTGCCTACGGTTTATTGCAAGGTACTACATGTACCTTAGGGCCCGCACCTACGGTTTATTGCTAGGTACTACAGGTACCTTAGGGCACGCGCCTACGGTTTATTGCTAGGTACTACAGGTACCTTAGGGCCCGTGCCTACGGTTTATTGCTAGGTACTACAGGTACCTTAGGGCCCGTGCCTACGGTTTATTGCTAGGTACTACAGGTACCTTAGGGCCCGCGCCTACGGTTTATTGCTAGGTACTACAGGTACCTTAGGGCTCGCGCCTACGGTTTATTGCTAGGTACTACAGGTACCTTAGGGTCCGTGCCTACAGTTTATTGCTAGGTACTACATGTACCTTAGGGCCCGTGCCTACAGTTTATTGCTAGGTACTACAGGTACCTTAGGGCCCGTGCCTACAGTTTATTGCTAGGTACTACAGGTACCTTAGGGCCCGCGCCTACAGTTTATTGCTAGGTACTACAGGTACCTTAGGGCCCGCGCCTACAGTTTATTGCTAGGTACTACAGGTACCTTAGGGCCCGCGCCTACGGTTTATTGCTAGGTACTACAGGTACCTTAGGGCTCGTGCCTACGGTTTATTGCTAGGTACTACAGGTACCTTAGGGCCCGTGCCTACGGTTTATTGCTAGGTACTACAGGTACCTTAGCCCGTGCCTACAGTCTATTGCTAGGTACTACAGGTACCTTAGGGCTCGTGCCTACGGTTTATTGCTAGGTACTACAGGTACCTTAGGGCCCATGCCTACAGTTTATTGCTAGGTACTACAGGTACCTTAGGGCGCGCGCCTACGGTTTATTGCTAGGTACTACAGGTACCTTAGGGCTCGTGCCTACGGTTTATTGCTAGGTACTACAGGTACCTTAGGGCCCGTGCCTACAGTTTATTGCTAGGTACTACAGGTACCTTAGGGCACACGCCTACAGTTTATTGCTAGGTACTACAGGTACCTTAGGGCCCGTGCCTACAGTTTATTGCTAGGTACTACAGGTACCTTAGGGCTCGTGCCTACAGTTTATTGCTAGGTACTACAGGTACCTTAGGGCCCGTGCCTACAGTTTATTGCTAGGTACTACAGGTACCTTAGGGCTCGTGCCTACAGTTTATTGCTAGGTACTACAGGTACCTTAGGGCACGCGCCTACAGTTTATTGCTAGGTACTACATGTACCTTAGGGCGCGCGCCTACAGTTTATTGCTAGCCGTTGAGTTAGCAAGGGTGATCTTACGGATGGGATTCTCTCTCCGTACCCAGCTACTGTGCCTTTACAACTTCCATTGGACTCTTTCTGCTAATGGGGTACCAGCTCCTTGGGGGCCTCTTTTGCTTCTTTCAGGTCGCTATCAGGTAACCGGTACTCGCTCCTTGAGGGCCCATGTTCCCTGACTCGCTGCCTGCATCTATCTCCTCTTCTACTTGGAAGAATTCGCTACAGACACCATCAGTGAGTACTACTGTCATCCACTCCTCAGAGCTGTCTCCCTGGAACCAGGTACTCGCTCCTCGAGGGCCTGCCTCCGTTCCAGCGCCAGTGCCATCTCCTACGTGGAACCGCTGTGTGAGTTCATTGCCAACTAGTCTCTCTGCTCCCAGGGATCTGTTACTCGCTCCTCGAGGGCCAGCTCTCCCTATCTCGGGGCTTCTCCATATTTGGGACTCTGTGACTGTTCTATTGTACTCACTTTCTCAGTTCTCTCCACTACAGCACTGCTACCGGAGGAACCGCTGTTCCAGCGCCCTGGGGAATACTAGCCCAGCCGGGCTACATCTTCTACTCACTATTGCCACCTCTGGTGCCTCCTCAAACTGTCTAAATAAAGAACTTCCTGTGTTTGTGTGTCCAGAGCTGAGGCTGACCTGTGGCCCCTCACGGGACTTCCCCCCCCCCCCCCCCCCGTGGGCGTGGTCAGCTGCCACAGTGTGCAAGGGTCCACCCAAAACCTCACTAACTATAACAGTGGGAGCTCCTTCGGGAATGACCAGGAGCATTTCTGGAGGTTGGTGAGAATGTGGGTTTTAATCTTCAGAGGCAAAAATGGCCCGAGGTGGGTGGCACCTTACAGACTCTGTCCTGGAAAGCCCCTGCCTCAATAAATTGCTTCGTCTGGGAGGGGCCACCCACCTCGGGTCAGTGTGGGGTGGAAGAGGGGTGGGCGTGGCAGAGGAATAGTTACTGCTTTGTTTGCATTTTGATGCTGATTGAATTTGTTATTGTATATTTTTTGATGTTTTGCTTGAGTGTGTTATTGCCTCTATGTTATGAGCTGTTCTGCATGAAAATACAATGTAATGTGATAATCCTACAAAAGAAATGCCAAAGGTCCATCCAGCCCAGCATCCTGTCTCCCACAGTGACCAGGCCACATCATTAGAAAGTACCCAGCAGATCCCATAAAGTAGATCTAAGCTCCCAGGGATACGCGATGGCTTTCCCCAAGTCTACCTGGTTAACAATTGTTTATTGGCTTTTCCTCCAGGAGTTTGTGCAAATCTCTTTCAAACCCTTCGACCACGTCCTCTGGCAGCAGATCCCAGAGCTCGCAGGTGCGCTGAGTGCCACACTACTTTCTACATCTCTTGGAGGGTAAAGAACCTCCTTTATTGACCCCACTCAGGATTCTGGAAACCTCTCATGTCCCAGCTGAAGAGCCCTCATCACAGGAGAGCCGGTCCGCATTTTGCTGTCCCTTCTCTGTGCTTTTCCAGTTCTGCTTTATCCTTTTTGAGGTGGGGCGACCAGAACTGCACGCAATGCTTAAGGAGCGGTCTGTGCAAAGGCAATATCCTAGTCTCTGCCCTGTAACACTGTTTGCTTTTGAGGCCTCAGGGGCTCAAGCTTCCTCTGTTATGGATTTCTGCATTTGGCCAGGAGATGGCAGGTCTGCAGCATCAACCCATCTCTTTTTGACTTACCAGCACTACAGTCCCCCTGAGGGAGGAGAGAAAAGCATCTCATGTGGCACGTCATGGCCAGCTGAGACCACTGGGAGAGACGTGGGCATCTGACCTCATGGGGCACTGCAGCAGCCGCATCTCAAGCCTTTTACAAAAATGCTCTTTCTGTCTTTAATCAACAGTGCAAGTTAGAAACACGTCTGTATTCATAGAGAAATTATCTTCATCTGCAGCTCAAGGCATGTCCCATCCTCAGAACCAGAAGATGCAGGCTTTCAGTGTCCGGATAATGAACAAAGATTATGGAAAGCGCTGGCGAGAGGAAGGTGTTTCATTGACTTGTGCAAGGTCCAGCAGAGAGCGGTTCAGACGCAACGAGGCCCTGAAGGGGTCCAACCAGGGTCTGGCACTGCACTTCTGACACAGAGCAGGTTCTTTGCAGCACCCCAATGTGACACTCCAAGCAGGTAGACTGGAAGTCTGGGAGAACCGCATTTGTTTTAGAGCAGGGTCTCAGGATCCAAATATTATGAGGAATGATTCAGTCTAAAGCTATTTATCTTCTCCTGCCCAGCAGAGCCTGGTACTGGTGTGAGCACACAGGTGTGACTCCGTATCTCCAGTGTAACAGACCCCATCCAGTGACTAATTAATTACTTGCTGTTTGCACTGTATGATGTATTTACTTTCTGCTTGTTGATTACAATAGATTTATCAAGATTCCCGACAGGGTGGCACTCCTTTATATAAAGCAGGAAAATAGATTGCCAACAATGCAGGAGTCAACGAGAAGGGGGAGAGAGTCAGAATCAGCGGGAGTAAAATGAAGTGGGTTCTCCTGTTAGTGCTCTGCATCTGGGGTGTTCATGGACTGAAAAGGTGAGTGCAGGACTAGATCCCTTTCTCCTCGGTCAGGTGTGCTCCATGCCCTTCACCATCTCCGTTTGGGTCTCTGGCTACCTCCTACAAGACAAAAGCTTGTGATTAAAGGCAGAGGAGAATCTGATGTTCATTTCAAGGATGCGCTAGGATTATAGGAGGTGCAGTGTACCCAGTGAGATACAGGGCTGGCATTATAGGAAGTGACTGATTTCCCACATTGCTTTCTTGTTCCAGAGTGCTACTGAAGAGACAGAAGTCTATACGAAAAGTTCTTCAGGAGCGAGGCAAGTTGTCTGACTTCTGGAAGTCCCAGCAACTAGACATGGTACAGTACAGTGAGACCTGCCCTACTATCCAGAGCACAAACGAACCACTCGTCAACTACATGGATGTAAGCGTGTGCTGTCCCAGAGTAACATTCCTACAATCTCCACTTACAGTATTATCCCAAGTAGACACTTCCCCTCCGCACACATAAGCTCCTCTGCATTTTTCCAGCCCCGCTGTTCTGGAATTCTGCACCATCGGTCCATGTGTGAAAGCCGCGGTGTCTTATTCTGCATTTTTCCAAACTTGCTGTTCTGGAACTCGTTGCTATCGGTTTGTGTCTGAAAGCCGTGGTGTCTTATTCTGCATTTTTCCAGCCTCACTGTTCTGGAACTCCTTGCTATCGGTCTGTTTGTGAAAGCCGCAGTGCCTTATTCTGCATTTTTCCAGCCTCACTGTTCTGGAACTTCTTGCTATCGGTCTGTGTGTGAAAGCTGTGGTGTCTTATTCTGCATTTTTACAGCCTCACTGTTCTGGAACTCCTTGCTATCGGTCCGTGTGTGAAAGCCGCGGTGTCTTATTCTGCATTTTTCCAGCCACACTGTTCTGGAATTCTGCGCCATTGGTCTGTGTGTGAAAGCCACAGTGTCTTATTCTGCATTTTTCCAGCCTTGCTGTTCTGGAATTCTGCACTATAGGTCTGTATGTGAAAGCCGTGCTGTCTTATTCTGCATTTTTCCAGCTTTGCTGTTCTGGACTTCTGCGCCATCGGTCCGTATGTGAAAGCCGCAGTGCCTTATTCTGCATTTTTACAGCCTCACTGTTCTGGAACTCATTGCTATCGGTCTGTGTGTGAAAGCCGCAGTGTCTTATTCTGCATTTTTACAGCCTCACTGTTCTGGAATTCTGCGCCATTGGTCTGTATGTGAAAGCCGCGGTGTCTTATTCTGCATTTTTCCAGCCTTGCTGTTCTGGAATTCTGCACTATAGGTCTGTATGTGAAAGCCGTGGTGTCTTATTGTGCATTTTTCTGGACTGCTGCGCTGTCTTATTCTGCATTTTTCCAGCCTCACTCTTCTGGACTTCTGTGCCATCGGTCTGTGTGTGAAAACCGCGGTGTTGTATTCTGCATTTTTCCAGTTTCGCTGTGCTGTCTTATTCTGTAAGGAGTTTGTAGGGTTGCTGACAGATTCTGTTTGTGCTGCCAGTTCCTGGTTTGACTCCCATTGCTTATATACATTTATTTATTTTTCTATATGAGTTTTTCGCATGGCATCCTGATGAAGCCATTTTGTGAGAGAGGACTCAGAGCATGGTAAGCTGTAAACCCATATAAAATGCAGGCGAGTATCAGGGAAGGCAAGCTGGAGCTGGCATGCTTTGAAGACAGAGAGCGAGACAGGTGTGACATCTTGGACACCAGGAGTGAGAGAGTAAGGACAGTGCTCAGAAAGGAGTGGTGAGAGGACATGGAGCGGAGTCCCCAACTGTGAACAAAGACAGAGCGAAGGTCTGTGGTGGCCCTGAGTGCATTTGTATGTGAGAGTGAGAGTTTCAGGATGGTGCCAGTGAAAAGGTTTCAGCAGGAAAAGTGAAGAGAACAACATAGGAGAGGAGAGATAGCGAGGACTCTGTTGTAATGCCAAGACCTTTTTGTAGAGTCAGAAGTAGGGAGGGGAGCCAAGCCAATAGATAGGAAGGCAGGGGACTTGTGATGAAGCCAAAAATAAGAAAACTTCCATTTTATTTGAGTTGAGTGCATCCAAGTGGTGACGGCAAAGAGGCAGGAAGAAAGCAGAGTGGAAATAGTGAGAGAGATGTGAAAGATGTGAGGTCAGCAGAGAATGAAGACGGATATACTGACATCCCATAGGACAAGGTGAGATGTGGAGAAGGGGAAATGATTCAAGAGATGGAGGGATCCTGTGACCTTAGTGGTGAGGAGACAAGCATGAGGTAAGAGAGACCTTTGTTAAGGGTGAGACAGACTGCTGGTACCGGGCAATAGGGAAGAGCTAAGGAGGGACGGGAGGGAGAGGTGGTGGGATCAGTGGGACCGGCAGGGGTGCGTGGGGGTGTGTGGGGGCAGGAAGCTGAAGGCGCGTCATTAGTGAGTGGGATGGAGATTGATGTAATTGAAGACGTGACGGAGGATCATGAGCTGGAGATGGATGAAGCTGGTGGGAGGATCAGAAGTAAACAATTCTTGCATGGAAGGGAGCAAACCCAGGCCTGGGTGCAGAGACGCGGCGCAGGCTGGCAGGCTGCGTGCTGCGTCACGCGGCGCAGGCTGGCAGGCTGCGTGCTGCGTCACGCGGCGCAGGCTGGCAGGCTGCGTGCTGCGTCACGCGGCGCAGGCTGGCAGGCTGCGTGCTGCGTCTCTGCACCCAGGCCTGGGTGCAGAGACGCGGCGCAGGCTGGCAGGCTGCGTGCTGCGTCTCTGCACCCAGGCCTGGGTGCAGAGACGCGGCGCAGGCTGGCAGGCTGCGTGCTGCGTCTGTGCCTTGGGCCACAGTTTCTGGGGCAACTCTACAACCCCTGCAAGAAGCTGAGCCCAGCCATTCCCTGACTCTTTCTTTCTGTCTCTGTCTTCAGGTGGAATATTTTGGGGAGATCTCCATCGGGTCCCCGCCTCAGAATTTCACTGTGATATTTGACACAGGCTCTTCCAACCTCTGGGTGCCCTCAGTATACTGCACCAGCAGTGCCTGCAGTAAGTAGCAGCTGGAGCTAAGGACCGCTGTGGGTACGGGAGCCCCCTGTGCAGCTTAGTTATGTTCACCCAGTGCTGCCAGATGGGTTCAGGTCCTCAAGAGACAAATCACAACCAAAAAGAGCCAGAGGTAATTAACCCAAATGAGAAGTAAAAACAAAAACAAAAAAAGATGGAACCCACAAACAATTATAAATCAATATGGTGAGCAGTGCAAACTGGAACGGAAGGTGTCAGGAAGCTGTCGGTGTGTCCAGCAAAACTGAAGCGCCCGGTCACTTCCATCATTCACCTCATCCAGTGATAATATTTCTGCAGATTGTTTTGTTTAAAGCATAATTCAAACAATCCTGATATCAAATCTTGAAAACAATCTGCAGAAATATTATCACTGGATGAGGTGAATGATGGAAGTGACCGGGCGCTTCAGTTTTGCTGGACAGCCTTCCTGACACCTTCCGTTCCAGTTTGCACTGCTGACCGTATTGATTTATAATTGTTTGCGGGTTCCATCTTTTTTTGTTTTCAGATCATCAGGTACAGTCGGAGCCGTTCCTGACTTTGCTGCACTGCCTATGGGTGGGGGCTTCCAGTGTCTTTGGGCAAAGCCATCATAATTAAACTCTGGAAGTTGTTGCCAGAGGATGTGGTGAAAGCCCTTAGCATGGCTGGGTTTAAAAAGGGTTTAGACAAGTTCCTGCAGGAAAAGTCCATGAGACTGGGGGAAGGCACTGCTTATCCCTGGTTAGGAGCAGGAAGTACCGGGATCCTGCTGGGTAGGTGTGGTCAGGACTGGTCACTGTCAGACAGGATGCTGGGCCGGCCCAGTATGGCATTTCTTACCTGCTGTGTAGCTGGGCAGTGTTACAGGGGTGCTACCAGCTCATGCCTCATTTCTCATCTCTTAACAGAGCAGCATAAACTATATCAGCCTTCAGCTTCTGACACATACAGTGCAGATGGCCGACCTTTCTCCATTCATTATGGCACGGGCAGCCTTTCAGGGATCATTGGAACCGATCAAGTTACTGTAAGTGTTTGGATTAACAGCCCCAACCTCTACCCAAACTAATGCCTACTAAGACATTTGCCCTTCTCTTGAAAATATATCTAATGTGGGAGAGGGTGCCTTTATAGAGAAACTTGGTGACTCACATGTCCTTTATATAGAGAAACATGGTGACTCACATGTCCTTTACAGAGAGAGATGGCCACTCACGTGTAGTCCTTTATAGAAAAACATGGTGACTCACATGTCCTTTATAGAGAGAAACATGGTGACTCACATGTCCTTTACAGAGAGAGATGGCCACTCACGTGTAGTCCTTTAAAGAGAGAGATGGCTGCTCACGTGTAGTCCTTTATAGAGAGAGATGGTTGCTCACGTGTAGTCCTTTATAGAGAGAGATGGTTGCTCACGTGTAGTCCTTTACAGAGAGAGATGGCTGCTCACGTGTAGTCCTTTACAGAGAGAGATGGCTGCTCACGTGTAGTCCTTTACAGAGAGAGATGGCCGCTCACGTGTAGTCCTTTATAGAGAGAGATGGTTGCTCACGTGTAGTCCTTTATAGAGAGAGATGGTTGCTCACGTGTAGTCCTTTAAAGAGAGAGATGGCTGCTCACGTGTAGTCCTTTATAGAGAGAGATGGCCGCTCACGTGTAGTCCTTTATAGAGAGAGATGGTTGCTCACGTGTAGTCCTTTATAGAGAGAGATGGCCGCTCACGTGTAGTCCTTTATAGAGAGAGATGGCTGCTCACAAAGTTTTCCCTTTTTTTAATTTGACCAGGGCTGGCTTTAATATGTGGGCACCCATGGGCGACTGGATAACTCCCCCACCCTCCAATCATCCTTATCCATATCTGCCCCCTCACTTTGACACCTATAGTGGTGCCGGCCCAATTGTAGCAGCAACTTTGGGAAGGAAATTCAGAACGGGACCTGCAATCTCCTGAGGGACCTGCAGGTCCGCCCGCATGGCTCCGCCCGCATGGCTTCCTGTTACCATGGAAACCTGCGCACGGGCACTGAAGTTACTGCTGCCGTGGGGCTGGCACCGGATCCTGCTGCCTAGGCTCAGTCATAACCAGGGCCCGGTTCTGGCAGCAGGAGTCTTCATTCCCCGCTCTCTGGGGACTTGTGCAGCTTCCAGACCCCTGCAGTCACAGGTGTCCCCATTGTGCAATGACCATGACGCGCCCCCTCCCCCGCCGGGACCACAGCATTCCCAGCCCTGCCTGACCGGGGAGGCCAAAGACTCAGATCCCTGCACTGGGCCTCTGAATCCTGTCCTGGTAAACGCAAAGCCACTTGAGTTTTCGGGATATCTGTGATGAATGTGCACGACGTGGGGCTCAGGTACATGTAAATTTATCTCATGCATATTCATTGCGGATGGCTGGGTGGCCACCAGGATGGACCTGAGAAGTCTCAGCACTTAAACATCAATTTAAAGTCTCCGGTGACATCATCAGAATTGCAGAAAAGGTTTAGCGTCCCCTCAGGTTTCCAGCACTTTCAGTTATTAGAGCCCCGACTTCAGCCTGCACAGGTCCGAGGTCCGAGGCATGAGGAGAGCAGGGTCCCGGCTTGGCCTTTGAGTTGAGCATGAGAACGTGTACGATATGGGGGAAGGGGGTGGTGATTTTACTGCCCTGCCACTCAGCCCCAGAGGGCATAGGATGATGATAGCGACCATGCGAAGAAAAAATCCCCCGAGATTCGCTGCAGAAGCCTCTGGGAGAGCGAGCGACCCGGGAATAAATTGGGCTTCCTCTGTCTGTAGGTGGAGGGCATCACCGTCAGGAACCAGCAGTTTGGCGAGAGCGTGACTGAGCCGGGGAGCACCTTTGCAGACGCGGGATTTGATGGCATCCTGGGCCTGGCTTACCCGTCATTGGCTGTGGGGGGCTGCACCCCTGTGTTCGATAACATGATGGCGCAGAACCTGGTGGCGCTGCCCATATTCTCCGTCTACATGAGCAGGTAGGACCACGGCAGAGAGGCCCGGGGGTGCCTCGGCAGCTCTTTCACCTCAGATGAACCCACGATGGGTTTAGTAAGGAAGTCTTGTGAGCCAGCGTATCCGCTCGGCCCTGGTTAGATGACGGCTGACCCCATCGCTGGCTTCTCCTGCCCCTGGCCGTCAGCTCAGTGCCCTTGAGCGGGAGAAAATGAGAAGGAGGGGTTTCTTGCAAGTCTGCTGTAATTGTGCATTGTGTTTTGGGGGGTTATTATTATTATTATTTTGGTAAAACGAAGATTGTTTCATGAAATTAAAGCTTGGCCAGATTTTCAGTGTCTTCCACTTATGGTAAATGTGATTTGACTCTGGGTTGAAGACTCTGGCATCATGGCAGGGTGTTGCGGGGTCTCCTGTGCAGCCATGAAACTGCGGCACCCATGAGGTCGGGGAAGTGTGCACAGATTGCTGGAAGTAACCCAGCCCTTTCTACCATTTTTCTCCTCTTGGCAGGAACCCAGACTCCTCCGTGGGTGGGGAGCTCATTTTTGGTGGCTTTGACCCTTCACGTTTCCGTGGGGATCTCAACTGGGTCCCTGTCACTGCTCAGGGATATTGGCAAATCCAGCTGGACAAGTAAGCTTCATGTACATTGAATGTACACCCGATGGCGTGTGTGTGCACACTGCCTGGGTGATCAAATGCCCGTCTGCGTGGAGCGCTGTGCTTTGTGTCTGAACGACTTCTATAGGGCATTAATGCATGCGACGGGACCTCCCTGCCTTGCTTTATCTCAGATGCACTCATAGAGTGGGTACAAAGCCTCAGGAACGCTGCGTCCAGAACGGCTTCAGAGAGGCCTCTGGAAACACCTCCTGGGGTTATTGAAGGGGAAGGGAGAGCAGAATGGGTCTTTTGGCACTGAATGCCCATTCTCCCCTTCCCCTCACGGGCATGGCAGGAGAGGTGGTAGGGTAAAGCAGTGCACCTCCAGTGCCCACCAGTGCTCCCCTTCCCCTCACGAGCATGGCAGGAGAGGTAGTAGGGTAAAGCAGTGCACCTCCAGTACCCACCAGTGCTCCCCTTCCCCTCACGAGCATGGCAGGAGAGGTGGTAGGGTAAAGCAGTGCACCTCCAGTGCCCACCAGTGCTCCCCTTCCCCTCACGAGCATGGCAGGAGAGGTGGTAGGGTAAAGCAGTGCACCTCCAGTGCCCACCAGTGCTCCCCTTCCCCTCACGGGCATGGCAGGAGAGGTAGTAGGGTAAAGCAGTGCACCTCCAGTACCCACCAGGGCTCCCCTTCCCCTCACGAGCATGGCAGGAGAGGTGGTAGGGTAAAGCAGTGCACCTCCAGTACCCACCAGTGCTCCCCTTCCCCTCACGAGCATGGCAGGAGAGGTGGTAGGGTAAAGCAGTGCACCTCCAGTGCCCACCAGTGCTCCCCTTCCCCTCACGGGGCGGCCGTTCTGCGCTCTGCAGGACAGCGGCTGCTGTGGCAGAAGGTGACACGGAGGAGTGGGTGCGTTCTGTGCCTCTAACCGCGCTGCCCCTCTCTGCCCTCTCTTCTCCCCTGCAGTGTCATGGTCGGTGGGCAGGTTGCATTCTGTGAAGGGGGCTGCCAGGCCATCGTAGACACTGGCACGTCGTTGATAACCGGGCCACCAAAATCCATCATCCAACTGCAGAACGACATTGGCGCCACCGCTGTGGATGGAGAGGTGAGTTCTAGCCCCGGCCGTCTGCAGCTCTAGACACAAAGCGAGGAGCTGGGAGAGGTCTGCTCTGAGGAGGATAAGCAGCACAAAATAATGTCTGGAGGAGACCCAGAGAAAGGCAACAAAAACAGGAGACAGAAGGACCTATAAATGTCTGCACCCTAGAGGAGAAGAGACGGGGGGGGGGAGATAGGACACAGAGTTTTAAAAATGCGCAAACCTTTTCCCCTGGAAAGGAAGCTGTAGAACAGGGGATCTCGATGTGCAGCTCCGATGTAAGGAGAGGTTTTTCACCCAAACTGGCCAGTGCAGAAGGGTGCGGTCAGCCAAACCTTTCTGCCTGCACGTGAACGCACATTTTCTGTGCGCAGAACTTTACTGCCAATGCAGCAAGAGGTTGCGCGCTCAGACAATGGCGTTTCTGAAGGGGCATTAGCAGCAGGCCCCAATGCAAAAAGCACCTTCCTTAAGCTCTGCAAACGTCTCTGCGTCCGAGCTGGAGTTAAGTTTCCAGAGCTACTGCACTGGCACTTACAACCCCTACAAAGGGGAAAAATAATTTTAAAAAGTTTAAAAATGTCCACCCGGCTATCTGTCAGCGGTTCCTGCTGCGAGAAGGCTGGATAAATCCGTATTTTTTCCAGCTAAGTGGTGGCGGCTGCTGTCACTTATGGTCTGCATGCACCGCCCCCGCCCTTCCGAGTCAAAATGTGCATTGGTCCTGTGCCAAACGCGCATTTTACCCTAAACGCACTTTTTAAAGCTCCTGTTGCATTTGCGTAGCATTAGCTTACTGCATCGGGAGTTTAAAAAACATTCCCCAATGGAAAGGAAGCCACAGAACTAGGGGTCATGATGTGAAACTCCAGGGCCAACATCAGGAAATGGTTTTTCACAGAAAGGGCGGTGGATGCCTGGACTGCCCTCCTGGAAGAGGTGGTGAAGATGAGGACGGTCACAGAATTCAAAAGGGAATGCAAAACTACAGATGTTCCCCAGAGGCAGCTGTGGAGAAAACCATCTTATTTATTAAATGCCCGAAAGGCAGACAGTGCCACCCAGGACACCAGCAGAAAACGCTCTCTCAAATCATTTTACTAATAAGGCATTCACATCTGCAATTCCTAAACCAATAACTGGGTTACACAGTTGTCAAAATATTTGTTGTCATGGCCTTTCATTATAAACAATTAATTCAAATGGCTGAATGTAAATTCACTCTCACTTTGTATGCAGATATCTGTGGGCCTGCACTAAGCTACATTGCCAAATGACCTTGGTGTGTTTCTAAACATAATTCTATAATCCTGTGGCTCAGTAACTTTTCAGTTTGTACAGCACCAGCGGCGGATTCACGATGTCGGACCGGCCCGGGTATTCGCCGCCCAGGACACATCACGTGGTCGGCCGAGCGCGGCTCTCTCACGGCCGTGCACGGCAGACCACGTGACTGGAGCGACCGGCCCTGTACAGCACATCTATCTAACATCTCCCCTTCTGTGGCATCTGCCTGTCTGGCAAAAGCAAGGGACAAACCGAAGCAAAATGCCATAGAATACTTAGTAATTATAAAGCTACTTAAGATCAAAAAACGTGGAAGAAGAATAATAACTTCTTGTGTGACATGTCAAAAATTGTTTTACTGCCTCTTCACTGCTCTTTCTCACAAGTCATGTCTGCAATTGGACCCGTGCACCCACATCAGTCACCTATGGTAACTTTTGGTTTAACATTTCTGCATGGAGCCAGGAACGACAGATATAACCTGAAACAGAAGGCGTGGGGGTAACCTGCATGGAGCGGCAGTTACTGCCCTTAACAGAAACATGGGGGTAACCTGCACGGAGCGGCAGTTACTGCCCTTAACAGAAACATGGGGGTAACCTGCACGGAGCGGCAGTTACTGCCCTTAACAGAAACATGGGGGTAATCTGCATGGAGTGGCAGCATGGAGCGGCAGTTACTGCTCTTAACAGAAACATGGGGGTAACCTGCATGGAGCGGCAGTTACTGCCCTTAACAGAAACATGGGGGTAATCTGCATGGAGTGGCAGTTACTGCCCTTAACAGAAACATGGGGGTAACCTGCATGGAGCGGCAGTTACTACCCTTAACAGAAAGCATGGGGGTAACCTGCACGGAGCGGCAGTTACTGCTCTTAACAGAAACATGGGGGTAACCTGCATGGAGCGGCAGTTACTACCCTTAACAGAAGGCATAGGGGGTAATCTGCACGGGGTGGCAGTTACTACCCTTAACAGAAACATGGGGGTAACCTGCACGGAGCGGCAGTTACTGCCCTTAACAGAAACATGAGGATAACCTGCACGGAGCGGCAGTTACTGCCCTTAACAGAAACATGGGGGTAACCTGCACGGAGCGGCAGTTACTGCCCTTAACAGAAACATGAGGGTAACCTGCACGGAGCGGCAGTTACTGCCCTTAACAGAAACACGGGGGTAACCTGCACGGAGCGGCAGTTACTACCCTTAACAGAAAGCATGAGGGTAACCTGCAGGGAGCGGCAGTTACTGCCCTTAACAGAAACATGGGGGTAACCTGCACGGAGCGGCAGTTACTGCTCTTAACAGAAGGCATAGGGGGTAATCTGCATGGGGCGGCAGTTACTGCCCTTAACAGAAACATGGGGGTAACCTGCACGGAGCGGCAGTTACTGCCCTTAACAGAAACATGAGGATAACCTGCACGGAGCGGCAGTTACTGCCCTTAACAGAAACATGGGGGTAACCTGCACGGAGCGGCAGTTACTGCCCTTAACAGAAACATGAGGGTAACCTGCACGGAGCGGCAGTTACTGCCCTTAACAGAAACACGGGGGTAACCTGCACGGAGCGGCAGTTACTACCCTTAACAGAAAGCATGAGGGTAACCTGCAGGGAGCGGCAGTTACTGCCCTTAACAGAAACATGGGGGTAACCTGCACGGAGCGGCAGTTACTGCTCTTAACAGAAGGCATAGGGGGTAATCTGCATGGGGCGGCAGTTACAACCCTGAATAAGAAGGCTTGGGGGGTAACCTGCACGGAGCGGCAGTTACAACCCTGAATAAGAAGGCTTGGGGGGTAACCTGCACAGAGAAATTTTACAACTCTAAACAGCATTTAGTCTTTATAAGAACATAAGAAGAGCCGAAACTAAAGTTCCATCAAGGCCAGCGTCCTGTCTGAGACAGTGCTCTCTCACTACAAGGAGATCCAATCCCTTCTTCCTCGCTCCCAACAACAAGTAGTGGCTTTCCTGAGTCACCTCCTCCAGGAAGGCCTCGCCCTTTTTGGGTAACTGCTGTCATTTAGTATCTTACAGTGTTACAATGGCCTATGAAATGGAGCAGGGGAGCTCAAACCGCTCCTACGGGCCCCACAGCCAGTCGGGTTTCAGGATAACCTTAATGAATATGCATGGATTCATCTGCATACACTACCTCCTGTGTATGCAAATATTTGTCTTGCATATTCATTAGGGATATCCTGAAAACCCGTCTGGCTGTGGGGGCCCGTAGGAGCGGTTTGAGCTCCTGTGAAACAGACTAAGCGACTCCGGCCCAGTGGTTTGCACTGAGCCAGTCCCTAAGCATTTCCCAAAACAAAATGCAGCCTCAAAGCCTTGAGGTGGATCCTGGGGACAAGGCAGGCCTGGATGATGACCATCCTGATAGTATGCAAATGGTTGTCAGCTCTAATTGTAATTTAAATCAGAGAGAAGAATTTCTAAATGAGGAAGTTTCAGATTTTTATGAAGAAAATGAAACCCAAATGCATGCGCCGCTTCCCGGCTGAGGCTTGTTTCAGAAACCCGTTGCATGTGGGTGGTTCCTCTGCTCTGGGCGCGTTGTAACCTGCCTCTCTTCTCGCAGTACGCCCTGGAATGCGACAACCTGAACGCCATGCCAGACGTGACCTTCACCATCGCTGGGATTGCATACACGCTCACCCCCCAGCAGTACACCCTGTCGGTAAGCTTGCCACACGTGGGGGGGGGGGGGGTGGCTGCCCTCTAACCTGGGCCTCGTGGCTCCCAAGCAGGAAGCTACAACAGGCAAAGACCCGCGGCTCCGAGATCCAGTGTGTGCAGATGGATCCCCCTCAGTCTTCAGAGCTCATCCTTCCTGGCCTTACTGGGGGCAGGGATTGGGAAGTCCCTGGTGGGAGAAGGAATGAGTGGTGTCTGCAGCACTAACCTGAGCCTCTCTCTCCCTCTCTCTCTCCAACACCAGCAACAGTCCGAGGGGATGGACTTTTGCAGCAGTGGCTTCCAGGGCCTGGACCTCCAGCCCCCTGCCGGGCCCCTCTGGATTCTGGGGGATGTCTTCATCGGCCAGTTTTACTCCGTCTTCGACCGTGGAAATAACCGGGTTGGGCTGGCTCCAGCTGTTCCTTAAGGGGAAGAAGTGGAGAGAGAAGCGAGAGGCCGCCTGCAGCTGAAGAGCTGCTCTGTCCTCACTGGATGGGATTTGGGTTATTGGTGCAAGAATCTACCTAATTACAATAAGAATGGGAACCTGAAATAATAATAATAATAATAATAATAATTACAACTCTTCCTCCCCCCTGGCAATTTGTAGACAATATCTGGTCCAGCAGTCACAAATCCTCTCTCCCACCACGGGCAGGTTATGGCCAGTGAAGGATTTGGGGTCAGTGGTGTAGAACGGGCCTGGACTTCCTTAATTGTATTCACAGTTCTGGAAGGAGACTTGGGCTACGGAGCAAACAGAAGTCAGCTCTGGCATTAGCTGCTTCCCGATTGCTGGCAAAGAGTGAGACCCCGTCAGGTTGCAGCACTCTGTGCATTGTGGCAGAAATAAAGACATTTTGCAAAAGCCCTGTGTGTGTGCTGCTTCAGCCGAGCCCTGTAACCAAGCTCTGCAAGCTTCTTTCCCTTACATTCATGGCATTCATGGAAGCAGTGCAGTGCGGGCCCTGGATATCTGCACGCTGGATGCATTCGGAGGGGACCCTCTAATGCCAATGGGAGCAGCCAGGTATTTACCGCACAATGTAAAATCCTCGGCGCTGCACAATAAAGAACAGAACATAATATCAAAACATGCGGGGTGCAGCATCGGCCCTGTCGGTCATGTCACAAAGCCCATAGTGTGTGCCTCGCAGCAGCAGCAGCAGCAGCACGCCGACTGTGCAGCACTACACTCCCCCCCCCCCCCCCCCCCGAAGTGGTGTGCACTAAATAAATAGATAAATGATGCTCGAGGAGGAGGAGGAGGAGGGGCTGCAGGCACCTTTGGCCATTCGCCTCCTGGCTCCAGCACAGCGGCTCTGTTCCTTGACGGCAGTGGCTCGGGTACAGTTCACCTCTAGACCTCGCACTTTCAGGAGTTTGTTGCCCCCCAAATCTTGGCATTCTAGGCGACCGCCTCGTTTGCCCAAGGGAAGCCCCAGCCCCTGGAGGGGGGTCAGTGAGTGTCCACAGCCAGGTGTCCAGCGGTGTTTCACTCCACCCCATGCAGAGGACCTCCTCAGTCCTCACACCACAACCCTCCCAAATAAATGAATGCGGAGCAGAAGCCGTCACTGGCAGCTGAAGCGTAACCTTATCCAATGTGCAGAGGGTAGGAGTGACCCCAACTTTCAAGCTCCTTCTCAGCCAAAACCTAACAGTAAGAGCTGAGGAGGAAACTCATGACAGAGGGAAATGTGGCAGAAAGTTCTCTGGTTTCGGTGTCCAGGGAGACTTTCGCAAGCAGCCCAGCACTTCAGAAAAGCAGAAGTTTGTCCGTTTGCTGTGCTTCACCCAACCCTGCTGATTCAGTTTCCCTCAAAGATGAAGAAATGAGAGGCAGTGATGAGAAAAGGAGCTTCCCTGCCATCCCTGGCCCACATCCCTCCCCTTCCTCACCGTTCAGCTCCCATCTCCCATCCCCACCTCCAACGCTCCCTCACCCCTCACCTTCCTTCAGGTTACTTTCATTTCCCTCCTTCCCCACTCCGCAGCTTCCATCTCTCCCTCCCATCTCTTATTCCCACTGCTGCTGTAAATGAACCCAGAAGGCCACTGAGCCACTCAGAGCAATGAAGAAGCGCAGCCAAACAGTAAAGCCTGTAAAACATAGCTCTAGGCTCGTTTTAGAAGTTACCCCAATCCTGCTGTAAGGCTCCCAGGCACTGACTTCAGGATAGGCCTCACTGTAACCCCCATCACCAGCACATGACAGATCAGCCATCTGACTCCCACCAAAAGTGGCAGCTGTCAGCAAGACATGAAAAACAGCAAACAAGGCTTCGTGGCCAGAGCTGGCAGGATGAGGCACTCCCTTTTGTGGATTTTCAGGTTTCTCTGTTTACAAGCACGTGCTTAGCAAAGGAAAAACAAATTCACAAGGCAGTAAAGCTTCTGCCACATGGTCTGTGTGCCTTTATCCTGCCCTGCAGCACCCCCTGCTATTCCAGTACTGAGACCCTCACACACAGCTCTGCCAATGCACCTCACTCCTGCCCTGCAGCACCCCCTGCTATTCCAGTACTGAGACCCTCACACACAGCTCTGCCAATGCTCCTCACTCCTGCCCTGCAGGACCTCCTGCTATTCCAGTACTGAGACCCTCGCACACAGCTCTGCCCATGCACCTCACTCCTGCCCTGCAGCACTTCCTGCTATTCCAGTACTGAGACCCTCACACACAGCTCTGCCAATGCACCTCACTCCTGCCCTGCAGCACCTGCTGCTATTCCAGTACTGAGACCCCCATACACAACTCTGCCAATGCACCTCACTCCTGCCCTGCAGCACCCCCTGCTATTCCAGTACTGAGACCCTCACACACAGCTCTGCCAATGCACCTCACTCCTGCCCTGCAGCACCTGCTGCTATTCCAGTACTGAGACCCCCATACACAACTCTGCCAATGCACCTCACTCCTGCCCTGCAACACCCCCTGCTATTCCAGTACTGAGACCCTCACACACAGCTCTGCCAATGCACCTCACTCCTGCCCTGCAGCACCCCCTGCTATTCCAGTACTGAGACCCTCACACACAGCTCTGCCCATGCACCTCACTCCTGCCCTGCAGCACTTCCTGCTATTCCAGTACTGAGACCCTCACACACAGCTCTGCCAATGCACCTCACTCCTGCCCTGCAGCACCTGCTGCTATTCCAGTACTGAGACCCCCATACACAACTCTGCCAATGCACCTCACTCCTGCCCTGCAACACCCCCTGCTATTCCAGTACTGAGACCCTCACACACAGCTCTGCCAATGCACCTCACTCCTGCCCTGCAGCACCTGCTGCTATTCCAGTACTGAGACCCCCATACACAACTCTGCCAATGCACCTCACTCCTGCCCTGCAACACCCCCTGCTATTCCAGTACTGAGACCCTCACACACAGCTCTGCCAATGCACCTCACTCCTGCCCTGCAGCACCCCCTGCTATTCCAGTACTGAGACCCTCACACACAGCTCTGCCAATGCACCTCACTCCTGCCCTGCAGCACCTGCTGCTATTCCAGTACTGAGACCCCCATACACAACTCTGCCAATGCACCTCACTCCTGCCCTGCAACACCCCCTGCTATTCCAGTACTGAGAACCTCACACACAGCTCTGCCAATGCACCTTACTCCTTCCCTGCAGCACTCTTTGCGATTCCTGATGATATATGGTTCCCACTTTTAGGGCTCCTAACATTAAATGATTTTTGTCCCCAAAGTAACATAGCTGCAAAATTCCTTCCTAAGGGCCCTTATATCCTTTGGACTCGGCCCTGGAGCACGATGAGCTCTAGTAATAATGAGACTTCCTGTGACTGGAGTGAGTTGCAGCAAGCTAGGCAACCAGCCTGAAAATAATTCTGTTGGATTAGACACCTGTGCATCTTCTGGCAACTCAATAAACCTGAGATTATTGTAATGGCTCCATAAAAAATGTATGAGACTGCTTGAATTTTCAAGTGAGTTCCCATCTCTTCTACCTTCTCACCCATGTCATCCACCTGTTGCTTGTTTCTTTTCCACTGGACACAAGTTGAGCTTCCTTGTTGACTATTGTTGTCAGGCCGGTGTCCATGCTAGTGCAGGGATAAATCCAGCATCCATGCTAGTGCAGGGATAAATCCAGCATCCATGCTAGAGCAGGGAAAAATCCAGCGTCCATGCTAGTGCAAGGATAAATCCAGCGTCCATGCTAGTGCAAGGATAAATCCAGCATCCATGCTAGTGCAGGGATAAATCCAGCGTCCATGCTAGTGCAAGGATAAATCCAGCGTCCATGCTAGTGCAGGGATAAATCCAGCGTCCATGCTAGTGCAAGGATAAATCCAGCATCCATGCTAGTGCAGGGATAAATCCAGCGTCCATGCTAGTGCAAGGATAAATCCAGCATCCATGCTAGTGCAGGGATAAATCCAGCGTCCATGCTAGTGCAGGGATAAATCCAGCATCCATGCTAGTGCAAGGATAAATCCAGCATCCATGCTAGTGCAAGGATAAATTCAGCGTCCATGCTAGTGCAAGGATAAATCCAGCGTCCATGCTAGTGCAGGGATAAATCCAGCATCCATGCTAGTGCAGGAATAAATCCTGCAGCAGTCCTGGCCTGGCCTGGCCAAAATCTTTTCTGCAGGAAGTGCAGCATAGGAAATCTCAGTGTCCTGGACCTGCACCTTTATTCACTAGTTTTGGTTTTGCCAGATTGTTCAGAACACATGGCCGGCAATGAATTATTTGCACCATCTTTAAGAGCAATTTTTGCCATTACTGGAAGTGAAGTAAGAAGATTAAGAGGCAAATATCTGAAGAGCTCCCACTTTCCTTCTTCCTAAGGCTGCATCACGTGACCCCCATCCCAGACTGACCTCTCGCTCAGGCTAGCGCACAGGTTAACCTGTGGATGGAGATGCGTTTTGGACGGCCATCCATAGCCCCTGATGCAATAAGGGGATTAGTGCATTGAAAACGCGCATCCAAACCAGTGCATGCTAATAGCGCTTATCACATGTAAATGCCATGTTGATGAGGCTATTAGTTAGTACCCCCTTATGTGAAAAATAAATGAGCGCTGATGCGCACATTTTAACCCTCAAAAATTAACACCAGCCCTGGAGCTGGCATTAAGTCTAGAGGAGCCCCAAAAGTTTAACTGAAGAGCAGAAAATACTACTTTTCTAAGGAACCACAGAAAGCAGCAACGTGAAAAAATGTTTTAAAAAAAGTCTTGAAGGCAGCCAGGTTAGGAAAATGGATGTTCAATTTACGAGCGTCCATTTTCCTCACCCGCGCTTTGCCACGTCTCCCGGGTGCCCGATGCGAGGAGGCACTAGGGACGCACAATTTCCCCTAGCGCCTCCTTTTTACGCAGCGGATCATTTGTCTACTACATCGCGTGCCGGGAGAGGTGGACGGGCGCGCGTTAGGAAAGGGAGCCCTCGAGCGTCCATTTTTCCCACACGAATATTGCATCGGCCTGTTTGAGGTTGGCCAAAGCACATTTTAACAGAGCAACACAGTAAATGACTGCAGATAAAGACCAAAATCATCCAGCAAGCTGTTCAGGGTTGTAACTGAGCGTAAGGAAGCCCCATTTGAGCAGGCTATAGCCCAGTGGTTCCCAACCCTGTCCTGGGGACCCTCCAGCCAGGATATCCACAATGAATATGCATGAGAGAAAATTTGCATTGCATTGCCTCCATAACATGCAAATTTTCTCTCATGCATATTCATTGTGGATATCCTGGCTGGGGGGTCCCCAGGACAGGGTTGGGACCACTGTGATAGCCAGATTCTCTTCCCCCTCCCCCTTCCCTGCCATTCTTGCTTGAGGTGCAGCCTGCAAGCTTCTCCTTCTCTCTACTCCTTCAGGGGTGTCCACTCTTTCAAATCTTGAGGTCAACCAAAAAAAGACAAACCTTTCCTTCTTAGCCCTCTGCACTATTGAGGTGAACCCTGAGGCACTTCAGTGACCACCGTTCTGTCCTCAGAGTGAGCTCCGTTTACTACTTGCGATGTCCATCTGTCCCATTCTTGAGCCTCCTAGGTAGGGACAGCATGAAAAGCTTTGCTGAAATCCCAGTAACTCCCATCCAGCGCCTGCCCTTTTGCCCTGCCAGGGTCACTACATGCGAGATTTTGCTTCCGCTGCTTAAGAACCAGGGCTGGATTTAGGCACAGGCAACCTACGAATCTGCCTTGTCAGTGCCCAAAAATGGGGACTCCCTGTACTGTTGTCTGATTTCTGGGAGCCAAATCTCCCCCGCCCCAGGCTTTGTCTATGGACCCCTAATCCTCAGTCTGGCCCTGTTAAGAGCTAAGTATCTAATAACTGTTTATCATAGATTAGCAAAATCTCTGGTCTTATTATCACAGGGGAACAGATGTTAGCAAGTGATCAGTGTGTGCCCTGCTCTTTCCTTGGGCAAGCTTTGCTGTATACGGTTAAGGGAGAAGTGCCTTTTCCTGAGGCTGGGATTCTTAACAGTATTGGATGAGGTTCTGGAGAATTACAGGCAGAGTTTCTGAAGTTATGAATTTTCAGCAAAATCTTTAATGGAATCCAGGTGGGGAGCAGAGAGGGAGAGGCTCTCGCAGATATCCCTGTGCAATTCTCCCCGAGAAGATAAAGGAGCAGGAATGAGAGAGAGCAGCCGGGGAGAGGGAAGCTGTCATGTTTTACAGGAAGTGTGAAGGAGAATAAATAGTTTGTAGATGAGTATAAGGAAGAGCTATCTCAGGGCTTCTCCTAAGCCTCTTGCTTTCTCATTAAAGCCTGAATTGTCCTGGGTCCTGGTGCAGTGAAACAGCTGGTAATGATGTCATCGCTGGACTGCCACTGGTAATCCCTCCTACTCCCAGCAAAGGAAAAACAGTGTCAGACAGAGCGGCAAGAGAAGACCGAGCGAGAAAGACGCACACACACAGGGAGAGGGAAAGACGCACACACACACACACACACACACACACACACACACAGGGAAAGACACATAAGGAGAGGGAAAGACACACACACACACACACACACACACAGGGAGAGGGAAAGACACACACACACACACACACACAGGGAGAGGGAAAGACGCACACACACACACACATACACACAGGGAGAGGGAAAGACACACACACACACACACAGGGAGAGGGAAAGACACACACACACACACACAGGGAGAGGGAAAGACGCACACACACACACACAGGGAGAGGGAAAGACACACACACACACAGGGAGAGGGAAAGACACATACATACAAGTGGGGCGTGGGAGAAGGAGAACCAGAGAGTGAGATACACACAGGGAGGAGGAGGGACAGAAAGACACGGGGCGAGGGAGATACAGAAGAGAGAGGGAAATAGAAAAAGGCGGAAACAGGAAGAAAAAAACTCCAGACCGAGAGAAGGAGACAGACACAAAGAAACCATCCGAAGGAGCAAAGTAAGAGGAAGAAACTCCCCAGAAGAATGTGGGTGGTTTGGTTCTTTGCTTTAAGGTCTTGACTTTGAGGAGACTCCAGCTGGACAGGACGGAGAAGGCAGCCAGCATGAGCAGGGAGGGCTCGCTTCTGCAGGGGGCAAACTGTGGCCTCAGCCTGTGAGTAACCTGCCTCTCCTATCTACACCGTTTAGCATTCTGCACAGAACAGGACATGTTGCTTGCTTCAGAAGTTTCAATACCTCCACTTTAGGAAGTGAATTGATTCATTTGTTTTTGGAAGCTTTTACTTGATTTCCGTATTCCTTTTGGTTTTATCTGCTGCTTGTCTTGTATGATGAGTCAGTATTATGCTGAACTGTTGTACTTTTTGTAGCTGTTCCACCTCCCCTAGAGGGCCTTGTTGTCATTTGATGAGTAATAAGCTCTCATAAATAAATAAGCAAACAAACAGGGGAAGGCTGTAACTGTAATATTAAATGCATTTCCCCACACATGCAAACACACACACACACACAAATGCTAGTTTTTCATAACGCATGAACATTGTCTAAAAATACCATCTTGGAAGCCCAGACAAAATGTATTTCATGCATTAAAAAAAAGTGGAAGGAATATCAAATGACTGCCAGCATAGTTTAATGGTGAAGTAAAAGAGGCAGTTAAAGTCAAGAGTATCTTTCACAAAATGAAAAACAGACCCAAAGAAAAATAGGCAAGAGCATAAGCATTGGCAAGATAGATGTAAAACATTAGTAAGACAGAATTTGAAAAGAAGCTTGCCAGAGAGGCAAAAACTAATAATAACAATGTTTTCAAATGCATTTGAAGGAAAAAGCCTGTGAGGGAGTCAGTTGGATCTCTAGATACCTGAAGGGTAAAAGGGGTGCTTAGGAAGGACATGGAAATAGCTGAAAACTGAATTAATTATTTGCCTCGGTCTTTACTGGGAAGGATGTTGAGAGTATACCTACACTAGAAACATTCTTTAATAGTGATAATCCTGAGCAACTAAAACAAATCTCTGTGAAAATGGAGGATGTAATAGTTCAAATTGACAAACTGAAGAGTAACAAGTCACCAGGACCGGATGGCATCCACTCCAAAGAACTCAAATATGAAATTGCAAACTTGTTGCTAGTAATTTGTAACCTGTCATTTAAAACAGTCACAATACCTGAAGACTGGAAATTGGCCAATATGCAGGGATCTTCATTTTCAGTTTGTATTTTATTTTTCCTGGGAATTTATCAATTCCACAGACACAGGAGAAAACAGCAGAAATAATGACTTGCTATTTTTCCAGATAAATATCTTTTTTTGTTCTTTTTGTAATAAACACTGATAAATTCCCAGGAGAAATAAAATGTAAACTGAAAACAAAGGTCCCTAGCAATACGACACCAATTTTTAAAAAGGGTTCCAAGGGTGATCCAGAAAAGTATAGACTGGTGAGTCTGACATCGATGCCAAGCAAAATGATAGAAGGCATTCTTAAAAACAAAATCACTGGCCACATAGAGCGGCCTGGCTCAATGGGGAAGCGTCAACGTGGTTTCAGGAAAGGGAAGTCTTGCCTGATCAATCTTTCAGATTTTTTTAAGGTGTAAATAAAGGCGCGCAGGTGGGTACTGCATTTTTGGATTTTGAGAAGGCATTTGCCAAGGTTGCCCACGAGAGATTCCTGAGGAAATTGCAAAGCCGTGGGCTAGGAGTCAGTGTCCTCTGGTGAATGTGTAACAGAGAGTGGGACTAAATGATCAGTTTTCCAGCTGGAGAAAGATCATTGGTGGAATGTCCCAGGGATCGGTATTGGGATTTGTGCTGTTTACCAGATTCATAAATGATCTGAACAGGGCGGTAGTTACTGCCTTTATCGGGACACATGGGGGAGACCTGCAAGGAGCGGCAGTTACCACCATAAGCCACTTACGGTCAGACTGGATGGCCCATTTGGTCTTTATCTGCTATCACTGCTATGTTACTATGACCTGGAAAAGGAACGACCAGTAAGGAGATCAAATTTGCAGATGACACAAAATTATTCAACACTGTTAAAACAGCAGGGGATGTGAGGAGCTGCAGGAGGAACCTTGGGAGTGGGGCGACTGAATGACAAATGAAATTTAATGTGGAAAAGTGCAACGTGATGCACATAAGGGAAAAATCACCCCAACGACAGGTTTTTAATGCTGGGTTTTGTTTCGGGAGTCAGTACCCAGGAATAATGCATTAAGATCCTTGGCTCAGTGCACAGCAGCAGTCAAAAAAAGCAAATAGGTTATTAGGAATGATCTAAGAAGGAATGGAGAATAAAATAGAAAGATCACAGAGTGACTGCACCTTGAGTGTTGTGTGCTGTTCCAGTTGTCCCATCTCAAAGAAGACAGAGCAGACCTGGAAAAGGGGCAGAGAAGGACAACAGTAGGGATAAAGTAGAGGAATAGTTTAGTATTAGAGCAGTGGGGCTGTGAAGCAAGGAAACCAGAGTTCAAATCCCACTGCTGCTCCTTGTACCCCTCAGTGCCTCAGAGGTACAAACTCTCTGGGCACAGGGAAATCCCTCCAGTACCTGAATGTGCCTGAAAGGTGGAATATAAATCAGTAATAAAGGGGATGGAGCGGCTGTCCTATGATGGGAGGCTGTGCGGCTCGGAAAAGAGACGGCTGAGGTTTATAAAATCAGGAGTGGGGTGGGACGGTTCTTTACCCTGTCAAATAATACTTCAACAAGGGGAAACTCCATGAAACGAAAATCAGCAGATTTAACATAAATCATAGGAGGTACTATCAAGCCGTGGACTCTGTTGCCAGAGGACTAGGGGCAGATTGCAGGAAAATATCGGCCATGGGGATTTTTTCAAAACTGGTCCACAGGATATCTGACGCCCTCATGCACTTCCCCTGCAGCACATGGATCTTCTGTCCGCGGCAGGATGGGGTATCTGACGCCCTCATGCACTTCCCCTGCAGCACATGGGTCTTCCAGCCGCGGCAGGATGGGGTATCTGACGCCCTCATGCACTTCCCCTGCAGCACATGGATCTTCCGGCCGCGGCAGGATGGGGTATCTGACGCCCTCATGCACTTCCCCTGCAGCACATGGATCTTCCGGCCGCGGCAGGATGGGGTATCTGACGCCCTCATGCACTTCCCCTGCAGCCTGCCTCCATTCCCTCCGAGGCCGCTCCGAAATCGGAGCGGCCTCGGAGGGAACTCTCTTTCACCCTCCCCTCACCTTCCCCTCCCTTCCTCTACCTAACCCACCCCCCCGGCACTATCTAACCCCCCCCCCTACCTTTATCCATGGATTTACGCCTCCCGGAGGGAGACGTAAATCCGCGCGCGCCAGCAGCCCGCTGGCGCGCCGAGACCCGACTCGGGGACGGTTCCGGAGGGCGCGGCCACGCCCCCGAAACGCCACGCCCTGCCCCCAAAATGCCGCGACGTTCGGCCCCACCCCCGACACGCCCCGACACGCCCCCTTCCAAAAACCCCGGGACCTACGCGCGTCCCGGGGTTCTGCGCGCGCCGGCGGCCTATGGAAAATAGGCGCGCCGGCATGCAAGGCCCTGCTCGCGTAAATCCGGGCGGATTTACGCGAGCAGGGCTTTTAAAATCCGTCCGACTGCTTTTTCTAGGACCTTAGTGATGAAAGGCAGGTTGGATGTTGGTCAGTAATTGTCCCAATCCTTGATTCTGCCAGTTTTATTTTTTAGGATTGGTTTAATCACAGCTTGTTTTGCCCTTTCGGGGAGCAAACCTTCTGCTAGCGAGTGGTTTATTATGGTTGTGAATAATCGGCGTTATTACACTGTTTACTGTTTTCAGTGCACTTGCAGGGATAGGGTCCAGTGGGTGGGTAGCAGGCTTCATTTTAGAGATGATTTGGTTTATTTCGAGTTTAGATACTGGGTCGAATGAGCTCCTTTTTACTTGTCCAGGTTTTTCCTCAGGTTCTTTGGTTGCTGAGTGGGTAGAGATTTGTGATTTTAGAGCATTGATTTTTTGTTTTAACTGCGAGGTAGCTTATTCGTTAGGTGAGTTTTAGAAAAGTTGTGGTTGTTTGATGTGCAGGAGGATGGGTTCTTGATTAGGTTTTTGACTGTTTCAAAGAGTAATTTGGAGTTAAATTTAACACCATGAAGTTGTTTAGCGTAGTAGTCATTTTTTTCTTTGTTGATTTGTTCTCGGTATTTTGTTAATAGGGTTTGTATTTTCTAGGGATTCGTAGATTGGCATTTTCTCCATTGCTTTTCAGATTTCCTCAGGGTCTATTTAGTGTGCCTTAGTTCTTCACTGTTCCAAGGTTTTTTTTGTTTAGTTGTGTTTCCTTTATTTTGGAACATTTTTATCTGGATTGGGCATAGGGTATCTGCTATTTCATTGATAATTTTATCCCAGGAGTCAAAAGATGAGGTGGTATTATCAAGATCAAACTCAATTATTTGTGTTTAATATTTTCTTCAAGAGTTAAGAACATAAGAACATAAGAAATTGCCATGCTGGGTCAGACCAAGGGTCCATCAAGCCCAGCATCCTGTTTCCAACAGAGGCCAAACCAGGCCACAAGAACCTGGCAATTACCCAAACACCAAGAAGACCCATGCTACTGATGCAATTAATTCTATAACATATACCAATACAAGGGATGCTTGTGTCCTGGTATTACTTATGTACGGTGGCTATTGTTCAAGGACAGACAATTTTATGGGTGTCCTTCTTTTTAGCCCCGTCTATTAATCTTTATTATCCAAAATTCAATGTAGATTTTCTATTTTGTCTTTTACTTTTTTATCTAAAAAGATCCCCTTATCTCCCCGTTTTATGAGGCGACCCGCTACTTGTTTGTCAATACTTATCAGGACATCCGTCTCAATTGCTTCTCGCAGGCAGACGCGATCCCCGCGAGAAGCAATTGAGACGGATGTCCTGATAAGTATTGACAAACAAGTAGCGGGTCGCCTCATAAAACGGGGAGATAAGGGGATCTTTTTAGATAAAAAAGTAAAAGACAAAATAGAAAATCTACATTGAATTTTGGATAATAAAGATTAATAGACGGGGCTAAAAAGAAGGACACCCATAAAATTGTCTGTCCTTGAACAATAGCCACCGTACATAAGTAATACCAGGACACAAGCATCCCTTGTATTGGTATATGTTATAGAATTATTATTGAAGGGAAGAGGTTGGTTGATGAACTGATGCAATTAATAGCAGTGGCTATTCTCTAAGTAAAATTGATTAATAGCCGTTAATGGACTTCTCCTCCAAGAACTTATCCAAACCTTTTTTGAACCCAGCTACACTAACTGCACTAACCACATCCTCTGGCAGCAAATTCCAGAGCTTTATTGTGCGTTGAGTGAAAAAGAATTTTCTCCGATTAGTCTTAAATGTGCTACTTGCTAACTTCATGGAATGCCCCCTAGTCCAGGCCTTTCTTTTAACCAACTGGCAATCCACAAAAGGACATTACCTCCTATCCCTTGAATTTTTAGTTTTCTTAGAATCCTCTCATGAGGGACTTTGTTGAATGCCTTCTGAAAATCCAAATACACCACATCTATCGGTTCACCTTTGTCCACATGTTTATTAATCCCTTCAGAAAAATGTAGGAGATTTGTGGCCCATCAAACCATGTTTATATACATGTTTTGTGATTTTATTCCTTATAACAGTTTCTACGATTTTTCCCAGCACTGAAGTCAGGCTCACCAGTCTATAGTTTGCTGGATCCTTTTTTAAATATTGGGGTTACATTGGCCATCTTCCAGCCTTCAGGTACAATGGATGATTTTAATGATATGTTACAAATATTTACTAATAGGTCTGAATTTTCTTTTTCTAGTTCTTTCAGAACCCTGCGGTGTATACCATCCAGTCCAGGTGATTTACTGTTCTTCATTTTGTCAACCAGGCCTACCACATCTTCCAGGTTCACCGTGATTTGGTTCAGTCCATCTCTATCATTACCCTTTAAAACCTTCTCCAGTACGGGTATCTCCCCAACATCCTCTTCAGTAAACACTGAAGCAAAGAAATAATTTAATCTTTCCACAATGGCCTTATCTTCTCTAAGTGCCCCTTTAACTCCATGATCACCCAACGGTCCAACCGACTCCCTTGCAGGTTTTCTGCTTCGAAGATATTTTTTAAAGTTTTTGTGAGTTTTTGCCTCTATGGCCAACTTCTTTTCAAATTCTCTTAGCCTGTCTTATCAATGTCTTAGATTTAACTTGCCAACTCTTATGCATTATCCTATTTTCTTCTGGTTGAGAGTTGAGGGGTGGTGGATAGGTGCGTGAGGTGATGGGTTAGGGGGTTCTAGGTGAGAGAGGTGGTGAGTCAGGAGATGGTGGGTGTGTGAGGTTGAGAGTCAAGGGGTGGTGGATAGGTGCGTGAGGTGATGGGTTAGGGGGTTCTAGGTGAGAGAGGTGGTGAGTCAGGAGATGGTGGGTGTGTGAGGTTGAGAGTCGAGGGGTGGTGGATAGGTGCGTGAGGTGATGGGTTAGGGGGTTCTAGGTGAGAGAGGTGGTGAGTCAGGAGATGGTGGTGAGTGAGTGAGGTTGAGAGTTGAGGGGTGGTGGATAGGTGCGTGAGGTGATCAGTTAGGGGTTCTAGGTGAGAGAGGTGGTGAGTCAGGAGATGGTGGGTGAGTGAGGTTGAGAGTCGAGGGGTGGTGGATAGGTGCGTGAGGTGATGGGTTAGGGGGTTCTAGGTGAGAGAGGTGGTGAGTCAGGAGATGGTGGATAGGTGGGAGAGGTGGTGAGTCAGGAGATGGTGATGAGTGAGTGAGGTTGAGAGTCGAGGGGTGGTGGATAGATGAGAGAGGTGGTGAGTCAGGAGATGGTGGTGGGTGAGTGAGGTTGAGAATCGAGGGGTGGTGGATAGGTGGGTTAGGTGATGGGTTAGGGGGTTCTAGGTGAGAGAGGTGGTGAGTCAGGAGATGGTGGATAGGTGGGAGAGGTGGTGAGTCAGGAGATGGTGATGAGTGAGTGAGGTTGAGAGTCGAGGGGTGGTGGATAGATGAGAGAGGTGGTGAGTCAGGAGATGGTGGTGGGTGAGTGAGGTTGAGAATCGAGGGGTGGTGGATAGGTGGGTTAGGTGATGGGTTAGGGGGTTCTAGGTGGGAGAGGTGGTGAGTCAGGAGATGGTAGAGAGGTGGGAGAGGTGGTGAGTTGGCGGTGGGGCAGGAGTAAGTGAGTGAGCAGATAGTGAGTGCTGGGTTCACCACTGTACATTCTCTCAGCATTTTTTCTCCTTTTCTTCCCCTCTAGTTTCTCTTCATGAATTCTAATAAGAAAGTGGACTTGAAGATTATTATTCTGGGCTCACTGGGGTAAGAAACTCCCTGTGCAAACTTTGCTGCCGACTTTTTCTCCAAGGCCTGTAATCTTTAGGCTTCCAAGGTGCAGCTTTCAGGATGCATTCACTGCTCCTACAGAAACTTGTTATCAAACAAGCAGATAAGGTAGATTGAGGCTGTAGTCCCTCAGCCCAAACACCAAAGCTTCAGGATGCAAGAAATGATTGCTTTGTTTCTTTTCACAAGGGTAGGGAAAACCTCACTTCTGCAGCAGTATGTGAATAAGAGGTTTTATGAGGATTATCGGACCACCCTTGGAGCCAGCGTCCTTACAAAGGTCATCAATATTGACAACACCAGCATAAAACTCCAGGTAAGCTCTTGAGTCACACCTGGGAAGTGGGAGGAGCTTCAGGACTCTTGGTGACATCAGATAGAGTCTCATTCTAGCTCCCAAGGGTCAGGTAGGCCTAGCTATAAAACGCAGTAACATAAAACCACCATAATTAGCACAAATGAGCAATATCGAGACTGAATGAGCGCAGAGACAAAATTTCCCTCACAATCCATAAATGCCATAACTCCACAGTGGCAGTGGGATGGGGCAGTGTGTGAGGGAAGCTTGCACTGCTTCTGCTGTCGCTGCAGTGCGATGGGGCAGTGTGTGAGGGAAGCGTGCACTGCTTCTGCTGTCCCTGCATTGCAATGGGGCAGTGTGTGAGGGAAGCTTGCACTGCTTCTGCTGTGCCTGCAGTGTGATGGGGCAGTGTGTGAGGGAAGCTTGCACTGCTTCTGCTGTGCCTGCAGTGCGATGGGGCAGTGTGTGAGGGAAGCTTGCACTGCTTCTGCTGTCCCTGCATTGCAATGGGGCAGTGTGTGAGGGAAGCTTGCACTGCTTCTGCTGTGCCTGCAGTGTGATGGGGCAGTGTGTGAGGGAAGCTTGCACTGCTTCTGCTGTGCCTGCAGTGTGATGGGGCAGTGTGTGAGGGAAGCTTGCACTGCTTCTGCTGTGCCTGCAGTGCGATGGGGCAGTGTGTGAGGGAAGCGTGCACTGCTTCTGCTGTGCGGATGGGGCAGTGTGTGAGGGAAGCGAGCACTTATCCCCAGTTCTGCCTGGGGACTGAAGTCTCGTGCTCTGCCTGAAGGTTTGAGACATTTTGCTAGAAGTAAGAACAAACCTGATTAATACAAAATTTAGGGAGAGGTGTAGCAGGAAGGGATGGGGGGTTTCTGTCTAATGGTGTGATCTTCCCTCTCTCCCAGATCTGGGACACAGGGGGTCAAGAGCGCTTCCGCTCAGTAGTGTCCAGTTTCTACAAGGGCTCAGACGGCTGTATCCTGGCCTTCGATGTGACCGATCAGGAGTCCTTTGACTCTGTGGAGGACTGGAGGCAGGACTTTCTGCAAAGGATCCGTCCCTCAGTGGGCACCTTCCCCATGGTGATAATGGGGAATAAAGTGGATATCAGCGCCCGGCAGGTAATGAAGGTGGGCTCTGAGCAGGAGGCTTCCCTCACAGTGGCTGAATGGGGCTATGAATGAGGCTGTTAAAGCCTAAAAGGCTTTGATTGATTCATTTTTTTTTAATGTCTGTCCCGCACAATCCAGTGAGCCAGTCAGGTTACAGTTGTGCATACATAATATAAACCAAACCAATACAGACACATAAAACCTGCAAGACATCAACCGGAGCCCAAGCAAAGAAGTGAAAAGAACTGAGCAGGCAGCTGGGAAAATGTATAAATTATCAAATATTACTCGATGTTAGGGGACCAAGCAAGAAAACAGTAATCAAAGTCACATCAGGAAGATTTCGCTCTGCGGCCGTCAGTGGTTGGCGAGGTTTTTAGGCCTTTAATAGTGAGCTGACCCCTTGCTAAGGCCCTCATGGATCCAATGTAAGGGAAGTCAATGACGTGATCCCAGTACAGAAGCAAGGGAGTGGAGTGGAGGAGTAGCCTACGAGCCAGGAGACTAGGGGGTCAAGTCCCACTGTTGCCCCTTGTGACCTTGGGCGAGTCTCTTTACCCTCCATTGCCTCAGGTACAAACTGAGATTATTGCAAACTCTCTGGGGATAGGGAAATACCTACAAGACCTGAATGTAAGCTGCTTTCAAGCAGATATAAAAAATCTAAATAAATGCACGTGGATCCTTAAAATCCTTGCAGTCACATTTTGAATTGTCTACAAGGCTTTCAAAACCGTTTTAGATAATCCAGTGTAAAGTGAATTGCAATAATCCTTTAGAAATGGAAAGCAGGACCTAAGAAGGCGCATTTATTTATTTATTTGAGGTTCCTTATATACTGAGGCACGTTTGAAAAAAAACATCACCTCGGTTCACAATATAACATAACTTAGCAACCAGCTTTACAATATTAACATTAACAGGGAGAGGGTTAACAGGGGACAATACATGAATTATATACAGGAATAATATACAAATGTACATGTTAATTTTAACAAATGAGTTAAATAAGGCAGTGACGGTATTTGGGGGGAAAGTAATGGAGGGAGGGGAGGAGGAGGAGAATACCTACAGGGGTGGGGGGTAGGGAAGGAGGGGAGAGGTCGGGGATCGGTCAGGCGGTCAAGAAGTATCTTTGGTGAGAGATAGCATTAGCACTGGGAAGTTGGATGACAAATACTGGTGATGCAGGCTGAGCAGAGACTTGGCCAGGAGCAAACACTGGTAATGCAAGATTAAAAAACAGGAAACCTGCAAGGGAATCGTTTGGGCCGTTAGATGACCAGGGGGTAAGAGGGGAAGTGAGGAAGCCTAAGGCCATAGCAGAAAAACGAAATTAATTCTTTGGTCTTTAGTAAGGAGGGAACCACTGTTTGTAGATGCTGAAGAAACTGAAACAGGTCAGGTGAATCTGAAAGATAAACGGATAAACTAGAAACCAGTCACCAGGATCTGATGCTATGAAGGAGCTGAGATGCAATCTCTCCAGCCTGAGGACTGCAGGGAAGCCAATTTATCCCCAGGTTTCAAAAGACGACCCGAGCAGCCTCAGACCAGTGAGCCTCCCGTTAGTCCCAGCTAAAATGGTGCATGTTACTGCTTAGAACAAAACCACTGAACATATGGATAAAGATGGTTTAACGAGGAAGGCTGTGCCTTATTAATCTGTTACAAGTCAAGGTAATGTAGGTGGAGTTTCTCAGGAAACGAAAAAGTCCCAGGATGGGCGGAGACAGGACCCAGGGACGTGCATTTGTTTCCTCCGATTCAGCAGTGCGCGCGTGCACGCAAGAACAGGGCGCGCGAGCCTGTGGTTTTAATAATGAGATGCACACGTGCGCGCCGTTTCCCCCGTGTGCTTCCGGGTTGCACCTCCCTAACAGGTGATTGGTTAGAAGATAGGATGCAAAGCGCGGGGCCGTGTGGTCAGAGTGTCTCGGGGGTCTGTAGTGGGACCAGCCTTGTTTAACTTGCTCAGTAATGTCCTGGATACGGGAGCACCGAATGAGGTGATCAGAGTTGCAGATGATACTAAATTAGTCAAGGTAGTTAGCAATCTATGGGGAATTGCAGAAGGAGCAATCTGGGCAACTAAATGGCAGTTATAATTTAATTTAGACACTGCAAAGTGATGCACGCAGGGAAAAATATTCTCAGCTACAGGTAGGCAATGCTGGATTCTGTATTAGGAGTCAGCAGCCAGGAAAAGGACCTTGGAGTCCTTGTGGACAAAATGTTAAAATCCTCAGCTCGGTGTGCGGCAAACAGAATCATTAGGAAAGGACCTTGGAGAATAAATGTGAGGACGCCATAGAATATCCTGTTGCCTCTGTGTCAAGCCATGCTGCAGCCTCACCTTGAGTACTGTCTGCAATTCTGGTCGCCCCAGCTCAAGAAAGACGGAGCAGAACTAGAGTAAAAGGTGATAAAAATGAGAAAGGGGATGCAACAGCTCCCCTAGGAAGAAGGGCTAAAGAAGTTTTATTTAATCACTTTTATATTCTGTTCCTTCCAAATGAATTCCAGGGCCATTCAGCTTGGAGAAGAGACAAAGGAGAGGGAATATGATAGAGATTTATCATATCATGAGTGGGAAGGAACAGATACATAGAGAATGGTTATTTATTCTTTCAAACAGTACAAGAACTAGAACATTCTCCTTGAAATGAATGGCTGCAAACATAAAACAAATGGGTGAAAGTATTTTTTTCACTCAACACACAATTAAGCTGTGGAATTTGTTGCCAGAGGATGTGGTTAAAGCATCTAGCACAGCTGGGTTTAAAAAGGGTTTGGAAAAGTTCCTGGAAGAAAAGTCCATAAATATTTATTAGTTGGGTAGATTTGGAGAAAGCCACCACTTGTCCTCTCCCAGGGATAAGGGCTGCCTAACAAGAAATGTATGTATTTATTTAAAGTTTTTTTTTTATCTATGGGCATTCGTAGATACATCATGCCGGTTTACACAGAACAAAGTTAACAGAAACAAATAGAACAAGGGAATTTGTAACAAGGAATTAAGGCATTAAAGGTAATTTAATAACTAAATTGAACGCAATGAGCTGACCATTTGAAAACATTTAAATAGGACAGTGATAACAGTAAACGAGTTACATAAAACAAGTGTATTGACGATAAGTATTTAAGGAATGAAATGGATCTATTTGTTGGGATCTCCTGGATTCTTGTGACCCAGCCTAGCCATTGTTGGGGACTGCATTCTGGGTTCAATGACCCAGCATGGCCTTTGCATACTTTGGCTTCTGTCTTGGCTGTGCAGAGGGCAAACGAAAGAGGAGTTGGCAACTAGCCGGTCCCTTCTCATGCAACTTTATCCCCCCATGGTGTGATGAACACAGTTACCTGACAGTGTGCTTCCATCTCACAGGTGTCAAAGGACAAAGCTGCAGCCTGGTGCAAAGAAAGAGACCTTCCTTACTTTGAAGTCAGTGCTAAAAATGACGTGAATGTCCAGCAAGCCTTCGAAGCACTGGCAAGGAAAGCTCTTCAGCATGTGAGTATCTCCCTCTGCAACTATCCCGGCAAATCCCAGCCTGGCTCATACTGCAATGACACCAACGGCATAGGAAAATGTGGGAGACAGGCTCTGGAAGCCAAATTTAGGCCCTTAGGTAGGAAGCTGAAATCCAGACCCTCCAGGGTAGCATTCTCTGAAATGCTCCCTGTTCCACGCGCAGGTCACCAGAGGCAGGCAGAGCTCCAGAGTCTCAATGCGTGGATGAGACGATGGTGCAAGGAAGAGGGATTCAGTTTTGTAAGGAACTGGGGAACCTTTTGGGGAAGGGGGAGTCTCTTCCGAAAGGTTGGGCTCCACCTTAACCAGGGTGGAACCAGACTGCTGGCGCTAACCTTTAAAAAGGAGACAGAGCAGCTTTTAAACTAGACCTTGCAAGACTGGCAGATTGGGCATCCAAATGGCAGATGAAATGTAATGTGTACAAGTGCAAGGTGATGCATATAGGGAAAAATAATCCTTGCTATAGAACTTAACATCATGTCACTATCTTAGGACTTACCACCCAGGAAAGAGATCTAAGCTTCATAGTGGATAACACATTGAAATCGTCGGCTCAGTGTGCTGCAGCAGTCAAAAAAGCAAACAGAATGTTAGGAATTATTAGGAAGGGAATGGTGAATAAAACGGAAAATGTCATAATGCCTCTGTATCGCTCCATGGTGAGACCGCACCTTGAATACTGTGTACAATTCTGGTCGCCGCATCTCAAAAAAGATATAATTGAAATGGAGAAGGTACAGAGAAGGGCAACCAAAATGATAAAGGGGATGGAACAGCTCCCCTATGAGGAAAGACTAAAGAGGTTAGGGCTGTTCAGCTTGGAGAAGAGACGGCTGAGGGGGGATATGATAGAGGTGTTTAAAATCATGAGAGGTCTAGAACGGGTAGATGTGAATTGGTTATTTACTCTTTCGGATAGTAGAAAGACAAGGGGACACTCCATGAAGTTAGCAAGTAGCACATTTAAAACTAATCGGAGAAAGTTCTTTTTTACTCAACGCACAATTAAGCTCTGGAATTTGTTGCCAGAGGATGTGGTTAGTGCAGTTAGTGTAGCTGGGTTCAAAAAAGGTTTGGATAAGTTCTTGGAGGAGAAGTCCATTAATGGCTATTAATCAAGTTTACTTAGGGAATAGCCACTGCTATTAATTGCATCAGTAGCATGGGATCTTCTTAGTGTTTGGGTACTTGCCAGGTTCTTGTGGTCTGGATTGGCCACTGTTGGACACAGGATGCTGGGCTTGATGGACCCTTGGTCTGACCCGGTATGGCAGGTTCTTATGTTCTTATGACCTGCGTTTGGAAGGAATGTTACCCTCGTATCCCTTTGCAGGTTACTGACCCCTGAGTCTGGCTGTACCTGGGACTGCAAGGTACAGGGGGAATCGGTAGCAAATCTGATTACTTGCAGCCTCTTAGGTTTGTGCATCCTGCTCCTGGGTACCACTTATCACTGTCTTTTCTAATTTATTCCAGTGCTGAGAAAAATCCCCTTATAAAAGCCCTTCTTTCAGTCAAGGCAGCCCACTACAGAGAGATCAGAGGCTTCTGCTGAGAACGCGGGGCCGTGTGGGAATGGAGCAGCTCTCAGGCTCTGCTGCACTAATCTTTACACATCAAGCCCTGAGTCTGTCGAGGCAGGAGGAGGCAAAACCTAGCATGTGGGTCCCCAAGCATTTATCTGTCTGCTGGTGTCTTCTGTCTTCCAGTACCTGCAGTCCATCGAGAGCTACCTGACAGATTCTATTAAGCTGACGTCATTAGATCCCCCCAAGAAGAGATGCTGCTGAAAGCTGGGACAGACAATCGGACACGTGGCACACGGCCGGTCTCACTCACTCTGCCTGGCCTGACTCCACCCGTGGTCCCTGGTTTGAGGCTGCGACAAATCTTCTCTGCACTGAACCCAAGCCCTCACAGTCTGGGTTATGAGGTCTGAGTCCCGAAGATTGTTCCCTCACTGAGCAGCGAGAGTCCTGCCAGGGTGGAGGAGGGTGAAAGTGACTTCCAGCACTAAGAAACACCTGAAGGACACAGAGGCAAGGCTCCCAGGACCTCTGATCACACACACACACACACACACACACAGCTGAGGGCCTGCCAAAAGTGACTCCAGCGTGGCTCCTTAGCCATATAATGTCCATATTCCTGGCTCTGTCTCATGGAGGAGACAAACCAATGCTTGAGCAGCACCCGTGCACTAACACTAACAAACGTTCTCTAGCAAAAAATAAGTGTGCAAATGACAGAGATGAGAGTGCAAGACGAGACCCATTTGAATGTACAGCAATTTGAGGGCAATGCTCCTTTCCCTCAGGAATGCTGGTTTAGTGAGATTTCAGGGACCAGTTCTTCGCTATTCCACGTCAGGAGAATGAAGGGAGGGACCTGTTGGCCTTGCAGAGGATTCAGAAATCAGTCAGAGAGAATGACAAGAGAGGGATGTGTAACATGTTCAGCATAAGCCCAGACTGAGGAAGTCGCTGCCGCTGCTTTCTGTGCACTTACATCTCCCAGCTTTTAAATCTTTCCATGGCAAGTTTTCACCTAGAGATAATTTCTGTTTCCTCTTTCTGGGGACTTCCAAAGGACATTCCAACATGCTCTCAAACTCAGCAAGACCCTCGAATCCAGGCATTCAAAGAAAGAAAGACTCCACTTTCTTCAGAAGGCACCTCCATCCTGATCCTTCCACCATCCCAATTCTGCACCTCCATCCTGCTCCTTCCACCATCTTGATTCTGCATCTCCATCCTGCTCCTTCTATCATCCTGATCCTTCCACCATCCCGATTCTGCACCTCCATCCTGGTCCTTCCACCATCCCAATTCTGCACCTCCATCCTGCTCCTTCCACCATCTTGATTCTGCATCTCCATCCTGCTCCTTCTATCATCCTGATCCTTCCACCATCCCGATTCTGCACCTCCATCCTGGTCCTTCCACCATCCCAATTCTGCACCTCCATCCTGCTCCTTCCACCATCCTGATCCTTCCACCATCCCGATTCTGCATCTCCATCCTGGTCCTTCCACCATCCCAATTCTGCACCTCCATCCTGCTCCTTCCACCATCCTGATCCTCCCACCATCCCGATTCTGCACCTCCATCCTGGTCCTCCCACCATCCCGATTCTGCACCTCCATCCTGCTCCTTCCACCATCCCGATTCTGCACCTCCATCCTGCTCCTTCCACCATCCCGATTCTGCACCTCCATCCTGGTCCTTCCACCATCCCGATTCTGCACCTCCATCCTGATCCTCCCACCATCCCGATTCTGCACCTCCATCCTGATCCTCCCACCATCCCGATTCTGTACCTTCATCCTGCTCCTTCCAACATCCTGATTCTGCACCTCCATCCTGCTCCTTCCACCATCCCGATTCTGCACCTCCATCCTGGTCCTTCCTCTGCCCTGATTCTTCATCCATCTTAATTTTGCACCTTTCTTTCCTGAGGGAGGATTTGCTGCAGCCCTGGCTGTAAGATATAATCTCTGCTATTAAGGCCTTCGCCCAGCTGGAACTGGTACTGCTGGGCTACAGAGTACATAACACACCCAAATGGATACCACTTACAGGGCCTCAGCCACAGAGACTACAGTGTAATCTTACCGTAGGCCTGATTTACTTTCACATTGGCCCTGAATGCAACAAGTTTTCAATAAAGATTAAAACACAAATACAATCAAAATGTTTCTGATCTGAATACAGGCACGTTCTGCACTCTTTGAAGTCATAGTGTGGGATAAACACACCATCAGTCATGGCTCCCATCTCACTCAGGTCAACTCAAATGTGCTGATCCAGTTGTGGCTTTGCCCCTGTTCTGGTTAGCAAAGATGAGATCACTAGGACCATTATTGAGGAAAAGAAGGGATATTTATTTATTTATTTATTAGAGGCTTTTATATACCGACTTTCTTGATACAAATCAAATCAACTCGGTTTACATCAAACTAAGTAACTATAACCAACCAATCAACAAGAGACATATTAAACGGAACATAAAGTTACATTGTAACAAGGAAGCCTTAACTGGGAGTAGGAAGTAAAGAAATGGAGAACGAGGATAAAGAACTATATGCATGGGATGGAGGCAAGGAGCTTACCTCAAGGTAGCTTGCAAGCGTGATTTAGCATTAATTTATTTACATAGGTGATGGAACAGTTCTAAGTCAGGCTGTGGGGCTTGTAGTGGGGAAGGCTCGACAGAACAGCCATGTCTTTAGTTTCTTTTTAAAAGTTAGTAGACAGGTTTCCTGCCTGAGGTCCGGAGGCATGGCGTTCCAGATGGAGGGGCAAGCGATGGAGAATGTCCGGTCTCTGATGGGAGGATGGCTGATGATGTGACTTTGGGGAGGGTGGTGTAGAGGGTGTTTCTGCTTCGATGATTACAGCAGCTACATGACAGCTATCTCCATGGCCACCCGACAGTAGTACCGTAGCAGAATGCATTGGTGCCCTATGGCCTCTCTTGCCTACCTCTTCCGGCAGCAGTGGAGTTGACAACCCTGAGAAATCAGTCAGATGCACTGTGGGCTGTGAAAGTAGCTTCCCAGGACTATAGTCAGTGTGCAGTGTGTGCTACTTAAAGGAGACTTGTCCACTCCTCAGGCAGGAAACAGTGTGTTGTGTTAAAGGAGACCTGTCCTCTCCTCAGGCTGGAATTAATGTGCTAGTGTTAAAGGAGACCTGTCCTCTCTTCAGGCTGGAATCAGTGTGCTAGTGTTAAAGGAGACCTGTCCTCTCCTCAGGCTGGAATTAATGTGCTAGTGTTAAAGGAGACCTGTCCTCTCCTCAGGCAGGAATCAGTGGGCTAGTGTTAAAGGAGACCTGTCCTCTCCTCAGGCTGGAATTAATGTGCTAGTGTTAAAGGAGACCTGTCCTCTCCTCAGGCAGGAATCAGTGGGCTAGTGTTAAAGGAGACCTGCCCTCTCCTCAGGCTGGAATTAATGTGCTAGTGTTAAAGGAGACCTGTCCTCTCCTCAGGCTGGAATTAATGTGCTAGTGTTAAAGGAGACCTGTCCTCTCCTCAGGCAGGAATCAGTGGGCTAGTGTTAAAGGAGACCTGTCCTCTCCTCAGGCTGGAATTAATGTGCTAGTGTTAAAGGAGACCTGTCCTCTCCTCAGGCAGGAATCAGTGGGCTAGTGTTAAAGGAGACCTGCCCTCTCCTCAGGCTGGAATTAATGTGCTAGTGTTAAAGGAGACCTGTCCTCTCCTCAGGCAGGAAACAGTGTGTTGTGTTAAAGGAGACCTGTCCTCTCCTCAGGCTGGAATTAATGTGCTAGTGTTAAAGGAGACCTGCCCTCTCCTCAGGCTGGAATCAGTGGGCTAGTGTTAAAGGAGACCTGTCCTCTCTTCAGGCTGGAATCAGTGTGCTAGTGTTAAAGGAGACCTGTCCTCTCCTCAGGCTGGAATTAATGTGCTAGTGTTAAAGGAGACCTGTCCTCTCCTCAGGCAGGAATCAGTGTGCTAGTGTTAAAGGAGACCTGTCCTCTCCTCAGGCTGGAATTAATGTGCTAGTGTTAAAGGAGACCTGTCCTCTCCTCAGGCAGGAATCAGTGGGCTAGTGTTAAAGGAGACCTGCCCTCTCCTCAGGCTGGAATTAATGTGCTAGTGTTAAAGGAGACCTGTCCTCTCCTCAGGCTGGAATTAATGTGCTAGTGTTAAAGGAGACCTGTCCTCTCCTCAGGCAGGAATCAGTGGGCTAGTGTTAAAGGAGACCTGTCCTCTCCTCAGGCTGGAATTAATGTGCTAGTGTTAAAGGAGACCTGTCCTCTCCTCAGGCTGGATTCAGTGTGCTGTGCTTAAGGAGACCTGCCCTCTCCTCAGGCTGGAATCAGTGTGCTGTGTTAAAGGAGACCTGTCCTCTCCTCAGGCTGGAATCAGTGGGCTAGTGTTAAAGGAGACCTGCTCTCTCAGGCTGGAATCAGTGGGCTAGTGTTAAAGGAGACCTGTCCTCTCCTCAGGCAGGAATCAGTGGGCTAGTGTTAAAGGAGACCTGTCCTCTCCTCAGGCTGGAATCAGTGTGCTGTGTTAAAGGAGACCTGTCCTCTCCTCAGGCTGGAATCAGTGGGCTAGTGTTAAAGGAGACCTGTCCTCTCCTCAGGCTGGAATTAATGTGCTAGTGTTAAAGGAGACCTGTCCTCTCCTCAGGCTGGATTCAGTGTGCTAGTGTTAAAGGAGACCTGCCCTCTCCTCAGGCTGGAATTAATGTGCTAGTGTTAAAGGAGACCTGTCCTCTCCTCAGGCTGGATTCAGTGTGCTAGTGTTAAAGGAGACCTGCCCTCTCCTCAGGCTGGAATTAATGTGCTAGTGTTAAAGGAGACCTGTCCTCTCCTCAGGCTGGAATTAATGTGCTAGTGTTAAAGGAGACCTGTCCTCTCCTCAGGCTGGAATTAATGTGCTAGTGTTAAAGGAGACCTGTCCTCTCCTCAGGCAGGAATCAGTGGGCTAGTGTTAAAGGAGACCTGTCCTCTCCTCAGGCTGGAATCAGTGTGCTAGTGTTAAAGGAGACCTGCCCTCTCCTCAGGCTGGAATCAGTGTGCTAGTGTTAAAGGAGACCTGTCCTCTCCTCAGGCTGGAATTAATGTGCTAGTGTTAAAGGAGACCTGTCCTCTCCTCAGGCTGGATTCAGTGTGCTGTGTTTAAGGAGACCTGCCCTCTCTTCAGGCTGGAATCAGTGTGCTAGTGTTAAAGGAGACCTGTCCTCTCCTCAGGCTGGAATTAATGTGCTAGTGTTAAAGGAGACCTGTCCTCTCCTCAGGCTGGAATTAATGTGCTAGTGTTAAAGGAGACCTGTCCTCTCCTCAGGCAGGAATCAGTGGGCTAGTGTTAAAGGAGACCTGTCCTCTCCTCAGGCAGGAATCAGTGGGCTAGTGTTAAAGGAGACCTGTCCTCTCCTCAGGCAGGAATCAGTGGGCTAGTGTTAAAGGAGACCTGTCCTCTCCTCAGGCTGGAATTAATGTGCTAGTGTTAAAGGAGACCTGTCCTCTCCTCAGGCAGGAATCAGTGGGCTAGTGTTAAAGGAGACCTGTCCTCTCCTCAGGCTGGAATTAATGTGCTAGTGTTAAAGGAGACCTGTCCTCTCCTCAGGCAGGAATCAGTGGGCTAGTGTTAAAGGAGACCTGTCCTCTCCTCAGGCAGGAATCAGTGGGCTAGTGTTAAAGGAGACCTGTCCTCTCCTCAGGCTGGAATCAGTGTGCTAGTGTTAAAGGAGACCTGTCCTCTCCTCAGGCAGGAATCAGTGGGCTAGTGTTAAAGGAGACCTGTCCTCTCCTCAGGCAGGAATCAGTGGGCTAGTGTTAAAGGAGACCTGTCCTCTCCTCAGGCTGGAATCAGTGTGCTAGTGTTAAAGGAGACCTGTCCTCTCCTCAGGCAGGAATCAGTGGGCTAGTGTTAAAGGAGACCTGTCCTCTCCTCAGGCTGGAATTAATGTGCTAGTGTTAAAGGAGACCTGTCCTCTCCTCAGGCAGGAATCAGTGGGCTAGTGTTAAAGGAGACCTGTCCTCTCCTCAGGCTGGAATTAATGTGCTAGTGTTAAAGGAGACCTGTCCTCTCCTCAGGCTGGAATCAGTGGGCTAGTGTTAAAGGAGACCTGTCCTCTCCTCAGGCTGGAATCAGTGTGCTAGTGTTAAAGGAGACCTGCTCTCTCAGGCTGGAATCAGTGTGCTAGTGTTAAAGGAGACCTGTCCTCTCCTCAGGCTGGAATCAGTGTGCTAGTGTTAAAGGAGACCTGTCCTCTCCTCAGGCTGGAATCAGTGGGCTAGTGTTAAAGGAGACCTGTCCTCTCCTCAGGCAGGAATCAGTGTGCTAGTGTTAAAGGAGACCTGTCCTCTCCTCAGGCTGGAATTAATGTGCTAGTGTTAAAGGAGACCTGTCCTCTCCTCAGGCTGGAATCAGTGGGCTAGTGTTAAAGGAGACCTGTCCTCTCCTCAGGCTGGAATCAGTGTGCTAGTGTTAAAGGAGACCTGTCCTCTCCTCAGGCTGGAATCAGTGTGCTAGTGTTAAAGGAGACCTGCTCTCTCAGGCTGGAATCAGTGTGCTAGTGTTAAAGGAGACCTGTCCTCTCCTCAGGCTGGAATCAGTGTGCTAGTGTTAAAGGAGACCTGTCCTCTCCTCAGGCTGGAATCAGTGGGCTAGTGTTAAAGGAGACCTGCTCTCTCAGGCTGGAATCAGTGTGCTAGTGTTAAAGGAGACCTGCTCTCTCAGGCTGGAATCAGTGTGCTAGTGTTAAAGGAGACCTGTCCTCTCCTCAGGCTGGAATCAGTGTGCTAGTGTTAAAGGAGACCTGTCCTCTCCTCAGGCTGGAATCAGTGGGCTAGTGTTAAAGGAGACCTGCCCTCTCCTCAGGCTGGAATCAGTGTGCTAGTGTTAAAGGAGACCTGCCTGACCCTTGGGCTTTCTTGATGTACACATTCTCCCACTATGAGCAGTTATTTTCATCCTGTTCCTTTGTACTTTCAGCTCAGTCTGTACAGGGCTGGAACTGATGCCCAGGGCTTTTTCCTCTGCTTAATACCTCCCCTCCTCTCCCGGTCTACCTCATCTGCTCATGGCAGTGACCAACCCTCTTCAGCTGGGGGCCGTGTCCCAGGCTTCTTCCTGCAGTCATGGGTCCTGAATCTGGCCACAAGGTGTCACCCTTCAGCATTAACCAGGCCTCTCTCCACCCCCAGAGTCAGTGACACCACCTCCTGCAGCATCCCCGGTCCCCGTGATCCAACCAAGGGATGAAACTGGGACCTTCTGTGCGATTGTACTACCAGGCCCATCCAATTACTAGTTTCAGAAACTTCAAAGATTTCTAAGTTTTCTGGTAAAAAAAAAGGTTTAAGATAGCATGAAAAGGGAATTAGAGGTGAAAAGCTTTGAACTTTGTTCATTGTTTGGGTCCTTTCTGCTGCACTTGTCTTGGAGAAATTCTAGTGTCCAGCCACAGGAGGGCAGCAGAGGACCATAGAATCGGGCAAAGCAGCTCTGCTTCTGCCACTCTCCAGCCAACTGCGATCCGGAGCCCCCCTCTACCCTGAGGCCTCTGCCAAGGATCCCCAGAAAATCTCTGTGTAATCCTGGCCTTAGGTTTCTGACGTGAACCTCTTCAGCCAGCTCCCGAGGGAGGAAAGAGCCAACTGGTGCTGGGTAGGGGGCAGCTGGAGTAATGTTCTGCTCTGATATTTTTTATTTCCATTGTTCCCTGATGAATCTGGGCTGAATTTCACAGCCAGAGAAAACGTTGCCTCATCTGATTTGGAGACACTTTGGATTCACGGAGATTCCTTCTCTTACTTACCTGATTTCATTTCCTTTGCAGATTTAAATCACTTTTTTTCCAGTCAGTGCACAGTTAAGCTGTGCAGTTTGTGGCTGAAGGATGCCCTTAAGGCTGGCAGTGCAGCTTCTGTGCAAGATGCTGGGCTTGGGGAATGTCTCCTCTTATTGCTGGGAGGGAATGAGCTCACGTTTTAGCATCCCTTGATCATTTCTTTCAAGTGACTTCATAGTGGCCATTTGGAAGAAATATACAACAGATCCTACAACAGGATGCCGAGTTCTAACCAAAAGCAGTTATTACCCATTTAAAGAAGTACCAGACAACAGATTTCGGCATAAAATATTGAATCCCAATTGTTTGTTTATATTGTCTACAGGGGGATTCACCATAGAGGCTTGGTTTTTTATCATTTCTTCGGTTCTTCCAGATGTTAGTAAAAGACCAGACATGAGTGCCTGCCTTATTTGTGCTCTCTGCATTGTCTTATGCCCTAGGTACAGCCAGTAGAAAGGAAGCCTCTGACGTGACAGGAAAGCACCATGAAAACAGAAAGAATCCCACTTTATGAAATAAACCTCGGGGGCACCTTTATTATACAAAGTTACAAAGGCTGCACATTTACTTACAGGACGGCAGCTTCAGCAACGACGGGGGCAGGATGCTGCCAGGCTCGGGCGAAGGTTGGAAGAGCATTCCTCTCCCTTGGGCTTTAAATCAGATCCCTTCTTGGATCATTTCTGGCTGAGATCCAAGCACAGGGCCTGAACTTCAAGCTGAAGATGGTCCCTTCTTGACCTTGGGTTGAGATTGAGAACCTAAAAATGTGGCAGGAGGGTGAAATTTAAAGACTTGCCACCTGACAAATTAGGAGGAATAAAAAGGCTTGACCCTGAAGGTGTTTAGGACCCTGAAGGTGTTTAGGACCTAGTCCTTGTTTTGGGCTCTTTTGGTAGCCACTAGCCAGGGTCAATCACTGAGATCTGGAGCTCACCATGGTTTTAGGCAGGGCCGGCGCGAACCACTGTGCAAGCCATGCAGTTGCACAGGGCAGTGACTCTGAAGGGGCAGTGGTTTGAGGGCCACTGACTGAACCCATCCCACTAGAGGCCACAGAGAAGAAGCTGAAGAGACAAGATCCTGTGGCCACTAGGGGAACCCCATCTCACCTGGCAGCCCAACCAGAGGGGGCTCGCATCCCATCCAGCTGCCCAACTGAAGGAAATGCCCAGCAGAAAAGTGAAGAGGAGATCCCACAGCCACTGAGAGATCCCATCCTGACCAAAGAGGAGGCCCCGAGACCATCGAGGGATTCCATCCTGCCCAGTGGCTCAACTGAAGAAGAGGCCTGGTGACCAAATGAAGAGGAAGATCCAATGGCCAAAGTAGACAGTGAGAGACCCTAAATGAGGGCCTATGTGTATGTGCAAGAGAGGGAGCCTGTTTGAGCATGTCTGTATCTTAGAAAGAGGGCGTGAGTGTGTGTATGTAAGTGTAAGAGGGAGCACACGTGTGAATGTGAGAGAGTGAGCATTTGTGCTTGTGAGTGAGGGAGCATCTGAGAGAATGTATGTGAGGGAGTGTGTGAGTGTAAGTGTGAGAGAGAGAGTATGTGCATGCATGTGAGTGAAAGAGTGTGCGAGAGAGTGAGCATGTGTGCATGTGAGTAAGGGAGTGTCTGAGAGAATGTGTGTGAGGGAATGTGAAGGTGATAGAAGGAGCATGTGCATGCATGTGAGTGAGGGAGTGTGTGAGAGGGAGCATGTGTTCATGTGAATGAAGGAGAATTAGAGAATGTGTGTGAGGGACCATGAGTGTGAGAGGGAGCATGTGCGTGCACATGAGGGAGTGTGTGAGAATATGTGCATGTAAGTGAGGTAGTGTGTGGGAAAGTAAGCATGTGTACGTGTGAGTGAGGGAACATGTGGGAGAATGAACATATGTGAATGACGGAACGTGTGAGAGCGAGCATGTGTGAATGTGAGTGAGGGGACGTGTGAGAGTGAGCATGTGTGAATGAGAGTGAGGGAGTGTCAGAGAGAATGTATGTGAAGGAGCATGTGAATGTGAGAGAGTGAGCATGTCTGCTTGTGAGTGAGGGAGCGTGTGGGAGAATGTGTGTGAGAGCGGGAGAATCTGAATGTGTGTCAGGGAGCGTGTGAGTGTGAGAGAGGGAAAGCTTGTGTGTGTATATATGAGAGAGGAGAATATGTGTGCCCATCCCTCCCCCTCCCACTAATCCACAACAATCTCAGGGTGACCAGAAATCAAAAGTTCCCAGGTACACAAAGTTTAGGGAATTTTGTATTCTTATTGGTTAAAGTTATCTGATGTGTCTGCTGTTTTGAAATATTTTATAGGTGTTTGGGAAATTTAAAAAAACAACTCATTTTATATGTTTCAATTATTGGACGTTCTATTCACCAGATGCTTTCAAATATTTATTCTTTTTATTAGTATGGCTTTTCTATTATTTATTTTATTTAAAAATGTTTCTATACTGCTTTTACAAACACAGTTTATTTTATTTCTGCTTGCTATTATGCAGTTTCCAGTTCAGTGTTTGTCTGCACATTTCTGTTTATACTTTATGGTCACTTTATTCTGTATTTGGTGAGAGTCCATCTGTGACCGAGGTGAGATATTCTGCTAGCGTGTGGCCTCTGGGATCTATAACAGCCTGGCTTGTTCTGTTTTCCTAATAGGGGGTGTATGTGGTGTTTTAGACCCTGGCGTAATATTTGCATTATCCACTTTTCCTAGATGGGGTTGTTACTGTTTGAGTGCTGGCAGTTAGTGCTGTTTTGGTACAGGAGGTTTACTGTATTGTGATTGTAACTAAATGTATTCATGGCTTTCCGAGGAACACGCCCACACCCAGCATGTCTTTTACAATGCACCATATGGGATCCACGGGGGTCTCTTGCTTTTTTTTTGCAGGGGTTTCTGGTTGGCATCGCAGCAGTGCATGTAAATATAATATTCATGGTGGTAGTGATATTTTTACCTCAAAAGACTGCACACTTTGAATGTCCTTTTTATGTAAAAGTCTTATTAAAAACGTATTTTTAATTGTGCGTGGAGAGGGCAGGGCACAAAGCTGTAAGGTTCACTTAGGCTGCCTGCTACCCTTGCACTGGCCCTGACTGGAAAGACAATACGAATTAAACGTTAATTAAAACAGAACGAGGAGGGGGCAAGAAAACCCTAGCCGCAGCCCTGCGTGCAGGAGGCATGGCGCCCCAGCTTATTGGGGGGGGGGGGGGGGGGGAATTCTTCGGGGCTTGCCGTTGGCTTCCACGCCCCACTGGTCTCGTTCTGATCAAACACATTTTCTGGGTCAGCTGTGCTTTCTTTTTTCTATTGTAAAATCTTCTTGCAGCAGAACAGAATTTCTGGCAGTGAGAGGACAGATCTGTGACCTGTGGGGAGGGGGTTTTCAACCTTGGAGCAGGGATTTGGAGGGTCGGGACCCTGCAAGACAGGTCCCAGGCCTCAGCACGCTGCTCCAGGGCTCCTGGTTTTCATCAGGTGCTGTTGTTCATTCCTGTTTTTTTCTAACTTACAGACAACATTTTCTGGGCTTTGCATGCCTGCTTTTCATATGAAGGGGTCTGAGTCATTTGGAGGTCTCGCTGTGGGGGCTCTGCCCAGGGACCTCTAACAATCATCTTTCCCAGGGCAGGGAAGAGGGAGCTAGCAGCGCGGTGCCCAGAAAGGGAGGGGCTGAGCTGGCACAGCCAGGACAGCTTTCCCTTTGCACTGTTAAACCATTCCTAGCTGATAGGAACCTGCATGCACAGAACGTCTTTCATTCAAGGGCACTTCCTGACCATCATTCCGAGCCATGCAGCCACTTCTGGGATGGAATCGCTGGCTACCAACGCGATCAGCTAACAGGAGGAGCCTGCATGCAGCACTAAAGGTGCCCTGCCCACTGCCCCCAGTCCAAGACCCCAGGCCTTTCCACAGGACATAACACTTTGCCCTCCCCTGGGCTTGCTGAGAGTGCAGTTGTGAGGGCTGCCGCGCAGGCTAAATAATCCCTGCATCCAGCACTCATTCTGGACCTTTCCACTCTCCTTTGTCCAAATGTTTGCAGTAAATATTGGTGAAGCCCTTTGAAGGCGCCTGGGACTTTCTCTCACCTGCCTGCGCCGTGGATGCTAGGGTGGCTCCAAGCTTTTCAACGCTTCGCTCATTTCCTGAACTTTATTTCCGTTGATCTTGCGGGTTCCTTCCTTGCTGTATTTTATTTATTTATTTGTTTTTATTTAATGATTTTTGTATACCGGCATTCATGTCAGTACATATCACGTCGGTTTACATCATAAGTCAAATGTGGGTTATTACATTTGCATAAAAAGGGGAATAGCATCTAAAACAAATTCATTTAAAATATAAAATCTACAACATATCTGTCTCACTAAAAGCTAAAAATAAAACTAAAACTATGGATCAAAACACATTCTAAAAAATATACAAAGTGTACCACTAATAATTATGATAAAAGAGATAAATACAACAGAGTCAATCCTTGTTGTTAAAAGCTTGGTTAAAAAGCCAGGTTTTGACTCCTTTTTTAAAAACTCTGATATCCGTTTCCATCCTCCACTGCGGTGGTAAAGTATTCCATAAGTTGTAGCTTTTGCTGGAGCTGCTGAAGTAGAGCTCACAACCCTGGGGGAAGGACGAGCTTTCTATCTCTCCTCTACCCCGGGGGGAATTATTCTATGCAAAAAAAATTAGAAATTCTGCACACAACAGTTTAAACTTCTGCAAACTTCAGCAGACTTTATTTGTTCAGATAACACTAAATCATAAGAACATAAGAACATGTCATGCTGGGTCAGACCGAGGGTCCATCGAGCCCAGCATCCTGTTTCCAACAGTGGCCAATCCAGGCCACAAGAACCTGGCAAGTCCCCATCCCAGCCTTTGAGTAATAACCTTCCTGCAGCTCTGGATTGCTCCTGTCCTCTCCCAGGCTTGAACACCTTCCCTATGCTTGATCTCTCCTTCCCTTCAGTTCAATTCCCCAGTTCACTCGCTACTTCTCCCTTCCTTCTGCCATCTCTTCCCCTTCCCACCAGACTCAAACTTCCACCCTCTGCTCTGTCTTCCAACTCTTCCCCCCCCCCCCCACCCAGGAAAACCCTCAGCTCACTCTCTGCCTCTCCTCTAGGGTGGGACCCCCAGCTTTCTCTCACTGACTCAGCAGGCTGGAACTCCTCCCCAGCTCTCTCCTCTAAGACCTCCCCAGCTGTCTGTCTGTCTGACTCCCCCAGCCTTGCCTCCTCAGGGGGAGCAGAGAGAGGAAAGGTTTACCTTCTCCCAGTTCTCTCCCCTCACCCAGCAAGACCCTCCATCTTTCTGGTTTCTGGGAGCTGTTGGGCAGATCAGCTGGACCTTGCAGTCTCAACTTTATAATCAACAGCATGGGGTTTACTGAAAAGAAGGCAGAAAGCCCTCAGACCTATTAATCTACAAAGTGACTCTTAGTCCGCATTATGGTGCATCCAAATAACTTGCTGGGGTGCCTGCCTCTTGTCATGTGGCGGTCTCAGACCCTTTGGTGTCCTTGTCTGACTGGGGTTCCTCTGATCTGACCCAGATGGAGTAGGATCATTTGTGACCCCAGTACTGGCAGCATTTCATTAGCAGAGGCTGCCATCAGGTCCTGGTCGGTGCTGACTGCCATCAGGTCCTGGTCGGTGCTGATGCCATCAGGTCCTGGTCGGTGCTGACTGCCATCAGGTCCTGGTCGGTGCTGATGCCATCAGGTCCTGGTCGGTGCTGACTGCCATCAGGTCCTGGTCGGTGCTGATGCCATCAGGTCCTGGTCGGTGCTGACTGCCATCAGGTCCTGGTCGGTGCTGATGCCATCAGGTCCTGGTCGGTGCTGACTGCCATCAGGTCCTGGTCGGTGCTGATGGCATCAGGTCCTGGGTGGTGCTGATGCCATCAGGTCCTGGTCGGTGCTGACTGCCATCAGGTCCTGGTCGGTGCTGATGCCATCAGGTCCTGGGCGGTGCTGACTGCCATCAGGTCCTGGTCGGTGCTGATGCCATCAGGTCCTGGGCGGTGCTGACTGCCATCAGGTCCTGGTCGGTGCTGGATTCCATCAGGTCCTGGGCGGTGCTGGATTCCATCAGGTCCTGGGCGGTGCTGATGCCATCAGGTCCTGGGCGGTGCTGACTGCCATCAGGTCCTGGTCGGTGCTGATGCCATCAGGTCCTGGTCGGTGCTGATGCCATCAGGTCCTGGGCGGTGCTGACTGACTTTCATAACCTCTCCTTTCTTGGTGGCTCTGAACACTTAACTTGGAAATCAAATCAATGCCACAGGAGATCAAGTAACCTACTGAGAGAGCAAAACCTGTGGGAGGTTGGCCTCATCCAGGAACAGACTTTTCCCCACTGTCATTCCAATCTCACTTATCTTATCTGCAACTCTTTCTAATTCCACAATCAAAGGCAAATAAAGCTATTAATAGTCTATATAATGGGAGCTGTGACTTGCCCCAGTGCTTGCTAAGCCAATTCCCAATCCCTTGTGGGGTTCCACCTTCTAATTAATACCCAGCTCTTTATCTCCTTTAGATTTCTAATCCTCTGCAAACACATCAAGCCCTCCCTCCCCCCCATCCCTTTACTTTATAACTCTTTACAGCTTTGAAAACAGTGGAGTCCTGGAAAGCTCCTCCTATCTGCATTAAGCTGGGTCAATACAAGAGCTCAACCTTTAGTTCTATGTTTTCTGTAAGGGAAGCACTTCCTGCATTGCACACGTGTGTATGGGGGGGGGGGGATATCTGCGAGGGGACGGAGCTCTTCAGGTCAATACAGAAGGGTGCGCTCGGCCGAGTGCACCGTTAGCCCCCGTCTGGACGCGCGTTTTTGATGCGCTATTATCACCCCTTATACAGTAAGGAGTAATAGCGCGAGGAAAATGCGCGTCCAACCCCCCAAAAACTAATAGTGCCCGCAACATGCAAATGCATTGTTGATGGGCCTATTAGTCATTCCCGCGCCAAAAAGAAAATAAAATGTGCAGCCGAGCCGCACATTTTACTCTCAGAAATTAACGCCTGCCCAAAGGCCAGCACCGGGGAAGTGTACAGAAAAGCAGAAAAAAACTGCTTTTCTGTACACCCTCCGACTTAATATCATAGTAATATTAAGTCGGAGGCCCCAAAAGTAAAAAAAATTTTTAAAAACCAGCCCGCGGCTCGAGGGTCGAAAGACGGACGCTCAATTTTGCCAGCGTCCGTTTTCCGAACCCATGGCTGTCAGCGGGTTCGACAACCGACGCTGGTAAAATTAAGCGTCGGCTGTCAAACCCGCTGACAGCCGCCGCTTCTGCCAATAAGGAGGCACTAGGGATGCGTTAGTGTCCCTAGCGCCTCCTTATTACCGCGGGCCCCCATTTGAATACAAAATCGTGCGCCCAGGAGAGTGGCCTGGGCACACATCGGGAGAGCAGGCGCTCGCCTCGGAGTGCCGGCTCTCCTGCGCATTTTACTGTATCGGCCCGACTGCTGGCAGAGTGTATGTGTGTGTGTGTGGAGAGAGAGCTCACACTGCTGGCAGTGTGTGTTTGCGTGTGTGAAGAGAGAGAGCTCGCACTGCTGGCAGAGTGTATGTGCGGTGTGTGTGGAGAGAGAGCTCACATTGCTGGCAGTGTGTGTGTGTGTGCGTGTGTGAAGAGAGAGAGCTCGCACTGCTGGCAGAGTGTATGTGCGTGTGTGTGGAGAGAGAGCTCACATTGCTGGCAGTTGTATGTGCATGTGTGTGGAGAGAGAGCTCACACTGCTGGCAGTGTGTGTGTGTGCGTGTGTGAAGAGAGAGAGCTCGCACTGCTGGCAGAGTGTATGTGCGTGTGTGTGGAGAGAGAGCTCACATTGCTGGCAGTGTGTATGTGCGTGTGTGTGGAGAGAGAGCTCACACTGCTGGCAGTGTGTGTGTGCGTGTGTGAAGAGAGAGAGCTTGCACTGCTGGCAGTGTTTGTGTGCATTAGTGTGGAGAGAGAACTCGCACTGCTGGCAGTGTGTGTGTGCATTTGTGTGGAGAGAGAACTCGCAGTGCTGGCAGTTTGTGTTTGTGGAGAGAGAGCTCAGGGCAGTGTATGTGTGTATGCCTATGTGATTGTGTATGGGAGGAGAGAGAGCTTGCACTGCTGGCAGTGTGTGTGTGCATGTGTGTGGAGAGAGAACGTGCTGGCAGTGTGTGCGTGTGTTGTGTGTGCACTAGAGAAGAGAGAGCCTGCAGTGCTGGCAGTGTGTGCGTGTGTTGTGTGTGCACTAGAGAAGAGAGAGCCTGCAGTGCTGGCAGTGTGTGCGTGTGTTGTGTGTGCACTAGAGAAGAGAGAGCCTGCAGTGCTGGCAGTGTCTGTGCGCATTTCCATAGTGCTACTATAAGTCAGCACTGTGTCTATTCTGTGACTAAATGGAGGATCTATTTATAGTGTTGTAACCATTGGTCAATAATATTTATCATAAAGTTATTTTAGCTTGAACCCTTTGCAGGGCACTGCCAGGCTACCACTGTCCTTTCTCTCTAGAAGACTCTGATATTGCCTGGCGCAAGCTGTTGGAAGAGGCAGCGCCCACCCGGGAGCCGGGTTCTCTGTTTGCTCGCTGGAAGTGAAGCTCTGCAGTAACACCCCCCACCTTGCTCCTTTCACCCACTGAGCAGGAAACTGTTTCCCAATTATCTGAGCTATGCTGGAGGGATCTGTGTGGAGCAGGATATGTGCAGACCCTGGACAGAAGCTCACAGAGGGGGGGATCAATGTGGGACATTGCAGGATGGAAGAGAACCAGTTTGACTAGGGCCCTGATCATTAATCCCCCAGGATTACCCCTGCTTTACTTATGTACCCCTTCATACTGTCTTCTGAGACTTTTTAAAATAATATAATCCAAAACTATAAAACAGACTTCCGGTTGTGCTGGGCAGCTGAGAAGTCGCAATGCAGCTGCGCTTCACAGGGATCTCGCCAAATCTGCATTAATTTTGCTATCAGGTTGGCAGGTTTTGAGCTGATAACTTACCTTAAAGGTCTGAGAGCAACTTTTATGCAGTTGGAGTAGTATGTCCACAAGATCATTAAGAATGGTTAAAGAAAACTTTGGCTCACAAATCACAAAAAGGCATCTGATGCAGAGAACTAAAAGATGATTTGGTCAAGGAGAGCTCTGTGGATGAGAGTCGGGAGAGCTCTGAGAGCTCTGTGGATGAGAGTCGGGAGAGCTCTGTGAATGAGAGTCTGGAGAGCTCTGTGGATGAGAGTCGGGAGAGCTCTGTGAATGAGAGTCGGGAGAGCTCTGAGAGCTCTGTGGATGAGAGTCTGGAGAGCTCTGTGAATGAGAGTCTGGAGAGCTCTGTGAATGAGAGTCTGGAGAGCTCTGTGGATGAGAGTCGGGAGAGCTCTGTGAATGAGAGTCGGGAGAGCTCTGTGGATGAGAGTCGGAAGAGCTCTGTGGATGATAGTCGGGAGAGTCTGAACAAGCACTAGGAACTTACAAGAGCTGGAAAGCCGCATCTTGACTCAGGAGACGGCAACGGACTCCTTTGCTGTGCAACTCAAGAGAAGGCAGACCAACAATCTTCGTCTCATTAGAGCGTCGGAATCGGTGAAGGATGCAGATCTGTTGCAATTCGTTCAAGTCTGGGCTGCCCGAGGCCTTGGGCCTCTGGATGGAGACTGAGTCTGTGCAAGGCCGAGGCCAGTAAGTGCCCACATAGTAAAGAAACTCTGCCCATGGTAAGCAGGGCTATCATGGTAATGCCTTGCTCTTCTTTAATGGTTTTTCAGTAAAATTAACTACAAGTCGTAAGGCTTCAGCCGCTATTTATACTGAATGGCCTGGAAAAGGTGGAACACTTTCCTTACTGTGTCGTGCGAGATTGCGTTCTGTTCAGGATGGGAAAGCAAACTGAACAGCTTGGCGGGACTGCAGTCATTTCTCTTTTACAGCTGCTCCTTCTCTCCATTCATGGCATCAACACGTGGCAGACTGGGTGCAAGCTGGAAAACTTTCTGGTGTTTTTCCATGCAGAAGAGAAGCCAAATATTAGGGTTGACCATGGGAACCTCTTGCCAGCCGGTTTGCATAAGAGTCTGGAGGAGCTGCAGCGTTGTCTCTCCTAATGAGCTCTTCCCCGGGGTTCCCCCAGTAACCGGACCTTGTATGCTCAGCTGCTGTGCGGCTGCAGCTTTCCCTTCCTCTTGTGATGACTGTTGTGTCGTGCAGCATGGCAGCCAGGCAAATACAGAAAAATAGGCAGGTGCCTTTCTAACAGCAACCGGAATATGAAACCAAGCTGAAACAATTCCTGCGAGGGTGCAGACTGTATCCTCACCGTTCTCTGCGTGCACGCGGCTGCGTTACTGGTCAGCTCTCACATCCCTGCTGCCACACATGATCGATTCCCACTGGGGGGGGGGGGGGCGCGTTTTTAATGCAGGGCATGAACTCCCGATCCCAGGTCCCACTGCTTCCACCTTGCATCACCTTCCTCCAGGGCCCTTTCTACCCTTAGGAAAACTATGCGGAAACCCAGGGAGCCAAAACGTGGGGAAAGGGGCAAAACCTGGAGGTGCCACCTACAGAGAAAGAGAGAGAGGATGCCGGGCCCTGCAGGAATGAGGGGAGGGAGAGTTGCTGTGTACGGCGGAGGACGTGAGCTGGAAGGGTCCCCCAGGCTGCCTAATTCTCTTGCACTGGCCCTGCCGTGCTCAGCCAAGGTGTGCGCAGGGGACAGAGTCTCCACCCGGGAGGTGGCTGCCTGCATGAGGCCATGAACAAAGGCTGCAGGGAACAGTCACTTCTTTCATCTAATGACTTTTCTCCTCTGTATTTTTGAGGGGTGGGGGTTGTCGTCACCTTTCTGAAGAAGAACGTAGAGGGGAGAGCAGCCAAGGTGCTGGCAAGGTTCAGAGCAACCTGGCAGAGAAAGCAGCGGAAAAACAAAGCACATTTGTCAGTCACATCTTGCGAAAAATCTTGGAAGCGTTTACAGGAGCTGATGCCTGAGACGGGTGACACATTCCTGGTGCGTGTGCGCTTGGCCGAGGCTCACACCCAGAGCCTCACACTGCAGGGCACGGGATGGACCCCACCCCAGGAGGCTCCAGCAAGCCCAGAGAGTGCACCCAGAAGAGAACCTGCTTGGGGCTGATCCCCACTCTCTGCAACTTCCTGCCACTTGCTCAAGGTCAGGCTCACCTATAGGAAACGACTCAACCCCTGGCTGTTTGTCACACGTGAGCATCTCAGGCTCCAAGGACCCTTTGTTTATCTGCCAAGTTCCCTCCTATGGATGCATCCCAGACTTATTTTATGCTGAGCTGCAATCAGGCCTGTGCCAGCTTGCTCTTGTACTGTAGCATTTGCTTTTTTTTAGTTAGCAGTAGCCTATTCCCTGTAAGGACCACATTATTGATGTGGCCCTGTTTCGTAATGCACTTTGACCTCCTGGACTGAAACAGCGCAATATATATAAATGAGCAGGAGGACGTTAAAAGACTTTTGATTTTTTTTTCCCATTCTCTGTTCTCCTCCTCCGACTGCAGAACGTATTAATGGTGCTGAGGGAGGCACTCTTATGGTTCTAAGAGCGGTCCTACAGTCTTACAGTGCGTAGCGTCACAGTTTTCCTAACCAACAGGATTTATTTATTTAAAAATATACTGGCGAGACATGCTAAGCGCTTTTCAACATAAAAATAATAAAATACATAAAAACAGACCATACACAATACTCAGCAATAACCTACCCTCGGTGCAGGCTTCTAGAAACATTTCAATGGGATGGAGGTTAGACGGCTATAACGGCCGAGCCAGTAAATAGCAGGTGCCAAGTAACAGGATAAACACGACTAGGATCTATGCTCCCTCACCCAGAGGAGAACTGGCTTCTGACAGCCAGGCTGTGTCTGCAGTGAGCTGCATTTTCTCATGAAATTAGGAGGGGGTGTGAGCCGGAAAACCAGCAGAGGGAGGACCCATGAACGGTCAAATGAGGAGCTCCGCTTACCCATCCTGCTCGCCTGAAATCTCATTTGCCTCATTCTGCCACTAATTGCTAATTATTATCAGTCACATATTGCTAGCAGTAGCTGGTATTTATACAACCCTTGGGCAATAAATTAATTAGACGCTATATCTGTGCTGTGGACAAGTTAATGACTTATAAATGAGACCTGGCTCGCCCAGCCTGGTGACTCAGCACTGCTTTACAGAAATCACTTCTATAAGATGCCTGAGGAAAGGCCTTGGCGATCCGAAATTCAGCATTTACTTACTTACAGGCCGATTCAGTAAAAGTCGCGGGAGAGCGCGCGATTCAGTATTTAAATTAGGGCCAGCGGTAAAATGAGGCGCTAGGGACACTAGCGCGTCCCTAGCGCCTCTTTTTGGACAGGAGCGGCGGCTGTCAGCGGGTTTGAGTCGACGCTCAATTTTGTCAGCGTCGGTTCTCGAGCCCGCTGACAGCCACAGGTTCGGAAACCGGACGCCGGCAAAATTGAGCGTCCGGTTTTCAACCCGCGAGCTGCGGGCCGATTTTAAATTTTTTATTTTTTAAATTATTTTTAACTTTCGGGACCTCCGACTTAATATCGCCATGATATTAAGTCGGAGGGTGCACAGAAAAGCAGGTTTTACTGCTTTTCTGTGCACTTCCCCGGTGCCGGCAGAAATTAACGCCGACCTTTGGGTAGGCGCTGATTTCTGAAAGTAAAATGTGCGGCTTGGCTGCACATTTTACTTACTGAATCGCGCGGGAATACCTAATAGGGCCATCAATATGCATTTGCATGTTGCGGGCGCTATCAGTTTCGGGGGGGTTGGATGCACATTTTTGACCCCTTACTAAATAAGGGGTAAAGCTAGCGCATCAAAAACGTGCATCCAAACATGGGCTAACAGGGAGCTCTGCCGGAGCGCACTGTACTGTATCGGACTGAATGTCAGTCATCTCTTCCCAAGGAAAGGGGTTAGCTCCACTCTTAGGAACTCAAAAATGAAATTTCAGACCTATTAGTAAAAATTTGTAACCTATCATTAAAATCATCCATTGTACCCGAAGACTGGAGGGTGGCCAATGTAACCCCAAGATTTACAAAGGGCTCCAGGGGCGATCCGGGAAACTACAGACCGGTTAGCCTGACTTCAGTGCCAGGAAAAATAGTGGAAACTATTCTCAAGATCAAAATCACAGAACATATAGAAAGACCTGGTTTAATGGAACAAAGTCAGCATGGCTTTACCCAGGGCAAGTCTTGCCTCACAAATCTGCTTCACGTTTTTGAAGGAGTTAATAAACATGTGGATAAAGGTGAACCGGTAGATGTAGTATACTTGGATTTTCAGAAGGCGTTTGACAAAGTTCCTCATGAGAGGCTTCTAGGAAAAGTAAAAAGTCATGGGATAGGTGGCGATGTCCTTTCGTGGATTGCAAACTGGCTAAAAGACAGGAAACAGAGAGTAGGATTAAATGGGCAATTTTCTCAGTGGAAGGGAGTGGACAGTGGAGTGCCTCAGGGATCTGTACTGGGACCCTTACTTTTCAATATATTTATAAATGATCTGGAAAGGAATACGACGAGTGAGGTAATCACATTTGCAGATGACACAAAATTATTCAGAGTAGTTAAATCACAAATGGATTCTGATTAAATTGCAGGAAGAACTTGTGAGACCGGAAAATCGGGCATCGAAATGGCAGATGAAATTTAATGTGGATAAGTGCAAGGTGATGCATATAGGGAAAAATAACCCATGCCATAGTTACACAATGTTAGGTTCCATATTAGGTGCTACAAGCCAAGAAAGAGATCTAGGTGTCATAGTGGATAACACATTGAAATCGTCAGCTCAGTGTGCTGCGGCAGTCAAAAAATTATTAGGAAGGGAATGGTGAATAAAACGGAAAATGTCATAATGCCTCTGTATCGCTCCATGGTGAGACCGCACCTTGAATACTGTGTACAATTCTGGTCGCCGCATCTCAAAAAAGATATAATTGCGATGGAGAAGGTTCAGAGAAGGGCAACCAAAATGATAAAGGGATTGGAACAACTCCCCTATGAGGAAAGACTAAAGAGGTTAGGACTTTTCAGCTTGGAGAAGAGACGACTGAGGGGGGATATGATAGAGGTGTTTAAAATCATGAGAGGTCGAGAATGGGTAGATGTGAATCGGTTATTTACTCTTTCGGATAGTAGAAAGACTAGGGGGCACTCCATGAAGTTAGCATGGGGCACATTTAAAACTAATCGGAGAAAGTTCTTTTTTACTCAACGCACAATTAAACTCTGGAATTTGTTGCCAGAGGATGTGGATAGTGCAGTTAGTGTAGCTGCGTTTAAGAAAGGATTGGATAACTTCTTGGAAGAGAAGTCCATTACCTGCTATTAATTAAGTTGACTTAGAAAATAGCCACTGCTATTACTAGCAACAGTAGCATGGGATCTTCTTAGTGTTTGGGTAATTGCCAGGTTCTTATGGCCTGGATTGGCCTCTGTTGGAAACAGGATGCTGGGCTTGATGGACCCTTGTTCTGACCCAGTATGGCATGTTCTTGAGCCTGGACCCTACGAACATCCCAGGCCTTGTTGCAGCTCAGATTAAAGGGTGTCTTAGCTCTGCAGGGGGAAGGTTAGGGTTTTCTTGATTGATTTACATTAAAATAACACAAAATAATCATGAATGATAAAATACATTCATAAAGCCACTGAGTTCGGCTCTGAGCGGAGCAGCCTATACCGCGCCATAGTACAATCATGAGGAAGCGAAAAGTGACGGTCCCACAGGTAATGAGCTGACCTGGAAGCAGTGTGGCTGCTAAAGAGATCATGGCCTGAATTCTGATGACCCGGCCAGTTCCCAGCCCCGAGAAGCAAAACCCTCAATCTCCAGCCCCCTGACAGCTGGAGCAAACCTAGGGGATTGGATCCTCTTCCTTATAAGAAAGGACCTGCAATACGATGCACGTTTCTTTGGATTGCAGGTAAGTTAATGTCTGAAAACTAGAAGCAGGAAGATTTTCTCACCTGAGGCTTCCTTTTTCATAACTACCACACAGACCGTGCACAGAAAGAGGACTCTGAGTCCGGATTGCTTCCTACGAGAGTTCAGGAGGAGTTTCTCGTGAGGGGAGCATGAACCCTCTCCTTCTGAGCTGAACCCTTGCTTTGCAGCGTTTCGGACTAAAGTATAGGTCAACAGGTGTGAGAAGGGCTTGAAATCCCAGTGATTCCCCAGAGCCGTTTGTCAGTCATGTGACGATCCGTTTATTTCTTAGGGCTCCTCGAAAGTACCCGCACGCTCTAGGCAAGATGAATTAGTTTGTGAAGGAGTTGCCAGCATATCCCAGTGCCCACATTCAGCAGCTTTGAGGGTGCAGCTCCTCTGGAACAGATGTTTGCTCCAAATTTTAAAGAGAATTCATCCTGGCATTATCCAGGGGGAAACCGTCAGGTGTGCAGTGAAGCAAGATTTTGATACATCTGGGCCTTAGTTCTAAAATGGAAAACTTGAATTGTATCTGAGTCAGGGCAAAAGATGATTACGAGGCAGAATGGCATCACAAGTAGCGGGAGCTGTGCGTGAATGTGTGCTGCCGACAGTCATGCCCCCTCTTTGTCCACCAGAACGCACCGCTCGGAGGAAGCTGAGAAACTGAAGCAGAGGCTGTGGGGGTCTGAATTTCCCGAATTACATTTTATTAAGATAAATTAACCCACACTGGATGCAAAGACTGACACGTCCTCACCTCACCTCTCTTTGGCACAGAAGAGGGCTCCTGTGCTCTCTTATTAAACCAGAGAGGGCCAGTGCAAGGGTATTGGATGCTCTGGGTGAAACTGCAGCTGTGCACCCATCCAGTCCCAGGACCTAGGATGTGCTGAAAAAGTGGCAGGGAGCGTTTTTGCAGGCTCCTGCCAGCATGGCTGGTGGTGTCAGTTCTGCCACAAACCTGGAAATGGAGTTGGGTCCCGGCGCCGCTGAGAGCCAGAACTGCAGGAGAGCGCTGGCAGAGCGACACCACTGCAGCACAGCCCAGTCCAGTCCAGTCCCGCTGCCCCCAAAACGGTGGCACTCTTGGCAGACTCCTGAAGCCAGAGGACCTCATTAGCAGCATTTACCTTTGGTAAATGACTGTGATAGCAGGTTTCACGTCAATGCTCCTAGGGCCTATCTGTCTAATGGTGCAGTGATATCCCACAGCCTCCCTCCGACCCAGGTCTGCTTTCAGATCTAGTATCAGGTGCCCCTTCTAAAATATGAACAACAGACTTAATGGAGAAAGAATTGCTGATTATTCACTTATCAGTTCTGTTTTATTTCTTGATTGTCTTAATATCAGTGCTTCTTACCTGGAAACTTCTGACATGAATGTGTGTCCTTGATTCCTGCTGTATTTTATCTCTTAGTGTGAGGGCTCACTGCCTGACGGGGCAGATGATTTCTATGACATCTAAAGTCCTAAGGCTACAGGGAAATGATGGGACACAGGGGGCCAGAGCTGGAATTACAGGAGGTGGAAGGCATGGTAAGAGCACAGCCAAAGGCAGAGATGGAGCCTGGAAGACAGACAGAATGATCAGAAAAAACCCCAAGAGGAGGCTTAGAAGAGCAAAGGCTCAAAGAGAAAAGGAGCTGCAACGCTCTCTGCTATAGAAGGGAAAGCTGATAAAAACATACAGGGAGAACACGGCGTTAGCAAAGAGGGCGACCACCAGGCGGCAGAAATCTTAATCATGGGCACAAATGACTGGGAGAGGAACAGACAAACCCAGAGAGAAAGAACAAGGCCACGAGAGCTGATGGAGTCCACCCAAGGATTGGGAAAGAGCCAGGGGGATTCCCACATCTCACACCAGTGGCAAGAAGGAGGGAAAGTTCTGGAAAAGGCAGTGGATAAGAAGGCACCAAGCATCCCTGGTGCCGAGGGAGGCCTCTGTGGATTAATACAGCCGCTGACAGCCTTCTGTGCACAGGACTGCTTAATAAACCCGACAGCCTGGGATTAGGGCAGAAAGCTGCCACAGGAGTAACGGAGTCCAGGGCGCGTCCTCTGGAATCTCTTCAATAGCTTTATTGTACCTAAATATATTTAATAATGCCATAATCCACCGGAAAAGGTGGGACAAACAGCCAATACATTATTATTATTAGCAACAATGCAGAGGGATCTGAGGGAAAAATATCCAAAACCGGTATCAGGACGATTGAATTCTGATGCGCAAATGGACAGCAGTCAGGGCCGGAGCCTGACATCTGCAGACGCTGGAGTTATCTCAGATGACCTGAAGGTTGCCAGTCCATGTAATAGAGTTAGCTGGGAAAGCTCACGGTACTCACGGTTGCATGAGGAGAGATCACCAGCAGAAAAAGGAGGTACAGTGGAGAAGGTACAGAGAAGGGCGACCAACATGATAAAGGGGATGGAACAGCTCCCGTATGAGGAAAGGCTGAAGAGGTTAGGACTTTTCAGCTTGGAGAAGAGACGACTGAGGGGGGATATGATAGAGGTGTTTAAAATCATGAGAGGTGTAGAACGGGTAGATGTGAATCGGTTATTTACTCTTTCGGATAATAGAAGGACTAGGGGGCACTCCATGAAGTTAGCATGGGGCACATTTAAAACTAATCGGAGAAAGTTCTTTTTTACTCAATGCACAATTAAACTCTGGAATTTGTTGCCAGAGGATGTGGTTAGTGCAATTAGTATAGCTGTGTTTAAAAAAGGATTGGATAAGTTCTTGGAGGAGAAGTCCATTACCTGCTATTAATTAAGTTGACTTAGGGAATAGCCACTGCTATTACTGGCATCAGTAGCATGGGATCTTCTTGGTGTTTGGGTAATTGCCAGGTACTTGTGGCCTGGATTGGCCTCTGTTGGAAACAGGATGCTGGGCTTGATGGACCCTTGGTCTGACCCAGTATGGCAATTTGTTATATTCTTATGTTCTTAATATGTCCTTCTGACGTTCATTTATGAGGCCCTACTTTAAGAACATAAGACTTGCCATACTGGGTCAGGCCAAGGGTCCATCAAGTATCCTCTTTCCTATCCAGATCATAAGTACCTGGCAGGATCCCAAGGGCAAGATAGATTTCACACTGCTTATCCCAAGAATAAGCCGTGGATTTCTGCAACTCCACAGTAATAATGATTTATGGACTTTTTCTCCAGGAACTTGTCCAAACCTTTTTTAAACACAGCTCCACTAATAGCTTTCACCACATCCTCTGGCAATGAATTCCAGAGCTTAATTATGTGTTGAGTAAAAAAATATTTTCTCTTATTAGTTTTAAATGTATCACCATGTAACTTAATTGTGTGTCCCCTGGTGTTTCTGCTTTTCAAAAGAGTAAACAACTGATTAACATTTACTCATTCCATTCCACTCATTATTTTATAGACCTCTATCCTATCTCCCCTCAGCCGTCTCTTCTCCAAGCTGAAGATCCCTAACCTCTTTAGTCTTTCCTCATAGGGGAATCGTTTCATCCCCTTTATCATCTTGGTCGCCCTTCTCTGTACCTTTTCTAATTCTGCTATATCTTTCTTGAGCTGAGGTGACCAGAACTGCACACAATACTCAAGATGAGGTCTCACCATGCAGTGATACAGAGGCGTTAGGATATTCTCTGTTTTATTCTCCATTCCTTTCCTAATAATCCCTAGCATTCTGTTTGCTTTCTTGGCTGCTGCTGCTGCACACTGAGCAGAAGATTTCAAAGTATTTTCAACGCTGACACCTCGATCCTTTTCCTGAGTACTGACTCCTAATGTGAACCTTGCATTTTGTAGGTATAATTTGGGTTTCTCTTCCCTACGTGCATCACTTTGCACTTGTCCATATTAGATTTCATTTGCATGCCCAGGCTCCCAGTTTTGCAAGATCCTCTTGCAATTTCTCACAATCCCCTTGTGATTTAGCAACTTTGAATAATATTGTGTCATCAGCAAATTTGATCACCTCACTTGTTGTTCCCATTTGCAGGTCGTTTATAAATATATTAAAAAGCAGTGATCCCAGAACAGATCCCGGGGGCTCCACTATTCCCCTTTCTCCATTGGGAACATTTACCATTTAGCCCTTCGCTTTGTTTTCTATCTTTTAACCAGTTCCCAATTCACAGTAGGACACTGCCCCCTATCCCATGACTTTTTAATTTCCTAACAAATGTCTCACAGGGCACTTTGTCAAATGCCTTCTGGAAATCCTGATACACTCTATCAACTGGCTCACCTTCATGCACATGTTTGTTTACGCCCTCTTAAAAACAATGTAGCAAAATTGTGAGACAAGACTTCCCTTGGCTAAGTCTATGTTGGCTTTGTCCCATTAAACTATGTGCAATTGTGGAGGTCATATATTCTGAAAAGAGCTACCACAATGATGCAAGGATTACAATGCAAACCATTCACAAAAAAAAAAAACTATTTAAAGAATCAGATGAACAAACAAGGAAAACCAATTGGCAAAAGCAATAGGAAATACCAAGAGTTATTTCAGAAACTCTACGTAGATCAAAACCTGACACAAGAATGGCTAAGGAGAGGTGGCCTTAGACCTAAAGACGAGAGATTGAGAATTACAATGCAGATCAGTGGACTACGGATAAGAAGACGACCAACCAGCATAGAAAAGAATGGCAAAGCAGAATGGAAACGGTGCCACATCTCGCCTGTGAGTGTGTCGTGCTGGCTCATCCACTGCAAACTGTGTAAGCACTATATCGGAGCGGCACCTAGCACTTCCCCATTCCAGCTGGAAATGCAGACACTGAGGCAAAGGAGAAATGCACAGGCTTGGCACTGCTCATGCAAGTGACGACTCCGTGCACTGCAAGATGCGCACTTAGGGACCAAGAAAATGTGGCAGACAGGGACAAAAATTGTCCCAGTTGTACTGAGAGCCACCAGCCTGATTAAAAAGAACATCCAGGTGCACTTATTACATCCCATGAACTCCAGAGGGAGGCGCTCCCAGCGTGAATGGGAGAGACGGAGATCATTCCTGTCAAGGTGTGCACAAAACAAACTCATTTGGAGAAGGCTTAAATGGAGAAGAGAAGTGAAAGAGGGGATATGATCAGCGCCTTCAATAAAGTGCATCCTAAGCATTGCATTCAAGGAGAAGAGGAGGCAGTCAGGTTCGGCTCTCCAAGAAAGTGCCAGACGCGACCCACAGGGGCGATGGTAAGAGGCGACTGTAGGGAACAGCAGAGAACAGATTTGGGGCCTTGAGTGATGGACGAGGGATCTCCATCTGCCTAGAATGCTAGTGGGCCAAAAGGAGAGAGGATCAATCCACCTTGTACCCAGCAGAGAGGCTGAATCAAGTCCACAGAAGATGAGGGAAGGTCAAGCAACATGCAGCAGGAGCAGGACATTGGTATAATCTGAGAGAAGTGGCACGTTTCCTAGCATGGGATTGCTATACTCCCCAGCTAGCAGGAAGAAAGGAATGATATCTTGCAGGCACTCAGTCTTGTATGGTTGTCAGCTGGGAAATAGTTTTAGCTAGATTAGTGTAAGCAGGGGCAATTGGGCAGACTGGGTGGGACAAAGATCCCTTATCTTCTGACATCTGCTACATTGCTACATCACAAAGGAGTGGCACTATGGACTGCCAGTACTACAAGATTTGAAGTAGAGAGATGGCATTTTAGGCACTAGAACTACATAGTGATATTAGGTTTTTCCATGCCACCTTGCAACCAGAAGGGTAACATCTAGAATAGCAGAGGAATGACATTATGACTGTTTGCTAACAGATGTGCCAATTTGGTGAACATACTTCTATAATGGTCCCTCCAAGAGTCCTGATCATCGCTTGCTGTAATCCATTTGACACAGACCCTGGCTTATTTTCAGCTAATGAAGGACATCCTGATCCATCTGGATCCTTTCAGCCACAACCATCATAAAGCCACTGGATCCAACAATAGTACCACAATCCCCTGTCAATATCACCACAAATACCAGTACCACCATCAGCAAGCTCCCAACTGTCAGCATCACCATTGCTTCTACCAGTGCCGTCATCAGCTCCCCAACTGTCACCATCTTCACTTCTACCAGTGCCACCATCACCTCTAGCAGTGCCACCGCCATCTCTCCCACTGTCACCATCATTACCTCCAACAGTGTCACCAACATCTGTCCCACTGTCATCACCATCATCACCTCCACTGATGCCACCACTAACTGTCCCACTCTCACCATCATCATGTCCACCAGTGCCACCATCATCTGTCCCACTGATTCACCATCATCACCACCACTACAGAAACTACAGACCGGTTAGCCTGACTTCAGTGCCAGGAAAAATAGTGGAAAGTGTTCTAAACATCAAAATCACAGAACATATAGAAAGACATGGTTTAATGGAACAAAGTCAGCATGGCTTTACCCAGGGCAAGTCTTGCCTCACAAATCTGCTTCACTTTTTTGAAGGAGTTAATAAACATGTGGATAAATGTGAACCGGGAGATATAGTATACCTGGATTTTCAGAAGGCGTTTGACAAAGTTCCTCATGAGAGGCTTCTAGGAAAAGTAAAAAGTCATGGGATAGGTGGCGATGTCCTTTCGTGGATTGCAAACTGGCTAAAAGAGAAACAGAGAGTAGGATTGAATGGGCAATTTTCTCAGTGGAAGGGAGTGGACAGTGGAGTGCCTCAGGGATCTGTATTGGGACCCTTACTTTTTAATATATTTATAAATGATCTGGAAAGAAATACGACGAGTGAGATAATCAAATTTGCAGATGACACAAAATTGTTCAGAGTAGTTAAATCACAAGCAGATTGTGATAAATTGCAGGAAGACCTTGTGAGACTGGAAAATTGGGCATCCAAATGGCAGATGAAATTTAATGTGGATAAGTACAAGGTGATGCATATAGGGAAAAATAACCCATGCTATAATTACACAATGTTGGGTTCCATATTAGGTGCTACAACCCACGAAAGAGATCTAGGTGTCATAGTGGATAACACATTGAAATCGTCGGTTCAGTGTGCTGCGGCAGTCAAAAAAGCAAACAGAATGTTGGGAATTATTAGAAAGGGAATGGTGAATAAAACGGAAAATGTCATAATGCCTCTGTATCGCTCCATGGTGAGACCGCACCTTGAATACTGTGTACAATTCTGGTCGCCGCATCTCAAAAAAGATATAATTGCGATAGAGAAGGTACAGAGAAGGGCTACCAAAATGATAAGGGGAATGGAACAGCTCCCCTATGAGGAAAGACTAAAGAGGTTAGGACTTTTCAGCTTGGAGAAAAGACGACTGAGGGGGGATATGATAGAGGTGTTTAAAATCATGAGAGGTCTAGAACGGGTAGATGTGAATCGGTTATTTACTCTTTCAGATAGTAGAAAGACTAGGGGGCACTCCATGAAGTTAGCATGGGGCACATTTAAAACTAATCAGAGAAAGTTCTTTTTTACTCAACGCACAATTAAACTCTGGAATTTGTTGCCAGAGGATGTGGTTAGTGCAGTTAGTATAGCTGTGTTTAAAAAAGGATTGGATAAGTTCTTGGAGGAGAAGTCCATTACCTGCTATTAAGTTCACTTAGAGAATAGCCACTGCCATTAGCAATGGTAACATGGAATAGACTTAGTTTTTGGGTACTTGCCAGGTTCTTATGGCCTGGATTGGCCACTGTTGGAAACAGGATGCTGGGCTTGATGGACCCTTGGTCTGACCCAGTATGGCATTTTCTTATGTTCTTATGTTCTTACTGATGCCACCACTATGTGTCCCACTCTCACCATCATCACATCCACCAGTGCCACCGCCATTTCTCCCAATGTCACTATCATTACCTCCAGCAGTGCCACCATCATCTGTCCCACTGTCACCATCATCACCACCACTGATGCTACCACTATCTGTCCCACTCTCACCATCATCACGTCAACCAGTGCCACCATCATCTGTCCCACTGTCCCCATCATCACCACTACTGATGCCACCACTATCTGTCCCACTCTCACCATCATCACATCCACCAGTGCCACCGCCATTTCTCCCAATGTCACCATCATTGCCTCCAACAGTGTCACCATCATCTGTCCCACTGTCATCACCATCATCACCTCCACTGATGCCACCACTATCTTTCCCACTCTCACCATCATCACATCCACCAGTGCCACCGCCATTTCTCCCAATGTCACCATCATTACCTCCAACAGTGCCACCATCATCTGTCCCACTGTCACCATCATCACCACCACTGATGCTACCACTATCTGTCCCACTCTCACCATCATCACGTCAACCAGTGCCACCATCATCTGTCCCACTGTCCCCATCATCACCACTACTGATGCCACCACTATCTGTCCCACTCTCACCATCATCACATCCACCAGTGCCACCGCCATTTCTCCCAATGTCACCATCATTGCCTCCAACAGTGTCACCATCATCTGTCCCACTGTCATCACCGTCATCACCTCCACTGATGCCACCACTATCTTTCCCACTCTCACCATCATCACATCCACCAGTGCCACCGCCATTTCTCCCAATGTCACCATCATTACCTCCAACAGTGCCACCATCATCTGTCCCACTGTCACCATCATCACCACCACTGATGCTACCACTATCTGTCCCACTCTCACCATCATCACGTCAACCAGTGCCACCATCATCTGTCCCACTGTCCCCATCATCACCACTACTGATGCCACCACTATCTGTCCCACTCTCACCATCATCACATCCACCAGTGCCACCGCCATTTCTCCCAATGTCACCATCATTGCCTCCAACAGTGTCACCATCATCTGTCCCACTGTCATCACCATCATCACCTCCACTGATGCCACCACTATCTTTCCCACTCTCACCATCATCACATCCACCAGTGCCACCGCCATTTCTCCCAATGTCACCATCATTACCTCCAACAGTGCCACCATCATCTGTCCCACTGTCACCATCATCACCACCACTGATGCTACCACTATCTGTCCCACTCTCACCATCATCACGTCAACCAGTGCCACCATCATCTGTCCCACTGTCCCCATCATCACCACCACTGATGCCACCACTATCTGTCCCAGTCTCACCGTCATCACGTCAACCAGTGCCACCATCATCTGTCCCACTGTCATCATCATCACCACCACTGATGCCACCACTATCTGTCCCACTCTCACCATCATCACGTCAACCAGTGCCACCATCATCTGTCCCACTGTCCCCATCATCACCACCACTGATGCCACCACTATCTGTCCCACTCTCACCATCATCACGTCAACCAGTGCCACCATCATCTGTCCCACTGTCACCATCATCACCACCACTGATGCCACCACTATCTGTCCCACTCTCACCATCATCACGTCAACCAGTGCCACCATCATCTGTCCCACTGTCACCATCATCACCACCACTGATGCCACCACTATCTGTCCCACCCTCACCATCATCACGTCAACCAGTGCCACCATCATCTGTCCCACTGTCACCATCATCACCACCACTGATGCCACCACTATCTGTCCCACTCTCACCATCATCACGTCAACCAGTGCCACCATCATCTGTCCCACTGCCACCATCATCACCACCAGTGCCACCACAAGCTCCCTCAAATGCTGATAAATGTGAAGAGCTGTCTGCCTCTGTCCTCAATATCACTCGCTTTTCACCGGGGAAAAGAAAGCCCCCTCCTCAATGTTAGGGTGGAATTAAGTAGCCCCTGGTCCACAATGCACCTTATTGTCTTGTCTTCTGCTGAGAGTCAAAAAAATGGAAGAAAAGCTGATTGCAGACAGTGAGGAAGCGGTCAGGAAGCTGTAGCTCCTTCCAGGCCATGAAAATCAAAGCCCCTGCTATGGGAAACCTCAGGGGAGCGGTGAATGTAAGGTATTGTCCCTCTGGCTCAGCGTGTGAAGGAAATTTCAGAATCAGATCAAGCAAGGAGAGGAAGAGGTAGAACAAAAAACGGCTGTTCTTGTAAATCCTTCTTATCTGCCTCTCCTATCTGCAGGACTGGGCCCAGTGCACCTTTCGTAATCACTTTCCAAGACGCCAATCACAGGCTCAGCTCAGCCCTCACTGCCCTGGCTGAGGCTGTTATAAAGGGACTTGGACACCTGCAGTGCCCCACTCAAACTGCAGAAGAAGCTGCCTGCATATCCAGTCCCTTCCTCCAGAGTGGAGGTAAGCCCTGTATACAGCTGGGACCCAGCTCTGCAACCAAATGGATGCCTCCTTCTTCCTCGTGTGTGTATGTCTGTCTGTCTGTCATCCTGTATAGAGGGGTTTGTGTGTGTCTGTGTATAGTAGTTATGTCTGTAGGTCTGTATAGAGGGGTGTGTGTGTGTCTGTGTATAGTAGTTATGTCTGTAGGTCTGTATAGAGGGGTGTGTGTGTGTATAATAGTTATGCCTGTAAGTCTGTATAGAGGGGTGTGTGTGTGTATAATAGTTATATCTGTAAGTCTGTATAGAGGGGTGTGTGTATGTATAATAGTTATGTCTGTAAGTCTGTATAGAGGGGTGTATGTGTGTATAATGTCTGTAAGTCTGTATAGAGGGGTGTATGTGTGTATAATAGTTATATCTGTAGGTTTGTATAGAGGGGTGTGTGTGTATATAATAGTTATATCTGTAGATCTGTATAGGGGGGGAGGGTGTGTATAATAGTTATGTCTGTAAGTCTGTATAGAGGGGTGTGTGTGTGTATAATAGTTATGCCTGTAAGTCTGTTTAGAGGGGTGTGTGTGTGTATAATAGTTATATCTGTAGGTCTGTATAGAGGGGTGTGTGTGAGTGTATAATAGTTATGTCTGTAAGTCTGTATAGAGGGGTGTATGTGTGTATAATAGTTATATCTGTAGGTCTGTATAGAGGGGGGTGTGTGTGTATAATAGTTATGTCTGTAAGTCTGTATAGAGGGGTGTGTGTGTATATAATAGTTATATCTGTAGATCTGTATAGAGGGGTGTGTGTGTGTGTGTATAATAGTTATGCCTGTAAGTCTGTATAGAGGGGTGTATGTGTGTATAATAGTTATATCTGTAAGTCTGTATAGACGGGTGTATGTGTGTATAACAGTTATGTCTGTAAGTCTGTATAGAGGGGTGTGTGTCTGTGTATAATAGTTATATCTGTAAGTCTGTACAGAGGGGTGTATGTGTGTATAATAGTTACATCTGTAGGTCTGTATAGAGGGGGGTGTGTGTGTGTATAATAGTTATGTCGGTAAGTCTGTATAGAGGGGTGTGTGTGTATAATAGTTATATCTGTAGGTCTGTATAGAGGGGTGTGTGTCTGTATAATAGTTATATCTGTAGGTCTGTATAGAGGGATGTTTGTGTGTGTAAAATAGTTATGTCTATAAGTCTGTATAGAGGGGTGTATGTGTGTATAATAGTTATATCTGTAGGTCTGTATAGAGGGGTGTGTGTGTATAATAGTTATATCTGTAGGTCTGTATAGAGGGATGTGTGTCTGTGTATAATAGTTATATCTGTAAGTCTGTATAGAGGGGTGTATGTGTGTATAATAGTTATGCATGTAAGTCTGTATAGAGGGGTGTATGTGTGTATAATAATTAAGTCTGTAAGTCTGTATAGAGGGATGAGTGTGTATAATAGTTATGTCTGTAAGTCTGTATAGAGGGGTGTGTGTGTGTGTATAATAGTTATATCTGTAAGTCTGTATAGAGGGGTATATGTGTGTATAATAGTTATGTCTATAAGTCTGTATAAAGGGGTATATGTGTGTATAATAGTTATGTCTGTAAGTCTGTATAGAGGGGTGTGTGTGTGTGTGTGTGTATAGTAGTTATATCTGTAAGTCTGTATAGAGGGGTGTATGTGTGTATAATAATTATGTCTGTAAATCTGTATAGAGGGGTGTGTGTGTGTGTATAATAGTTATATCTGTAAGTCTGTATAGAGGGGTATATGTGTGTATAATAGTTATGTCTATAAGTCTGTATAAAGGGGTATATGTGTGTATAATAGTTATGTCTGTAAGTCTGTATAGAGGGGTGTGTGTGTGTGTGTGTGTATAGTAGTTATATCTGTAAGTCTGTATAGAGGGGTGTATGTGTGTATAATAATTATGTCTGTAAATCTGTATAGAGGGGTGTGTGTGTGTATAATAATTATGTCTGTAAGTCTGTATAGAGGGGTGTGTGTGTGTATAATAGTTATATCTGTAAGTCTGTATAGAGGGGTGTGTGTGTATAATAGTTATGCCTGTAAGTCTGTATAGAGGGGTGTATTTGTGTATAATAGTTATATCTGTAAGTCTGTATAGAGGGGTGTGTGTGTGTAAGTCTGTATAGAGGGGTGTGTGTGTATAATAGTTATGTCTGTAGGTCTGTATAGAGGGGTGTGTGTGTGTATAATAGTTATGTGTATAGAGGGGTGTGTGTGTATAGTTATGTGTATAGAGGGGTGTGTGTGTGTATAATAGTTATGCCCAGCAGTAGTTTTAAACACAGGCGCGATCCGAGGCGCCATTTCGCCGGCAGACTGCAGCAGACAGCAGCACAGAAGAAATCACCGCAGAAACGGCTGTAGGAGCTGGGAGAGGGGCCCGCGCGATCGGCGCTTGAGCCCACCGGGGTAAGGCCTTCCTCTCGCCCTACCGACGCTGAGCCCCCGCGCCGACCACGTGGGAGCCCCAGCTCACCCGTCGATCCGCCCACCGCCTACCTGAGACCAATCCCAGCCGCCCAGCAGTAGTTTTAAACACAGGCGCGATCCGAGGCGCCATTTCGCCGGCAGACTGCAGCAGACAGCAGCACAGAAGAAATCACCGCAGAAACGGCTGTAGGAGCTGGGAGAGGGGCCCGCGCGATCGGCGCTTGAGCCCACCGGGGTAAGGCCTTCCTCTCGCCCCTCCCGACGCTGAGCCCCCGCGCCGACCACGTGGGAGCCCCAGCTCACCCGTCGATCCGCCCACCGCCTACCTGAGACCAATCCCAGCCGCCCAGCAGTAGTTTTAAACACAGGCACGTTCCTTCGGCGTCTCGCGCCGAGCGTCTCGCGCCGAAGGAGCGCGACAAAGGGGCCCGCCCCTTTGTGCGCCCCTTCGTGCAGACCCGAAGAGCAGAGCAAAACCTAAAAGTCTCCCTCTCTCACCCGTAACTTCTACATTGAATCCCGCTTCCGGACACCGATCAACGCGCAGACGTCCAACCACCCCAGTCATCAGATAACTTCGCACAGTGAGTAATCCTCACAGCACTCACACAGTGTGATCAACAACCATCCCCACAGCACTCACACAGTGTGATCAACAACCATCCTCACAGCACTCACACAGTGTGATCAACAACCATCCTCACAGCACTCACACAGTGTGATCAACAATCATCCTCACAGCACTCTTACGGTGTGATCAACAACCATCCTCACAGCACTCTCACAGTGTGATCAACAATCATCCTCACAGCACTCTTACGGTGTGATCAACAACCATCCTCACAGCATTCACACTCATACAGTGTGTTCAACAATCATCCGCTCAATATTCATACTGCGTGATCCAGCAGCATTCAGCAGTAGGCAGCTACTCCAACATCCACCAAACTTCCATACTCAACCATTCAACGCACTCAAATTCTCATCTGAGCTCATCACTCGAGCATCACTAACACTACAGTCAGCATGACGCCGAGATGTCAGATTCCGATTCTTCAACATAACCTACTCACCACAGGAAAAACCACCTTGCTACATAGATCCCGCAACTACACAGCCCTTATCCCTATTATGATTTCTCCTCTTACCCAATTACTAGGACTAACACTATTTTCCCTTTCGCTATTCAATGCTCAATCTCTCACCAAAAAATCTCTGATCCTCAATGACTATCTTTTGGACTCCAACCCAGACATCTGTGCCATAACAGAAACTTGGCTTAAACCAACAGATATTGCTATAATAAATCAACTCCCCACCGACCTCTACGACTTCTTTTCCCTCCCTCGTCTCAAAAAAAGAGGAGGGGGCATTCTTTTGGCAGCCAAAAAAGATTTGAAATTTAACCAACTCTCAGTCAAAGCAGTCCCTAAACTTGAAATAGGACTTTTCAAAACAGCTCAACTCCAAGTCCTACTCGTGTATGCCCCTCCAAGCGTTCTGGATTCAGATGCCTCCCCCATTGTAGAAATAATTACTACACACTTAAATCTGGAATCCCCGGCTATAATTTTAGGAGATTTTAACTTACATGTTGATAACCCTACACCCACCACCAATTGCGAAGCTCTACTTACTGCCCTCTCAGCTATGGGATTTGAACAGATCATTAACAAACCCACCCATAAAGCTGGACACACCTTGGACCTTATCTTCGTAAATACTGGGATCAAATACACCTCACCTCCTTCCTGCACCCCAGTCCCATGGTCAGATCATTCTCTAATCACAGTCACTTTTTCTATGACACAACTCAGAAAACATCTCCCCTCGAAATCCTCATTTCTCTACAGAAGACCCTGCTCATCCGACGAACTTAACAGCCAGCTCACCTCAGAGCTTCCTCACATTAACCTCTCTGACCCTAACTCAGCCATCCTCTCCTGGAACAACATCACTGAGGCAGTAGCAAACAAACTTTGTCCACTATCAGCAAAAAATCTAAACCCAAACCCAGCAAAAAGACAACCATGGTTCTCAAACAACCTCCATAAACTTAAACAAAGCCTAAGACACAAAGAAAGCAAATGGCGTAAGGCACCCTGCCCCAGCACCTTAGCCGCCTACAAACTAGCTCTACATCACTACAAGAACTCTACCCAAAAATCAAAAAGGGATTACTATGCTAGCAAGATTCATGACCTTGTATTTGACGCCAAAGCTCTTTTTGCTTACATATCTAACCTGACACACATCAACATACCAGATATTCCCATAGACCTAGCTCAATCTAAAGCCGAGGAATTGGCTATTTTCTTCCAAGACAAAATATCTAACCTGCTAAAGCGACTGACCCCCAGCAACAATTCTCGTCCTAATGCGCCACAGATACAAAACAAAGGAACCTCCTTTGAATCATTCCAACCCATCACAGCCTATGAGATTCTTCTGTTACTTAAAAAAATGAAACCTTCCTCCCACCCCTTCGACCAAATACCCACAAAGCTCCTCCTTCTAATACCGGAAACGATATCCAAAACTCTAGCAGATATCATAAACTGCTCATTATCCCAGGGTCTATTTCCAGAAGACCTAAAACTAGCTTCGCTAAAACCACTCTTAAAGAAACCTAATCTAGACCCCAAGGACCCCAACAACTTTCGTCCGATTTCCAATCTTCCATTTATTGCCAAGATAATGGAAAAGCTGGTCAACACTCAACTCTCCAACTACATTGAAGATCACAAAATACTTTACCCCTCACAACATGGTTTCCGTAAAGCTTTAAGCACAGAGACGCTACTCATTTCCCTGACAGACCACATCATCATGGGGCTAGACAAAGGCCAATCCTTTCTACTTATCCTTTTGGACCTTTCGGCCGCATTTGATACCGTCAAACACTCCATCCTCATCAATCAACTTGCGAACATAGGAATCTCAGGAACTGCCCTATCATGGTTCAATACTTTCCTCAACAGCAGAGGCTATAAGGTCAAGATACATAATAAGGAATCCTCCCGCTTCTCTTCAGCTTTTGGAGTTCCTCAAGGCTCCTCCCTATCCCCTACACTCTTTAATATTTACCTTCTACCGCTATGTCAACTGCTAACCCACTTGAAACTAACTCACTTCTTATATGCAGACGATGTGCAGATCTTGATCCCCATCAAAGAAACCATCTCCAAAACTCTTGAATTTTGGGAAATTTGCCTTAAAGAAATCAATCGCCTCCTCTCGAGTCTGAACCTGATATTAAATACAGCCAAGACTGAACTGCTCATCATCTCACCAGAAAATAGCAACCCACCTCCATGTCCTCTAACCCACCATCTTACCACCCAAACAAGGGATTTAGGCGCAATTATCGACAACCATCTTAATCTAAAATCCTTCATCAAACAAACTACTAAAGACGGATTCTATAAACTTCAAGTACTTAAAAGAATCAAACCGCTCCTTCACATGCGAGACTTCAGAACGGTCCTTCAAGCAGTAATCTTTTCTAAGATAGACTACTGCAATTCCATCTTATTAGGTCTCCCTTCTGCTTCCATTAAACCCCTTCAGATGCTTCAGAATTCAGCAGCGAGAATTCTGACTAACACCAGGAGAAGAGACCACATCTCTCCTATTCTCAAGAACTTGCACTGGCTGCCAATACACTTTAGAATTATCCACAAATCCCTCACTATCATCTACAAGACTATCCATCACCAAGCATCCCTCAATCTTCAAATTCCACTCAGAAAGCACACATCCACCAGACCCATCAGAGAAGCCTACAAAGGATCACTCCTTGTTCCACAAACCAAAACCACTCAACACCTAACCTACAGAGACCGAGCCTTTTCCACAGCCGGACCTTCACTATGGAACTCTATTCCTCCCGATCTAAGACAAGAACCATGCCTTCCTACTTTCAGAAAAAGGCTTAAGACATGGCTATTTAAGCAAGCCTTCCCAGATCCATATTGAAAGTCAGTAACATCTTATAAAACACTACACAATATTATGTAAATTATTAATGTAAATAATTCATATTTACTACTCAACTATCTTAATCTAATTCTCTCCCCAGTTTTATGACCCTGTTGTAATGTAACTTTTATATTTATTTTATATTTCTTTGCACTTGTTTATGTTCTGTTTTTTGTGCACACCCTCTTGTTATTTGTAAACCGGCATGATGGGGTTCCTAATCTCGAATGCCGGTATAGAAAAATCTATAAATAAATAAATAAATAAATGTCTGTAAGTCTGTATAGAGGGGTGTGTGTGTGTATAATAATTATGTCTGTAGGTCTGTATAGAGGGGTGTGTGTGTGTATAATAGTTATGTCTGTAGGTCTGTATAGAGGGGTGTGTATGTGTATAATAGTTATGTCTGTAGGTCTGTATAGAGGGGTGTGTATGTGTATAATAGTTATGTCTGTAGGTCTGTATAGAGGGGGGTGTGTGTGTATAATAATTATGTCTGTAGGTCTGTATAGAGGGGTGTGTGTGTGTATAATAGTTATGTCTGTAGGTCTGTATAGAGGGGTGTGTGTGTGTATAATAGTTATGTCTGTAGGTCTGTATAGAGGGGTGTGTATGTGTATAATAGTTATGTCTGTAGGTCTGTATAGAGGGGTGTGTGTGTGTGTGTATAATATTTATGTCTGTAGGTCTGTATAGAGGGGTGTGTGTGTATAATAGTTATGCCTGTAAGTCTGTATAGAGGGGTGTGTGTGTGTATAATAGTTATATCTGTAGGTCTGTATAGAGGGGTGTGTGTGTGTGTGTTTGTGTAGAATGTCTACTTTAGGTCTTATTCCACATTCTTCCTCAGCTCTCTAAGTATTGGTATTTGAAAGAATCTGCACACCTCTTGTAAGGGTCATCCAAGGAGGGTTTTTTTAAGATAGAACTGGACTGTGCCTCACCTGTAACAGAATGGGGATGGGGCAGAGGTGGCAGCCAACCCTGTGCTTTGCATGGGGTCTCAGTGCATCCTCTGTCTGCACTTTGACTCTTTCAAACTGAATCCCATCATTAGGAGGTTCTGTTTATAGAGAACTCGTGGAACTGGCCAAATCAAATGAAAATTAATGCAAAATCCTTGTTTCCAATCAGGGAACTGGAAACTCATTGATTTCTAAACATGATTCACTTTTCTTTCAAATTAGGGATCACAATGACATTTGCTTTTCAAGAATTGTTATTGGGATATTTGTAGGGTGCATGAGAAAATCTTTCCAGATCACAAAGGTTTCCTGTTTATGTCTCTCACCGTTTCCGCAGCTTAAATACGATTATTAGAGCTGCACTGCCTGTTCTTATTAAAAACAAGCCATCCACATGCACACCCGCTTAGACTTTCCCTGGTCCAGAGAGTTTGCTATCCAAGTGTAGTTTGCTGAGGGTCCCCCAGTGAATGAGGACGGATCCAGCATCTCCACATCCCCGTTGGTCGGGCTTTGGCAGGTCACGTTTAATCTGCTGAAGATCTCACTGCATGTGCAGAAGCAAGGAAAGAAACATATCTTCCTGCCAGACAGGGAGAGGTTTGCTTATAAAAGTCCATTCTAACTGCTGGTGTGGATGTGACCTGTGCCTGCACTGAATGCACATCTCAGACTCCGGAAGAGCCAGCCTCGGGCACCACTGAAGCACTGCGTCTGCAGTCGTTACTTGAATGCTGTAAGCTGTATACTCTGCAATCCCCCACAACTTCTGGGAGCATCCAGGCAGGTGGAAAGTCGCGTGTCAGAAGGAAACGTTTACCTATTTCCAGATGACAGTTCTGAGGAAGGAACAGGATAAGAAGAGATCGAAGATTCAGTGCAAACAAGTGCGGAATCCTGCATTTGGCATACGAAAATGGAAGGGAATAATGCATGAGAGGTGGGGAGTGATGTGCACCAACCAGGAGAAAAACGTAGGGTGAACCTGTCTGGTGATCTCAGGTGATGAATCCCAGGGCTGGATTTAGGCAGAGGCACCAAAACCCGGGACTTCCCTACCCCTACCCCCACCCCCAATCTTCTGCCTATGGGGGCTATAATCTCCAATACAGCCCTGGAGTGGCGAGACACAGAAGGATGCTGGACTGCACAGGAAGAGACAGAACCCGCAAAGGAGGTGATAATGCAGAGATCTCAACATTTCTGAAAGCCATAGACAGGGTTGGAATGGTCCAGAGAAAGGCAGGGTCTACATCAAAAGCCATAGGAGAACATAAGACATTGCCATACTGGGTCAGAGCAAGGGTCCATCAAGCCCAGCATCCTGTTTCCAACAGAGGCCAAACCAGGCTACAAGAACCTGGCAAGTACCCAAACACCAATAAGATCCCAATCTACTGATGCCAGTAATAGCAGAGGCCATTCCCTAAGTCAACTTAATTAATAGCAGGTAATGGACTTATCCTCCAAGAACTTATCCAAAACTTTTTTAAACCCAGCTACACTAACTGCACTAACCACATCCTCTGGCAAGAAATTCCAGAGCTTTATTGTGCATTGAGTGAAAAAGAACTTTCTCTGATTAGTCTTAAATGTGCTACATGCTAACTTCATGTAGTGCCCCCTAGTCCTTCTATTATCTGAAAGAATAAATAACTGATTCACATCTACCCGTTCTAGACCTCTCATAATTTTAAACATCTCTATCATATCCCCCCTCAGCCCTCTCTTCTCCAAGCTGAACAGTCCTAACCTCTTCAGCCTTTCCTCATATGGGAGCTGTTCCATCCCCTTTATCATTTTGGTTGCCCTTCTCTGTACCTTCTCCATCACAACTATATCTTTTTTGAGATGCTGCGACCAGAATTGTACACAGTATTCAAGGTGCGGTCTCACCATGGAGTGATATAGAGGCATTATGACATTTTCCGTTTTATTAACCATTCCCTTCCTAATAATTCCTCATATTCTGTTTGCTTTTTTGACTGCTGCAGCACACTGAGTCGACGATTTTAAAGTATTATCCACTATGATGCCTAGATATCTTTCCTGGGTGGTAGCTCCTAATATGGAACCTAACATTGTGTAACTACAGGAAGACTGGAAGATTGGGCATCCAAATGGCAGATGAAATTTATTGTGGACAAGTGCAAGGTGATGCATGTAGGGAAAAATAACCCTTTGCTGTAATTTCATGATGTTAGGGTCTATCTTAGGAGCTACCACCCAGGAAAAGAGATCTAGGCATCATAATGGATAATACTTTAAAACCGTCGGCTCAGTGTGCTGCAGCAGTCAAAAAAGCAAACAGAATGTTAGGAATTATTAGGAAGGGAATGGTGAATAAAACGGAAAATGTCATAATGCCTCTATATCGCTCCATGGTGAGACCGCACCTTGAATACTGTGTACAATTCTGGTCACCGCATCTCAAAAAAGATATAATTGCGATGGAGAAGGTACAGAGAAGGGCAACCAAAATGATAAAGGGGATGGAACAGCTTCCCTATGAGGAAAGGCTGAAGAGGTTAGGGCTGTTGAGCTTGGAGAAGAGACGGCTGAGGGGGGATATGATAGAGGTGTTTAAAATTATGAGAGGTCTAGAACGGGTAAATATGAATCAGTTATTTACTCTTTTGAATAATACAAGGACTAGGGGGCATTCCATGAAGTTAGCAAGTAGCACATTTAAGACTAATTGGAGAAAGTTCTTTTTCACTCAACGCACAATTAAACTCTGGAATTTGTTGCCAGAGGATGTGGTTAGTGCAGTTATTTATTTATTTTATTTAAAAGCTCTTCTATACCGTCGTTAAGTTAGATAACCATCACAACGGTTTACAGCAAGGCACGATAATGAATAAAGTAAGTGGTATAGATTACAATTAATCATGTGCCATCATAGTGAGGTAACAATTCACTTCAATAAAATATGTGAGTACATTAAGTTTGTCTGTAGGGAGCATAGTAGACGGAAAGAATTTAACTTTAATGTGCATTTGTAGGTTACAAATAACAATTTCTAGTTTGGTGCGTCCTTATCAGTCAACTGCTTTTCTCCTTCTCTTTATCTTTATAAAAAGCTTGTTTAAAGAGCCATGTTTTCAGATTGGATTTGAATATTTTGAAGTTTCTCTGCAGCCTTATTTCGAGTGGCATGGTGTTCCATAGCACGGGGCCAGCCAGTGACAGTGCTCTCTCCCTTACTTGCGTGAGGCGTGCTGTTTTGACAGAGGGAACACTTAGTAGAGCCTTATTAGCAGATCTTAGGTTTCTTTGTGGGACATGTACGCGCAGTGCTGTGTTAAGCCAGTCAGCTTTTTCATCATGGATTAGTTTGTGTATTATTCATAAGGCCTTATATTGAATCCTTTGTTCAATTGGGAGCCAGTGTAGATCGGCAAGCGTTCCTGTAATGTGATCATTCTTTTTTTTGCCAGTCAAAATTCTAGCAGCTGAATTTTGTAATATTTGTAGTGGCCGAATTGTGGATTGTGGTAGTCCTAAAAGTAGGGAGTTGCAGTAGTCTAACTTGCGAATATCATTGCCTGCAAAACTGTGCGGAAATTGTTTAGTGTTAGTAGAGGTTTAAGTCGTCTTAGGATCATTAGTTTCGCATATCCTTCCTTTATTTTCAAGGAGATGTGTTGTTTCAGGTTTAGCTCAGGGTCGATTATTACTCTTAGATTTTGTACCTTAGTTGCTAGCTCAGCGGTTTGGTTATTTTTAGTTGTGAGTGTTGGTTGGATGTGGTGTATGTTTTTACGTTCAAGGTGTAGGAATTCCGTTTTGTCGATGTTTATTACCAGTTCCATCTGATTTAAGAGCTGTTTAATTATCTCAAGATACATATTAGCAAGTTTCATAGTTTCTTCAATGGTGTTTACAATGGGTAGCAGTAGCTGCATATCGTCTGCGTATAAGTAGTGTATGATTCCGAGTCCTGCTAGTAGGTGACATACCGGGAGGAGATAAATGTTAAAGAGTGTGGCCGACAGGGCCGATCCCTGTGGGACACCGGTTAGCAGTGTGACTTTCTCCGAAAGTGTATTTTTAATTTGTACTTGGAAACATCTGTTTTTAAGGTATCACTCAAACCATTTTATTGTTTTATTAGTGAGACCTATTTCTTTCAGTCTATTGAGTAGTGTTTTGTGATTTACTGTGTCGAATGCTGCGGAGAGATCTAATAGAACTAGAACTAGTTAGTGTAGCTGGGTTCAAAAAAGGTTTGGATAAGTTCTTGGAGGAGAAGTCCATTAACGGCTATTAATCAAGTTTACTTGGGGAATAGCCACTGCTATTAATTGCATCAGTAGCATGGGATCTTCTTAGTGTTTGGGTAATTGCCAGGTCCTTGTGGCCTGGTTTGGCCTCTGTTGGAAACAGGATGCTGGGCTTGATGGACCCTTGGTCTGACCCAGCCTGGCAGGTTCTTATGTTCTTATGTCCTGCAGTTTATACACAGTAAATGTGCAACGCTTTCTCCTCCCACCCCCTACTATGTTGTCCTGTATCTGGGGCCGGTATAAGGGGATTAGGCGTCCAAGGCACCTTCTGTCTTGCGCTGCCCCCCGCCCCCCGCTCACGGCCCTGACTCCTTCCTCTCGGTTTTTTGGGCTGTGATTGGCGGTGGCAAAGAGGAGTGGAGATTCGAATTTCCTTGCCTCTTTGCCACCGCCGCGCGCACCCCCTAATGGTTGGCGCCCACCGGCCCTGCTTGTATCGGGCCATGCCTGGGAACAGAAAACAGGCAGGCAGGGGCCCGGCGCGGGCTCACACTCCAGGCTTGGTGTTTACTCTCTGCTGAAAGGCTTCCTAAATGGGCCATCAAAAGCTGGCATCTTCCCAGCTTCCAGTCTCCCCCTTGTAATGGCTTTTTGAACAAATATTTCATAAGTACACATTCAAAATGAGCTGCCAATGAAATGAATACTCAAGGGCTCTAACAGGGCATTAAGCAGTGCCATTGTGGTGTCTCTGAGGACACCTGGGCCTTTGTCTTTAGCAGCTGAGAGAGTCCCCAGTGACATTACACTGCACTGGGCCAGTCAGATGCCTGTGTGTGTGTGTGTGACGTCCCCGGCAGCCTGGCCGGGGAAAAGCTAAACACTTTGCACCCGTGGCGAGGAAGAGGAGAAATCCAAGGCACCCCTGGTGTTTCTCCTCCCGGGTCCTGTTCGGTGGGGCTGACAGAACTCGGGCAGGCTGTTAGCTGCTTTGGAGGGGGGACAGTACATGTTCATGCAGACGGGAAGAGGATCCCCAACTCTGGCCATGCATTTGCTTGGCAGGCACTGGGCCTGGCTGCTGCTTTGATACAACCTAATGACTTTTGTCCCTAGAATATTTTGGGTTTCCTAAAATACATAGACCTATATTTTGCTTGTGCAGGAAAGAAGCAGGCTGTGTATGACATCAGGGCTTAACAACAATTACCAGAATATTAAGCCAAGCGAAAGCAAGCTGAGAAAGCGCCATTACACTTTGCCACCAGCTGTAGGCATCATTAGTCTCCTTTAGAGAGATTATGGGTTCTAGACTGAGGGGGATTGCATTGCTGGGAGCACTCCCCAAGGTCACTCCTAAAATGCTCAGCAGCCATATATCTGCTGACCTAAATGAACAGAGCAGCAGAGCATGCAAACTTCTCTCGTGCATATTCACCGTGCAACGTGGCTGCCTGCAGACCCCTTCAGAGTCAACTCAGGAGCAGGGGCCAATAATCTGACCTGCTGACCCTCCCTCTCCCCCCAGGATTCACTGAAAAGGTCTTCCTTCTAAGGGGTAGATAAGGAAGCTAACAGAATTCACATTACTCACTGCTAAAGCGCCAGGGCCTTCTCTCAGGAAGGCATCTGAGTGGCTGAAGCCTGTGTGAAATGAATTAAAGGTGCAGAGCTGCTTGGCTTTTACCACAGCAACGCTGGCGGCATTCTTTGACATTTGCTTCCCTGTGTCACCGCTGCTTTACCTCTCTGTCCAGCTCCTTCACAGCTCCTCTTTCTTTTTGTTTTAATGTAGTTTGCTTTATTTTTAATTCTTTATTAAAGTGTGCATTTTTGCTATGTTTTTAAAACTCTTCCTGACAGAGCTGTCATCTTTTGGGAATTCATTCTCAAAACATCTCCATTCTACCTTCATTTTTTGCCCTAAACTCTCAGAAACTTATCAGAAAGGTTGATTGATTTTGCTGAGTTTTTCCCATTTTAATGCCACCTCACTCTCCTGTCTGGAGCCCCCTGACTTCGGTGCCAGCTCTGTCCCAGCCACCAAGAGCCTTCCTCCTGCCTCAGGAAGCTTTAGGACTCTGAGCTGAAATGCAGCGCACGGTTTATTAATGCACTCCCGATGCAGTAAGCTGACGGTGTGCAAATCCACGGGAGTTAAAAAGTGCACGCAGCCTACGCTAAAGGTCTCTGCAATGCACACAAATTTAAAATTAAAACAAGCACACTGCATGTTTAGTGTGCACAAAAGCCTTTTATCCGTACAAAACATGATTTATGTACACGTAAACCATATTTCTGCACAAGCCCTGGCATGGAAGTCCGGCTTCTGTCTGCAGACTGACACTAGCCCTGGAAACGTCTCCACCTCTGAGGGAACGCTCCTCTCTGCATGGGGTGGTGCTGGGGGTAATTGTTAATGCCATCATTTGCATGGGATCTCCATGCGAGGGCGCTATGGAGCAGGCACCGTTTTATGTGTGCAAAAGTTGCTGCATCGGGTGAACATAAAATATGCACCCAGCTGCAGATAAAACTATGCCCTTGGCTGAGTTTGCCTTCTTACATTGACCCTACGCCTTTTAATTTAACCTTAGCTTAGCTGTGCATGGAGCGAAGGATCAAGGGCTGAGGGAGTCCTGGAGATTCACCATCCCCAAGGGTGGGCACAAGGGGTGTTGTAAGACAATTTTCTGGTTTAACGACAATAACCTGTCGGTCCTGGACTAGCGCAGAGGCCTGAGCTTGCAGCAGGTTAGACAGCCTTCAGAAACAGATCTGGGTCTGCATGACCATCACCAGTAAATGCAGAAACCCAAACCTCTTCATCAACTCGGCACTTTCCTTCTGCTTCTTTGGGCTGCCAGCTGAGTCAGAACCAGGGCAGGGTAATCTCTCGTCCCAGTTCTTTTATCCCAGTCCTTCCAGTTACATTCCTCGCTGGGGTCAGGCACCAGGGCTCCTTCCAATGTGGCCCGTAAGTCTGGTCCCTGGGTGTCCAGGAGCTGTAAACACTGTCTGCACACATCACCCCCGACCAGCCTAACCCCCATTTTACTGCTGCCGGACCGGCCCTCTTTGTAAGCAGAGGAGGTGAGTGTGCTCATGGCCCCCTGACTCAATAGTCAGGTTCTAGGGAGAAGACTCACGCTGGGTAATTTCACATCGGCGTTTGGAGGAGAAACAGCATCTGGACACTTCTGGGGCTTCCTTGGGGTTTCACTGTGACCAGGCCAGCAATTATCCTACTGGAATTGTTGTGTTCTGGACATTTCCCGCCATGGAAGTCCCTGTACCTGGGACCTGCGAACGCTTTTCTATTTTCTTTCATGCTCAAACAGTACAAACAGGAAAGGCGTCCCTGGCAATCAGGCGATATCAGGGCACCTGAAAGAGTCAAAGTGACTTTGGGCAGAAGAGATAGCCTTCAGGCAGGAGCCAGAGATAAGGCTTCCTTTGCACTAGCAAACAAATCCCAGCATTCAGCCTCCTTCCAGGGCTGGTCCTCTGCAAGGTCAGCTCGCAGCTCAGGGCCCTTCCACAGCCTGCAATCTGATGCTTACCACCTAGGTTCCAATCCCAGCCCTGTCACTGATTCTTGAGGTGAAGCTATCTCTCAGCACCTCAGTTCTAACACATCAGTGATTTTCGGTGTCCCCTAGGCTGCAAAGGGTTCAGCTGCTGCTAGACAGCTTGGCTGAACTTGTTTCAGAGGCCTTAACCCCTCCATCCCTCCCCTATTTACACTCAGTTTGTGCCGAGTGCTTGAAGTGCAGTCGCATGCAGTGAGGCCACAGAGACCTTCCTGTCACACTCATTAAATGTTTACACTACCTGCCACATCCCATTAGCACGAGGAACCTCCTGTAGCCAATACCCCCACAGCTAGCCACATGGGGCTCTTACTGCCCAGCACACCTGTGGCCTTCGAAGGCAGGCCTGATTTATAAAAGCATCACAGAGCTCTGTATTCATACATAGACAGGGAAGAGCAGCTCCACAAATCCCAAAATGGCCTGGTATTACAAACAGCAGGGCCCAAGCAAAGTCTCCCCAGCCCCCTGCCAGCACTCGGCAGGTAAGAGCGACATCACGTCATGTTGAGAGCCAGACCCAGGGAGCCCAGCTCACTCAGCTTTGCCAAGGGCTTCCCCTGTTGTGCAGGGGCCTCAGGCAGCTTCTCTGCTTGCCCTCCCCCCACCCCGTAAGCCACTCCTACTCATCCCAACCTGGGATAGGCTTTGTGGAGGACAGATTCTGCTGCTTTAGCACTGTGATTTGCCTTCCATGTAGAACCTGGGAAGGAGCCAGGCCTGCTGAGGCAAACAGCTGCAGGAAGGAGATTCTTCAAAATCACTCTCAAAGAGTTCCCCAACCCTAGTGAAGATGCCTTGCCTCCCTCCAGGTGTAGTTCAGCCCTTTACCTTAGGGCATGGGCTTCTGCTCTGGATAACCAGCAGGCCGAAGGGGCCACCGGGCTGTGCATGAGTAATTTGGGCAGCCGCTGATTCTAGACAAGAGGGGGACTTGAATCACCTTAGAGTTTGTGTCCTGCCACTTATGGCTTTCATCCATCTCATCCCAGCCAAGTTTGGGAATGCATTGCTTTAGCTGCCTTCGACCCTTGAAAACAGCCTACATTACCCACAGCTCCCGTCATCTTCCTTATCTATTTATTTAGTTGATTAATATTCCACCTTTCAGCCACTTCAAAGCAGATTACATTCAGGTACTGTAGCTACTTCCCTGTCCCCAGAGGGCTCACCATCTAAGTTTGTACCTGAGGTAACAGAGGATGAAGTGGTTTGCTCAAGGTTACAAGGAATGGCAGCAGGATTTGAACCCTATGTCGCAGCCTGCTGCTTTAATCACTAGGCCACTCCTCTGCTCCTCAAAGTCACCAAGCCTGTGTGCCCGCACATGACTTCTCACACCGCCAGAATCAGTCCTGCTCACTACGCCAGCTCCAGGGCTCCCCCTGCTGGGTCGCCGAGGCTGATGTCCCATGCACTCTCTTTGTTTAACAGGAACTTTTATTTCCCTCTTTCATTTGGCTGTTTGTTTCTTAAATTATATTTTGGCAGCACTCATGTTCAGATACACTTTAGTAAAATATTTCTGTGGGATGGAGCTTATTTATCTGGCCTTTTCCAAGCTTTCTAAGAAGTGCTGATTAGGTCAGGCAGAACAGTACCGAGATTAGTGTCCCATCTTGCTTTTCTCCTCCCAGTACATTCTGGTCACAGAACAGCAGGACTATAGGGACCAGAATGCACTGGGAGGGGACACAGAAATGCAGAACCAGATGCTAGTCTTCAGCAGGAATGAGTGGGTTGAGCTGCAGGAGCTGTTTTTGATGTGTGCTCCTTTATCTCAGTGGTGATAGATAAGAGTCTCCGCAAGCTTTCCACAGTCTGAGTGCAGAACAAACACAGACCTCCTTCCCTACTGTGGCAGCCTCAGTCCGAAAGGAAACTCCATGTCGAGGGCTGAGTCTGGGCTTTAGTTTTCCATAGCACTGCCACCTCACCCAGGCCAACTCTGATAGGGACATAAGAATTACCACGCTGGATCAAAGCAAAGGTGCAGCGAGCCCGGCCTTCTGTCTCCAACAGTGATGAGCCTGGATCCTTAAGAAGTTTAATTTAGTTTAGTTTATTGGTTTTTCTATTTTCACATTGGCAATGCCATCACAACGGTTTACAATTACATTAAAATAGAGAAATACAATAATATCATAAAAGAGATAGTTAAAATTAATAAAAAGAGACATATCCTGAATGTTAGCCCAGTGCTCTAACCTCCATGAATCTCTCCCTGGCGCTAATAACCCTGTCCAGGAGCTCTTCTACCGCACGGTGCCAGCACAAATTCTCAGTACTGTCTCCTCTAACTTAGAGCCAGGCTTGAAAGGAGAATGAACCTGCCCAGGCCGCGATATGTTATCGACCGTCCCGCCTACTCTATTGGGCTCTTTGATGAGGAATATGAGAAGAAGTCCCGGAGTTATCCTGTTGGCGGCAAAGCCAGAGAAGTATTCAGGTAAAAGAGAACATTCTCCAGTCAACGCTCCCAGCTCTGAGCGAGTAATGATGCTGCAGGCATAGTGCTCGGGGTACTGTTTCCAATGACTGAGCCTACGGAAACACTCTGGGTGTGGTTCACCATATATTATTTAGGAGTCCCTCAGGGGTCACCACACGGGTAGGTTTGTAGGATTTCCACAATGAATATGCATGAAGTATATTTGAATACAATAGGGGCAATGCATACAAATGATCTTATGCATCTTCATAGTGGAAATCCTGACGACTGAACTCGGTTGCAGCCCTTGAGGACCGAGTTTGGGGATCACTGCTATATGAGAGGGTGGCATTCTTTGGGACTGGACGTTTAAGACAACAGTTGCACTGTCTGTACGAAGACTTGGGTTTTGATTACATATCAATCCTATAAGAACCAGGAGAGACCAGCACTGTAACAGAACTGAATGGTGCTTGGGAGAGGTATAGCGGGCAGAAGGCAGTGGTAGAGGTTGGGGGAGGGAGGGCTGCTGCTGTTCCTTTGAGTATGGGAATGTAATATATTCACTCATCTACCCCAAGTAACAGCGAAGCAGAGAGGAAGAGCGGATGGCTCCACTCTTCCCTCTCTCTTCTCACTGGTTCTCAATGTTTCTTCTGCCTGACCAGCTGATCCAGTCTGGTGGAATCAGAGAAGGGGTATAACTCCTGGATAAATGTATTTTTACAAGTGGTAGATTAAGTCCTGCTCCTGCTAAATGTCCTCTTTCTTGGTTTTATCACTTTCAGTTGCTCAGCGTCCAAGCTGAAAGCCCTGGTCTTGGGACTCTTCCCCATCCTCACCTGGCTGCCAAAGTATAAACTGAAGGACTACGCCCTGCCAGATGTGCTGGGCGGGATCAGCGCTGGCACTATTCAGGTGCCACAAGGTGAGCCTTCCTGCATCCGTGCCCAGTGACAGAACTGCTGCAACATCTGGAGCACACCCCTCCCTGCTAACTTCACTAAATTTGCATCTCCAAGACCTAAGCAGATCCTGAGATAATAACCGGTAGTGTGGCACATAGCCAGAGGCTGCTGTGAATCCTTCTGAAGGTGCGGGCTGCCTTGAACACGTCCTGAGATAATAACCTGTAGCGTGGCACATAGCCAGAGGCTGCTGTGAATCCTTCTGAAGGTGCGGGCTGCCTTGAACACGTCCTGAGATAATAACCTGTAGCGTGGCACATAGCCAGAGGCTGCTGTGAGTTCTTCTGCCTTGAACACGTCCTGAGATAATAACCTGTAGCGTGGCACATAGCCAGAGGCTGCTGTGAGTTCTTCTGAAGGTGCGGGTTGCCTTGAACACGTCCTGAGATAATAACCTGTAGCGTGGCACATAGCCAGAGGCTGCTGTGTGTTCTTCTGAAGGTGCGGGTTGCCTTGAACACGTCCTGAGATAATAACCTGTAGCGTGGCACATAGCCAGAGGCTGCTGTGTGTTCTTCTGAAGGTGCGGGTTGCCTTGAACACGTCCTGAGATAATAACCGGTAGCGTGGCACATAGCCAGAGGCTGCTGTGTGTTCTTCTGCCTTGAACACGTCCTGAGATAATAACCTGTAGCGTGGCACATAGCCAGAGGCTGCTGTGTGTTCTTCTGAAGGTGCGGGTTGCCTTGAACACGTCCTGAGATAATAACCTGTAGCGTGGCACATAGCCAGAGGCTGCTGTGTGTTCTTCTGCCTTGAACACGTCCTGAGATAATAACCTGTAGCGTGGCACATAGCCAGAGGCTGCTGTGTGTTCTTCTGAAGGTGCGGGTTGCCTTGAACACGTCCTGAGATAATAACCTGTAGCGTGGCACATAGCCAGAGGCTGCTGTGTGTTCTTCTGCCTTGAAGACGTCCTGAGATAATAACCTGTAGCGTGGCACATAGCCAGAGGCTGCTGTGAGTTCTTCTGAAGGTGCAGGTTGCCTTGAACACGTCCTGAGATAATAACCTGTAGCGTGGCACATAGCCAGAGGCTGCTGTGTGTTCTTCTGAAGGTGCGGGTTGCCTTGAACACATCCTGAGATAATAACCTGTAGCGTGGCACATAGCCAGAGGCTGCTGTGTGTTCTTCTGCCTTGAACACGTCCTGAGATAATAACCTGTAGCGTGGCACATAGCCAGAGGCTGCTGTGTGTTCTTCTGAAGGTGCGGGTTGCCTTGAACACGTCCTGAGATAATAACCTGTAGCGTGGCACATAGCCAGAGGCTGCTGTGAGTTCTTCTGCCTTGAACACATCCTGAGATAATAACCTGTAGCGTGGCACATAGCCAGAGGCTGCTGTGTGTTCTTCTGCCTTGAACACATCCTGAGATAATAACCTGTAGCGTGGCACATAGCCAGAGGCTGCTGTGAGTTCTTCTGCCTTGAACACGTCCTGAGATAATAACCTGTAGCGTGGCACATAGCCAGAGGCTGCTGTGTGTTCTTCTGAAGGTGCGGGTTGCCTTGAACACGTCCTGAGATAATAACCTGTAGCGTGGCACATAGCCAGAGGCTGCTGTGTGTTCTTCTGAAGGTGCGGGTTGCCTTGAACACGTCCTGAGATAATAACCTGTAGCGTGGCACATAGCCAGAGGCTGCTGTGTGTTCTTCTGCCTTGAACACGTCCTGAGATAATAACCTGTAGCGTGGCACATAGCCAGAGGCTGCTGTGAGTTCTTCTGCCTTGAACACGTCCTGAGATAATAACCTGTAGTGTGGCACATAGCCAGAGGCTGCTGTGTGTTCTTCTGAAGGTGCGGGTTGCCTTGAACTCGTCCTGAGATAATAACCTGTAGCGTGGCACATAGCCAGAGGCTGCTGTGTGTTCTTCTGCCTTGAACACGTCCTGAGATAATAACCTGTAGCGTGGCATATAGCCAGAGGCTGCTGTGTGTTCTTCTGCCTTGAACACGTCCTGAGATAATAACCTGTAGCGTGGCATATAGCCAGAGGCTGCTGTGAGTTCTTCTGCCTTGAACATGTCCTGAGATAATAACCTGTAGCGTGGCACATAGCCAGAGGCTGCTGTGTGTTCTTCTGCCTTGAACACGTCCTGAGATAATAACCTGTAGCGTGGCACATAGCCAGAGGCTGCTGTGTGTTCTTCTGCCTTGAACACGTCCTGAGATAATAACCTGTAGCGTGGCACATAGCCAGAGGCTGCTGTGTGTTCTTCTGCCTTGAACACGTCCTGAGATAATAACCTGTAGCGTGGCACATAGCCAGAGGCTGCTGTGTGTTCTTCTGCCTTGAACACGTCCTGAGATAATAACCTGTAGCGTGGCACATAGCCAGAGGCTGCTGTGTGTTCTTCTGCCTTGAACACGTCCTGAGATAATAACCTGTAGCGTGGCACATAGCCAGAGGCTGCTGTGTGTTCTTCTGCCTTGAACACGTCCTGAGATAATAACCTGTAGCGTGGCACATAGCCAGAGGCTGCTGTGTGTTCTTCTGCCTTGAACACGTCCTGAGATAATAACCTGTAGCGTGGCACATAGCCAGAGGCTGCTGTGTGTTCTTCTGCCTTGAACACGTCCTGAGATAATAACCTGTAGCGTGGCACATAGCCAGAGGCTGCTGTGTGTTCTTCTGAAGGTGCGGGTTGCCTTGAACACGTCCTGAGATAATAACCTGTAGCGTGGCACATAGCCAGAGGCTGCTGTGTGTTCTTCTGAAGGTGCGGGTTGCCTTGAACACGTCCTGAGATAATAACCTGTAGCGTGGCACATAGCCAGAGGCTGCTGTGTGTTCTTCTGCCTTGAACACATCCTGAGATAATAACCTGTAGCGTGGCATTTAGCCAGAGGCTGCTGTGTGTTCTTCTGCCTTGAACACGTCCTGAGATAATAACCTGTAGCGTGGCATATAGCCAGAGGCTGCTGTGAGTTCTTCTGCCTTGAACATGTCCTGAGATAATAACCTGTAGCGTGGCACATAGCCAGAGGCTGCTGTGTGTTCTTCTGCCTTGAACACGTCCTGAGATAATAACCTGTAGCGTGGCACATAGCCAGAGGCTGCTGTGTGTTCTTCTGCCTTGAACACGTCCTGAGATAATAACCTGTAGCGTGGCACATAGCCAGAGGCTGCTGTGTGTTCTTCTGCCTTGAACACGTCCTGAGATAATAACCTGTAGCGTGGCACATAGCCAGAGGCTGCTGTGTGTTCTTCTGCCTTGAACACGTCCTGAGATAATAACCTGTAGCGTGGCACATAGCCAGAGGCTGCTGTGTGTTCTTCTGCCTTGAACACGTCCTGAGATAATAACCTGTAGCGTGGCACATAGCCAGAGGCTGCTGTGTGTTTCTTCTGCCTTGAACACGTCCTGAGATAATAACCTGTAGCGTGGCACATAGCCAGAGGCTGCTGTGTGTTCTTCTGCCTTGAACACGTCCTGAGATAATAACCTGTAGCGTGGCACATAGCCAGAGGCTGCTGTGTGTTCTTCTGCCTTGAACACGTCCTGAGATAATAACCTGTAGCGTGGCACATAGCCAGAGGCTGCTGTGTGTTCTTCTGCCTTGAACACGTCCTGAGATAATAACCTGTAGCGTGGCACATAGCCAGAGGCTGCTGTGTCTTCTTCTGCCTTGAACACGTCCTGAGATAATAACCTGTAGCGTGGCATATAGCCAGAGGCTGCTGTGTCTTCTTCTGCCTTGAACACGTCCTGAGATAATAACCTGTAGCGTGGCACATAGCCAGAGGCTGCTGTGAGTTCTTCTGAAGGTGCGGGTTGCCTTGAACATGTCCTGAGATAATAACCTGTAGCGTGGCACATAGCCAGAGGCTGCTGTGTGTTCTTCTGCCTTGAACACGTCCTGAGATAATAACCTGTAGCGTGGCACATAGCCAGAGGCTGCTGTGTGTTCTTCTGCCTTGAACACGTCCTGAGATAATAACCTGTAGCGTGGCACATAGCCAGAGGCTGCTGTGTCTTCTTCTGCCTTGAACACGTCCTGAGATAATAACCCGTAGTGTGGCATATAGCCAGAGGCTGCTGTGTCTTCTTCTGCCTTGAACACGTCCTGAGATAATAACCTGTAGCGTAGCACATAGCCAGAGGCTGCTGTGAGTTCTTCTGAAGGTGCGGGTTGCCTTGAACATGTCCTGAGATAATAACCTGTAGCGTGGCACATAGCCAGAGGCTGCTGTGTGTTCTTCTGAAGGTGCGGGTTGCCTTGAACACGTCCTGAGATAATAACCTGTAGCGTGGCACATAGCCAGAGGCTGCTGTGAGTTCTTCTGCCTTGAACACGTCTCTTTGTCTTTTGCAGGGATGGCTTTTGCCCTGCTGGCCAACCTCCCCCCAGTTAATGGGCTCTACTCTTCCTTCTTCCCACTGGTGACCTATTTCTTCCTTGGTGGAATTCACCAGATGGTACCAGGTATGTTCCCCTATGTTTTCTGCTCGGGGCTCTGGGAGGTCATTAGTGAATCCCTGGGGGATGATGAAGCTCTTCACCTTGTCTGTTAAACAGACTGAGCTCTCGGATCCCGAATGCTCACTTCCCTACAGAAATCATTTCTGCTCTGAGGAGAGGGGAAAGATCAGCTTCTCTTCTTGGCCTGGGCTTCTGCTTTTCGCAGGAGTCAGGGACCACTCACAGCCTCTGGACAGAGCAAAGCCAGAATGTCAGATAGGGAGTAACATGGATAGACTTGCATCTAGTTGTCTTGGCTACAGCCAGACACAGAAATATTTGATTTAGATATGGGAGGAGAGCATAGGGAAGAAGATTTTGAGGATAAATGGAAGAGTTTGTCGATTTCTGAATCACCTGCCGAAGGTAGGACATGGTCCCAGTAGGCCTGGCGGTGGCCAGTTTACATCTGACTTTACCATGAGCATGTCTTTGTGTTTGCAAGGTACCTTCGCCGTCATCAGTATTATTGTTGGCAATGTGTGCCTGGAGCTGGAACCAGAAGTAAAATTTCAGACAATAAATGATACGACCAATGCCACAATCACCAACACTGAAGCCATGAACTTAGCCAGGCTGAAAGTCTCGGCAACGCTGGCCTGCCTCACCGCCATCATACAGGTAAAGGAGAGTCACGCACCTTGCATGCTCTGGGGCCCTAACTACAGGAGGGTCCTTCTTTAACACTGACCCTTCTATCTAATGCAGGTTTCAGGGGGGATTCCTGCAGGATCTCACAGAATAGGAGACAGCATCCTCCCCTGTATCTAATGCAGGTTTCAGGGGGGATTCCTGCAGGATCTCACAGAATAGGAGACAGCATCCTCCCCGTATCTAATGCAGGTTTCTGGGGGATTCCTGCAGGATCTCACAGAATAGGAGACAGCATCCTCCCCGTATCTAATGCAGGTTTCTGGGGGATTCCTGCAGGATCTCACAGAATAGGAGACAGCATCCTCCCCGTATCTAATGCAGGTTTCTGGGGGATTCCTGCAGGATCTCACAGAATAGGAGACAGCATCCTCCCCGTATCTAATGCAGGTTTCTGGGGGATTCCTGCAGGATCTCACAGAATAGGAGACAGCATCCTCCCCCATATCTAATGCAGGTTTCTGGGGGATTCCTGCAGGATCTCACAGCACAGGAGACAGCATCCTCCCCCGTATCTAATGCAGGTTTCTGGGGGATTCCTGCAGGATCTCACAGAATAGGAGACAGCATCCTCCCCGTATCTAATGCAGGTTTCTGGGGGATTCCTGCAGGATCTCACAGCACAGGAGACAGCATCCTCCCCCGTATCTAATGCAGGTTTCTGGGGGATTCCTGCAGGATCTCACAGAATAGGAGACAGCATCCTCCCCGTATCTAATGCAGGTTTCTGGGGGATTCCTGCAGGATCTCACAGAATAGGAGACAGCATCCTCCCCGTATCTAATGCAGGTTTCTGGGGGATTCCTGCAGGATCTCACAGAATAGGAGACAGCATCCTCCCCGTATCTAATGCAGGTTTCTGGGGGATTCCTGCAGGATCTCACAGAATAGGAGACAGCATCCTCCCCGTATCTAATGCAGGTTTCTGGGGGATTCCTGCAGGATCTCACAGAATAGGAGACAGCATCCTCCCCCATATCTAATGCAGGTTTCTGGGGGATTCCTGCAGGATCTCACAGCACAGGAGACAGCATCCTCCCCCGTATCTAATGCAGGTTTCTGGGAGTTCCTGCAGGATCTCACAGCACAGGAGACAGCATCCTCCCCGTATCTAATGCAGGTTTCTGGGAGTTCCTGCAGGATCTCATAGCACAGGAGACAGCATCCTCCCCCGTATCTAATGCAGGTTTCTGGGAGTTCCTGCAGGATCTCATAGCACAGGAGACAGCATCCTCCCCGTATCTAATGCAGGTTTCTGGGAGTTCCTGCAGGATCTCACAGCACAGGAGACAGCATCCTCCCCTGTATCTAATGCAGGTTTCTGGGAGTTCCTGCAGGATCTCACAGAATAGGAGACAGCATCCAACCCTGTATCTAATGCAGGTTTCTGGGAGTTCCTGCAGGATCTCACAGAATAGGAGACAGCATCCTCCCCGTATCTAATGCAGGTTTCTGGGGGATTCCTGCAGGATCTCACAGCACAGGAGACAACATCCCCCATATCTAATGCAGGTTTCTGGGAGTTCCTGCAGGATCTCACAGCACAAGAGACAACATCCTCCCCTGTATCTAATGCAGGTTTCTGGGAGTTCCTGCAGGATCTCACAGCACAAGAGACAGCATCCTCCCCTGTATCTAATGCAGGTTTCTGGGAGTTCCTGCAGGATCTCACAGCACAAGAGACAGCATCCTCCCCTGTATCTAATGCAGGTTTCTGGGAGTTCCTGCAGGATCTCACAGAATAGGAGACAGCATCCTCCCCGTATCTAATGCAGGTTTCTGGGGGATTCCTGCAGGATCTCACAGAATAGGAGACAGCATCCTCCCCCATATCTAATGCAGGTTTCTGGGGGATTCCTGCAGGATCTCACAGCACAGGAGACAGCATCCTCCCCCGTATCTAATGCAGGTTTCTGGGAGTTCCTGCAGGATCTCATAGCACAGGAGACAGCATCCTCCCCCGTATCTAATGCAGGTTTCTGGGAGTTCCTGCAGGATCTCATAGCACAGGAGACAGCATCCTCCCCGTATCTAATGCAGGTTTCTGGGAGTTCCTGCAGGATCTCACAGCACAGGAGACAGCATCCTCCCCTGTATCTAATGCAGGTTTCTGGGAGTTCCTGCAGGATCTCACAGAATAGGAGACAGCATCCTCCCCTGTATCTAATGCAGGTTTCTGGGGGATTCCTGCAGGATCTCACAGCACAGGAGACAATGTCCTCCCCGTATCTAATGCAGGTTTCTGGGGGATTCCTGCAGGATCTCACAGCACAGGAGACAACATCCCCCATATCTAATGCAGGTTTCTGGGAGTTCCTGCAGGATCTCACAGCACAAGAGACAGCATCCTCCCCTGTATCTAATGCAGGTTTCTGGGAGTTCCTGCAGGATCTCACAGCACAAGAGACAGCATCCTCCCCTGTATCTAATGCAGGTTTCTGGGAGTTCCTGCAGGATCTCACAGCACAAGAGACAGCATCCTCCCCTGTATCTAATGCAGGTTTCTGGGAGTTCCTGCAGGATATCACAGAATAGGAGACAGCATCCTCCCCTGTATCTAATGCAGGTTTCTGGGAGTTCCTGCAGGATCTCACAGAATAAGAGACAGCATCCTCCCCCATATCTAATGCAGGTTTCTGGGAGTTCCTGCAGGATCTCACAGCACAAGAGACAGCATCCTCCCCTGTATCTAATGCAGGTTTCTGGGAGTTCCTGCAGGATCTCACAGAATAAGAGACAGCATCCTCCCCCATATCTAATGCAGGTTTCTGGGAGTTCCTGCAGGATCTCACAGCACAAGAGACAGCATCCTCCCCTGTATCTAATGCAGGTTTCTGGGAGTTCCTGCAGGATCTCACAGCACAAGAGACAGCATCCTCCCCTGTATCTAATGCAGGTTTCTGGGAGTTCCTGCAGGATCTCACAGCACAAGAGACAGCATCCTCCCCTGTATCTAATGCAGGTTTCTGGGAGTTCCTGCAGGATCTCACAGCACAGGAGACAGCATCCTCCCCTGTATCTAATGCAGGTTTCTGGGAGTTCCTGCAGGATCTCACAGCACAGGAGACAGCATCCTCCCCGTATCTAATGCAGGTTTCTGGGAGTTCCTGCAGGATCTCACAGCGCAGGAGACAGCATCCTTCCCTGTATCTAATGCAGGTTTCTGGGGGATTCCTGCAGGATCTCACAGCACAGGAGACAACATCCTCCCCTGTATCTAATGCAGGTTTCTGGGAGTTCCTGCAGGATCTCACAGCACAGGAGACCATGTCCTCCCCTGTATATCTAATGCAGGTTTCTAGGAGTTCCTGCTGGATCTCATAGCACAGGATACAGCGTCCTCCCCTGTATCTTATGCAGGTTTCTTGGACAATCCTGGATGACATATTGTGGCTACCCTGTTAATCCACTTGAATGCACAGAAAGGTTAGCAAATAAAAAAAAAATCCAAAAAGTAAAAAATTTGTAAGATTAGACTTTTTTATTGTACTAAGTTAATAGGTTTTGAGGTCCATATTCAGCCACTGTGCAGCTCAGCTTGGTGCTGAATATACCAGCTCTTCTACAGTTAACTGGATAACTTCAGGGCATATATTTAGCAGAACTGGAGCTAGCCGGATACATATCTGGCTAGCTCAGCTCCTCGCAGTTACACCCCTGGAATGCCCCTTACTTATTCTGCCACATTGTAGCTGGATAAGTTCCCAAACATTAATTGAGCTGGCTAATTTCTGAGTTATGTGGCTAGGATTTAGCTAGTTAGTTATGTTATATACCATCGTTCCAAGAGAAGATCATTTATCCTTGGGTCATTACTTACTTTGCTACAGCGCCTACTTAGTTAAGATACATTTTGGTATTTAGCTGGATAAGAGCGCAAACATTAATTTAGCTGGCTAATTTCTGAGTTATATGTGCAGAAATGCATCACAGACAAAGTGGATCTAATTCTCATCGCTCCAGCATGGCCGAGACAGCCATGGTACACCTATCTCGTTCAACTTTCCATTCTTCTGCCAATTTATTTGGGAAACAATGCAGAACTACTGACACTTGGACATAGAAGATTGAGGTCCTCCAACCATTCAAACGAAGGACTCTGGCACTCACTGGTTAAAGCATCTTATGCTCTAACCCAAATTCCTTTCTGTATTATGTTTTTTAATTACCTTCTGCCTTTACCTTTCTTCCAGCTTTTAAGCTTCCCAAGTTTTTTAGTCCTTGTTAAATGTAACTTTGCCTTATTCACTTCTCTTGTTAATTACTTTTATTTATTGCTTCAGTTATACCCTTGTTTTATGTAAACCGATCCGATATGGTTATTACTATGAAGGTCGGTATAAAAAAGTGTTAAATAAATAAATAAATAAATAAATGGCTAAAAGCTTCTGAATATGGAGCTCAGCTTGACAAGCTTTTGGGTCCTGCAGATCTCTCCGCCAGTAAAGGTATTAAGGACACTCTGCGAGGGCAATGGTTCTGCTCTCTCTGGCGTGTCTTTGTACAGTGCTGTGTACAGACAGCCTACAGAAGTGAGAAACTGATGTAATATCAGTAGCAGCAGATCCTAGGGCTTTCGCCAGGGTAGGGATGGAAGGACCCTACATGAGCTCAGAAACCTTCATTTCCTGGGTCTATCCCGCCTTAATTTCTGAACAAAGACATTAAGAGCAATAATACTCTCTCTCTCTCTCTCTCTCTTTCTCTCGCTCTCTCCCACCACCAGATAGCACTGGGATTTGTGCAGTTTGGCTTTGTAGCCATTTACCTATCGGAGTCCTTTATCCGTGGCTTTATGACAGCGGCAGGGCTGCAGATCCTCATATCGGTACTGAAGTACATCTTTGGCCTGGCCATCCCACCCTACAGCGGGCCACTGGCCATCATCTATGTAAGTGAGCATCACACAGTGACTGCCGTGTAACGTACCTGTCGTTATCCGTGTCATCACTGACACTGGTCAATGTGCACATCTCCTCCAGAAATGGAAGATTATGGACAAGCCACACTGTGGTGGCAGCCATGCAGCTGTGACCTAGATAGGGACCGTCCCGTTATCATTTCCAAATGTTTCCAGTGGAGGAACAGCAGATCCAGGCACATGTGCAACCAACATCACCGACACTCAGAATATTCTCCCTCACTGACAGTTCACTGCTTTGCTCTTCCTTCTTGTTTTCAGACATTTATAGACATCTGTAAAAATCTTCCCAAGACCAACATTGCCTCTCTGGTGTATGCCCTGGTCAGCTGTGTGCTGCTGATTGTGGTGAAGGAGCTCAACGCAAGATACATGCACAAGATCCGCTTCCCGATCCCCATGGAGATCATCATAGTAAGTCCCGGTTCCAGTCGGGGTGCCTGACCTCTGCTCCTAGTGAATCAAGGTGCCCATCGCTCATAGTGAGTCAGGGTGCCAGTCACTTGTAGTGCGTTTGGGTGCCCAGTGCTCCTAGTGAGTCAGGGTGCTCACCGATCCTAGTGAATCAAGGTGCCCATCGCTCATAGTGAGTCAGGGTGCCAGTCGCTTGTAGTGCGTTTGGGTGCCCATCGCTCATAGTGAGTCAAGGTGCTCACCGCTCCTAGTGAATCAAGGTGCCCATCGCTCATAGTGAGTCAGGGTGCCAGTCACTTGTAGTGCGTTTGGGTGCCCAGTGCTCCTAGTGAGTCAGGGTGCTCACCGCTCCTAGTGAATCAAGGTGCCCATCGCTCCTAGTGAGTCAGGGTGCCAGTCGCTTGTAGTGCGTTTGGGTGCCCAGTGCTCCTAGTGAGTCAGGGTGCTCACCAATCCTAGTGAATCAAGGTGCCCATCGCTCATAGTGAGTCAGGGTGCCAGTCACTTGTAGTGCGTTTGGGTGCCCAGTGCTCCTAGTGAGTCAGGGTGCTCACCGCTCCTAGTGAATCAAGGTGCCCATCGCTCATAGTGAGTCAGGGTGCCCATCGCTCATAGTGAGTCAGGGTGCCAGTCGCTTGTAGTGCGTTTGGGTGCCCATCGCTCATAGTGAGTCAGGGTGCTCACCGCTCCTAGTGAATCAAGGTGCCCATCGCTCATAGTGAGTCAGGGTGCCAGTCGCTTGTAGTGCGTTTGGGTGCCCAGTGCTCCTAGTGAGTCAGGGTGCTCACCACTCCTAGTGAATCAAGGTGCCCATCGCTCATAGTGAGTCAGGGTGCCAGTCGCTTGTAGTGCGTTTGGGTGCCCAGTGCTCCTAGTGAGTCAGGGTGCTCACCGATCCTAGTGAATCAAGGTGCCCATCGCTCATAGTGAGTCAGGGTGCCAGTCACTTGTAGTGCGTTTCGGTGCCCATCCCTCATAGTGAGTCAGGGTGCCCATCGCTCATAGTGAGTCAGGGTGCCAGTCGCTTGTAGTGCGTTTGGGTGCCCAGTGCTCCTAGTGAGTCAGGGTGCTCACCACTCCTAGTGAATCAAGGTGCCCATCGCTCAAAGTGAGTCAGGGTGCCAGTCGCTTGTAGTGCGTTTGGGTGCCCAGTGCTCCTAGTGAGTCAGGGTGCTCACCGATCATAGTGAGTCAGGGTGCCAGTCACTTGTAGTGCGTTTGGGTGCCCAGTGCTCCTAGTGAGTCAGGGTGCTCACCGATCCTAGTGAATCAAGGTGCCCATCGCTCATAGTGAGTCAGGGTGCCAGTTGCTTGTAGTGCGTTTGGGTGCCCAGTGCTCCTAGTGAGTCAGGGTGCTCACCGCTCCTAGTGAATCAAGGTGCCCATCGCTCATAGTGAGTCAGGGTGCCAGTCGCTTGTAGTGCGTTTGGGTGCCCAGTGCTCCTAGTGAGTCAGGGTGCTCACCACTCCTAGTGAATCAAGGTGCCCATCGCTCATAGTGAGTCAGGGTGCCAGTCGCTTGTAGTGCGTTTGGGTGCCCAGTGCTCCTAGTGAGTCAGGGTGCTCACCGATCCTAGTGAATCAAGGTGCCCATCGCTCATAGTGAGTCAGGGTGCCAGTCACTTGTAGTGCGTTTCGGTGCCCATCCCTCATAGTGAGTCAGGGTGCCCATCGCTCATAGTGAGTCAGGGTGCCAGTCGCTTGTAGTGCGTTTGGGTGCCCAGTGCTCCTAGTGAGTCAGGGTGCTCACCACTCCTAGTGAATCAAGGTGCCCATCGCTCATAGTGAGTCAGGGTGCCAGTCGCTTGTAGTGCGTTTGGATGCCCAGTGCTCCTAGTGAGTCAGGGTGCTCACTGATCCTAGTGAATCAAGGTGCCCATCGCTCATAGTGAGTCAGGGTGCCAGTCACTTGTAGTGCGTTTGGGTGCCCAGTGCTCCTAGTGAGTCAGGGTGCTCACCGATCCTAGTGAATCAAGGTGCCCATCGCTCATAGTGAGTCAGGGTGCCAGTTGCTTGTAGTGCGTTTGGGTGCCCAGTGCTCCTAGTGAGTCAGGGTGCTCACCGCTCCTAGTGAATCAAGGTGCCCATCGCTCATAGTGAGTCAGGGTGCTCACCGCTCCTAGTGAATCAAGGTGCCCATCGCTCATAGTGAGTCAGGGTGCCAGTCACTTGTAGTGCGTTTGGGTGCCCATCCCTCATAGTGAGTCAGGGTGCTCACCACTCCTAGTGAATCAAGGTGCCCATCCCTCATGGTGAGTCAGGGTGCCAGTCGCTTGTAGTGCGTTTGGGTGCCCAGTGCTCCTAGTGAGTCAGGGTGCCAGTCACTTGTAGTGCGTTTGGGTGCCCATCGCTCATAGTGAGTCAGGGTGCTCACCGATCCTAGTGAATCAAGGTGCCCATCGCTCATAGTGAGTCAGGGTGCCAGTCACTTGTAGTGCGTTTGGGTGCCCATCGCTCATAGTGAGTCAGGGTGCTCACCGATCCTAGTGAATCAAGGTGCCCATCGCTCATAGTGAGTCAGGGTGCTCACCGATCCTAGTGAATCAAGGTGCCCATCGCTCATAGTGAGTCAGGGTGCCAGTCACTTGTAGTGCGTTTGGGTGCCCATCGCTCATAGTGAGTCAGGGTGCTCACCGATCCTAGTGAATCAAGGTGCCCATCGCTCATAGTGAGTCAGGGTGCTCACCGATCCTAGTGAATCAAGGTGCCCATCGCTCATAGTGAGTCAGGGTGCCAGTCGCTTGAGATGAGTTAGGCTGCCCACCACTCGTAGTGAGTCACTGTGCCCATTTTTCATGGTAAGTTACAAGGCAGCATCATGCTGGTCCAGCTTTTACAGGGGAAACAGCCCTCCCACCCCTGTGGACACATGAAGCCTGCCAACGTCCGGCAGAGCTGATCTATCCCTGCTGTGGGGTTTTTGTGTGGTGAAGCATTATGCAGTGGTACCTTAGAGCAGTTCAAATCCTGAACTGCTCTGTTCTCTGTAAACCGACGAGATGTTCCCAACGTTCGTCGGTATATAAAAGATATTAAATAAATAAATCCTGGCTACGTCAGCCTCCACTCTATTCTAAAGTACCTGCCATGGATGGAGGGTTTTGCTTCTCAAATGAACTAGGTCTGGGCTTTCTCCTTTCAGGTCATTATTGCCACAGCTATTTCTGGTAGTCTGAACATGCCGGAAAGCTTCCATATGGATGTTGTGGGACAGATTCCACTGGGGTAAGTACTCCCAGCACTGGGGTAAGAGGAATAGCAGGGGTGCAAAATCAATCAACAAGTCCCTTGTTGAAGGGACTTGTCCTGAAAATGAGACCCTCCTAGGGTTGACTGTGTTAGACTTATCGGTGGCTTGCAGCTCACCTGTGCCCAGTTGACTGGTTAAGGTGCAGAATGCAGGTCCTATCTCTTGACTCTAGAGGCACTGATAGCAGTATGGAAGCCACGACCATCGCTGTGCTGCTGAGAGCTGGCACAGCAGTAATTGCTGCCTTGTTGCACCCCAGGGGAGGCTGCTCTCTCAGTAGTGTTGGGACTGGTCTTTGCGAAGTGGCCATCTGTGCTTTTCTTCCTCATGCCTGTCTCTTGGTTACAGCTTTCCTGCTCCCACTCTTCCAGAGGTGAACCAGTGGTCGCACATGGTGGGCACTGCTTTTTCCCTGGCCATTGTTGGCTATGTGATCAACCTCGCCATGGGCAGAACTCTTGGGGCCAAACACGGTTACGATGTGGATGCCAACCAGGTAATATATCCCTGGGATGGACAGGAAAAAGGTATCAGGTAGCTTTCCCAAAAGCAGAGTTCATGGGACCCTATTGAGCTGCAAGAGCTCCGTGCACATTAAGAAAGAAAAGGCAGGAGAACACCCTGGTACTGCTTTGGGCACTCAGTGAACACAGTTAGCAACGTGGCACCTGGCGTCTTGTTGCCTTGCCTTGAGCGAAACATGGTGGGCTGGGCAGAGCAGCAGTGCCTTTTGTAAGTAAGGAGGGCTAATGGCCTTACTGCCAGCCTGGTTGCTGACCTGGGCAGGGTTTGCTCTCGCTGAAGCTCTTTCTCTGCTTGCAGGAAATGTTGGCCTTGGGTTGCAGTAATTTCTTTGGTTCCTTCTTCTGCATCCACGTCATCTGCTGTGCTCTGTCTGTCACTCTGGCCGTGGACGGAGCCGGGGGGAAATCTCAGGTGAGTGACGGGGCCTGGGGGAACTCCTGTTTGCATCCTGACACCTTGTCCTCCAGCCTGACCGCTTGTTTCTATTCCTGCTGAAAATTTGGCTCAGGGAGAGAGAGTAGATGAGGGAGACTGAACATCAGATGCGTCTCTGGTGTTGATCCTGGTCACAGTTAATAAGGATTTCAATATGGAGAGAGTCTGCAGAGCCATCTCATGAATGAGTTACAATGAAGGGACTCTGATGAGCACCAGACCGGCGGATAAATTAAAATAGAACTGTATTTATTAATAATGCTCAACAAGCTGCTCTGGCTAATTCTGCCTGCTACTGGCCGATGCAAGGCCAGGCCCATGATGAGCTACTTTTGTCCATGGTGACGGTTTGTCCCGTTAGGTGTCTTCACTTTGTCTCCCAGTACCCGAGCCTCTACAGCACACTCCTATGTGCTGCTCGATCTGCAAGAGCATTAATTAGAAGCTTCTACCTTTTCAGATTGCCAGTTTCTTTGTGATGATGGTGGTGATGGTCACTATGCTGGCGCTGGGAACGTACCTCAATCCTCTCCCAAAGGTAACTTATTTTAATAAAGCAGTCCTCAAACAAGACACAATTAGTTCACGAAGACTGCATACAGTGCCATACCTGCAGCAGCTCAGCTCTGTGCACAGCGGTCGCGCACTGCACCGTTACCTAATTGTTTCCCCTTTGTATCTGTTGTAGTCAGTCCTGGGGGCACTGATTGCTGTGAACCTGAAGAATTCACTGAAGCAGCTCTCGGACCCCTTCTATTTGTGGAGGAAAAGCAAGCTGGACTGTGTGAGTTCCAGTGCTGCAGTCTGATTGGCTACAGAGGTGGCCCTGATGGCCAATAGGAGCACTGTTAGGTCTCAGAGCGATGGCACCACACATACAGGCCACTACAGTAAACTGCGCGGGAGAGGCGGCGCGCCGAGGCCGGAGCTCCCCATTCACTATTTAAATGAGGGCCCGCGCTAATAAGGAGGCGCAAGGGACACTAGCGCGTCCCTAGCGCCTCCTTATTGGCGGAAGCGGTGACTGTCAGCAGGTCTGACAGCCGACGCTTAATTTTACCCACGTCGGTTGTCGAACCCGCTGACAGCCACGGGTTCGGAACACGGACGCCGGCAAAATTGATCGTCCGTGTTTTTTTTAAATAAGATTTTCATTCTTTTTATTTTTGGGTCCTCTGACTTAATATCGCTATGAGGTTGCACAGAAAAGCAGTTTTTTCTGCTTTTCTGTGCACTAGCCCGGTGCCGTCTGAAATTAACTCCTGCCGCACATTTTGCTTTCTGTATTGCGGGTGAATACCTAATAGGCTCATTAACGTGCATTTGCATGTGATGAGCGCTGTTAGTTTCGGGGGGGTTGGCCGCGCGTTTTCCACGCACTATTACTGTATAAGGGGTGATAATAGCGCATCAAAAACACGCGTCCAAACGGGGGCTAACGGTGTGCTTGGCCTGATAGAAAGTAATCTCTCTGCTCCCATCATGCAGGGGGCTTTACTGCCCTTGCAGCCCTTCCTCAGGATGATGGTAGAGGGCCTGCTCCTTTCCCGCATGCCCGAGGAGGCTGCTAATGGCAGTCCAAGTGGATCCTCTTGGCTAAGTGCTCCCACGTTGGGGCCCTGAGGCACACGGGTGCTGGGGGAGAAGCACAGTGTCTGCAGGAAAGCCGTACCTGGCAGGGTCTGAGTGTAATTCTCCACCACCTGACCCTTTGCCTTGTGTCAGGATCTCAAAGCTCCCATTATTAGCTGGGACTTGTAAATCAGCAAAGTGATTACTGTTAATATGCTCGCTGATGGAACCTGTGCCCTCTTCCTGGAGACAGACAAAGGGCAAAATACTTAAAAGGGGCAGTGCTGCTATTGTCTCTGGTGACAGAGACAGTCTCCCTCCTGGCTACATCATCACTTGCCTCCAGAGACTTCAGTGGTATCAGTCTGATCCTCTCCAGCAGGTGTTAGACCTGGAGCAGCCATCAGCCCCTTCTGATCCTGTGCTCTCTGATCCTTCCTTGCAGTGTGTCTGGCTGGTAAGCTTCTTGTCTGCCTTTATTCTGGGACTGCCCTACGGACTGGCCGTTGGCGTGGGATTCTCCGTCCTGGTCGTGGTCTTCCATACCCAGTTGTAAGTAAAGTGCAGTTGGTTCCTCTGTGTACTGAATGTTACTAGACAGGGTCCTCTACCTTCACTTCCCTGCCCCCGCCAGGTGAGAAGCTCTCAGGTGAGGTGTCTGATGCTGATCCGTGTCCCACAGAGAATGCAGGACCATAGCAAAAGAACCTTTAACTGCTCCTTTTTAAATGAGGACAGGATCTGCAGTAAGGTCATTGGTAGAGAGCATTGGCTTTGGAGAGGAATTTAGCGGGACTGTCCCGACTACAAACTGAAAAGCAGGATGTCTTAACTCAGATACCAATGTCTCCCTTTTGTTTCTTAGTCGGAATGGCTCTGCCCTGGCACAGGTCGCTTCCACGGACATTTACAAGAATCCTAAAGTCTACAGCAAGGTATGTGCCCGGTGCCGTGGACTCTGGTCCTCATACTCTAAACCAGGCTTTGCACTAGAGCTTCACGTTCTCCTTCACTCCTCGATGCAGTGCTCAATAGTCTGAATCTAATCTTCACTCGTTTCTTCCATGCACCTCTAAGTTATTTTACTGTACTACGTTCTGTGATCCGGATCTTCTCTTCCAGCTTTCTATCTGTCTGTCTGTCTGATTTGAAGCCCTGCCGTAGAGCCTGCTCACTGCTTAAGTGTGCACTTCCGCACTGCTCCAGGAGCTCTGGTGTCTAGGAACAGGATGCCAGTTTGGGTTCCAGCAGCGGTTTTGGCAGAGATGGAGGGCATTGATCTCCCCTTACATTGTTCCAAGTTAGTGACCTCCCATGTCTACCCCACATCCCTTTTGTCTGTTTCAGACCCAAGACATCGAGGGTATAAAGATTGTCACTTACTGCTCTCCTCTCTACTTCGCCAACTCGGAGATATTCTGCCAGAAGGTCATTCAGAAGGTAAAACCTCGCCCTCAGTGCAGGAGAGAAGTCAAGGCCCAGTCACATTGCACTTCGTCCCCTCATAGGTGCAAAGAACGAGATCAGAGCTCCAGGAAGAAGGGTACCTCTGGTTTCCATGGTGTTGCTTCCAACTTTGGAATGATTCTGAAGCACCAGGATGGACCAGGAGTAGAACTATAGAAACGAGATGGCAGAAAAAGACCAGTTGTCCTGTCTAGTCTGCCATCCTCACCAAGTGCTCAGCTCTGCCATCAGCTTTAGATTCAGATAAGTGCATTGCCAGGGCAAGTTTACATGCATTGCCTGAGTAACATACAGAGTGATTAAAATAAAAGGGGAAAACAGACAGGAAAGATTGCAGAATGGTAATAAGTCCTGTAAGGTTACAGGCTGAAGAGATCCTCTGTGCTAAGCACAGTTTAAAGCTGATGCTATGAGGATGCTCCCACGAGTCCTCCCTCCTCTCTCCTTCCCAGACAGGACTGGATCCCAGCAAAATCTACTTAGCAAAAAGAAAGTACCTGAAGAAACAGGATAAAGGCGAGCCTGTCCAGAAGCAGCGGGGATCCCTCTTCCTGAAAAACAAGGTAACAAGAAACTGATTTCATACTCATGCAAGAGCTGTGTGATGGGGCAGCCTTACTGATTTTAACTATTTCCTTAATAAATGAAATTCATAAAGTCTCTTTTCTACTGTATGTTTGTCCTAATTAAGACTCTACTGAGCAGGGACTGTCTCGTATATGTTTTTGTACTGCGATGGATACATAAAGTAGTGCTATAGATATGATAAGTAGTAGTATCATTTCTTATTCTTAGAGCCAAAACTGAGGTGCAATGGCAAAGCTGTGCGGGTGAAGCTCTAAGTACAGGGAGTGCTGCAAGGCAGAAATGAGGAGCATTGGAGAACTGTATATGGGGGGTCTCAGTACTGGAATAGCAGGGGGTGCTGCAGGGCAGGAGTGAGGTGCATTGGCAGAGCTGTGTGTGTGAGGGTCTCAGTGTGGAATAGCAGGGGGTGCTGCAGGGCAGGAGTGAGGTGCATTGGCAGAGCTGTGTGTGTGAGGGTCTCAGTACTGGAATAGCAGGGGGTGCTGCAGGGCAGGAGTGAGGTGCATTGGCAGAGCTGTGTGAGGGTCTCAGTACTGGAATAGCAGGGGGTGCTGCAAGGCAGAAATGAGGAGCATTGGAGAACTGTATATGGGGGGTCTCAGTACTGGAATAGCAGGGGGTGCTGCAGAGCAGGAGTGAGGTGCATGGGCAGAGCTGTGTGTGAGGGTCTCAGTACTGGAATAGCAGAGGGTGCTGCAGGGCAGGAGTGAGGTGCATTGGCAGAGCTGTGTGTGAGGGTCTCAGTACTGGAATAGCAGGAGGTGCTGCAGGGCAGGAGTGAGGTGCATGGGCAGAGCTGTGTGTGAGGGTCTCAGTGTGGAATAGCAGCGGGTGCTGCAGGGCAGGAGTGAGGTGCATTGGCAGAGCTGTGTGAGGGTCTCAGTGTGGAATAGCAGGGGGTGCTGCAGGGCAGGAGTGAGATGCACGGCAGTGCTGATCTTGTGCTGTGCTTTGTTTGGCAGACTGTGTCCTTACAAGAACTGCAGCAGGATTTTGAAGGCGCAGCAGCGACAGACTCAAACAATAATACCACTGGCCCTGCTAGCGTGTCCTACATCACGGTGAGCCCACCCACTGGAAGTCCCAGGCAGGACGGCACATCCAGCACAATCACTACTGAGCCAATGGACCCCATCCTTACTGCTCCACCTCTCATTGATGTTCACAGTATTATCTTAGACATGAGTGGAGTGTGCTTTGTGGATCTGATGGGTATCAAAGCCCTGAGCAAGGTAGGCAGCTACAGCACCATCTGCACATATGTGGACTTTACAGAATCCCTCCTCCTAAGCTGGACGCATCAGTGGTAATGCTTTCCTCTCTTTCTCTAGCTGAGCTCCAGTTACCAGAAGATTGGGGTGAATTTCTTCCTTGCCAATGTACAAGGTAAGGTGAGCCAGGGCTCAGCATGTGACTGGCACAATCCTGTGGTGCAATGGTGCTCCTTCCAACACATTGCACCGGGGCTGATCCTACCTTCCAGTATTTACAGCTCTTTGGTTTCTTCCCTTTCTAAACCGCACGTCATAAAATACCCAAGGCAATCTGCAACACAATCAAACATAAACCATTAAAACCCGCACTGGTTGTATCAGAGTCTGTGGGAGGAGGATGTGGATGTTACTGGGATGCCTGATGTTCTGTTTTAGTCTTATCTTTTCTTTTCTTTCTTCTCCCCCCGCAGCTCAGGTCTACCACGATATTGAGGCTGGAGGGGTCTTTGCGGATGGAGGGCTAGATAGAAGTGACCTCTTCCTCACTGTCCATGATGCTGTGTTATTTGCATTGGCAAATGCCAAAAGGACAATGCAGTGGTCTGGAGCGGAGAAGGTAAGGGTCCCACCCCACATCTGCCAGAGCTCACCAACAGCCACACATGCACTCTGTCCTCATCTGAGCGGGCCAAACGGTTTTCTGCTCTGCGAGGTCCATGGAAGACACAGGGCATCTCCCCAACCAGTACACTGGCGCCAGCTGGATCCACATTCATTCATCCAGCTGTTGATGAGCTCCTGCTTTTTGATTGTAGGGCCTGGCAGATATGGAGTCCCTGGAGGGAGACAGCGGAGACTATCAGAACCTGGAAGAGGTGAGAGAGAGCTGCAAGTGATGAGAACGTTAGCAGGTCCTAAGCAATGTGAGACTGAGCATAGCTTAGTGAGGACAACCCAGAGAATATCAGCTGCTGTCACCCAGACATCACAGAAACCTTAGGCATTGCGTTAGGCTTCCTAAATGAGTTTTCTGTGGAAAATGTGGCTCTCTGAGCTGTAACCTCTGGCTCTTGTCAGAGACTCTTGCACTGGGCTCCACGCACAGCTCAGCTGCTTCTTGTCTGGTCCTGCTTACAGTGCTTCATTTTTTGCTCCCTCCCCTCCCCAGAACTATGACTGCACCATGCATTGGCGTAGATGGGGAGAACATGGGGTAGGGGGAACCCCTAAATCGCCACCATCACTACTGCCAATATGAGCTTCCTAGTCTCCCCAAACTCTGCAGACAACGTATGCCTATGGCACCCTGGTACACTGGCCTCCAGCTGACAATTTTTTGTTGTTCCTTGTTGCTGTATCCTTAAAAGCTTTCTCCCAATCCTTATTCATTAAAGCCCTGTCCAGGCTCCACCGTGAATCTCAGATCCTGAGCCGTTTTCTCTGTATCTTCTCTACTGGCCACAATCTGAGCCCCAGCAGTATCCCGAGATCAAGCACATTCTGGTCCCCTCTGTCCAGCTGCGGGGGAGGATGTGGCACTAATCCTTCCCATCTCTTCTTCTGCTTAGGCAATGTTCGGAAGCATGTTCCAGACGGAAACACTGACGGCTCTATGACCTGAGGAACCCCCACAGCATCCACAGGGAGGAGGTGCACATGAGCTAGGGTAGCTGGAACAGAGACCTCGACCTTTGCACCCCACGATGTCCAGCCAAGGAGCACACCAGGCGTAAAGCATGCCTCGCCGGCTGAAGGACCTCCAGGAGAGGCTCCTGCAGGAACCAGGACTGATGCTGCTAAAAAGCTGCAGTGTGATTGGCTGAGGGTTAGTTTGGTGAAGCAGTTTTGAGTGGCCCATAGAGTAGCATCGTCCAGAAAGGGAAACTGCCCGGGTAGTGTGGAGTGTGCAGGTTCACACTGGGTGGCTGAGGGCGGGTAAATCCTGACAATGCGCCCTGTTTACCTCCCCCATCCTTCACACACGCCTGGACCACTGCCACACAATCCGTACTGGGTGAAAGCATGCACAGACCACAGGGGTAGTTTAGCATCCCTGCAACCAGGTCAGAGCACTGGGGTAATGTCCAAGAAAGTGACCAAGCTGTGAGATGGGGCAGCAGGCCCTCAGACTGCTAGTGTTCGGCTCCTTCGGAGAGCAGGGACGGCAGAGTTCATTTGCCACAGCAGTGCCATACTACATCTTCAGACACAGCATCACAAAGAGGGAGAAGTGATTCCCCAGTGTGATTAGCCTTAGCCAATCAGACTGCTCCTTTCATCAACCAGGGCAATAAAGTCATTTCTCTCTTGCCATAATAATAATTAGTCATGTGATGGCTTAACACAGAGTACGGATTGCTTTATCTGCAAAGCTGCCTCCTTCTGTACACACATGCCCAGGTCACCTGTTGTACAATCTGAGCTCAGCTCCTGCTGTGCTGCTGAGAAGGTGAAAGCTGGTAGCAGGCAGCAGATGCTATGAGTGCATTCCCTCTGGTCCAAGCCTTGCTTGCTCTGTTGTGTACCTTTTGACACCCCGGGCAGCCAGCAACCACCACTGGGCTAACTCTGGGTCATGATAGGACTTTGCACCAGTCCTGCATGTCTAACTCCCAGATGACTGCAGCAAAGAGAAAACTGCAGTCCATATTGGAGTCTGTGAAAACCAGGACTGAATGCAGATCACTTACTGCTGGCACAGAGTTAGGGTGGCAGCATCAGAAACATTTAATGGGGAGAAGCAGCTCCATGATTTTATTGGCACCTTGAAAAAATGCAGAGGTCTTTAATCCAGAACCACCGCAGTTTTGAGAATTTCGCTGCCTTTTGACATCTGAAGCAGGAAGCTCCTGGACTATAACAGCTTTCTTGCTGGTCCTATAAATTGGTCTTCCAGTGGGCAATTTTTTAAATCCTAGCATTGCTTCCTTTAAAACAATTCAGGGGCTGGCCGGCACAAATAAAGCACAGATGGAGAACTCACCATGAAATGCTTGTGCATGGCTTGCTGGCCCCGCTCCTCTTCCCTGGCCCTGCACCCTCTCAGCACAGATATTTTAGTCACAGAAGGGAGCTGTCGGTGTTACCAGGACACAGAGATGTCATGTTGTTCCAAATATTAAATGGAGATTATTTCATGCAGAAAGATTTCAGAGCAAAGTAGCATAAAACATCACAAGAAAAGAAATGGTTATAGTGTGAGATAAGAAAGTTTACAATTTGAATTTATTGTTTTAGATCCTTCTCCTGTTTGGTTTTTCCTCTTAGTTTCCTGTGTTCTCTCTCTTTCTGCGTTTATTTTTTCTTCGCTCTGAAAGAAAATGTACGGAGCCTGTGTCCCCCTTCCCCGTTGAGTAGCAGGTGAACGGAACCTGCCACCCACTGAAGTACTAAGGCATTAAGCCCCAGGGCAGGACCCGGGTGTGATGCCCAGCTGCCACCCTCAGATAAGGAGGAAAGCACACGTACTCTGGCACTTGATTTCTATGAAAGTCACCGTCACCAGGGCTGAATCTTTCTGACAGATGAAACACAGATCTGGCTTCAGTGCAGCAGAAACTGAGAGCAGTTTGTACCCTGACGCAGGGAGGTGCTTTGTCATTTTAATGTTCCGAGTACACTGGGGTGAGGCGGGTATCTGCTGAGCTCCTATTTGCACACATTGCATTACACCGTTTGATGTGCCAAATGTTAGTGGCTGTACTGCTGCTGGAGAAAGCGGACAGCATTGCTTGCAGGCCGTGATACCAATTGGATGAAAGGAAGCATGATCTGGAGCTGAGGAGTTACACAGTCTTTCCAGACCACCTTGTTCACCAATAATTTAGCACAGTGATGCATTTGGATCCCAGTTTAACGGCCCATCAGTGACAACTACGGTCCCCCATATTCCAAAGGTGGATAGGATATCTCGACCGTTGTTTGATGGACTTCTCCCCCCCAAAGAGAGACTCTAGGAAGGCCCTGGGACTGAGCCTTGAAATGCTCTCTGACCTTATGAACAGATTGCAAAGGAAGCATGGTATCTCTGGCACTCCATGTCCACGCAGTCTGCTTCTCAGTGCACAGCTGGAAAGAAGCCCAGACCGAGTATGTGCGTATGTCAATCGCACACAGTGCTGGTATCACCATGCCATGTTTGAATGTTCTATGTTGCAACTGCAGAAAATGCAATCAATTGGAATTTGTGTAATTTATTTATTGTAATATTTTGTGCAACTGCTGGAAATAAATTATGTATCCAAGATGAACATTGTTTTGTTTCATGGGTGAGAGAGGAAGCAAGAGGTTTAGGGGTACACAATGCCAGGACTGCTGAACTCAGTTTATAAAATACAGATTTCAAGAGGATGGCTGTGGGACCTTAGGAGCACTAGTCCAGCCGAAAGTATCAACAGACCAAAGTGCCTGCTTCCCTACAGAAATGCATGAAAGTCACAGCCCGGCAGCACATATACAGCCAGGTTTAAACACATGTGATGTGTAGGCACTTTCCAGTTCAGTTTTCAGATTAATTTTCCCTGAGAATGTATCGGGTTTTATTATAAGCGACCAAAAGGCAGAAAATTAGTTGAAAAATAAGGCTCCTTTTTTCTGCCAATGATTTTCTCCGGTTTTTCTTGGTTATAAACACTGATAAATTCGCGGGGAATATAGAATCTGAAAAGGAGGTTCTCTAGACGTGTGATACAAACGCATGGCAATTTTCTGCAAAGGCAGGAGCTCTGCTTGCAAATAGGGAGCTTCCTTTTCAGTTTTTATTTTATTTTCCCCGATAATTTATCGGTTTTTATTATAACCAAGAAAAATCATTGGCAGAAAAAAGGAGCCTTATCTGTCAACTAATTTTCTGCCGTTTGATCAGGTTTAATAAACCCCGATACATTGTTAGGGAAAATAAACTACAAACCGTACAGGAGGGTTCCTACTTACAAACGAAGCCAAGATTCGGGGTGAGAGGTGGAGGACGAACCCGATGCCTGGACGCCATCAGGAAAGAGCTGTAGTGTTGATACCAAATTCTTTTCAGATTCATAGTCATCACCTGTTCTGCCTTTTCGGTACAATACAGTCATGGGGAGAAGGAGCAGATTGCACTGGGAAAACAAACAAGGCCTAGCAGTCCCCAGGCTGGACCTTGTACCCCGCAGCTCAGATTGGCAAGGACACCTTTCTGCGCTGCACCGACACGTCCGAGAAACTACAAGCCCCAGCAGGCCGTTCGCAGAGGGTGCTGCTGTGATTGGCTGGCTGCGGGGCGGTGAGGCCAGGGATTGGTGGAAGGCGCTCCCGCTGCCAGTGCAGATGGCTCGCGGTGGGGCGGCCGGGCTGGCCGGCTTCGGCCTCGGGCTCGCCTTGTTCGTGTTCACGGTGCCGCTGCTGCTGAGGAGCTGCCGCTTTTCCGAGCCGCAGGCGGAGGGGGCCCGGCGCCGGCCGGTGGGATTCAGCGCCCAGGAGAAGGAGCAGCTGCGCGAGGCGCTGCGAGGTGACCGAGCCGGGGCGCGGGCGCAGGCGCACGTCCTTCCTGCTGCTGCTGCTGCGTCCTCCTTCCCCGTTTGTAAACTGCGCACGTATGAAGGGGAGGGGGGTGCGGCTTCCTTTAGGGGCCCCTCTTCGCTGTATTCCTGCTTTGCTTGTGTCAGTGTGGGACACAAAATAGGGCAGTGTTTAACGCGCAGAAGTAAAACAGAAATTGCCCACTTTATGTAATCTTTTTGTTTAAATGCTACCTGAACTGTCTGAAACCGAAGAAACCTTCTGCTGTAAAAAGAACAGAAAATTCAGCATCATGGACTCCGCTTGTGTCCTTGAGTGGGGTTTATGGACTTAAGATTATAGGTCCCCCTAATACTGTGTCATCTGCCTGGCCAGGTGAGGATATTTAATACACACAGGAGGCTCGAGTTCAGATCTTTCCTCGTTTCTGCCACTGACACTCATGACCTTGGCCAAGTCCCTTCACTTCCCATCATCTTAAGTACCCACATAACAAAGTGTGGTTTTTGTTTGTTTTAACAACCTGCTTTTCAGTTGTTAGGGATAATTCGGAAATCATTAGCTTCGGTGATTTTTTACATATAGGCACATGGGCTACGTTTGCTTTTATTGGAACCTCTCTGTTGGGATGCCCTAACTCTCCTGTTTCATTAGTATCCTTCAAGGATACATTTCTCCTACCCATGCACCTCTGAGCGACTGTCGGCTTTCCCCCTTGTTCTCGTTTAAAAGCTGCTCTATCTCCTTTTTGAAAGTTAGTGCCAGCAGCTTGGTTGCACTCTGGTTAAGGTGAAGCCCATCCTTTTGGACACAGAAATTCAGTCTACTAGCAAACCAGAGGTTAAAGGTTAAACGAACAAAACGTATTGAACAATTTATGTACGTTTCCTTAAATATATACATACATTTTTGTGGATTACATAAGGTTACACCCACACTGACCCCCAGGCAGCTCCCCATTCATTCTCACACCGCTCCCTCCCCATCCCCCAGGTATGCACACATTCATTCTCACACACACACAGAAACCCCCAGGCAGGCACCAATTTATTCTCACACACTCACATACACCACACACAGGCAGGCACCTGTTCTCACACAGACAGCCCCAGGAAGACACCCATTCATTCTCATACACAGATACAGCCTCAGGCAGGCACCCATACATTCACACACCGCTCCCTCCCCCGCCCAGGCATGCACACATTCATTCTCACACAAACACACACACACAGACCCCCAGGCAGCTCCCCATTCATTCTCACACCGCTCCCTCCCCATCCCCCAGGTATGCACACATTCATTCTCACACACACAGACCCCCAGGCAGGCACCAATTTATTCACACACACACACATGCAGGCACCTATTCTCACACATACAAACCCCAGGAAGACACCCATTCATTCTCATACACAGATACAGCCTCAGGCAGGCACCCATGCATTCACATACACTGACCCCCAGGCAGACTCCCATTCATACACTTGCACACACTGAAGGCCTCTGCTGCTGCTGTCACTGCTGCCATGTGGATATTTGGGGAGGTGCTGATTGCTGCTACTGGCACTGAAGCCCATTCTGGTGCCTCCTCTGTGCAGGCACCGCAGTATTAAATACTTGTGGGCTTCCACTTCCTCCATGCCGATTTCGTACATTGCAAGATCAGCAGAGAGAAAGTGCTACTCTTGCACATTCCCAAAGATAACATGTGCCAAGCACTAAAAAGTAATTTTTTTTTACCTTTGCTGTCTGATCTTAGTTTTCTAATCAGCTGGTCACAGGCTTTTTTTTCCACCTTCCCTTTCTTGTTTTTTTGCCAATTCCTTTTACGGGGTCTTAAGAACATAAGAAATTGCCAGGCTGGGTCAGACCAAGGGTCCAACAAGCCCAGCATCCTGTTTCCAACAGAGGCCAAACCAGACCACAAGAACCTGGCAAGTACCCAAACACTAAGAAGATCCCATGCTCCTGATGCAATTAATAGCAGTGGCTATTCCCTAAGTAAACTTGATTAATAGCCGTTAATGGACTTCTCCTCCAAGAACTTATCCAAACCTTTTTTGAACCCAGCTACACTAACTGCACTGACCACATCCTCTGGCAACAAATTCCAGAGCTTTATTGTGCGTTGAGTGAAAAAGAATTTTCTCTGATTAGTCTTAAATGTGCCACATGCTAACTTCATGGAGTGCCCCCTAGTCCTTCTATTATCTAAAAGAATAAATAACCGAGTCACATCTACCCATTCTAGACCTCTCATGATTTTAAAACACCTCTGTCATATCCTCCCTCAGCCGTCTCTTCTCCAAGCTGAACAGCCCTAACTTCTTCAGCCTTTCCTCATAGTAGAGCTGTTCCATCCCCTTTATCATTTTGGTTGCCCTTCTCTGTACCTTCTCCATCGCAACTATATTCTTTGTGAGATGCGGCGACCAGAACTGTACACAGTATTCAAGGTGCGGTCTCACCATGGAGCGATACAGAGGCATTATGACATTTTCCGTATTAACCATTCCCTTCCTAATAATTCCTAACATTCTGTTTGCTTTTTTGACTGCTGCAGCACACTGAGCCGACGATTTTAAAGTATTATCCACTATGATGCCTAGATCTCTTTCCTGGGTGGTAGCACCTAATATGGAACCTAACATCGTGTAACTACAGCAAGGGTTATTTTTCCCTATATGCATCACCTTGCACTTATCCACATTAAATTTCATCTGCCATTTGGATGCCCAATCTTCCAGTCTCACAAGGTCCTCCTGTAATGTATCACAATCCATTTGTGATTTAACTACTCTGAATAATTTTGTATCATCTCTCCATCTGTCTTCTTCCCTCAAACACACAGTCAGGTTCTCATTCTCACAGTGGCCCCACTACCGGGTTTCCTCCTCTTCTTGGATCACCGCGACGTGGGATCCGTGGCAGCCCATTAATGCTGCTCTTCTTCTGTACACGGCAGATGCTCCTCCTCCTTCCTGCCCACGCGGCTCCAGCAACGTTTTTCTTCCGGGGCTGCGCATGCAGGAAGGAGGAGGAGTGAACGTGACCCTTTTCTTCGGGCCGTGGTGAGGTAAAGCTCCACCAGGACCCCGCCAATCTTCCTGCTGTAGTTCCCTGCTTCCCCTGGTCCTGCTGCTATGTGGACCGGGTGACACCTTCACTCTGCAGGCGACACACAGTTTGGAAAGCTGTGCTCTATCCTCTGGGGATCCCCATGCCCTATTGAATTCCATCGCTGTTCTTGTCTTCACCTCTTTTTTCAGGAGTTATTCCATGTGAAGGAATATTTTCTGACATTCCTGAGTCTCGTCCTTTGCAGTTTCATAGCTTGACCTCCGTGTTCTTCAACATCTTTTCCATTTGAAAAAGTTAGATGTTTATGCCTGATTAAAACCTTTCAGGTATCTCCCCTGCACCTCCTCTCGTCCAGGGTGTACATATTTAGATCCTTCAATCTCTCCTCGTAGATCTTCTGATACAGACTCCCCCACAAGTTTGCTCGCCCTTTTCTGGACCGCCTTCATCCTATCCCTATCCTTTTTGGGATATTGAATCCAGGTAAGGCCTCACCGAGGACCTGTACAGGGGCATCATCACCTCCTTTTTCTTATTGGTTATTTCTCTCTCAGTGCAGCCCAGCGATCTTCTGGCCTTAGCATTGCCTTGTTACATTGCTTTACTGCCTTCAGGTCGTTTCTCCCCAGTCCGTGCCCCATCCTGTACAGCATCTTTGAATTTTTGCTTCCCAAATGCACAATTCTGCACTTCTAGGCTTTGAATCTCTTCGGCCGCTGCTCAAGCTTTTTCAGTTCACTTTTCATTCTCCTTCAGGTTTTCCATGCTGCTGCAGATCTTAGTCATTCACAAAAAGACAAACTTTTTCTTCTAATCCTTCCATTAAATCGCTCACAAAGATATTGAATGGATCCGGCTCCTAAACCAATTGCTGAGGCACTCCCCTTATCACTCTTCCCTCCTCAGAGTAGGTTCCATTTTCCACCACTCGCTGTCGTCTGTCCGTCAGCCACTCTGTAATCCTTTACCTTGGGATCCACTCCCAGGCGTTTAATTTAACTCATGACACTCCTATGCAGGACAGAGCTTTGCTGATGTCCAGATAAATCACATCAAGTGCTCATCCTTGATATAATTCCCTGATCTTACTGTAAAGCAATTAGTTGGGAGGGATTATCAAGGTGCGTGTGGCCTGATAGCCAGAATACTGGATTTTGCATCAGGGAAGACCAGGGACATAAGTTTAAATCTTCCTTCTGCCACTGACCATCTACCCTACAGGCCGATACAGTACAGTGCGCTCCGGCGGAGTGCACTGTTAACCCGCGAGTGGACGCGCATTTTCCCTTACCCCTTATTCAGTAAGGAGCGGAAAACACACGTCCAACCCGCCAAACCTAATAGCGCCCTCAACATGCAAATGCATGTTGAAGACCCTATTAGGTATTCCCTCGCGATTCAGTAAGTAAAATGTGCAGCCAAGCCACACATTTTACTTTCAGAAATTAGTGCATATCCAAAGGCAGGCGCTAATTTCTCCAGGCACCAGGAAAGTGCTCAGAAAAGCAGTAAAAACTGCTTTTCTGTGCACCCTCTGACTTAATATCATGACGATATTAAGTTGGAGGTCCCGAAGGGTAAAAAAAGTAAAAAAAAAAATTTTGAAGTCGGCCGGTGGCTGTCGGGTCGAAAACCGGACGCTCAATTTTTGCCGCCGTCCGGTTTCCGAGCCCATGGCTATCAGTGGGCTCGAGAACCGACGCCGGCAAAATTGAGCATCGGCTGTCAAACCCGCTGACAGCCGCCGCTCCGGGGCAAAAGGAGTGTCCCTAGCGCCTCCTTTTGCCCGTTTCTACCGCCGGACCTAATTTAAATACTGAATCACGCGCACAGGTGAGTGGGCGTTTGCCCACTCTCCCGCGGCCTTTACTGAATCGGCCCGCTAGTGAGTTTGGGCAAACGGAATGGTTTTTCTAGTCCTTGATAAACAGATGCATGGCTTAGGGTGCAGCGCCATCTGCTGCTTAGGATGCTGAAGAACAGGCATCTGCAGTGACAGGGAGCATATAAAGCACAGAGCCCTCCAGTTCTTCTTTCATACTATTTCATATAGGATGCACTGTCTTTTGCTCCCACACCATTAACAATGACAGAAAGGCACTGACTAAAATAAGCAGCGCTGTCCCTGCTCTGCACCCCTCATGCATTTGATTCAAAGAAAGGGTGGATGCTTGTGACATACACAGAGGATCCTTAGCTGTAGGGGGAGTGAGGGGTAAAGCCTGGGATAAGCACAGAGGATCCTTAGCTGTGGGGGAGTGAGGGGTAAAGCCTGGGATAAGCACAGAGGATCCTTAGCTGTGGGGGAGTGAGAGGTAAAGCCTGGGATAAGCACAGAGGATCCTTAGCTGTGAGGGAGTGAGAGGTAAAGCCTGGGTTAAGCACAGAGGATCCTTAGCTGTGGGGGAGTGAGGGGTAAAGCCTGGGATAAGCACAGAGGATCCTTAGCTGTGAGGGAGTGAGAGGTAAAGCCTGGGATAAGCACAGAGGATCCTTAGCTGTGAGGGAGTGAGAGGTAAACCCTGGGATAAGCACAGAGGATCCTTAGCTGTGGAGGAGTGAGGGGTAAAGCCTGGGATAAGCACAGAGTATCCTTAGCTGTGGGAGGGAGTGAGGGGTAAAGCCTGGGATAAGCACAGAGGATCCTTAGCTGTGGGGGAGTGAGGGGTAAAGCCTGGGATAAGCACAGAGGATCCTTAGCTGTGAGGGAGTGAGAGGTAAAGCCTGGGATAAGCACAGAGGATCCTTAGATGTGGGGGGGATTGAGGGCTAAAGCCTGGGATAAGCACAGAGGATCCTTAGCTGTGGGGGAGTGAGGAGTAAAGCCTGGGATAAGCACAGAGGATCCTTAGATGTGAGGGAGTGAGGGGTAAAGCCTGGGATAAGCACAGAGGATCCTTAGCTGTGAGGGAGTGAGAGGTAAAGCCTGGGATAAGCACAGAGGATCCTTAGATGTGGGGGGATTGAGGGGTAAAGCCTGGGATAAGCACAGAGGATCCTTAGCTGTGAGGGAGTGAGGGGTAAAGCCTGGGATAAGCACAGAGGATCCTTAGCTGTGAGGGAGTGAGGGGTAAAGCCTGGGATAAGCACAGAGGATCCTTAGCTGTGGGGAGTGAGGGGTAAAGCCTGGGATAAGCACAGAGGATCCTTAGCTGTGGGGGAGTGAGGGGTAAAGCCTGGGATAAGCACAGAGGATCCTTAGCTGTGGGGGAGTGAGGGGTAAAGCCTGGATAAGCACAGAGGATCCTTAGCTGTGGGGGATTGAGGAGTAAAGCCTGGGATAAGCACAGAGGATCCTTAGCTGTGGGGAGTGAGGGGTAAAGCCTGGGATAAGCACAGAGGATCCTTAGCTGTGGGGAGTGAGGGGTAAAGCCTGGGATAAGCACAGAGGATCCTTAGCTGTGAGGGGAGTGAGGGGTAAAGCCTGGGATAAGCACAGAGGATCCTTAGCTGTGGGGGAGTGAGGGGTAAAGCCTGGGATAAGCACAGAGGATCCTTAGCTGTGGGGGAGTGAGGGGTAAAGCCTGGGATAAGCACAGAGGATCCTTAGCTCTGGGGGAGTGAGGGGTAAAGCCTGGGATAAGCACAGAGGATCCTTAGCTGTGGGGGAGTGAGGAGTAAAGCCTGGGATAAGCACAGAGGATCCTTAGATGTGGGGGGATTGAGGGGTAAAGCCTGGGATAAGCACAGAGGATCCTTAGCTGTGAGGGAGTGAGGGGTAAAGCCTGGGATAAGCACAGAGGATCCTTAGCTGTGAGGGAGTGAGGGGTAAAGCCTGGGATAAGCACAGAGGATCCTTAGCTGTGGGGAGTGAGGGGTAAAGCCTGGGATAAGCACAGAGGATCCTTAGCTGTGGGGGAGTGAGGGGTAAAGCCTGGGATAAGCACAGAGGATCCTTAGCTGTGAGGGAGTGAGGGGTAAAGCCTGGGATAAGCACAGAGGATCCTTAGCTGTGAGGGAGTGAGGGGTAAAGCCTGGGATAAGCACAGAGGATCCTTAGCTGTGGGGGAGTGAGGGGTAAAGCCTGGGATAAGCACAGAGGATCCTTAGCTGTCGGAAGTGATGGGTGTAAATGGAGATGAAGTAGGGTCTTCTGAACTGTAACAGGAAGGGAAAATGGCAAGAGAATGGATGAGTCTTGGGATCTTTGCTTACAAGGAGTTTCTGTGTTTTGCTATAGCTGCATGGAGGTATTAATTACATCAGCTCAGCACAGACGGAGCTGCAGGAGGAGTTTTAGTGTAACATACGCTCATCTGGCACAGAAAATAAGTGAAAATTAACTGTCAGCGTTATGAAACATCTTAATTATTAACCAGAATGATTATGAGATGAGAATGCTGGGAACAAAAGGAGTGATCTGATTGGCCAGCGGTGATTTCCCTATCACTGTGGGTTGCTCTGTATTGATGCAGTGATGACGCTTTCTGCACCGTGCATGAGCTCTGGAAAAAAAACCCCCGTCTTAAAATAATATCAGCAGAGAAAACAAAGAATAACTTTACTACAACCTTTTTTTACTAGTTGCTATTCCATTCCTGAGGCTAAATGTTGAATATTTTAATGCTTTTCCGGATTATCCATTGAGGACATTACAAATCTGAATATTAGGCCTTGATACTGTGCTGTTCAGCAGCAGAAGTGTTTGTGAGCAGAGCAGCGAAATCCTTTTTCAAAGTCTGAGAACAGGGAGGGGAAGGGAAGCGAGACCTCGGGAGCTTTATCCAGGAAAGCAGAAGCAGACCCAAGGCTGGCGCGGGAGAGTCTGGCACCCCCACCTCTTCTTTGCTGGTATTGGCTCTGAGGTAGCCCTTCTGGGCCTCATGCCAGAGGGATTTTGCTGCCCCCCCCCCAAACTTTTGCCACGCTAGGCGACCGCCCAGTTTGCCTAAAGGAAGCACTGGCCCTGCGCAGACCCCTTTAGGATGACCAGAAGGAAAGGATGCAGTCAGCTGAGAAATTCCAGGGAAAAAGTCAATGTGAACCTGTGAGAGGAAGAGGTGGCCCTCTTTGGTCCCCCTGAGGGGGTTGGGGGGGGGGTTATCCAGCTGTGACCCTAGCTGAGGCCCGGCAGTCCTGTCTCACCCCCTCCTGGTTTCTTGTCTTTCATTCGTTAGGTGCCATCAGGATCCCCACTGTCTCCTTCTCTCCCGGCAAAGTGGCTACCTCGGCAATGGAGGAATTCAGTGCTTACATTCGGAAAGGTACGGTGCTCTCCTGTCCCGGGGCCTGCGACATGCCCCATCCTCTTCCCGCTGTGACGGGAACCTCTGGGCTTGCAGGCAGTAGTGGATGGGGGCCCCTTTGCTGATGTGGTCTCCCTTATTTGCTTCTCTCCCCCGCAGTCTTCCCTGGGGTCTTCTCCTCCAGCTTCGTTCAGCATGAGGTGATTGGGGGGTACAGCCACCTCTTCACGGTGCAGGGCTCCGACCCCCACCTCCAGCCTTACATGCTGCTTGCTCACCTGGACGTGGTCCCAGCCTCCGACGAGGGCTGGGAGGTGCCGCCTTTCTCCGCTCAGGAGCGAGATGGATTCCTCTACGGCCGGGGGACTCTGGATGACAAGAACGCAGCAATTGTAAGTGCAGGGAAAGCAGAGCGGGTAGGAAAGGGCATGACGGGTGCAGCAGCCGGCAGCCGTGTGCTGGGAGCTTTGAGGACATCAGTAACATGCGTCTCTCCCGCAACAACAGGGCATTCTTCAAGCTCTGGAGTTCCTGCTGAAGAGACAGTACAGGCCAGTCCGGTCTTTCTACATCGGCATCGGGCATGATGAAGAGGTAGGGAGCTGCCATCTGCTATCGTACGCACCTGTGCTCTTCCTGCTTCCCCTGTACGTACCTGTGCTCTTTCTGCTTCCCCTGTACGTACCTCTGCTCTTCCTGCTACCCCTGTACGCACCTGTGCTCTTCCTGCTACCCCTCTACGTACCTGTGCTCTTTCTGCTTCCCCTGTACGCACCTGTGCTCTCCCTGCTACCCCTCTACGTACCTGTGCTCTTTCTGCTTCCCCTGTACGCACCTGTGCTCTTCCTGCTTCCCCTGTACGCACCTGTGCTCTTTCTGCTTCCCCTGTACGCACCTGTGCTCCTGTTGTCACCATACATGCTCGTTCCTTCTCCTGTCACTGTACGCACCTGTGCTCCTGTTGTCACCATACATGCTCGTTCCTTCTCCTGTCACTGTGTGCATTTGTGCTCCTCTTGCTGTCACTATATACCTGTGAAATTCAGGCTACACTGTATGCACCTGTGCTCCTCCTGTTGTCACTGTGCATGCCTGTGCTCCAGTTCTGTTACCATACATGCCTTATGTTCCTCTCACTGTCACTATATATATATATATATATATATATATGTGAACCTCATGCTACACTGTGTGTGCCTGTATTCTGTTGTCACTGTACATGACTGTGCTCTTTCTGCTGCCATTGTACATACCTGTGCTCCTATTCTGTCACCGAACATGCCTCATTCTCCTCTCACTGTCACTAAAGAGCTGTGAACCTCAGACTACACTGTATATGCCTGTGTTTCTTCTGTTGTCACTGTACATGCGTGTTCTCTTTCTGATGCTATTGAACTCGCCTGTGCTCCTGTTACACTATACGCTCCTGTGCTTCTCCTGCTGTTATTGCATGCACCTGTGCTCCTCCTGCTATTTTTGTATGTGCCTGTGCTTCTCCTGCTGTTATTGCATGCGCCTGTGCTGCTGTTACACTGTATGCACCTGTGCTCCTCCTGCTATTATTGTATGTGCCTGTGCTTCTCCTGCTGTTATTGCATGCGCCTGTGCTGCTGTTACACTGCATGTGCCTGTGCTCCTCCTCTGCTTCTCCTTTCATTATGTGCATCTACAGTTCCACAACTTTTTTTTTCTCTTCTTTGGTACTGTCTGTTCCCTCTGTACTCTGATGATGCTCAGATACTGTATATCATCCAAAAATACCAATGTACAACTGATGAGAGATCACAAATACAGTATTTCAGTTTTTAATGAAAAAATACAAAATACAGCAATACAAAACCCCATATAGGCACCCCTCATATAATTACGGATGAACAATTATTTATTTAAAGAGTCTTCTATACCAATATTAGAGCAGACATCATATCGGTTTACATTGAACTAAAGAGCAGAAATTACAAAAAACAGGGGTTGTATTGTATATGTTTTTTATGATTGTACTCTTGTTCATCGCCTAGACCTTTTAAGTGTTAGGTGATTCACAAATGTTAATAAATGTAAAAAAAAAAGTATATACAAAAGCAAACCCAAATTACATCAAACAACTGTGCTCCCAAATTAAAGCATCCCCACATATCATCCTGACATATAATGCATCCCCTATCATCTCATAATCACATAGCATCCCAGCATATAACACATATAACGCATCTCCTGTCGTCATCTCATAATCACATAGCATCCCAGCATATAACACACATAACGCATCTCCTGTCGTCATCTCATAATCACGTAGCATCCCAACATATAACACACATAACACATCTCCTGTCGTCATCTTATAATCACGTAGCATCCCAACATATAACACACATAACACATCTCCTGTCGTCATCTTATAATCACGTAGCATCCCAACATATAACACACATAACACATCTCCTGTCGTCATCTTATAATCACATAGCAGCCCCTCCATATAACACATATAACGCATCTCCTGTCATCTTATAATCACATAGCATCCCAGCATATAACACACATAACGCATCTCCTGTCGTCATCTCATAATCACATAGCATCCCAACATATAACACACATAACACATCTCCTGTCGTCATCTTATAATCACATAGCATCCCAGCATATAACACACACAATGCATCTCCTGTCGTCATCTTATAATCACATAGCATCCCAACATATAACGCATCTCCTGTCATCATCTCATAATCACATAGCATCCCAGCATATAACACACATAACGCATCCCCTGTCGTCATCTCATAATCACATAGCATCCCAGCATATAACACACACAACGCATCTCCTGTCGTCATCTCATAATCACATAGCATCCCAGCATATAACACATATAACGCATCTCCTGTCGTCATCTCATAATCACGTAGCATCCCAGCATATAACACACACAACGCATCCCCTGTCGTCATCTCATAATCACGTAGCATCCCAGCATATAACACATATAACGCATCTCCTGTCGTCATCTCATAATCACGTAGCATCCCAGCATATAACACACATAACGCATACCCTGTCGTCATCTCATAATCACGTAGCATCCCAGCATATAACACACATAACGCATCCCCTGTCGTCATCTCATAATCACGTAGCATCCCAGCATATAACACATATAACGCATCTCCTGTCGTCATCTCATAATCACGTAGCATTCCAGCATATAACACACATAACGCATCCCCTGTCGTCATCTCATAATCACATAGCATCCCAGCATATAACACACACAACGCATCCCCTGTCGTCATCTCATAATCACATAGCATCCCAGCATATAACACATATAATGCATCTCCTGTCGTCATCTCATAATCACGTAGCATCCCAGCATATAACACACACAACGCATCCCCTGTCGTCATCTCATAATCACGTAGCATCCCAGCATATAACACATATAACGCATCTCCTGTCATCATCTCATAATCACGTAGCATCCCAGCATATAACACACATAACGCATACCCTGTCGTCATCTCATAATCACGTAGCATCCCAGCATATAACACACATAACGCATCTCCTGTCGTCATCTCATAATCACGTAGCATCCCAGCATATAACACATATTAACGCATCTCCTGTCGTCATCTCATAATCACGTAGCATCCCAGCATATAACACACATAACGCATCTCCTGTCGTCATCTCATAATCACGTAGCATCCCAGCATATCACACATATAACGCATCTCCTGTCGTCATCTCATAATTACGTAGCATCCCAGCATATAACACATATAACGCATCTCCTGTCGTCATCTCATAATCACGTAGCATCCCAGCATATAACACACATAACGCATCCCCTGTCATCTCATAATCACGTAGCATCCCAGCATATAACACACAACGCATCTCCTGTCGTCATCTCATAATCACATAGCATCCCAGCATATAACACATTCCCTGTCATCATCTCATAATCACATAGCATCCCAGCATATAACACATATAACGCATCTCCTGTCGTCATCTCATAATCACGTAGCATCCCAGCATATAACACACATAACGCATCCCCTGTCGTCATCTCATAAACACGTAGCATCCCAGCATATAACACACATAACGCATCTCCTGTCGTCATCTCATAATCACGTAGCATCCCAGCATATAACACATATAACGCATCCCCTGTCGTCATCTCATAATCACATAGCATCCCAGCATATAACACACACAACGCATCCCCTGTCGTCATCTCATAATCACATAGCATCCCAGCATATAACACACACAACGCATCCCCTGTCGTCATCTCATAATCACGTAGCATCCCAGCATATAACACACACAACGCATCTCCTGTCGTCATCTCATAATCACGTAGCATCCCAGCATATAACACACATAACGCATCCCCTGTCGTCATCTCATAAACACGTAGCATCCCAGCATATAACACGCATAACGCATCTCCTGTCGTCATCTCATAATCACGTAGCATCCCAGCATATCACACATATAATGCATCTCCTGTCGTCATCTCATAATTACGTAGCATCCCAGCATATAACACATATAACGCATCTCCTGTCGTCATCTCATAATTACGTAGCATCCCAGCATATAACACATATAACGCATCTCCTGTCGTCATCTCATAATCACGTAGCATCCCAGCATATAACACACATAACGCATCCCCTGTCATCTCATAATCACATAGCATCCCAGCATATAACACACAACGCATCTCCTGTCGTCATCTCATAATCACATAGCATCCCAGCATATAACACATTCCCTGTCATCATCTCATAATCACATAGCATCTCAACATGCTTTGCTAATTAGAGCTCCCTCAGGGAAAAAAGATTTCAGCGTTCATCACACAGGAGGAACACAGTCTCACTTTCATTGGAAGAAGATAATATTCAGAAATCAAAGGAATGCAGTTCCAAAATCTTTGTGTGTGTGGTGCGCTGTTACCAGTAAAGGCCGCCCCTCTATTCTCTTACTGAGGCTCTTTTCTGTGCTTCTTTTTACCATCGAGTATAAAAGGTAGTGAAAACTAACCCTCTGTGTTTCATGCCAGAGACAGATTTGCCGAGGATTTAAACGGGGTGTTGTTTTTTTTGGGGGGGGATCCTGTAGGTGTCTGGGAATGACGGAGCAAGGAAAATTGCTGCGAAACTGGAGCGAGCGGGTGTGAGACTCTCCTTCGTGTCTGATGAGGGGCTGGCGGTGCTGGAGGGAGTGGTGAAAGGCATCAGCGATCCTGTGGCCCTGTAAGTCCAAAGGGAGTGTGGATGAAGAGGTTCTGCCGTGTTCTCGCCCCGTGAGCCCAGCTGTTCCCTGCTTTGTGCGGCTGCAGTTATTGGTGTGGCTGACGCTCACCGGGAGGTATCGCATTCATAATTGCTTCATTAAGCAGTGCCCTGGGCCTTCATGGGCAGGGACTCTCCAGTGCTTCCGCACGTCCTGCCATGTGGGCGACACAGATGTGGATTCGCAGGTCCCTCGGGGACCAGTCGCTGCAGACATTTTGTGCCTCGTTGTTTGTGTTGCTGTCGCAGAACGAGGGCTGCTCAAAGAGTGACCGGAAGGTCTGCCGGACAGTGTCCAGTCTTCTCTTGTAAAAGGTTAAAGCTGCAGATGCTGTAGAGGGGAAATGCCAGCTATAACATGTGGAGTCTGGTTGTTGCTCTCTAGGGTGGGGACCACGGAGAAGGGCGCAATTACGCTAACCCTGACAGTGCACAGTGAGCCCGGCCACTCCTCCTTCCCTCCCAAGGAGACGAGCATTGGGATCCTAGCCGCAGCTGTGTCCAGGTGAGAAGCAGCACATCTGGAATCCCAGCACTGCCCAAGGCAGAGTCCTTCCAGCTGTTTAACGCCATCTTTTTATTGCAGGCTGGAGCAGAACCCCATGCCCAGTTTATTTGGGAAAGGGCCGGAGCTGGTGACCTTTGAACAGCTGGCCACACAGGTAAAGCTGAAGCAGGGGTACTTGGCTGCCAGAATGGGGTGGTTATAGCAAGTCAGCGCCACGTGGCTAACCGGGGAATAAAGTCAGCCGGACAGAAGCTCTCGCCGGTTGCAGTACAGAAGACTTTCTTGCTCTTGCGTGTGAAATCCCACCTAGAGTTCCAGCAAGCAAGAAATGTGAGTTATGAATGAGACCTGAACAGTAAAGCCTCATGAGACAAGGCTGGGGGGATATGAAAGCAGGATCCCTCGCCTCTCCTCCCCCACCCCTGAAAAGGCTGTGCTACTCGCGTAGCCGGGGCCCCCTTTACAGGTTGGCAGTGAGTGGGCGCAGGCGGGGGTGAGGTCTGGAACCAGGGGCCCAGACGGAGAAGCAGAGGCTTCAGGTGACCTCTGGTTTTTTTCCTCCCAGTTCGCCTTCCCTCTGAATGTCGTCATGGGCAACCTGTGGCTGTTTGCTCCCGTGGTTGGCAGGTGAGTGGCCCGCGGCGTCGTGCGCAAGGTGCTCGCTAGCCCTCCTTCCTAGGCCGGCTTGCCTGCAGGTGGTTAAACAAGCCTTCTGTTTCCCCTGTTTCTACACAGAGTGCTGGAGCGCGAGCCGTCCACCAGCGCACTGGTGCGAACCACCACCGCCCTGACGCTGTTTCACGCAGGCGTGAAGGTACTGGGGCAAGTGCCGCTTCCCTCCTCCCTCTGTCCCTCACTTCATCTTTACAGCTTATTCCCGTCTTACTGTTCTTTTTTTTGTCGTAATAGTTTGTATCTCTTAGATTTCTACACATTTTTTTACTCAAAGGGCGGAACCTTTGGTACAGTTTTAGTTTATTTGCTCTTACTTATCTGTCACACCTTTAACAAATAAATCAAAACAGAGATAGAAAGAAATACAATTGTTACAAATACACACAACAAAGTAACACACAAAATATAAAATAATAAAACCGTACAGTACAATATAGCAGGGCCACATCCATTTTTAAAAACCAGCTTCCCTGAATCCAGATCTTCAGCTGTCCGTGCTGTGTTCATGCTTTATATGTATCATTGTACGTCTGCATGGGGCTCTGATAAAGATTCACTCTTCAGCTGTCCGTGCTGTTTTCGTGCTTTATATGTATCATTGTACGTCTGCATGGGGCTCTGATAAAGATTCACTCTTCAGCTGTCCGTGCTGTGTTCATGCTTTATATGTATAAATTGTGACGCCTGTGTGTGGCTCTGATAAAGATTCACTCTTCAGCTGTCCGTGCTGTGTTCATGTTTTATATGTATAAATTGTGATGTCTGCATGGGGCTCTGATAAAGATTCACTCTTCAGCTGTCCGTGCTGTGTTCATGCTTTATATGTATAAATTGTGACGCCTGTGTGTGGCTCTGATAAAGATTCACTCTTCAGCTGTCCGTGCTGTGTTCGTGTTTTATATGTATAAACTGTGACGTCTGCATGGGGCTCTGATAAAGATTCACTCTTCAGCTGTCCGTGCTGTGTTCGTGTTTTATATGTATAAATTGTGACGCCTGTGTGTGGCTCTGATAGATTCACTCTTCAGCTGTCCGTGCTGTGTTTGTGCTTCATGTATATGAGTGTAACGCTCTTTAGCCTTCCTGTGTTCATGTTTCACGTTCTGAGTGTGACATCTGCGTGCAGTGGCACTGCTGGTTTAGTTAGATTCAGAGTGATGGGAATGGCTGTCGAGGACGTGTCCAAACTCGAATGCCTCCGAGCCAGTTTATACAGGGGCTGCTGAAATCCCAGTAACTGAGGGCAAGGGGCACTGCTCTACCTCCTGTTTTATCACATTGTATTTTTGACATTTCAGTTTTCCTGGCAATAGATTCTTTATTTGTCCTTTTCTTTCTTTGTCTCTTACATTCGCAGGCTAATGTCATCCCGCCTTTTGCAAACGCAACAGTCAACTTCCGGATCCACCCGGCCCAGACAGTGGAAGAGGTTCTATAGCAACTGCCTACTCCACGTCACCTTTATTTAGTCTCTGATGAGTTTGGCATGGCTGGGGCCGGTGGCTTTCCAGGAGCACTGCCTCCTTGGGGATAATGACCTGAGTCAGGCAGATATTTATTTTCCATGCTTACATTCCCCAAAGTCACGGCCAGTGCCCATTACAAGTTTTTACGTACATAACAGTAAAAGCAAATCAAAAAGCATTAAACCGATAACTTAACATTTGTAAAGGCTGCCTGAATAACAAAGCCTTGATTAGCTTCCTAATACCACTGTTTAAGGTAGGATGAGGATTACATAGAGAACAGTCTGAGCCCCCAGAAGAGAATATTTCAACAGGAGTCAAAAAGGTGTAGGGCAGAGCCCAGCACAGGAAGTTACTTCCCAGGAGTTAGAGCTGAGTGAGTTTGCTCATTGGTGAGCTGAAATGCCGGAAAAACAGCAGCCAGCATTTTGTTTTGCTTTAGAAATACCACTTTTGCCCTCTTTGATTATTCTGCTCTAAAAATGTAATAGTTCTGGTTCCACGTGATTCTCCTGCTCTAGGGTTTAATGGTTCTAGATCTCCATGATGCTACTACTATGGAGATTCACTGTTCTGGTTCTGGCTCCCTTTGATTTTCCTGCTCTGGGGATTAATGGTTCTGGATCTGGCTCTCTGTTATTCTCTTACTCTGGGGATTAATGGTTCTGGATCTGGCTCTCTGTGATTCTCCTGCTCTGGGGATTAATGGTTCTGGCTCTCTGTGATTCTCTTACTCTGGGGATTAATGGTTCTGGCTCTCTGTGATTCTCCTGCTCTGGGGATTAATGGTTCTGGCTCTCTGTGATTCTCTTACTCTGGGGATTAATGGTTCTGGTTCTGGCTCTCTGTGATTCTCTTACTCTGGGGATTAATGGTTCTGGATCTGGCTCTCTGTGATTCTCTTACTCTGGGGATTAATGGTTCTGGTTCTGGCTCTCTGTGATTCTCTTACTCTGGGGATTAATGGTTCTGGATCTGGCTCTCTGTGATTCCCTTACTCTGGGGATTAATGGTTCTGGTTCTGGCTCTCTGTGAATCTCTTACTCTGGGGATTAATGGTTCTGGATCTGGCTCTCTGTGATTCCCTTACTCTGGGGATTAATGGTTCTGGTTCTGGCTCTCTGTGAATCTCTTACTCTGGGGATTAATGGTTCTGGATCTGGCTCTCTGTGATTCTCTTACTCTGGGGATTAATGGTTTTGGATCTGGCTCTCTGTGATCCTCTTACTCTGGGGATTAATGGTTCTGGATCTGGCTCTCTGTGATTCTCCTGCTCTGGGGATTAATGGTTCTGGATCTGGCTCTCTGTGATTCCCTTACTCTGGGGATTAATGGTTCTGGTTCTGGCTCTCTGTGATTCTCCTACTCTGGGGATTAATGGTTCTGGATCTGGCTCTCTGTGATTCTCTTACTCTGGGGATTAATGGTTCTGGTTCTGGCTGTCTGTGATTCCCTTACTCTGGGGATTAATGGTTCTGGTTCTGGCTGTCTGTGATTCCCTTACTCTGGGGATTAATGGTTCTGGATCTGGCTCTCTGTGATTCCCTTACTCTGGGGATTAATGGTTCTGGATCTGGCTCTCTGTGATTCTCTTACTCTGGGGATTAATGGTTCTGGATCTGGCTCTCTGTGATTCACTTACTCTGGGGATTAATGGTTCTGGTTTTGGCTCTCTGTGATTCTCCTACTCTGGGGATTAATGGTTCTGGATCTGGCTCTCTGTGATTCTCTTACTCTGGGGATTAATGGTTCTGGATCTGGCTCTCTGTGATTCTCTTACTCTGGGGATTAATGGTTCTGGCTCTCTGTGATTCTCTTACTCTGGGGATTAATGGTTCTGGATCTGGCTCTCTGTGATTCTCCTGCTCTGGGGATTAATGGTTCTGGATCTGGCTCTCTGTGATTCTCTTACTCTGGGGATTAATGGTTCTGGATCTGGCTCTCTGTGATTCTCTTGCTCTGGGGATTAATGGTTCTGGATCTGGCTCTCTGTGATTCTCCTGCTCTGGGGATTAATGGTTCTGGATCTGGCTCTCTGTGATTCTCCTGCTCTGGGGATTAATGGTTCTGGATCTGGCTCTCTGTGATTCCCTTACTCTGGGGATTAATGGTTCTGGATCTGGCTCTCTGTGATTCTCTTACTCTGGGGATTAATGGTTCTGGATCTGGCTCCGTGTGATTTTCCAGCTCTGAATTCTCTCCCTGTTCTTCTCCTGCAGGTCCTAGAGCTGGTGAGAGCCACTGTTGCTGATGAGAGAGTAAAGCTAAACGTGCAGGATGCCTTTGACCCGCTCCCTGTCAGCCCCTACGATGAGGACTCCTTCGGATTCCAGATCATCAGACGCACCATCCATGAGGTTTTCTCCGAAGTTAGCATGGTGGCTCCCGGTAAGAGAGGACGTTGACCGGGTCCTTGATGCCAGGCTGGGCTGGGCATGGGCAGAGACCGTTGGCTGCAGTGCACGCTGCATCTTGGACACTGTTGCGTTTTGTTTCTTGCTTCCCAGGCGTTTGCATCGGGAACACGGACAGCCGGCACTTTGTCAATCTCACTGACAGCATCTATCGCTTTTCCCCAATCTGGCTGAAACGCGAGGATCTGGGCAGGTAATGGCGCTCCCCTCAGCGGGCTGAAATGTCTGGCACCAGGCGTTGCGTGAAAGAAATAAAAAGTGTGCATTTGTGGTTTTTCAAACAGGATTCATGGCCTGAATGAACGGATTTCGCTAGAGATGTATGAGAGAGGGGTGCAGTTTTACTTTCACCTCATGGAAAACTCCGACATCGCCCAGCTGCCAAAGCCCCACAAAAGCGCTCACGAGCTCTAACCGGGCGAGCTCTGCTGAAGAAGAAACCTGGAGCCAAACCTGGAGCAAACGTTCCCCCTCTCTGCCCTATCCCCCACCCTCGGGACCAGAAAGAGATCTTTAGAAAGAAACAGCGCAGATAGGGCACTGATGGAGTTTGCCTTTTGATCTGTTTTGTTCAGTTTTCAGACTCTGTCGCCGGATGAGCTGCTGCTGATTGTGTGCAGGGCTGTGCCCTGCCCTAGGGGCTTCCGGAAGACCAATACTGCCCCCTCCCCTCCTCGCTGGCTGCTAGTCAGGGGTCACCATACCCTTTCCTGGAGGTGGCTGCTGCTCCTCCACTAGGGAAGGGCAGCAGGGTTTCCTTGGCAAGGGGAGGGGACAGCACTCATCCGGCAGGGCAACAACCTACCCAAGTAGTTAGGTATTTAACATCAAAGCCCCCCCTGCAAGGCTGAAGGGGCACAGGGTTTGGATGTGCCTCCAGCTCCTTTATATGCAGAGCAATTGATTGTGAGAACAGTGCCAGGAAAGAGAAGATTTAATGTTAATATGAATTGCAGGGAAGGATTAATTAAAGTCATGGCAGGGAACGGTTGAGTCCTGGCTCTGGAGTGCTTTATTTTAGAAGACGTTTTGCTGAAAGAAGCTGCCTGGCACTGTGTGGTGGTGGTTCAGCCACCTTTGGGAACTGTCAGGATGTTTACTGGGTTGTTTCCTGAATTCAGGTTTTGTCATAGTCTGACTGTGCGTTACAGCCAGAAATCAAGGATGCCTGAGAGTGGCACAGAGGATCCTCAGCAGTGAGGGGTAAAGCCTGAGAGGGGCACAGAGGACCCTCAGCAGTGAGGGGTAAAGCCTGAGAGGGGCACAGAGGATCCTCAGCAGTGAGGGGTAAAGCCTGAGAGGGGCACAGAGGACCCTCAGCAGTGAGGGGTAAAGCCTGAGAGGGGCACAGAGGACCCTCAGCAGTGAGGGGTAAAGCCTGAGAGGGGCACAGAGGATCCTCAGCAGTGAGGGGTAAAGCCTGGGACAGGCACAGAATCCCTGGGTGAGGGAGCGAGGGATAAAGCCTGGGACGGGCACAGAGGATCCTCAGCAGTGAGGGAGTGAGGGGTAAAGCCTGGGATAAGCACAGAGGATCCTTAGCTGTGGGGGAGTGAGGGGTAAAGCCTGGGATAAGCACAGAGGATCCTTAGCTGTGGGGGAGTGAGGGGTAAAGCCTGGGATAAGCACAGAGGATCCTTAGCTGTGAGGGAGTGAGGGGTAAAGCCTGGGATAAGCACAGAGGATCCTTAGCTGTGAGGGAGTGAGAGGTAAAGCCTGGGATAAGCACAGAGGATCCTTAGCTGTGGGGGAGTGAGGGGTAAAGCCTGGGATAAGCACAGAGGATCCTTAGCTGTGGGGGAGTGAGAGGTAAAGCCTGGGATAAGCACAGAGGATCCTTAGCTGTGAGGGAGTGAGAGGTAAAGCCTGGGATAAGCACAGAGGATCCTTAGCTGTGAAGGAGTGAGGGGTAAAGCCTGGGATAAGCACAGAGGATCCTTAGCTGTGGGGGAGTGAGGGGTAAAGCCTGGGATAAGCACAGAGGATCCTTAGCTGTGGGGGAGTGAGGGGTAAAGCCTGGGATAAGCACAGAGGATCCTTAGCTGTGAGGGAGTGAGGGGTAAAGCCTGGGATAAGCACAGAGGATCCTTAGCTGTGAGGGAGTGAGAGGTAAAGCCTGGGATAAGCACAGAGGATCCTTAGCTGTGGGGGAGTGAGGGGTAAAGCCTGGGATAAGCACAGAGGATCCTTAGCTGTGGGGGAGTGAGAGGTAAAGCCTGGGATAAGCACAGAGGATCCTTAGCTGTGAGGGAGTGAGAGGTAAAGCCTGGGATAAGCACAGAGGATCCTTAGCTGTGAAGGAGTGAGGGGTAAAGCCTGGGATAAGCACAGAGGATCCTTAGCTGTGGGGGAGTGAGGGGTAAAGCCTGGGATAAGCACACAGGATCCTTAGCTGTGGGGGAGTGAGGGGTAAAGCCTGGGATAAGCACAGAGGATCCTTAGCTGTGGAAGGGAGTGAGGGGTAAAGCCTGGGACGGGCACAGAGGATCCTCAGCAGTGAGGGAGTGAGGGGTAAAGCCTGGGATAAGCACAGAGGATCCTTAGCTGTGGGGGAGTGAGGGGTAAAGCCTGGGATAAGCACAGAGGATCCTTAGCTGTGAGGGAGTGAGGGGTAAAGCCTGGGATAAGCACAGAGGATCCTCAGCAGTGAGGGGTAAAGCCTGGGACGGGCACAGAGGATCCTCAGCAGTGAGGGGTAAAGCCTGGGACGGGCACAGAGGATCCTCAGCAGTGAGGGAGTGAGGGGTAAAGCCTGGGATAAGCACAGAGGATCCTTAGCTGTGAGGGAGTGAGGGGTAAAGCCTGGGATAAGCACAGAGGATCCTCAGCAGTGAGGGAGTGAGGGGTAAAGCCTGGGATAAGCACAGAGGATCCTTAGCTGTGAGGGAGTGAGGGGTAAAGCCTGGGATAAGCACAGAGGATCCTCAGCAGTGAGGGGTAAAGTCTGGGACGGGCACAGAGGATCCTCAGCAGTGAGGGAGTGAGGGGTAAAGCCTGGGACGGGCACAGAATCCCTGGGTGAGGGAGTGAGGGGTAAAGCCTGGGCTGGGCACAGAATCCCTGGGTGAGGGAGCGAGGGGTAAAGCCTGGGATAAGCACAGAATCCCTGGGTGAGGGGGTGAGGGAGTGAGGGGTAAAGCCTGGGATAAGCACAGAATCCCTGGGTGAGGGAGTGAGGGGTAAAGCCTGGGCTGGGCACAGAATCCCTGGGTGAGGGGGTGAGGGAGCGAGGGGTAAAGCCTGGGCTGGGCACAGAATCCCTGGGTGAGGGAGTGAGGGGTAAAGCCTGGGACGGGCACAGAATCCCTGGGCGAGGAGGTAACACCTGGGATGAAGGTAGAGGATCCTTGGGGGTGGGAAGATAGTGGTAAAGCCTGGGAGAAACACAGAGGATCTCTAGTGGAAAAGACCTGAGGAAAAGTCAGAGATTAACTGGAGTCTTTGGCATTTCACCAAGATGTAAATTGAGCAGACTCTGGCTGGACCTTGCGGCCCTTATCTGCGATCGGATTCTGTGTGTTTCTATATTAGGCTGGAGAGCATTTGTTAGGGTGATCCATCAGCTCTATTCTGGTGAGAAGGGAGCACGTGGGGGAGAGAGAGAGGTAACAGCAGCAGCCTGAGGGAAATCTGCCCCACAGCTGGTGTTGCCGAGTGTCCTGGCTGCTTGCTTGCTGTAAGTTACATAGTTTTGCAGGAAACTGAAAAGTCAGTGAGTGTGGACAAACCTTCACTAAGGCTGGCTAATCCCAAATCAGATCACTGAGTCCTTCCCATCTCTGGAGCACGGAGCAATCCAGTCCTCTGCAGATGTGGCTAGAGGAGCCTCGCGGTCTGTCTGTCTGTCTGGTAGCAGTGTTTGAGCCATGGGCAGTTTTGGCTGTGTCCTGGCTACACAGAAGACTTTAAGGCTGCTTTGCTCCTCTGGCCACTGTGGCCTAATAAAGGGGTGTTTTCTTCTTTTCTCGCTGTGACGGCTCGACCTCCTGCTCACTGCTGCCAGCCCCAGCACTGTGTATGGATTCTGCCTGCCCTCAGTCCTGTTTCCAGGCTGTATCGCCTGTGACTGCGCGACCTCCTGCTCACTGCTGCTCGTCCCAGCACTGTGTATGGATTCTGCCTGCCCTCAGTCCTGTTTCCAGGCTGTATCGCCTGTGACTGCCTGACCTCCTGCTCACTGCTGCTCGTCCCAGCACTGTGTATGGATTCTGCCTGCCCTCAGTCCTGTTTCCAGGCTGTATCGCCTGTGACTGCCTGACCTCCTGCTCACTGCTGCTCGTCCCAGCACTGTGTATGGATTCTGCCTGCCCTCAGTCCTGTTTCCAGGCTGTATCGCCTGTGACTGCGCGACCTCCTGCTCCCTGCTGCTGGCCTCAGCACTGTATGGATTCTGCCTGCCCTCAGTCCTGTTTCCAGGCTGTATCGCCTGTGACTGCCTGACCTCCTGCTCACTGCTGCTGACCCAGCACTGTGTATGGATTCTGCCTGCCCTCGGTCCTGTTACCAGGCTGTATCGCCTGTGACTGCCTGACCTCCTGCTCACTGCTGCTGACCCAGTACTGTGTATGGATTCTGCCTGCCCTCGGTCCTGTTTCCTGGCTGTATCGCCTGTGACTGCCTGACCTCCTGCTCACTGCTGCTGACCCAGCACTGTGTATGGATTCTGCCTGCCCTCAGTCCTGTTTCCTGGCTGTATCGCCTGTGACTGCGCGACCTCCTGCTCACTGCTGCTCGTCCCAGCACTGTGTATGGATTCTGCCTGCCCTCAGTCCTGTTTCCAGGCTGTATCGCCTGTGACTGCCTGACCTCCTGCTCACTGCTGCTGGTCCCAGCACTGTGTATGGATTCTGCCTGCCCTCAGTCCTGTTTCCAGGCTGTATCGGCTGTGACTGCCTGACCTCCTGCTCACTGCTGCCGGCCCCAGCACTGTGTATGGATTCTGCCTGCCCTCAGTCCTGTTTCCAGGCTGTATCGCCTGTGACTGTGCGACCTCCTGCTTACTGCTGCCAGCCCCAGCACTGTGTATGGATTCTGCCTGCCCTCAGTCCTGTTTCCAGGCTGTATCGCCTGTGACTGCGCGACCTCCTGCTCACTGCTGCTCGTCCCAGCACTGTGTATGGATTATGCCTGCCCTCAGTCCTGTTTCCTGGCTGTATCACCTGTGACTGCCTGACCTCCTGCTCACTGCTGCTGGCCCCAGCACTGTGTAGGGATTATGCCTGCCCTCAGTCCTGTTTCCTGGCTGTATCGCCTGTGACTGCCTGACCTCCTGCTCACTGCTGCTGGCCCCAGCACTGTGTAGGGATTATGCCTGCCCTCAGTCCTGTTTCCTGGCTGTATCGCCTGTGACTGCCTGACCTCCTGCTCACTGCTGCTGGCCCCAGCACTGTGTAGGGATTATGCCTGCCCTCAGTCCTGTTTCCTGGCTGTATCGCCTGTGACTGCCTGACCTCCTGCTCACTGCTGCTGGCCCCAGCACTGTGTAGGGATTATGCCTGCCCTCAGTCCTGTTTCCTGGCTGTATCGCCTGTGACTGCCTGACCTCCTGCTCACTGCTGCTGGCCCCAGCACTGTGTATGGATTCTGCCTGCCCTCAGTCCTGTTTCCAGGCTGTATCGCCTGTGACTGCGCGACCTCCTGCCGGCCCCAACACTGTGTATGGATTCTGCCTGCCCTCAGTCCTGTTTCCAGGCTGTATCGCCTGTGACTGCGCGACCTCCTGCTCACTGCTGCCGGCCCCAGCACTGTGTATGGATTCTGCCTGCCCTCAGTCCTGTTTCCAGGCTGTATCGCCTGTGACTGCCTGACCTCCTGCTCACTGCTGCCAGCCCCAGCACTGTGTATGGATTCTGCCTGCCCTCAGTCCTGTTTCCAGGCTGTATCGCCTGTGACTGCGCGACCTGCTTACTGCTGCCAGCCCCAGCACTGTGTATGGATTCTGCCTGCCCTCAGTCCTGTTTCCAGGCTGTATCGCCTGTGACTGCGCGACCTCCTGCTCACTGCTGCTGGCCCCAGCACTGTGTATGGATTCTGCCTGCCCTTAGTCCTGTTTCCTGGCTGTATCGCCTGTGACTGCGCGACCTCCTGCTCACTGCTGCCAGCCCCAGCACTGTGTATGGATTCTGCCTGCCCTCAGTCCTGTTTCCAGGCTGTATCGCCTGTGACTGCGCGACCTGCTTACTGCTGCCAGCCCCAGCACTGTGTATGGATTCTGCCTGCCCTCAGTCCTGTTTCCAGGCTGTATCGCCTGTGACTGCGCGACCTCCTGCTCACTGCTGCTGGCCCCAGCACTGTGTAGGGATTATGCCTGCCCTCAGTCCTGTTTCCTGGCTGTATCGCCTGTGACTGCCTGACCTCCTGCTCACTGCTGCTGGCCCCAGCACTGTGTAGGGATTATGCCTGCCCTCAGTCCTGTTTCCTGGCTGTATCGCCTGTGACTGCCTGACCTCCTGCTCACTGCTGCTGGCCCCAGCACTGTGTAGGGATTATGCCTGCCCTCAGTCCTGTTTCCTGGCTGTATCGCCTGTGACTGCCTGACCTCCTGCTCACTGCTGCTGGCCCCAGCACTGTGTAGGGATTATGCCTGCCCTCAGTCCTGTTTCCTGGCTGTATCGCCTGTGACTGCCTGACCTCCTGCTCACTGCTGCTGGCCCCAGCACTGTGTATGGATTCTGCCTGCCCTCAGTCCTGTTTCCAGGCTGTATCGCCTGTGACTGCGCGACCTCCTGCCGGCCCCAACACTGTGTATGGATTCTGCCTGCCCTCAGTCCTGTTTCCAGGCTGTATCGCCTGTGACTGCGCGACCTCCTGCTCACTGCTGCCGGCCCCAGCACTGTGTATGGATTCTGCCTGCCCTCAGTCCTGTTTCCAGGCTGTATCGCCTGTGACTGCCTGACCTCCTGCTCACTGCTGCCAGCCCCAGCACTGTGTATGGATTCTGCCTGCCCTCAGTCCTGTTTCCAGGCTGTATCGCCTGTGACTGCGCGACCTGCTTACTGCTGCCAGCCCCAGCACTGTGTATGGATTCTGCCTGCCCTCAGTCCTGTTTCCAGGCTGTATCGCCTGTGACTGCGCGACCTCCTGCTCACTGCTGCTGGCCCCAGCACTGTGTATGGATTCTGCCTGCCCTTAGTCCTGTTTCCTGGCTGTATCGCCTGTGACTGCGCGACCTCCTGCTCACTGCTGCCAGCCCCAGCACTGTGTATGGATTCTGCCTGCCCTCAGTCCTGTTTCCAGGCTGTATCGCCTGTGACTGCGCGACCTGCTTACTGCTGCCAGCCCCAGCACTGTGTATGGATTCTGCCTGCCCTCAGTCCTGTTTCCAGGCTGTATCGCCTGTGACTGCGCGACCTCCTGCCGGCCCCAACACTGTGTATGGATTCTGCCTGCCCTCAGTCCTGTTTCCAGGCTGTATCGCCTGTGACTGCGCGACCTCCTGCTCACTGCTGCCGGCCCCAGCACTGTGTATGGATTCTGCCTGCCCTCAGTCCTGTTTCCAGGCTGTATCGCCTGTGACTGCCTGACCTCCTGCTCACTGCTGCCAGCCCCAGCACTGTGTATGGATTCTGCCTGCCCTCAGTCCTGTTTCCAGGCTGTATCGCCTGTGACTGCGCGACCTGCTTACTGCTGCCAGCCCCAGCACTGTGTATGGATTCTGCCTGCCCTCAGTCCTGTTTCCAGGCTGTATCGCCTGTGACTGCGCGACCTCCTGCTCACTGCTGCTGGCCCCAGCACTGTGTATGGATTCTGCCTGCCCTCAGTCCTGTTTCCAGGCTGTATCGCCTGTGACTGCGCGACCTCCTGCTCACTGCTGCCAGCCCCAGCACTGTGTATGGATTCTGCCTGCCCTCAGTCCTGTTTCCAGGCTGTATCGCCTGTGACTGCGCGACCTGCTTACTGCTGCCAGCCCCAGCACTGTGTATGGATTCTGCCTGCCCTCAGTCCTGTTTCCAGGCTGTATCGCCTGTGACTGCGCGACCTCCTGCTCACTGCTGCTGGCCCCAGCACTGTGTATGGATTATGCCTGCCCTCAGTCCTGTTTCCTGGCTGTATCGCCTGTGACTGCCTGACCTCCTGCTCACTGCTGCTGGCCCCAGCACTGTGTATGGATTATGCCTGCCCTCAGTCCTGTTTCCTGGCTGTATCGCCTGTGACTGCCTGACCTCCTGCTCACTGCTGCTGGCCCCAGCACTGTGTATGGATTATGCCTGCCCTCAGTCCTGTTTCCTGGCTGTATCGCCTGTGACTGCCTGACCTCTTGCTCACTGCTGCTGGCCCCAGCACTGTGTATGGATTATGCCTGCCCTCAGTCCTGTTTCCTGGCTGTATCGCCTGTGACTGCCTGACCTCCTGCTCACTGCTGCTGGCCCCAGCACTGTGTATGGATTATGCCTGCCCTCAGTCCTGTTTCCTGGCTGTATCGCCTGTGACTGCCTGACCTCCTGCTCACTGCTGCTGGCCCCAGCACTGTGTATGGATTATGCCTGCCCTCAGTCCTGTTTCCTGGCTGTATCGCCTGTGACTGCCTGACCTCCTGCTCACTGCTGCTGGCCCCAGCACTGTGTAGGGATTCTGCCTGCCCTCAGTCCTGTTTCCAGGCTGTATCGCCTGTGACTGCCTGACCTCCTGCTCACTGCTGCTGGCCCCAGCACTGTGTATGGATTCTGCCTGCCCTCAGTCCTGTTTCCTGGCTGTATCGCCTGTGACTGCCTGACCTCCTGCTCACTGCTGCTCGCCCCAGCACTGTGTATGGATTATGCCTGCCCTCAGTCCTGTTTCCTGGCTGTATCGCCTGTGACTGCCTGACCTCCTGCTCACTGCTGCTGGCCCCAGCACTGTGTATGGATTCTGCCTGCCCTCAGTCCTGTTTTCCTGGCTGTATCGCCTGTGACTGCGCGACCTCCTGCTCACTGCTGCTCGTCCCAGCACTGTGTATGGATTATGCCTGCCCTCAGTCCTGTTTCCTGGCTGTATCGCCTGTGACTGCCTGACCTCTTGCTCACTGCTGCTGGCCCCAGCACTGTGTATGGATTCTGCCTGCCCTCAGTCCTGTTTCCAGGCTGTATCGCCTGTGACTGCGCGACCTCCTGCTCACTGCTGCTCGTCCCAGCACTGTGTATGGATTATGCCTGCCCTCAGTCCTGTTTCCTGGCTGTATCGCCTGTGACTGCCTGACCTCTTGCTCACTGCTGCTGGCCCCAGCACTGTATATGGATTCTGCCTGCCCTCAGTCCTGTTTCCAGGCTGTATCGCCTGTGACTGCCTGACCTCTTGCTCACTGCTGCTGGCCCCAGCACTGTATATGGATTATGCCTGCCCTCAGTCCTGTTTCCAGGCTGTATCGCCTGTGACTGCCTGACCTCCTGCTCACTGCTGCTGGCCCCAGCACTGTATATGGATTATGCCTGCCCTCAGTCCTGTTTCCAGGCTGTATCGCCTGTGACTGCCTGACCTCCTGCTCACTGCTGCTGGCCCCAGCACTGTGTATGGATTCTGCCTGCCCTCAGTCCTGTTTCCAGACTGTATCGCCTGTGACTGCCTGACCTCCTGCTCACTGCTGCTGGCCCCAGCACTGTGTAGGGATTCTGCCTGCCCTCAGTCCTGTTTCCTGGCTGTATCGCATGTGACTGCCTGACCTCCTGCTCACTGCTGCTGGCCCCAGCACTGTGTATGGATTCTGCCTGCCCTCCGTCCTGTTTCCAGGCTGTATCGCCTGTGACTGCGCGACCTCCTGCTCACTGCTGCTGGCCCCAGCACTGTGTATGGATTCTGCCTGCCCTCAGTCCTGTTTCCTGGCTGTATCGCCTGTGACTGCCTGACCTCCTGCTCACTGCTGCTGGCCCCAGCACTGTGTAGGGATTCTGCCTGCCCTCAGTCCTGTTTCCAGGCTGTATCGCCTGTGACTGCCTGACCTCCTGCTCACTGCTGCTGGCCCCAGCACTGTGTATGGATTCTGCCTGCCCTCAGTCCTGTTTCCAGGCTGTATCGCCTGTGACTGCGCGACCTCCTGCTCACTGCTGCTGGCCCCAGCACTGTGTAGGGATTCTGCCTGCCCTCAGTCCTGTTTCCTGGCTGTATCGCCTGTGACTGCCTGACCTCCTGCTCACTGCTGCTGGCCCCAGCACTGTGTAGGGATTCTGCCTGCCCTCAGTCCTGTTTCCTGGCTGTATCGCCTGTGACTGCCTGACCTCCTGCTCACTGCTGCTGGCCCCAGCACTGTGTATGGATTCTGCCTGCCTTCAGTCCTGTTTCCAGGCTGTATCGCCTGTGACTGCGCGACCTCCTGCTCAGTGCTGCTGGCCCCAGCACTGTGTATGGATTCTGCCTGCCCTCAGTCCTGTTTCCTGGCTGTATCGCCTGTGACTGCCTGACCTCCTGCTCACTGCTGCTGGCCCCAGCACTGTGTATGGATTCTGCCTGCCCTCAGTCCTGTTTCCAGGCTGTATCACCTGTGACTGCGCGACCTCCTGCTCACTGCTGCTGGCCCCAGCACTGTGTAGGGATTCTGCCTGCCCTCAGTCCTGTTTCCAGACTGTATCGGCTGTGACTGCCTGACCTCCTGCTCACTGCTGCTGGCCCCAGCACTGTGTATGGATTCTGCCTGCCCTCAGTCCTGTTTCCTGGCTGTATCGCCTGTGACTGCCTGACCTCCTGCTCACTGCTGCTGGCCCCAGCACTGTGTAGGGATTCTGCCTGCCCTCAGTCCTGTTTCCAGACTGTATCGGCTGTGACTGCCTGACCTCCTGCTCACTGCTGCTGGCCCCAGCACTGTGTAGGGATTCTGCCTGCCCTCAGTCCTGTTTCCAGGCTGTATCGCCTGTGACTGCGCGACCTCCTGCTCACTGCTGCTGGCCCCAGCACTGTGTATGGATTCTGCCTGCCCTCAGTCCTGTTTCCAGGCTGTATCGCCTGTGACTGCGCGACCTCCTGCTCACTGCTGCTGGCCCCAGCACTGTGTATGGATTCTGCCTGCCCTCAGTCCTGTTTCCTGGCTGTATCGCCTGTGACTGCCTGACCTCCTGCTCACTGCTGCTGGCCCCAGCACTGTGTAGGGATTCTGCCTGCCCTCAGTCCTGTTTCCTGGCTGTATCGCCTGTGACTGCCTGACCTCCTGCTCACTGCTGCTGGCCCCAGCACTGTGTAGGGATTCTGCCTGCCCTCAGTCCTGTTTCCTGGCTGTATCGCCTGTGACTGCCTGACCTCCTGCTCACTGCTGCTGGCCCCAGCACTGTGTAGGGATTATGCCTGCCCTCAGTCCTGTTTCCAGGCTGTATCGCCTGTGACTGCCTGACCTCCTGCTCACTGCTGCTGGCCCCAGCACTGTATATGGATTCTGCCTGCCCTCAGTCCTGTTTCCTGGCTGTATCGCCTGTGACTGCCTGACCTCCTGCTCACTGCTGCTGGCCCCAGCACTGTGTATGGATTCTGCCTGCCCTCAGTCCTGTTTCCAGGCTGTATCACCTGTGACTGCGCGACCTCCTGCTCACTGCTGCTGGCCCCAGCACTGTGTAGGGATTCTGCCTGCCCTCAGTCCTGTTTCCAGACTGTATCGGCTGTGACTGCCTGACCTCCTGCTCACTGCTGCTGGCCCCAGCACTGTGTATGGATTCTGCCTGCCCTCAGTCCTGTTTCCAGGCTGTATCGCCTGTGACTGCCTGACCTCCTGCTCACTGCTGCTGGCCCCAGCACTGTGTAGGGATTCTGCCTGCCCTCAGTCCTGTTTCCAGACTGTATCGGCTGTGACTGCCTGACCTCCTGCTCACTGCTGCTGGCCCCAGCACTGTGTAGGGATTCTGCCTGCCCTCAGTCCTGTTTCCAGGCTGTATCGCCTGTGACTGCGCGACCTCCTGCTCACTGCTGCTGGCCCCAGCACTGTGAATGGATTCTGCCTGCCCTCAGTCCTGTTTCCAGGCTGTATAGCCTGTGACTGCGCGACCTCCTGCTCACTGCTGCTGGCCCCAGCACTGTGTATGGATTCTGCCTGCCCTCAGTCCTGTTTCCTGGCTGTATCGCCTGTGACTGCCTGACCTCCTGCTCACTGCTGCTGGCCCCAGCACTGTGTAGGGATTCTGCCTGCCCTCAGTCCTGTTTCCTGGCTGTATCGCCTGTGACTGCCTGACCTCCTGCTCACTGCTGCTGGCCCCAGCACTGTGTAGGGATTATGCCTGCCCTCAGTCCTGTTTCCAGGCTGTATCGCCTGTGACTGCCTGACCTCCTGCTCACTGCTGCTGGCCCCAGCACTGTGTAGGGATTCTGCCTGCCCTCAGTCCTGTTTCCTGGCTGTATCGCCTGTGACTGCCTGACCTCCTGCTCACTGCTGCTGGCCCCAGCACTGTGTAGGGATTCTGCCTGCCCTCAGTCCTGTTTCCTGGCTGTATCGCCTGTGACTGCCTGACCTCCTGCTCACTGCTGCTGGCCCCAGCACTGTGTAGGGATTATGCCTGCCCTCAGTCCTGTTTCCAGGCTGTATCGCCTGTGACTGCCTGACCTCCTGCTCACTGCTGCTGGCCCCAGCACTGTATATGGATTCTGCCTGCCCTCAGTCCTGTTTCCTGGCTGTATCGCCTGTGACTGCCTGACCTCCTGCTCACTGCTGCTGGCCCCAGCACTGTGTATGGATTCTGCCTGCCCTCAGTCCTGTTTCCAGGCTGTATCACCTGTGACTGCGCGACCTCCTGCTCACTGCTGCTGGCCCCAGCACTGTGTAGGGATTCTGCCTGCCCTCAGTCCTGTTTCCAGGCTGTATCGGCTGTGACTGCCTGACCTCCTGCTCACTGCTGCTGGCCCCAGCACTGTGTATGGATTCTGCCTGCCCTCAGTCCTGTTTCCTGGCTGTATCGCCTGTGACTGCCTGACCTCCTGCTCACTGCTGCTGGCCCCAGCACTGTGTAGGGATTCTGCCTGCCCTCAGTCCTGTTTCCAGACTGTATCGGCTGTGACTGCCTGACCTCCTGCTCACTGCTGCTGGCCCCAGCACTGTGTAGGGATTCTGCCTGCCCTCAGTCCTGTTTCCAGGCTGTATCGCCTGTGACTGCGCGACCTCCTGCTCACTGCTGCTGGCCCCAGCACTGTGAATGGATTCTGCCTGCCCTCAGTCCTGTTTCCAGGCTGTATAGCCTGTGACTGCGCGACCTCCTGCTCACTGCTGCTGGCCCCAGCACTGTGTATGGATTCTGCCTGCCCTCAAGTCCTGTTTCCTGGCTGTATCGCCTGTGACTGCCTGACCTCCTGCTCACTGCTGCTGGCCCCAGCACTGTGTAGGGATTCTGCCTGCCCTCAGTCCTGTTTCCTGGCTGTATCGCCTGTGACTGCCTGACCTCCTGCTCACTGCTGCTGGCCCCAGCACTGTGTAGGGATTATGCCTGCCCTCAGTCCTGTTTCCAGGCTGTATCGCCTGTGACTGCCTGACCTCCTGCTCACTGCTGCTGGCCCCAGCACTGTATATGGATTCTGCCTGCCCTCAGTCCTGTTTCCTGGCTGTATCGCCTGTGACTGCCTGACCTCCTGCTCACTGCTGCTGGCCCCAGCACTGTGTATGGATTCTGCCTGCCCTCAGTCCTGTTTCCAGGCTGTATCGCCTGTGACTGCGCGACCTCCTGCTCACTGCTGCTGGCCCCAGCACTGTGTAGGGATTCTGCCTGCCCTCAGTCCTGTTTCCAGACTGTATCGGCTGTGACTGCCTGACCTCCTGCTCACTGCTGCTGGCCCCAGCACTGTGTATGGATTCTGCCTGCCCTCAGTCCTGTTTCCTGGCTGTATCGCCTGTGACTGCCTGACCTCCTGCTCACTGCTGCTGGCCCCAGCACTGTGTATGGATTATGCCTGCCCTCAGTCCTGTTTCCTGGCTGTATCGCCTGTGACTGCCTGACCTCCTGCTCACTGCTGCTGGCCCCAGCACTGTGTAGGGATTCTGCCTGCCCTCAGTCCTGTTTCCAGACTGTATCGGCTGTGACTGCCTGACCTCCTGCTCACTGCTGCTGGCCCCAGCACTGTGTAGGGATTCTGCCTGCCCTCAGTCCTGTTTCCAGGCTGTATCGCCTGTGACTGCGCGACCTCCTGCTCACTGCTGCTGGCCCCAGCACTGTGTAGGGATTCTGCCTGCCCTCAGTCCTGTTTCCAGGCTTGTATCGGCATGAGCAAAGTTTATGAGCTGCAGACCCACTGCAATTTAAGCAATCAGTTTCACCTCCTCCCCGAGATGGCTTACTTCATATTTATATATATATCTGTAATACACACACATAGGAAGGGGTGGGCACCAGGCAGCCAGCCAGTGCTTCATAGCCCCTGTTTTGTTTCATTGTAAGGAATAAGCTCATACACACAGAGACAGATAATCCACCCCAGACCGACAGACACAGGCAGGCAGACCGCATCATGCACACAGATACACACACCACACCCAGACTGACCCAGAGAGACAGACATACCACACAGCCAGGAGACAGACACAGGCAGGCAGACCGCATCATGCACACGGATACACACACCACACCCAGGCTGACCCAGAGAGACAGACATACCACACAGACAGGAGACAAACACAGGCAGGAGAGAGACCACATCATGTACACAGATACACACACCACACCCAGACTGACACAGAGAGAGAGACATACCACACAGACAGGAGGCAGACACAGGCAGGCAGATAGCATCAAGCACACAGATACACACACCACACCCAGACTGACACAGAGAGACAGACATACCACACAGACAGGAGAGAGTCACAGGCAGGCAGACCGCATCATGCACACGGATACACACACCACACCCATACTGACCCAGAGAGACAGACATACCACACAGCCAGGAGACAGACACAGGCAGGCAGACCGCATCATGCACACGGATACACACACCACACCCAGGCTGACCCAGAGAGACAGACATACCACACAGACAGGAGACAAACACAGGCAGGAGAGAGACCACATCATGTACACAGATACACACACCACACCCAGACTGACACAGAGAGAGAGACATACCACACAGACAGGAGGCAGACACAGGCAGGCAGATAGCATCAAGCACACAGATACACACACCACACCCAGACTGACACAGAGAGACAGACATACCACACAGACAGGAGAGAGTCACAGGCAGGCAGACCGCATCATGCACACGGATACACACACCACACCCATACTGACCCAGAGAGACAGACATACCACACAGCCAGGAGACAGACACAGGCAGGGAGACCGCATCATGCACACGGATACACACACCACACCCATACTGACCCAGAGAGACAGACATACCACACAGACAGGAGACAGACACAGGCAGGCAGACCGCATCATGCACACAGATACACACACCACACCCAGACTGACCCAGAGAGACAGACATACCACACAGCCAGGAGACAGACACAGGCAGGCAGACCGCATCATGCACACGGATACACACACCACACCCAGACTGACCCAGAGAGACAGACATACCACACAGCCAGGAGACAGACACAGGCAGGCAGACCGCATCATGCACACGGATACACACACCACACCCAGACTGACCCAGAGAGACAGACATACCACACAGACAGGAGAGAGTCACAGGCAGGCAGACCGCATCATGCACACAGATACACACACCACACCCAGACTGACCCAGAGAGACAGACATACCACACAGACAGGAGACAAACACAGGCAGGCAGACCGCATCATGCACACAGATACACACACCACACCCAGACTGACCCAGAGAGACAGACATACCACACAGCCAGGAGACAGACACAGGCAGGCAGACCGCATCATGCACACGGATACACACACCACACCCAGACTGACCCAGAGAGACAGACATACCACACAGCCAGGAGAGAGTCACAGGCAGGCAGACCGCATCATGCACACGGATACACACACCACACCCAGACTGACCCAGAGAGACAGACATACCACACAGCCAGGAGACAGACACAGGCAGGCAGACCGCATCATGCACACAGATACACACACCACACCCAGACTGACCCAGAGAGACAGACATACCACACAGCCAGGAGACAGACACAGGCAGGCAGACCGCATCATGCACACAGATACACACACCACACCCAGACTGACCCAGAGAGACAGACATACCACACAGCCAGGAGACAGACACAGGCAGGAGAGAGACCACATCATGTACACAGATACACACACCACACCCAGACTGACCCAGAGAGACAGACATACCACACAGCCAGGAGACAGACACAGGCAGGAGAGAGACCACATCATGTACACAGATACACACACCACACCCAGACTGACCCAGAGAGACAGACATACCACACAGCCAGGAGACAGACACAGGCAGACAGACCGCATCATGCACACAGATACACACACCACACCCAGGCTGACCCAGAGAGACAGACATACCACACAGACAGGAGACAAACACAGGCAGGAGAGAGACCACATCATGTACACAGATACACACACCACACCCAGACTGACACAGAGAGAGAGACATACCACACAGACAGGAGGCAGACACAGGCAGGCAGATAGCATCAAGCACACAGATACACACACCACACCCAGACTGACACAGAGAGACAGACATACCACACAGACAGGAGAGAGTCACAGGCAGGCAGACCGCATCATGCACACGGATACACACACCACACCCATACTGACCCAGAGAGACAGACATACCACACAGACAGGAGAGAGTCACAGGCAGGGAGACCGCATCATGCACACGGATACACACACCACACCCATACTGACCCAGAGAGACAGACATACCACACAGACAGGAGACAAACACAGGCAGGCAGACCGCATCATGCACACAGATACACAAACCACACCCAGACTGACACAGAGAGACAGACATACCACACAGACAGGAGACAGTCACAGGCAGGCAGATAGCATCATGCACACAGATACACACACCACACCCAGACTGACACAGAGAGACAGACATACCACACAGACAGGAGAGAGTCACAGGCAGGCAGATCGCATCATGCACACAGATACACACACCACACCCATACTGACCCAGAGAGACAGACATACCACACAGACAGGAGGCAGACACAGGCAGGCAGGCAGACCGCATCATGCACACAGATACACACACCACACCCAGACTGACACAGAGAGAGAGACATACCACACAGACAGGAGGCAGACACAGGCAGGCAGATAGCATCATGCACACAGATACACACACCACACCCAGACTGACACAGAGAGACAGACATACCACACAGACAGGAGAGAGTCACAGGCAGGCAGATTGCATTATGCACACAGATACACACACCACACCCATACTGACCCAGAGAGACAGACATACCACACAGACAGGAGGCAGACACAGGCAGGCAGGCAGACCGCATCATGCACACAGATACACACACCACACCCAGACTGACACAGAGAGACAGACATACCACACAGACAGGAGACAAACACAGGCAGGCAGACCACATCATGCACACAGATACACAAACCACACCCAGACTGACACAGAGAGACAGACATACCACACAGACAGGAGACAGACACAGGCAGGAGAGAGACCACATCATGCACATGGATTATGCACACCACACCCAGACTGACCCAGAGAGACAAACAGGAGAGAGGCACAGGCAGGCAGACTGCATCATGCACACAGATACACACACCACACCCAGACTGACCCAGAGAGACAGACAGGAGAGAGGCACAGGCAGGCAGACCACATCATGCACACAGATACACACACCACACCCATACTGACCCAGAGAGACAGACATACCACACAGACAGGAGACAAACACAGGCAGGCAGACCACATCATGCACACAGATACACAAACCACACCCAGACTGACACAGAGAGACAGACATACCACACAGACAGGAGACAGACACAGGCAGGCAGACCGCATCATGCACACAGATACACACACCACACCCAGACTGACACAGAGAGAGAGACATACCACACAGACAGGAGGCAGACACAGGCAGGCAGATAGCATCAAGCACACAGATACACACACCACACCCAGACTGACACAGAGAGACAGACATACCACACAGACAGGAGAGAGTCACAGGCAGGCAGACCGCATCATGCACACGGATACACACACCACACCCATACTGACCCAGAGAGACAGACATACCACACAGCCAGGAGACAGACACAGGCAGGCAGACCGCATCATGCACACGGATACACACACCACACCCAGGCTGACCCAGAGAGACAGACATACCACACAGACAGGAGACAAACACAGGCAGGAGAGAGACCACATCATGTACACAGATACACACACCACACCCAGACTGACACAGAGAGAGAGACATACCACACAGACAGGAGGCAGACACAGGCAGGCAGATAGCATCAAGCACACAGATACACACACCACACCCCAGACTGACACAGAGAGACAGACATACCACACAGACAGGAGAGAGTCACAGGCAGGCAGACCGCATCATGCACACGGATACACACACCACACCCATACTGACCCAGAGAGACAGACATACCACACAGACAGGAGAGAGTCACAGGCAGGGAGACCGCATCATGCACACGGATACACACACCACACCCATACTGACCCAGAGAGACAGACATACCACACAGACAGGAGACAGACACAGGCAGGCAGACCGAATCATGCACACAGATACACACACCACACCCAGACTGACCCAGAGAGACAGACATACCACACAGCCAGGAGACAGACACAGGCAGGCAGACCGCATCATGCACACGGATACACACACCACACCCAGACTGACCCAGAGAGACAGACATACCACACAGCCAGGAGACAGACACAGGCAGGCAGACCGCATCATGCACACGGATACACACACCACACCCAGACTGACCCAGAGAGACAGACATACCACACAGACAGGAGAGAGTCACAGGCAGGCAGACCGCATCATGCACACAGATACACACACCACACCCAGACTGACCCAGAGAGACAGACATACCACACAGCCAGGAGAGAGTCACAGGCAGGCAGACCGCATCATGCACACAGATACACACACCACACCCAGACTGACCCAGAGAGACAGACATACCACACAGCCAGGAGACAGACACAGGCAGGCAGACCGCATCATGCACACAGATACACACACCACACCCAGACTGACCCAGAGAGACAGACATACCACACAGCCAGGAGAGAGTCACAGGCAGGCAGACCGCATCATGCACACAGATACACACACCACACCCAGACTGACCCAGAGAGACAGACATACCACACAGCCAGGAGACAAACACAGGCAGGCAGACCGCATCATGCACACAGATACACACACCACACCCAGACTGACCCAGAGAGACAGACATACCACACAGCCAGGAGACAGACACAGGCAGGCAGACCGCATCATGCACACAGATACACACACCACACCCAGACTGACCCAGAGAGACAGACATACCACACAGCCAGGAGACAGACACAGGCAGGAGAGAGACCACATCATGTACACAGATACACACACCACACCCAGACTGACCCAGAGAGACAGACATACCACACAGCCAGGAGACAGACACAGGCAGACAGACCGCATCATGCACACAGATACACACACCACACCCAGGCTGACCCAGAGAGACAGACATACCACACAGACAGGAGACAAACACAGGCAGGAGAGAGACCACATCATGTACACAGATACACACACCACACCCAGACTGACACAGAGAGAGAGACATACCACACAGACAGGAGGCAGACACAGGCAGGCAGATAGCATCAAGCACACAGATACACACACCACACCCAGACTGACACAGAGAGACAGACATACCACACAGACAGGAGAGAGTCACAGGCAGGCAGACCGCATCATGCACACGGATACACACACCACACCCATACTGACCCAGAGAGACAGACATACCACACAGACAGGAGAGAGTCACAGGCAGGGAGACCGCATCATGCACACGGATACACACACCACACCCATACTGACCCAGAGAGACAGACATACCACACAGACAGGAGACAAACACAGGCAGGCAGACCGCATCATGCACACAGATACACAAACCACACCCAGACTGACACAGAGAGACAGACATACCACACAGACAGGAGACAGTCACAGGCAGGCAGATAGCATCATGCACACAGATACACACACCACACCCAGACTGACACAGAGAGACAGACATACCACACAGACAGGAGAGAGTCACAGGCAGGCAGATCGCATCATGCACACAGATACACACACCACACCCATACTGACCCAGAGAGACAGACATACCACACAGACAGGAGGCAGACACAGGCAGGCAGGCAGACCGCATCATGCACACAGATACACACACCACACCCAGACTGACACAGAGAGAGAGACATACCACACAGACAGGAGGCAGACACAGGCAGGCAGATAGCATCATGCACACAGATACACACACCACACCCAGACTGACACAGAGAGACAGACATACCACACAGACAGGAGAGAGTCACAGGCAGGCAGATTGCATTATGCACACAGATACACACACCACACCCATACTGACCCAGAGAGACAGACATACCACACAGACAGGAGGCAGACACAGGCAGGCAGGCAGACCGCATCATGCACACAGATACACACACCACACCCAGACTGACACAGAGAGACAGACATACCACACAGACAGGAGACAAACACAGGCAGGCAGACCACATCATGCACACAGATACACAAACCACACCCAGACTGACACAGAGAGACAGACATACCACACAGACAGGAGACAGACACAGGCAGGAGAGAGACCACATCATGCACACGGATTATGCACACCACACCCAGACTGACCCAGAGAGACAGACAGGAGAGAGGCACAGGCAGGCAGACTGCATCATGCACACAGATACACACACCACACCCAGACTGACCCAGAGAGACAGACAGGAGAGAGGCACAGGCAGGCAGACCACATCATGCACACAGATACACACACCACACCCATACTGACCCAGAGAGACAGACATACCACACAGACAGGAGACAAACACAGGCAGGCAGACCACATCATGCACACAGATACACAAACCACACCCAGACTGACACAGAGAGACAGACATACCACACAGACAGGAGACAGACACAGGCAGGCAGACCGCATCATGCACACAGATACACACACCACACCCAGACTGACACAGAGAGAGAGACATACCACACAGACAGGAGGCAGACACAGGCAGGCAGATAGCATCAAGCACACAGATACACACACCACACCCAGACTGACACAGAGAGACAGACATACCACACAGACAGGAGAGAGTCACAGGCAGGCAGACCGCATCATGCACACGGATACACACACCACACCCATACTGACCCAGAGAGACAGACATACCACACAGCCAGGAGACAGACACAGGCAGGCAGACCGCATCATGCACACGGATACACACACCACACCCAGGCTGACCCAGAGAGACAGACATACCACACAGACAGGAGACAAACACAGGCAGGAGAGAGACCACATCATGTACACAGATACACACACCACACCCAGACTGACACAGAGAGAGAGACATACCACACAGACAGGAGGCAGACACAGGCAGGCAGATAGCATCAAGCACACAGATACACACACCACACCCAGACTGACACAGAGAGACAGACATACCACACAGACAGGAGAGAGTCACAGGCAGGCAGACCGCATCATGCACACGGATACACACACCACACCCATACTGACCCAGAGAGACAGACATACCACACAGACAGGAGAGAGTCACAGGCAGGGAGACCGCATCATGCACACGGATACACACACCACACCCATACTGACCCAGAGAGACAGACATACCACACAGACAGGAGACAGACACAGGCAGGCAGACCGCATCATGCACACAGATACACACACCACACCCAGACTGACCCAGAGAGACAGACATACCACACAGCCAGGAGACAGACACAGGCAGGCAGACCGCATCATGCACACGGATACACACACCACACCCAGACTGACCCAGAGAGACAGACATACCACACAGCCAGGAGACAGACACAGGCAGGCAGACCGCATCATGCACACGGATACACACACCACACCCAGACTGACCCAGAGAGACAGACATACCACACAGACAGGAGAGAGTCACAGGCAGGCAGACCGCATCATGCACACAGATACACACACCACACCCAGACTGACCCAGAGAGACAGACATACCACACAGCCAGGAGACAGACACAGGCAGGCAGACCGCATCATGCACACGGATACACACACCACACCCAGACTGACCCAGAGAGACAGACATACCACACAGCCAGGAGAGAGTCACAGGCAGGCAGACCGCATCATGCACACAGATACACACACCACACCCAGACTGACCCAGAGAGACAGACATACCACACAGCCAGGAGACAAACACAGGCAGGCAGACCGCATCATGCACACAGATACACACACCACACCCAGACTGACCCAGAGAGACAGACATACCACACAGCCAGGAGACAGACACAGGCAGGCAGACCGCATCATGCACACAGATACACACACCACACCCAGACTGACCCAGAGAGACAGACATACCACACAGCCAGGAGACAGACACAGGCAGGAGAGAGACCACATCATGTACACAGATACACACACCACACCCAGACTGACCCAGAGAGACAGACATACCACACAGCCAGGAGACAGACACAGGCAGACAGACCGCATCATGCACACAGATACACACACCACACCCAGGCTGACCCAGAGAGACAGACATACCACACAGACAGGAGACAAACACAGGCAGGAGAGAGACCACATCATGTACACAGATACACACACCACACCCAGACTGACACAGAGAGAGAGACATACCACACAGACAGGAGGCAGACACAGGCAGGCACATAGCATCAAGCACACAGATACACACACCACACCCAGACTGACACAGAGAGACAGACATACCACACAGACAGGAGAGAGTCACAGGCAGGCAGACCGCATCATGCACACGGATACACACACCACACCCATACTGACCCAGAGAGACAGACATACCACACAGACAGGAGAGAGTCACAGGCAGGGAGACCGCATCATGCACACGGATACACACACCACACCCATACTGACCCAGAGAGACAGACATACCACACAGACAGGAGACAAACACAGGCAGGCAGACCGCATCATGCACACAGATACACACACCACACCCAGACTGACACAGAGAGACAGACATACCACACAGACAGGAGACAGTCACAGGCAGGCAGATAGCATCATGCACACAGATACACACACCACACCCAGACTGACACAGAGAGACAGACATACCACACAGACAGGAGAGAGTCACAGGCAGGCAGATCGCATCATGCACACAGATACACACACCACACCCATACTGACCCAGAGAGACAGACATACCACACAGACAGGAGGCAGACACAGGCAGGCAGGCAGACCGCATCATGCACACAGATACACACACCACACCCAGACTGACACAGAGAGAGAGACATACCACACAGACAGGAGGCAGACACAGGCAGGCAGATAGCATCATGCACACAGATACACACACCACACCCAGACTGACACAGAGAGACAGACATACCACACAGACAGGAGAGAGTCACAGGCAGGCAGATTGCATTATGCACACAGATACACACACCACACCCATACTGACCCAGAGAGACAGACATACCACACAGACAGGAGGCAGACACAGGCAGGCAGGCAGACCGCATCATGCACACAGATACACACACCACACCCAGACTGACACAGAGAGACAGACATACCACACAGACAGGAGACAAACACAGGCAGGCAGACCACATCATGCACACAGATACACAAACCACACCCAGACTGACACAGAGAGACAGACATACCACACAGACAGGAGACAGACACAGGCAGGAGAGAGACCACATCATGCACACGGATTATGCACACCACACCCAGACTGACCCAGAGAGACAGACAGGAGAGAGGCACAGGCAGGCAGACCACATCATGCACACAGATACACACACCACACCCAGACTGACCCAGAGAGACAGACATACCACACAGACAGGAGACAAACACAGGCAGGCAGACCACATCATGCACACAGATACACAAACCACACCCAGACTGACACAGAGAGACAGACATACCACACAGACAGGAGACAGACACAGGCAGGCAGACCGCATCATGCACACAGATACACAAACCACACCCATACTGACCCAGAGAGACAGACATACCACACAGACAGGAGACAGACACAGGCAGGCAGACCACATCATGCACACAGATACACAAACCACACCCAGACTGACACAGAGAGACAGACATACCACACAGACAGGAGACAAACACAGGCAGGCAGACCACATCATGCACACAGATACACAAACCACACCCAGACTGACACAGAGAGACAGACATACCACACAGACAGGAGACAAACACAGGCAGGCAGACCACATCATGCACACAGATACACAAACCACACCCAGACTGACACAGAGAGACAGACATACCACACAGACAGGAGACAGACACAGGCAGGAGAGAGACCACATCATGCACACGGATTATGCACACCACACCCAGACTGACCCAGAGAGACAGACAGGAGAGAGGCACAGGCAGGCAGACTGCATCATGCACACAGATACGCACACCACACCCAGACTGACCCAGAGAGACAGACAGGAGAGAGACACAGGCAGGCAGACCACATCATGCACACAGATACGCACACCACACCCAGACTGACCCAGAGAGACAGAAACCCGGCACAGTCACAGCCAGGCAGACCACATCATGCACACAGATAGGGAGGAGAAATAGCCTAGTGGTTAGAGCAGTGGCTATGAACCAGGAGACCAGGGTTCGAGTCCCGCTGTCACTCCTTGTGACCTTGGGCAAGTCACTTTACCCTCCATTGCCTCAGGTACAAAACTTAGATTGTAAGCCCTCTGGGGATAGGGAAATACCTACAGTACCTGAATGTAAACCGATGTGATATCTCAATTGAGATCAAATGTCGGTATATAAAAATAATAAATAAATAAATACACACACCACACCCAGAAAGACAGACACAGGCAGGCAGACTGCATCATGCTTTTCTATTAATAATAGAAAAACAATTTAAATGCAAACGTTTACCAACAACACCCCCAAATCACCACGAAATTGCAATTTTTGAAACAGCACATTTGCAGATTTGCCTGATTTACTGCCCTCCAAGCCTACTTGAACTAAACATTTCACCACTGATCGAATTCCTCACAACTCACTTAAACTCATCAAAACCCACTATTGTGCTAGGGGACTTTAATCTCCACATGGACATATATATATACCCATTATCAAACACCTGCCAGACACTATTAGATATAATGACGGCACTAGGTTTTAACCTAATCACGGATAAACCCTCCCACAAAGCAGGACACTCCCTTGACCTCACATTTATAAATCACAGCTACCTAGAACAAATAAAAACAGATTATTCACAAATCCCATGGCCAGATCACTTTCTCATCCAGACCACTATCAAACATCTCAAACCCCAAGGAAAACAAAGAACAGAACCAATTGAATTTAAATATAGACTGCCATAAAACATTGAAACATTAGGAAACAAATTAGAAGAAAAGCTAACAAAACTTGACTATAAAGATTGCCACATGGCAACTAAAGCATGGTTAGAAACAACAAACAACCTAGCAGATGAAATCAACCCCATGAGAAATAAACGCATCAAAGAAATTTAACAGACAAACCCCTGGTACAATGAAAAAATAAAAGAAGTAAAACGTAAGCTTAGAAAAAAAGAAAAAGATTGGACAAAACATAAAACACTTAGCCTACTACAAACAAACAATCTATGACGCAAAAAAACCATACTACAGCTCCAAAATTGAAAAATTTGCAAATAACCCAAGGACATTATTCACCATAGTTAAAGATCTCACCAGCGATAAAACAGAGACCCCCCAAAACTTACCAGAAAATAGATGCAACGAAATAGCACAAAATAGCAATACTAAGAATCAAAATCCCTAATACAACCAAAAAAGAAATTAAAATGCACAAAAGAGACGCCTCACAATGGTCCAGTTTTGACGAGACAACAGAATTTGAAGTAGAATCCTTGCTGAAAGAGAAATCCTGCACCACATATAATCGACACCCTGCCTACTACTGACATTAAAAAATTAACATAGTTGCCCCAATATTAACAAAAATCATAAACCTTTCCCTTACAGAAGGATCCACGCCGGACACACTAAAAGGAGCAATCATTAAACCAATTCTAAAGAAAAAAAAACAGCAACCCCCTGGTTCTAAGCAACTATAGACCAGTCTCAAACCTACCACTAATCGCAAAATTACTAGAAAAAACTGTACAAAAGCAACTGTCTGAACATTTAGATAACAACAATATACTATACCCTGCACAACATGGATTCGTAAACACTAAAGCACTGAAACCTTACTACTCTCACTGACTGACAACATCCTAAGAGGATTCGATAGCGGAAAACATTACATCCTGATGATGCTAGATCTATCATCAGCATTTGACACAGTAAATCACGACATACTTCTAAAGAGATTAGAAGAAATTGGATTACAGAAAAAGACTATAGCCTGGTTCAGATCATAGCTAAGAAACAGATTTTACCAAGTCTGTATAAATAATGTACTGTTAGAAAAAATAAATCTACAAACAGGAGTCCCACAGGGATCAGCACTATCAGCCACACTATTTAATATTTACCTGCTGCCGCTATGCCACCTCCTAGCAGGCATGGGAGTCATTTGCTACATCTATGCTGACAACATTCAACTACTACTACCAATTTGGAAAAAACACTTAATATAGCAAATATGTACCTAGAGTCTGTATCCACAGTAATGCGTGACGCAGTCTGGATCACCGTAGGGGTGACCGTCATAGGAGGAGCACTATACGGTCTGTGCCAAGGGCCAGGGCTGGTGCGGAAACGCTCAGAAGGCGAGTGGCTGGCAGGCCAGGATGGGGATCTGTCCTGCATCTCGTCCCTTGGGCTACAGGAATTCCTAATGCTGGGCTCGCGAGGAGATGCTGAGGCTTGTTCCACATGCCAGCCAGACTTTGCCAACATTAGTAAGGATAGGCAGGAAGACTTGCGTCTGGATGACTGCCCGAGCCTTGATTTCCTCGGGCTGAGATAGCTGCTGAGATAGCTGCTGCTATCCTCTGACGCTTTTCCTCCTTGGCTCCTGTTTTTGCCGAATTAGCTGAATTATGCTTCCCCCCACGCTCTGCGGCTCCCTTGTTAGTAACGTTTGCTCCTTGAGGTGGCCCAAGTGCCCTACCTCCTCCCAGTCGGCTTCTAGCTCCCCTACAATCAGAAACGCCAGTGGGCGGGAGGACCACGGGGTCGGGGGTGCCTAAAATCCCCATAGCGCATGGTGCAGGGCCGGCCGAGCCACAGCCTTGGACCAGGGACATCTCTACAAACGTTGGCAGCACCTCCTTGCCATAACGCAACCCAAACGGGTATCGACTGAATCGCAAATTAAGGTAAGATATTTATTTGTATGTTTATTCAGAGCGTCACAGGAACCGGCAGGAGCACAGCTCCAAATGCAGAGCCTAAGGACTGTGCAGCCAAAGGTCCCCATGGGAAGGAACAGCAAGGAAGGGGTTAAATTTATTAAGCTCCTGTTATAAATTGCTTGATATATATATTTTTTTGGGTGGAGAGGAAGGAGACTCGCCAAAAACCACGGAGCTCCGAAACAGCAATCAAACTGTTCTGTTTGGGGGCCCAAGCAAGAAAAGACTGAGCCGAGGGGAGCCGGCGGCTTTTAAATTCATCATAACCCACGCTCCAAACCGGAACCTACGCTCAACGAACAAAATCCCTCACGCAAGAATCACTCGACTAAACACAACACGCGAGAGAGCCATCGCCATCACCATCACCAGCCCCACGCTATGGAATTCAATACCAATGGAAATAAGAAATCAACCAAGCATCAAAACTTTTTTAAAAAAAGACCTAAAAACCTGGCTTTTCAGCAGAGCCTACTCAATCCCATCTCAAGCAACAAGACCACCCATCAACCACGCAACCCAACACCAAGAAAAAGGCTTCGTCCATCAAACTATTAAATAACTTCCACCAGTTAAACAAGTAAGGCAATGAGCAACTGACTGTAATTACTACCCCTAGCCTATGTGTAACAACAATTTCTTTTATAAGTAACAATACTACCACTTGTGTGAACATTGCTGGGATAGTAGATTATTAATATGTAATAATTATTGTACATGTTTTCAACTAACAATCAAACCCCAAAACGTTCCTTCCTGATGCCATTCTGCTGCGTTGATATTTGTATCAATGATTATTTCACGAGCACCGTAAACCGTTCTGATGGCGAAACCGAATGACGGTATACACAACACGTTAAATAAATAAATAAATAAATTGCCCACCGGCCATCCTTCCCCCGACACAGCGGCTCGCGCTCCCACCTGGCCAATCAGGTGACCCGGAGTCGGGGCGCATCCTGATGACTTTGCCACTTCCGAGACCGGGCCAATCGGGTGGGAGTGATGTCACAGGTGGCGCCCCTCAGCGCCGGCAACACGAGGCCGGCGCCATTCCCACCACGCGGAGGGGGGCAGGGTCGGAGCCCCCTCCCCTCCGGGCAGAGGCCAAGGCACCGGCGCAGCAGCAGGGGCAGCCGCCCGCACATCCGTGCTGGGGGGCTGCCTAATAATTAACCGTGTAACCCTGCCTCCAAAACTAGGAAGAGAAGTCGCTCGGCAGCGTCCGGCGGCAGGCACTCTGGAGGCTTCCTAAGCTGCGTGCGTCTGATACTCGTGATAGCCTCCCTGCCGTAGGAGGTCCGCTGAACGCTTTATCTCTAACCTTGACCCTTGCCCTATGGATCCTGATTTGCAGAGCTGGACCGGCTGGCACGTGGAAGGAGAGGGGAGACAGCTGTGCAGCCTGCCTGCTGCTCCAGGGTCTGGCTGGGCTCGCTGCCACCATGCGGGCCTCCGATGTCCGTGCAAACCTTTTCCCAGACACTGGCAGACATTGTGGGCCAGGAGGGGGAGGAGGGATTACAGCAGAGAAAGGTGTAAACAGCAGGAATTAAACAAGGCCTCCCTTATTCCTCACAGCAGCTTCCAGTGGGAAGTATTCCACATTCTGCTAATCTGCTGACCTGCAGTTTTCTTCACAGCAGGTTATGTTTGGAAGGGTGGAGGGTGGAGGTTGGGAGAATAGGGCCTGCCTTTCGTGTTGGATAAATGCAGATTGTTGTGCTCCGACCTTGAGCTGGTCCCAGTTGGCTGAATTGTATGTTTTTGCCAGTTCATTGGGTATAATTTACACACGGGAGTACGCGTGCCTTCGGGCAGGGCATGCGTGGATTTTATTCTCCCTGGATCTCAGACACTCGGGGAATGTAGCACCCCAGAACCCGATGGAGCAGAGTTGCACGTGCTGGGAACGGATGCAGGAAGGGCTATAGAATGGATTATAGCACCTGCCTTTCTCTCTGGCTGGAATAACCAGGCCTCCCGTCCCGTCCCCCCCCCCCCCCACTGCGCAGTCTCTCCTCGGTTCCTGACTTTTGACTATTTTGGGTCGGTTCTCAGCTTGTATTGACACTGTCACTTCCTGCCGTTGCAGCTGCTCGGCAATAAACAGACGAGGCAGGGTGGGATGCGTACGCTGGGTAATGAGAGATGCCTTAAGTCCCTATGCAGGGGTATTACTGCTATTTATTTTATGAATGTATGTATTTATTTATTTAGACATTTTATATAACGTTGTTCTAGGGGTAGATCACGACGATGTACAGAGTGACATTCATAGTTATAACTCAACAAACAAATAACGATTGGTTACAGATGTGGTAGTCATTGGCAGGCATTATCAAGTGAAATTTTCTAGTGTATTTTAATTGGATCTAGTACATAAGGCTAAGGGTACAAGTAATGGATATGAAATGATAAATTTTCATGACTTACTCAGTGAGTTGTTTTGAGAGTCTTAAATATAAACTTGACTTAGCTGGGGATTACCCCGCCGCAAGCTTCTCTCCGTTCCCGTGGCGCGGTGTTTGTGGTGTGAGTTAAAGGGAAGAGCTTCCAGGAATGTCAGGTTCCCGATGATAGATGTTGTCGTCCAGTCAGACACCTTGGGGGCCGATGCAATACCAGGCGCTGAGCTCAGCACGCTGTTCGGACTCGTGTTTTGGATTAGCGCGTCCTAAACCGGCATCCATACCGGCGCTTAGCTAATAGCGCTCATCACATGCAAATGCCATGTTGATGAGGTTATTAGCTATACCGACGTAAAAAAAAAAAAAAAAGGCGCTCGAAGCACACACTTTTACCCTCAAAAATTAACGCCAGCCCAGAGCAGGTATTAAGTTTTCAGGCACCCTAAGTCATGCTCAGAAAAGAAAAAAGTTCCTCCTCAATATTGTTGCAATACTAGGCAGAGGAACCACAGAAAGCTGCAACATGAAAAAAAAAAGCCGATTTTATCCTTTTTTCACAGGCCTGTGGAATACTAATGAGGCATTTTAGACTATTTTATGCTTCTTGTATGTTTATTTTAACCTCAAATATTTCTTGACTGATTTTATATTTGTATTTGTACTTAATACATTAAAACAAATAAAAATAATCTTGGATTTATTATGCCAATGCTTTTTGTAAGTTTATACTTTCTGGTTTTATTATATTTATTGTAAACCGCAGTGATTTTTATCTGAACAGTGGTATATAAATACTTTAATTAAATAAATAAAATAAAATAAATCTTGACAGCAATCAGCTTAGGAAAAGGGAAACAATTTACAAGTGTCTATTTTCCTAACCCTTGCCGGCCCTAGTCATCGGCTAACTGCTGCTCCGTGGTTACCCCCACTACTTCTGTTAAGGGTAGTAACTGCCGCTCCATGCAGGTTACCCCAATGCCTTCTGTTAAGGGTAGTGACTGCTGCTCTGTGCAGGTTACCCCCATGTTTCTGTTAAGGGCAGTAACTGCCGCTCTGTGCAGGTTACCCCCATGTTTCTGTTAAGGGTAGTAACTGCCGCTCTATGCAGGTTACCCCCATGTTTCTGTTAAGGGTAGTGACTGCTGCTCCGTGCAGGTTACCCCCATGTTTCTGTTAAGGGTAGTAACAGCCGCTCCGTGCGGGTTACCCCCATGTTTCTGTTAAGGGTAGTGACTGCTGCTCCGTGCAGGTTACCCCCATGTTTCTGTTAAGGGTAGTAACAGCCGCTCCGTGCGGGTTACCCCCATGTTTCTGTTAAGGGTAGTAACTGCCGCTCTATGCAGGTTACCCCCATGTTTCTGTTAAGGGTAGTGACTGCTGCTCCGTGCAGGTTACCCCCATGTTTCTGTTAAGGGTAGTAACTGCCGCTCCGTGCGGGTTACCCCCATGTTTCTGTTAAGGGTAGTAACTGCCGCTCTATGCAGGTTACCCCCATGTTTCTGTTAAGGGTAGTGACTGCTGCTCTGTGCAGGTTACCCCCATGCCTTCTGTTAAGGGTAGTGATTGCTGCTCCATGCAGGTTACCCCCATGCCTTCTGTTAAGGGTAGTGACTGCTGCTCTGTGCAGGTTACCCCCATGCCTTCTGTTAAGGGTAATAACTGCCGCTCCGTGCAGGTTACTCCCATGTTTCTGTTGAGTAGTAACTGCCGCTCCATGTAGGTTACCCCCATGTTTCTGTTAAGGGTAGTAACTGCCGCTCCGTGCGGGTTACCCCCATGTTTCTGTTAAGGGTAGTAACTGCCGCTCTATGCAGGTTACCCCCATGTTTCTGTTAAGGGTAGTGACTGCTGCTCTGTGCAGGTTACCCCCATGCCTTCTGTTAAGGGTAGTGATTGCTGCTCCATGCAGGTTACCCCCATGCCTTCTGTTAAGGGTAGTGACTGCTGCTCTGTGCAGGTTACCCCCATGCCTTCTGTTAAGGGTAATAACTGCCGCTCCGTGCAGGTTACTCCCATGTTTCTGTTGAGTAGTAACTGCCGCTCCATGTAGGTTACCCCCATGCTTTCTGTTAAGGGTAGTAACTGCCGCTCCATGCAGGTTACCCCCATGCTTTCTGTTGAGTAGTAACTGCCGCTCCGTGCGGGTTACCCCCATGTTTCTGTTAAGGGTAGTAACTGCCGCTCTATGCAGGTTACCCCCATGTTTCTGTTAAGGGTAGTGACTGCTGCTCCGTGCGGGTTACCCCCATGTTTCTGTTAAGGGTAGTAACTGCCGCTCCGTGCGGGTTACCCCCATGTTTTTGTTAAGGGTAGTAACTGCCGCTCCGTGCGGGTTACCCCCATGTTTCTGTTAAGGGTAGTGACTGCTGCTCTGTGCAGGTTACCCCCCCCTCCCCCATGCCTTCTGTTAAGGGTAGTGACTGCCGCTCCGTGCAGGTTACCCCCATGTTTCTGTTAAGGGTAGTGACTGCCGCTCAGTTACCCCCATGCACTCTTTTCTTCATTTCCTCCTCGAGCCTTTAGAGAGCTGCAGTGTTTATCCCATCCCTCTTTCAATTTGTTCATTATTTTTGTCCTCAGCACTTCCTTGGCATCCATCACCCTTTCCCTGAATAAATATTTCCTGATGTTGGTTCTGAATAGACCCCCTAATGACTCAGAACCACCATCGCTATCTATTTTTTGGTGGCCACAGTAATAGCCAAGCTGAGGCCCTCCGAGCTGGAACCATTTCTCCTGGCCCTGAGGCTGCATGGAAGTGAGGTCGCTGCTGTAAAGGAATTCACTGACACACCAAGGCCCTGATCCCATCACATGGGATCAGGGCCTTGGTGTGTAAGTGTGGTCAGTGAGGGTCCCCCACTCCCATGGAAGGAGGAGAAGGGTAAAGGGCTGGCGGGTGCCTCAGGTGCTGAGCCCTGCACACTGCCATGGGGAAAGTCACGGGTGGGGAGGGGGAAGAGCAACTCCTTGTGCCTGGATTTAGGGCTCAAAATTGCAGGGTTCAGGAAGGAGCCAGGACTATCACTGCAGGTGATTATAAAAGAGGGAAAATGAACCCAGGTTCTTACAAATGAGGACTGACAGCATGGGATCTGAGCCCTGCTTCTAAGTAAGCTGGAAAGAGAAAGAAGCAGAAGAAAACGGCAGGGTAACAAACCCAAAGTTCCATTCGATTAAAAAAAAAACAAACAACATCTGAAAAGGAGCAGGAATCACTCTGAGAGCAGCATTCTGACAGGACTGAACCCCAGCCTCCCGGCACATGCACAGCTCAGCCAATAGACCTCCTGCCCTGCAGTACCTTCTGCTATTCCAGTACTGAGTCCCTCACACACAGCTCTGCCAATGCACCTCACTCCTGCCCTGCAGCATCCCCTGCTATTCCAGTACTGAGACCCTCACACACTGCTCTGCCCATGCACCTCACTCCTGCCCTGCAGCACCCCCTGCTATTCCAGTACTGAGACCCTCACACACAGCTCTGCCAATGCTCCTCACTCCTGCCCTGCAGCACCCCCTGCTATTCCAGAACTGAGACCCTCACACACAGCTCTGCCAATGCTCCTCACTCCTGCCATGCAGCACCCCCTGCTATTCCAGTACTGAGACCCTCACACACACAGCTCTGCCGATGCACCTCACTCCTACCCTGCAGCACCCCCTGCTATTCCAGTACTGAGACCCTCACACACACAGCTCTGCCAATGCACCTCACTCCTACCCTGCAGCACCCCCTGCTATTCCAGTACTGAGACCCTCACACACACAGCTCTAGCAAAGCTCCTCACTCCTACCCTGCAGCACCCCCTGCTATTCCAGTACTGAGACCCTCACACACACAGCTCTGCCGATGCACCTCACTCCTACCCTGCAGCACCCCCTGCTATTCCAGTACTGAGACCCTCACACACACAGCTCTGGCAAAGCTCCTTACTCCTGCCCTGCATCACACATGATTTCTTTTTCCGCTGGAAAAAGTTATAGGCATTTCTATTTGTGGAGACCTTTTCCAGTTTAGTGCTTATGGTCAGAAATATCGGCTGAGCAGTTTGTCTTGTTATTTTAATCTTTAAGTCATTGTGTATTGTTTTTATGAGTGAATTATATAATTTTTAGTGGGATCATCTTAGCCCATTTGCTGTTATATATATATAAAGGATTATTAAGGAATGTGATTGAAGATATAACATTGAAAATAGTTGAAGTACTAAGTGGTGTATCTTTTCCATTGATCTGCTTTAACGTCAATGAGAGAGGGGGGATTATTTAATTAATCAGGGTCAGCTTGAGGGTTATACTAGAACAGGATGGAGGGTCAATAAATATTAAGGTTTGTGGTGAGGTTTTTAGTAAATTGTATCTCATAATTTGTAAAACATACATTTGCTTGAAATCATAAATAAATTTTTATAGGATTAAAAATAGCCATATTCTTTGAAATATTTTATTACATGTTACAACAGTGCTTTATACCCTGACAAGAATTTGTTGGGAAATTTGTTGGTATATAAGCCTTAGCACTAGGGGAGACATTATTGCCAAATAATTTTTTGGTTGGTTATATATATATATATATATATATATATTCATTCAGTACTGAGACCCTCACACACAGTTCTGCAATGCACCTGACTCCATGGACTGTATCATTTTTGGAATTGCTGCTGCTGTCTCTGGGTAGACTTCATGTTCCGGGTCTACTAAACTGAAGATCATGCACCCGATTGTGCACCTAAGGAGGTGGTGGAGGCATTAATGGAGATCCTCTGGCGCCTGGGGCTGGCTCTTTGCGGTCTGTAATCAGCTGTCATTTTCATTTCATTTATTAAAACGGAAGTACATAAAATAAAAGCAATCAGAAATGTCTAATATTATCTCTATATATAAAAGACAGCTTTTCTGAATGTTAGACAGTAGGAGATCGAGGTAATGCGTTCCAAAGAGATGGTGCTTGATAACTGAGAAACCCAGCCTGTGCTGTAAGGTAGTGGGAGTTTAACCAGTTGAGAAGGTAGGAGAGGCACTTTAAATCGCATTCTATAGAGAACTGGGAAGCGATGTAAGTGGATGAGAACGGAGACACCAAAAAGAAGAGAATTAGAACCGGGGTGTTTTTAGGTTACAAAAGCAAAGAGCGGCGGCGCCTTCGCATCCTCGCTGCCTGCCTAATGCTTTCCGGGCCACTGCAGCGCGCGAGATCCGCCCAAAGCGCGGAGAAGCTCCCAAGTCTCGGGCCAAAGGGGGCGGAGCCTCCGCCCAGCTCCCACCCACGTTTGTCTCTTCTGGCGAATGAGCAGCTGCGCGGAGGTCGAGGGGCGCAGCCATTGGCTCGGGAGGGGGATACATTGTAGCGGAAAGCGGCGCTGCTTCTCCCGGTGTGCGGCGGCGAGGGTGGGGGACCGTCTGCCCGCCCGCCCCGTGACGAGGAGCCCGGATTAGTATCCGCTGCCTTCTTCCCCCTCCCCCTCCCGGGGGCACGCGCCCCGCTGATTCTGCACCGAGCGAGCTCGTTCCCTCCCGTGGCCCGGTAAGTGTCAGGTACCTGATGAGGAAGGGGTCCGGGGCTCGCTAATGTTTCCCCAAGGCTGATCGGGAGCCTTGGCCATCATTAGCCCCTTCTACCCAAGCCGCGCTGTTATCAGCCCCTTCCCCCTCAGGATGGGGGAGGGGCAGTACCATTGACCCCTAATGACCCCCTTGGAACAAACAAACTTTCAGCCTCTGTAGGACCTGCAATACCTGTTAGCCGGGTCATGCCAGCTCTTCTGCTGCTGCTTCTCGGGGCTGGGTGGACAGGTGTGGTCACTTCGCCCACCGCTAGGTGCATCCGACAGACTGAGGCATGGCCAGCTGCCTGCCCTCAGAGCCTGCATGTGACAGAGCAGCTGGGTCCTGGCTGCCAGGGCCTGCTAACTTGTTCTCTCTTTCCTTAAGGTGCTGAAGATCTCCTTCTGGGAAGGGATTCCCAGGCCTTGAAATGCCAGATGCACCACGAAGTAACCTAACCCAGCAACTTCCTGTTACTTTAAATAAATCCTCTGCCACGTGTTCGCTGGAAGGTGAGAGATTGCCTTTCAGAGGAGTCTGCTGTTTGCCTTCTGCCCTGGTGCTCAAGCCACAGCTAAGGGAGGTGAGAGGACAGTGAGCCTGCACAAGTCTTCCAACTAAAACTGCACCCAGACTGATCCCAAAAGACAAAGCTGCCGCCCCTTTCTGGGGCTGATTCTCGCCTTCCACAAGCTTGGCTCTCTTGAAGCGGATATTTGGGATTCAGCTTTGGCACATGGACCTCCCTTTCTGTGGGACCAGCCAGGAACACCAGTAAGAGAGCTCACAGAGCAGGGCCGCCAAGGTCTTTTGGACAGAGGGAGTGAGGAGGGGTGGTGCCAGGGAGAGGGATGTCCCTGGCCCTCTGCTGCCCCTGGATCACTTTTTTTCTCCTTTACTCATTAACGGCCTCTATCGAAAGTCCTGTTTCCCCCCCTCTTTGCTTGTTGCTTGATGGGGATCACTGCTGTACACACAGTGCCTGGCATTGAGAGGAGGAGGAGAGACGTCCCGGAGAGACTGCCCCTTCAATGCGGGCATCGGTACCAGCAGGGAGCTGCACAGCTGAGTAGTACCCGTGCTAGACGTGAGCACCATGTCCTCCCTGGCAGACGGCAAAGGTCGGGCAACTGGGGCGCTGCGCCCCGTTGGCACTGGCCATGAAGACTTCAATGCTAACCTGGAGAGACTGCAGCTGGGGGACACCGCCAAGATCTCGGGGCAGGAGGAAGAGCTGACGGTGGTGGTGTTGGAGTCCCGGGCAAACGGGAAAGGCGTGCAGGAGGAGGATGCCCTGCTGGAGAACGGCAGCCAGAGCGCAGAGAGCGAGGACAGTGAGCACTGCCCCAGCCCGGAGACCCCCGGGAAGGAGACCTCCTTCTCCATCGCTCTGCAGGTTCTCTTCCCCTTCCTGCTGGCGGGCTTTGGGACCGTGGCTGCTGGGATGGTTTTGGACATTGTGCAGGTAGGTAGATGCGGGTCTCCTCTTCCCCCCTGGTGCTGGGCGTGCCTGCTTGTGAGGAGATCCACTGCTTTTAATCGCATTTATCTATGGTGATCACAAACGTTCCTTTTTTGACTTGCTCTGAGGATTGTTTTTCCAGCCGCTTCATATTTTTGAAAGCTGGCTGATTAATGTATGAGTGTTGCAGAGCAGACCATGTGTACATCCAAAGTCTTCCGGGCTTGTACGCAGAGCTTGGACAGCCAGTACTAGGGAGGGATAAAATGTTTAGTCTGCCTGCGAATCCGCTGGGCGGCGGGAGAGAAATGCTTAAAAGCATGGTATGGTGCCTGAATGAAAAGCGCACCCCTTTTTATGGAAGACTTGTAAAACTGCACAAGATGAAATAGACTGGAATAAGACCAAGCGACGATCACGGTCTTTCAGGCCTCACGTAGGGGCTGGATTTAGGGCTCGGGAGCGTCACTGCAGCGCCTGGATTAAAGGGAAGGGGAAGCTGTCTGGGTAGTATGCAAGAAGCCCCAGGTCTGTGAGGGGGTAGTGTCCTCTCCCTGTTCTTAATAGGAATAGAAGTACAGGGCACCAGCATGAAGGGATAAGGAGCTGGCATTATTGGAAGGGAGGACGGAGTTTACGCCTGCCTGTGCCTGGAGGGTTGAGGATGGTGCTGACCACACACTGCTCTCCCTCCCACCCCTTGCCCTTAGGACTCTGAGTCACAGCTCAGCCAGTCCCTCCCGTGTCATTCCTGGATGTGTGGGTCCAGGAAACCCACTGGGGCTGTGACTGAGGGTAAGGGTTAGTGACGCACAGGGCCTGTTGCTGCTGCTGGGTGCATAGAATGGCCACACGTGGCAGCAAACAACCAGTGTAAGAACTGGAGAGCTGCTTCCAGGCACAGAGGATCCTTTGTTTGGGAAGTGGAGAGGAGAGTCTGTGTTATTGTAGCAGGAAGGGCTGATGGGCACTGGGCAGACAGAGGTGCCGAGGGAGTTCATCTGCCATCAGTCTGTTCCTGTGTGGGACTGACGGTGCTAGGGAAGGGTCACGTGGGCTGGATGGACCCTGCTGTCGGCATCCGTTCATGGAGACCTGTTCTACTTCGTCATTTCAAATAAGTGAAGCAGAAATTGATCTTTTAATGAGGTGTCTCGGGGGAGCCTTCTCTTCCCACCTGCACAAGTGAGAGGTTAGCTCATGGCCAGAGAGAGAGAAAACATGGTTTGGGAGCTGGGACTGCTGCACTATTTAATATCCTGTTCAGCGTCTGGGACGGTAATGTTAGCTGTGGTGGTCCCGTGCCCCTGACTGCTCTATGCAGTCCCTTACTGCCTTCCTCTCCATGTTTCTTTGCCACTGCCAGGATCCCTGGTGAGGAGACGCACAGCACCGGCTGTCCTGGCTTGTGATTCCAAGGGTCATTGATGGAAGACCTGGGACAGCTGTCAGGACACCTGGACTGTGCACTGAGTGGAATTTCTGTTCCTCCTCCCCTCCCTCAAATACAGGGCGTTTCAGTGAACTGCGCGGGAGGCCACTCTCCTGGGTGTGCGATTCTGTATTCAAATGAGGGCCCGCGCTAATAAGGAGGCGCTAGGGACACTAGTGCGTCCCTAGTGCCTCCTTATTGGTGGACGCAGCGGCTGTCAGCAGGTCTGACAGCCGACGCTTAATTTTACCGGCGTCTGTTGTCGAACCCGCTGACAGCCACGGGTTCGGAAAACTGATGCTGGTAAAATTGAGCGTCCGTTTTCCAACCCGCGGGCAGATGGGTTTTTTTTTTTTTGGGGGGGGGCCTCCGACTTAATATCGCCATGATATTAAGTCGGAGGGTGCACAGAAAATCAATTTTTCTGCTTTTCTGTGCACTTTCCCGGGGCCGGCTGAAATTCCTAGAGTAAAATGTGTGGCTTGGCTGCACATTTTACTTTCTGTATCGAGCGGGACTAATAGGCTCATCAGTGTGCATTTGCATGTTGCGGGCGCTATTAGTTTCGGGGGGGTTGGAGGTGCGTTTTCCACGCGGTCATTACCCGTTACTGTGTAAGGGTGCGCTCAGCCTGAACTGGCCTGATACTTGGCAGGTGCTGCAGTGCTGGCCCCTCCTTTCCTGATGACGGCTCCAGGCCTGGAGGAAGGTTCTGTGTTTGTCTGACCTATCGCAGGACATGGCCTGTGCTTTGGGTGCCCTTGTCTAGGGAGGGGCCCTCTGTGGTGAGACTGTGGGTAGGAAGGGGAGGCGTTTGGCACAGAAGCAACCAGGGCTCATTGCACTGAAAATAGGACTAAAATGTTTAAAAGGAGTTGCCAGTACTTTGGAATATTTTAGTTTCTAAAATGTCTCTGATATCCCCTACATTTAGGACTTGGAAAGTTTGAGCATAAGGTGGTATTCGCTTATTTTCTGGCTGTAGGACACCCGCCCTCCAGCAGCTGTTTAATTATATTATTGAGGCAATTCTTCTTTGTTTGCGATGATCGTATTTTTATCATCCACTCTCCTTAGCTCCTTTCCTGTAACCCAGAGGTAGTCGCACTCTGGATTCCCTCTCCTGCCAAATGTTGCCTAGGACTGAGCACGGAGAGGGAGGGGGCGATTGAGAGGACACAACTTGTCAGGTTTTACACACACACACATTATGTGGGGAGTTGCATTGATAAAGCTGCTGGAGTTTGCAGAGTAAAGCTTGGGCCATGCTTCCTGTAGGAATGGGATCCGATTGGAATAATGCAGTCCAGGACAGGGTATCAGATTGTGTGCATCCTGGGGTGTCCTTGGAGAATTTGCAGTCAGAGTAACACTATATGGCACGGCATGTGCTGGCTTTCTGCCTCGCACACTTGCTGGGAAAAGCAAGTCTCTTGCACTACCACACTCCCTCCACCGACTTTCTGCTGTGAAACTGCTGCAGTGCACAGTGTAGCATGACACAAGTGGGACTGAGGTGCATTGGCAGAGCTGTGGGTGAGGGTCTCAGTACTGGAATAGCAGGGGGTGCTGCAGGGCAGGAGTGAGGTGCATTGGCAGAGCTGTGTGTGAGGGTCTCAGTACTGGAATAGCAGGGGGTGCTGCAGGGCAGGAGTGAGGTGCATGGGCAGAGCTGTGTGTGAGGGTCTCAGTACTGGAATAGCAGGAGGTGCTGCAGGGCAGGAGTGAGGTGCATGGGCAGAGCTGTGTGTGAGGGGTCTCAGTACTGAAATAGCAGGGGGTGCTGCAGGGCAGGAGTGAGGTGCATGGGCAGAGCTGTGTGTGAGGGTCTCAGTACTGGAATAGCAGGAGGTGCTGCAGGGCAGGAGTGAGGTGCATGGGCAGAGCTGTGTGTGAGGGTCTCAGTACTGGAATAGCAGGGGGTGCTACAGGTGAGGAGTGAGGTGCATTGGCAGAGCTGTGTGTGAGGGTCTCAGTACTGGAATAGCAGGGGGTGCTGCAGGGCAGGAGTGAGGTGCATGGGCAGAGCTGTGTGTGAGGGTCTCAGTACTGGAATAGCAGGGGGTGCTGCAGGGCAGGAGTGAGGTGCATTGGCAGAGCTGTGTGTGAGGGTCTCAGTACTGGAATAGCAGGGGGTGCTGCAGGGCAGGAGGGAGGTGCATTGGCAGAGCTGTGTGTGAGGGTCTCAATACTGGAATAGCAGGGGGTGCTGCAGGGCAGGAGTGAGGAGCATTGGCAGAGCTGTGTGTGAGGGTCTCAGTACTGGAATAGCAGATGGTGCTGCAGGGCAGGAGTGAGGTGCATTGGCAGAGCTGTGTGTGAGGGTCTCAGTACTGGAATAGCAGATGGTGCTGCAGGGCAGGAGTGAGGTGCATTGGCAGAGCTGTGTGTGAGGGTCTCAGTACTGGAATAGCAGGGGGTGCTGCAGGGCAGGAGGGAGGTGCATTGGCAGAGCTGTGTGTGAGGGTCTCAATACTGGAATAGCAGGGGGTGCTGCAGGGCAGGAGTGAGGAGCATTGGCAGAGCTGTGTGTGAGGGTCTCAGTACTGGAATAGCAGGAGGTGCTGCAGGGCAGGAGTGAGGAGCATTGGCAGAGCTGTGTGTGAAGGTCTCAGTACTGGAATAGCAGATGGTGCTGCAGGGCAGGAGTGAGGTGCATTGGCAGAGCTGTGTGTGTGAGGGTCTCAGTACTGGAATAGCAGGAGGTGCTGCAGGGCAGGAGTGAGGTGCATTGGCAGAGCTGTGTGTGTGAGGGTCTCAGTACTGGAATAGCAGGAGGTGCTGCAGGGCAGGAGTGAGGTGCATTGGCAGAGCTGTGTGTGAGGGTCTCAGTACTGGAATAGCAGGGGGTGCTGCAGGGCAGGAGTGAGGTGCATTGGCAGAGCTGTGTGTGTGAGGGTCTCAGTACTGGAATAGCAGGAGGTGCTGCAGGGCAGGAGTGAGGTGCATTGGCAGAGCTGTGTGTGTGAGGGTCTCAGTACTGGAATAGCAGGAGGTGCTGCAGGGCAGGAGTGAGGTGCATTGGCAGAGCTGTGTGTGTGAGGGTCTCAGTACTGGAATAGCAGGAGGTGCTGCAGGGCAGGAGTGAGGTGCATTGGCAGAGCTGTGTAAGGGGTCTCAGTACTGGAATAGCAGGGGGTGCTGCAGGGCAGGAGTGAGGTGCATGGGCAGAGCTGTGTGTGAGGGTCTCAGTACTGGAATAGCAGGGGATGCTGCAGGCCAGGAGTGAGGTGCATTGGCAGAGCTGTGTGTGAGGGTCTCAGTACTGGAATAGCAGGGGCTGCTGCAGGGCAGGAGTGAGGTGCATTGGTAGAGCTATATGTGACGGTCTCAGTACTGGAATAGCAGGGGGTGCTGCAGGGCAGGAGTGAGGTGCATTGGCAGAGCTGTGTAAGGGGTCTCAGTACTGGAATAGCAGGGGGTGCTGCAGGGCAGGAGTGAGGTGCATGGGCAGAGCTGTGTGTGAGGGTCTCAGTACTGGAATAGCAGGAGGTGCTGCAGGGCAGGAGTGAGGTGCATAGGCAGAGCTGTGTGTGAGGGTCTCAGTACTGGAATAGCAGGGGATGCTGCAGAGCAGGAGTGAGGTGCATTGGCAGAGCTGTGTGTGAGGGTCTCAGTACTGGAATAGCAGGAGGTGCTGCAGGGCAGGAGTGAGGTGCATGGGCAGAGCTGTGTGTGAGGGTCTCAGTACTGGAATAGCAGGGGATGCTGCAGGCCAGGAGTGAGGTGCATTGGCAGAGCTGTGTGTGAGGGTCTCAGTACTGGAATAGCAGGGGCTGCTGCAGGGCAGGAGTGAGGTGCATTGGTAGAGCTATATGTGACGGTCTCAGTACTGGAATAGCAGGGGGTGCTGCAGGGCAGGAGGGAGGAGCATTGGCAGAGCTGTGTGTGAGGGTCTCAGTACTGGAATAGCAGGGGGGTGCTGCAGGGCAGGAGTGAGGTGCATGGGCAGAGCTGTGTGTGAGGGTCTCAGTACTGGAATAGCAGGGGGTGCTGCAGGGCAGGAGTGAGGTGCATGGGCAGAGCTGTGTGTGAGGGTCTCAGTACTGGAATAGCAGGGGGAGCTGCAGGGCAGGAGTGAGGAGCATTGGCAGAGCTGTGTGTGAGGGTCTCAGTACTGGAATAGCAGGGGGTGCTGCAGGGCAGGAGGGAGGAGCATTGGCAGAGCTGTGTGTGAGGGTCTCAGTACTGGAATAGCAGGGGGTGCTGCAGGGCAGGAGGGAGGTGCATGGGCAGAGCTGTGTGTGAGGGTCTCAGTACTGGAATAGCAGGAGGTGCTGCAGGGCAGGAGGGAGGTGCATTGGCAGAGCTGTGTTACTTGCCTTGAGATCTGTTTATTCTGTTAATCATGTTCCACTTTGCTGAGAAGTTTAAAAATCCACCCTAAATTAGTCCAGTAAGCAGATCTCACCTGTAGGTTGTTTGTTCCTTATTTCTACACTGCCTGAAAGGAAATATTGACTGGAAAAGATTTCTTGAACGGGCTTTGTGGCTTTTCTAAGCAAGTCTGGGGTTTTTTTTCTGGTTTTTTTTCTCTAAACTGTTCTTGATCGATGTTGACAAACTTCAGAAGTTACAAAATGATGCTTTTGAATTGAAGCAACCAGTGGGCTTTTCTTAGTTTGTTTTTTATTCCGGTGTTTGGAAGCACAGTGCAGGCTGTAACATTAACAATGATAAAATAAAAAATACACAAAGTGAATAAGATCACAAACTCAATGCGGAGATAGGTTTGGGGAGGTCCCCGTTCAGTCTCTGTTAGCTGAAAATATAGGCTAAGTTTATGTGCGAATGTTATCGGAGGGGCCGGTGCAAGGAGCTGAGCCGCCGTGGTGCCGTGTCCTGCTCCTGCCCCTCCCCCTGCCTGGCTCCTTGCTTCCCCCGGGATGGCAAAAGAGTGGAGAGGCATCAATCACCGGAGGGAGGGAGGGGCTGTGGAGCTGGCGGAGGGGCCTCAGTCATCTGAACATGCGGGAGGGAGGCAGGAGCCGGGCTGTTAGTGATGGCACAGGACAGCAGGTCTCCGTGGCTGCTGACCCTGCCACCCTAGGCCATCGTCTAGTGCACCTAGTGCTTCTGCCGGCCCTCAGTACCTTCCAGTTCCGCCCCTGTTTTATTCGGCTAAGTGCTCCGATCTTCCTGAGTTTATTCCTAGGTCAGTTTCTGTTTTGTGTGTTTGCTGAGAAGCATTGCTGCTTGCTCCCGCCACATCCCTTCCAGGGCTGCAGGCGCCTGCTTGCAATGCGTGGCTCACCAGGGACGAGGGGGCTGCACATGGAGGTGGAGGAGGGTGGTCTGACAGGCCCCAGAAGGTGCAGATTGGGAGACATCCCCTGGCCCTGATTATCAAGCTGGGTTTGCTGCTGCGAGCCCTTTCCCCTGGCTGAGCCCTTCCTCGCCCAGCTTTGGCAGCTCTTGTGTGGGGCAGGCAGCCTCTTTTGGAGCATAGCTGAAGCCGTACAGGCTCGGGGGTTAGGCACAGCTTGAGCAGCCAAAGCGTGGCCCTGGGAAATCTCTGCTGGAGGACATGTGGTGGCATATTCAGCCTGCCCGGGGGCCTCTTCTCACCACGTGACCTTATGTTTTCAGCACTGGGATGTTTTTAAGGAGGTGACGGAGGTGTTTATCCTGGTCCCAGCACTGCTGGGATTGAAGGGGAACCTGGAGATGACCCTAGCATCGCGTCTTTCAACAGCTGTGAGTATCCCATGGGGTGTGCGTTTGTGCTTGCAGCAGGGATACGAGAGAGATGCTGGTCTGCGTCCCCTCCTCCCAGTGCCTTACCTGTCCAGCATTTACCTCTTTCAGCTCTCCCCCCCCCCCATAAGCTGTGTACGCGCTGTAGAGCAGGTTCACAGTGTCCCTGGCCGGAGGTGGAGGAGGGCACAGGACCGAGCATGGCCTTAGCCTTGTGAGCTGCTTGGGGACCCCGTGGTGGTGCTGTCTGCTCTGGTCTGTGGCAGACGTCCCGTGAGCGGCGCCTGGCGTGACGCTGAGGATTAAGTGATCTGGCTGCAGGAGGTGCCGGGGAACCGGCCAGCTCGCGGGCAGGGTTTAGCATTGTCCTCCTCTTGGAAGGTGATTTCTGGCTTTCCCTGGCTCCTGCACAGTCACATTTACTAAAGAGAAGCGCTGTAAGGCGGGAAGGGCTGCGGCGGATGTGCTGGGCTCAGTGTATCCTGGGCAGTGTTTAGTTAAACCTCATCCAGGGATTTGGTGATGTGGCTTTGCCCTTCGGCCCCTGTTGCTGCAAACTCCTCTCTTGCCCTGTCAGTGTTGCCGCAGGTTGGGTCAGGCTGCTGGGACGAGGTGACCTCTGGCTGCAATCTTTCCTTGTAAAGACTTCATGGTGTTTTGCCATGCAAGGAAATCTTTATTTCAAGGGCTGGTGCGCTTCCCCTCTCCCCCCCTCCCATGGAAGCTGTGCATGAGGAGAGAGGAGGGTAGGAAGTCTGAGAGAGGAGGTTTCTAAGACCAATGAAAAGCAACTGGAGAGAGCCAGCCAGGAAGGAAGGATGCATCTGAGGTATTCCCATAACTTCTGCAAAGAAGGTGGGGGATGCTGGGGCTGGATCCCATACGCTGTCCTCCAGGGCCCCCCTGGGAATGAGGCTGTACAGGCAGATGGGCGACTCTTGTGCTTGCTTGGCCTCAGAGGGCTGTCTTTCTCTTCTTGCCAGGCTAACATTGGGCAGATGGACACAGCCAAAGAGCAGTGGACCATGATCACTGGCAACATGGCCCTCATCCAGGTAACTGGGGGGGATGTGAGGGGAGTGCCTCTCGGTGCACGCTGTGGCACACGTCATTCCTGCCTCCTCTCCCTGTTCTGCTTCCCTCCAGGTCCAGGCCACTGTGGTGGGCTTCCTGGCTTCCATTGCGGCGGTGGTGTTTGGCTGGATTCCAGACGGGCACTTCTACGTGGACCACGCGGTTCTCCTGTGTGCCAGCAGTGTGGCCACGGCCTTCATCGCATCACTTGTGCTAGGTAAGGCGGGAGGAGAAGACCTGTGTGATCACAGCTTCCCTTTCTATCCCAGGCACTCGGGGCAGAAAAAGGAAATCTTTAATTCGGAGCTGAGAAAACTGAGGCGCAGAGGAGAGCAGCCTGTGGCTTGTTCATGCAGTTATCCTCTGGGAATCAGGAGGGTTCTCGCCCTGATGCCTCCTTGTATCGGACACGACTTCCTGCTCTGCCTGGAGTTTATCACCGAGCCAGGACAGAGGGGCTCCAGGACGGGTCAGTCCTGAGAGGCCTAACATGAGAGTATCTGCAGGGCAATGAGGATCTCCTCCTGCAGAGAGGAGTCTGCACTGAGGGGAACTCCCCATGAGCTGGTAAACCTTCTGGGGTACTTTGGGATTTGACCCTGCAACCATCAGCAGGAAGTTAAAAGGAACCGCTCTGTGGTTGCTTGTATCGAGTGCCTAAATCCCCCTCCTCCTACCCTAAAAAGAAAGGGATGCAGATCTTGGTGGGTTAGGCTTTCATGGTGACGTACTTTTGTGGGTCTGGATTTTAATTTCTGGTCCCTTCTGTTCTTGTTCTGAAGGTATCATCATGATTGGGGTCATCATTGGGTCTCGGAAGATTGGGATAAATCCAGATAACGTGGCCACTCCCATTGCAGCGAGCCTGGGAGACCTGCTCACTCTGGCTCTGCTCTCGGGGATCAGCTGGGGCCTGTACAAGGAGCTCGGTAAGTCTGGTGGGAATTAAGGTTGAGGGAGAGCTCCCAGCTCGGCTTTGGGGTCCTCTGCTTTGATTATCCCTCTCGCCCGCTGCAGAGACCAAGGTTTATCTAAACCCATTGGTGTGCGCGTTTTTTGTGGCTCTGCTGCCCCTCTGGATCATCATTGCAAAGAGGAGCCAGACTACGCGGGAGGTGCTGTATTCAGGATGGGAGCCCGTCATCGTTGCCATGGCAATAAGCAGGTAGACGAGAGCGCCAGGGATGGGTGGTGTCCTGGTCATGGTTTGCAGCCCAGTGCAGATTGGGGGGGGGGGGGGGGGTGGCTGCATACAACAAGGAGCACTGTGGGTGGGTCCAGAGGGAAGATTCAAGCTCTGTCTGGGTGTCTGTGTACAATGCATTACTTGGCCTAGTGCTTGGAAAGCAGAAACGATTGGCATCGCTAGAGCCAGGCACAAATCTTTCTGGGCCAGCGTGTTGCATGTGTGGCCAGGAACTCCTGCACTTCTGCCTCCCTTCCCACTTTTCTTTCCTGCATGTGGCTGGATCTTGTCTGTTTTTTATATTTTTAATGTGGCAAAAGTTCAGTTCTGTACGGAGAAGAGCAAAGTGGTTCACCCAAGCTCAGGAACATTCTCTTGCTTTTTTTTTTTTTTCTTTGCAGTGCTGGGGGATTGATATTGGATAAAACCGTTTCCAATCCTAATTTTGCTGGCATGGCTGTGTTCACTCCAGTTATTAATGGTAAGTCTTCTGTCGGGGTTCAGCCAAGTGCCGCTGCTGGTGGAAGGGGACCACCCGCAGCACGTAGACGTGCATCTCCCCTCTCCCCAGCTGAATCTCTGGGGTCCCACGCACTACACATGCTGGGGGTGCAGGGAGGAAAGCCACAGGGGGGTGTCTGTCTTCTGTTTGTTTGTTTCACAAAACCGATATGATGTCTAAAAACGAATGTCGGTATAGAAAAACCTTAAATAACTAATGCTTGGAAGGCAGAGTGATAGTCTAAGTGTGCTTTCCCTCTTGTTACCCCTCCGTGCAGGTGTTGGAGGTAACTTGGTGGCAGTCCAGGCCAGTCGGATCTCTACGTATCTGCACATGCAGGGGATGCCAGGCGAGGGGACAGAAGCCCCTCCGTGCAAGTGCCCAAATCCCTGTGGCACTTTCTTTAGTGCTGGTACGTGACTGTCCCTGGCCTGCTGGCCAGACCGAGGTACAAAAAGATGTGACATTGCCTCTCCTGCAGGCTTGTGGTCGGATGTGAAATGATTTTGTAAAATCTCAGCCCCTGTTGCGCTCCTTGGACCACCATAGGAGGGAATAAAGGGAGTAAACCTTGCTGATGCCCTGCAGAAGCAAACATTTCTCTGTGTGCTGTGCTCTCACCTCTAGAGAGATTGCTATATAAATAGCAAGTCCCATCTTTCTACAATCTGGGAAACAAATCCTAGCCCACCAGGACTTTGCTGGTCACTCGTCTGCTCGTGGGTGCTGGGTATAGGACAAGACTAAACCTGGGCCTCTCACATCCCCCACCGTGTTACATGATAGGATCGCTGTCTTACTCTTTTTTTTTTTTTCTGATTGACAGATGTGAACTCCCGATCCACTCGCGTGCTCTTCCTGCTGGTAGTTCCAGGGCACCTGGTTTTCCTTTATACTATCAGTTCCATGCAAGGTGGCCACACCACCCTTACCTTCATCTTCATCATTTTCTACATGACCACTGCCCTGCTGCAGGTAAGGAAACTCTTTCGCCCTTCCCAGTGTTGCCCCGCGAGTTGCAAGCAGCATGGAATAGCAATGCCTGCTGCCTGGCCCTGAGCCCACCTGGCTATGCTGTGAGGACACAAGGTGCCTGGGCGTTGTAGCTGCAGGTGAACCCCCCCCATTCTTCTATAGCCTCAGGACGGACTGGTTCCAATGTGAGCTGGGAGTCCAGAGAAGCATGAGGAAGCTGCTGGGATAAATCCCACCACCTCCCCCCCCCCCCCCCCCCCCCCCCCCGTGTTGGTCAGTCGTCTGTGTCCTGTAGTGCTGTCATAGAGCTGCATAGCCTGTAGCACTACGTAACCTGTGCTTAGCTCTTCTTTCCCTTGGGGCCTGTGTTGCAGGTGCTGCTCCTTCTGTACATCTCTGACTGGATGGTGCATTGGATGTGGGAACGAGGAATGAATCCTGACAACTATTCCATCCCCTACCTGACAGCGCTGGGAGACTTGCTGGGGACAGGACTTCTCGCCCTCAGCTTCCATATCCTCTGGCTGATTGGAGACCGGGACACTGATGTTGGGGATTAATGCAATCTGATCTTCCTGCCTAGCTTTCCGTAGGCCGAAATCTCGTTCTTTTGAATGAGGATTTTTTACGTCATCTTTGAAAAATGGAGTTTGTTATGGTAAGGTTGGATGTAACAAGGACCCAGAGGCATGTCTGGAAAACTCTCAGCAAGTGCAATTCATTTGGTAAAATCTGAACTCTGAGCAGCATCTGGAAGATTTTGTCCAAATCCGGACTTTGAACATTGCCCCTGTGTATGCAGCCAGGAGTAAAGGGTGATCATGGAAGGCCTGCCAGCATGCGGTGGCTCCTTGTCTTCTGCTAGAACAGATTTTATTGTAGGTAAACAGCAGGTCCTTGTACCCTGTACTTCCTGTGTGCTTTCGTTTTACACCTGTTCTTCAGATCCTTTGACAGAACGATCTCATTTTGCTAAGGGAATTCCTATCTCCAACGCAAGACTCTCCCCCTTCCTTAAAATGCCTACTGCACATGCGGCATGTCCCACCTCATTACCACAGGGATGGACAAATCTTGTTTGACTTAATTCTCGTCTCCCAGTGGATGACTTCCTCCTTAAAGCAGAGAGATTTCTACTTCCATTCACTGGATTCTGTGGTTTGCACCAGCATCGGCTGTCATGAGGAGGCAGCCAAAGAGAACGGCATTTTGAAAACCGTATTCACTGTGGGACGGTTCACTCCCCTCCCGTTTGCACAGACTTGCACTGCATGCGTGCTTTTGGCCTGATTGTGATGAAATCTACACCTTCCCCCTCAGACGGATGAAAATTGAAAGAATTTACAACTGTGTATCTTATAAAGAGTATTTATAGCTGCTGTAAATGAATTTGTTGACCTACACTGTTAAATTTATATTTGGTAAAATAAAAAGAACATAAAATGAATTGTCTCCTGTCTTTAGGAAAGATGGCGTCTGGGCTCTCATGGCGGTGAGAGGGTTAGGTATCTGCTTGCAGTATTCAGGCTGCTGGGGCCTTATTTTTATATTCTGCCAACAGCAGAGGCCCTCGCTGCTTTACAATATCACATGCACAAAATTCCCCTGTAACAACCAAGACATCCATCAACTCTTATCAGGTTTCAGCTAAGACATCTCGCTTGCCAAATCCTAAACCCAACTCAGAATACGCTAAGGGGTAGACTTTAAACAAAGTGCACATGGACGTGCGTATTTTATGACGTGTGCATGGCTGTGCGTGTTATAAAATGCGAGCGCACATCCGTGGCAGATTTTGTAATGCACGCAGGGGGGAGCAGTTACACAATTCCCGTGCGGCGACACATCCTGGCCTTCCCCAGCTCCCTACCCTTCCCGTCTCCTCCTCCACTTTAGATTTTTTTTAATTTTGTTGCTTACTGCTATAAGGGAGCAGTAGCAACACGAGCGTTCCTTCCGTCCCTCCCCTTTCCAAGCCACAGTGCAGTGCCTTGTAAAAGTCTTCACACCCTGCTGTCTAAAAACTACAAACCAAAATCCATAAAGTTTTGTTTCACTGCTTTACACGTTCATCGGCAAAGAACAATTTTAGAAATAGTCTAAAAGGAATTAAGAATACAAAAAGTCTTCAATAATTGGCAGAAGTCCGTTCAGGATAAGCGTTGAGCAAGTTTGCACAGCAGGATAGCGCCGGTTTTCCCATTCTTGGCAGAAAAGCTCAGGCTTGTCTGTGCGCTGCTGCCGTCAAGCCTTGCCCCAGATTTTCTGTTGGATTCAGGTTTGGCTTCACGAGGATGTTCACTTTCTTCTGCCTGAACCATTCCATTGTTCTGCTAAAACTGAAATCTTCTCCTCGGTGCCAGATCTTCAGCAGACTGCCAGGCTTTCCTCCTCGGTCTTCCCAGCACGCTATGGTGTTAGCAGGGTGCGGTGCTGTATTTCTTTATACCACACACAGCGCTTAGCAGTGAGACCAAAATGTGCCGCTCTGGGTGCAGCTGCTGACAAAACTTTCTCCCCCATGGATGTAGTGTACCTTAAGTGCAAATGCTATGGGCCACGTGCTGTGGCTTCCTTCTTACCACGTTCCCATACAAAGCTATATCTGTGCAATAACCTTGAAATTGTTAACAATTAATGTTTCCCAGTATTACCCCGAGTCCCTTGTGGTTCCTTTAAAGTAATCTTTAGGCCTCTGTGACCTCCCAGCTCGTAACGTGGGAGGAATAGGCTGACTGGATGTACCAAACTTTCCACTCTATACTGCTGACGCTGACAGTGCCCTAAAAGAGAGTCCAACATTTAAAAATCACTTCTAGCCTTCCCTCAGTCTGTACCCTTCAATAATGCTACCCAGAATCCTTTTGACCTTTGCTTCAGTTCTCTTCATACAATAGAAGCAGCTCTGTTCTTCCAAGAGTATTTGAATCAGGTCAGCTATATTTAACTTAATATGGGCCTTGTTAAGATCGTTGTTAGAACTGGAGCTAATTTGGATTTGTTATGACACTGGAAATGTGTTTGGCCACTATCAAGCATGTTTGTTTTCCTTATCATCCCAGGAGTCCAGTCCAGGATGCATGGCTTTTACTCATACTACCAGCAGAAGGCAACAACTGTTTTGCTGATGTGATCCTATATTGGGTACTGTGAAGCTTACAGCCACTCTGTATTCTATAGTATACTTCTGTATACTAGTTTTGGAGTATTTCTAAAACTTTTCTTTCACAGTGAATGTGTAGAGTATGGTGGGTAGATTAGTGAAACAAACACACAAATGCATTAACACGAATTTTCTTAGAAAGCAGAATGTGAAAAAGGTACAGAAGTGTGAAAGTTTACAGTGCTTTGTAAAAGCAGGTACAGTAACAATTTCTCTGCTCCAGAGCACTTCTACCCTCCGTTTATATTTGAGCCAACAGAAGGGGCAGTGACTTGCTCAAAATCATAAGCAGCAAGCTTTGAGCCCTGCTAGGACCACAACTATGGGGTAGGGAAGAGAGGTCACTGGGGCTTTAAAAGTGCACCAGTGCGCAAGGCTTGCCAGCGGCAAAACACGGACGACGGGAACCACGTGTTGCTTCTGCTGCTCCTTGACATTGTTACTTGTGTTTTTCAACTACTGCTAAAGCAAGTCCCCATCTCCTAAATCCACTAACACAGCAGCCCGATCTCTATTATAAGAGTACTAGGGCTGTGGGTAAGCCTTGTGTTGTGTATGTGCAATGTAATGACCTCAGCTGGAGCAGAGAAAGGAGCGCAGGCAGCAGAACAGCACTGGGGGGGGAAGCAGTAGGAGTGAGAGGTGCACATACTCGGGCCTTCACTCTACCTCATACGCATGTGTGCACTCCTCCACTCCCCTGTGCACACACACTCTCCACTCCCCTGCATGTGCTTGCAAATGCCTTTTCTCATGCACAAACTCACACTACCCCCTCCACCCATAGGCCTCCTTATCCCCATCTCCCACCTCTCCACATAAGCATGAGTGAAAGGGGTGGGGGGGAGTGTTCTGCTCCACCTAGCTCGTGTCCCACAGCTTACTCCCTGCCTGACATACAGACCCCACCCAAACTCCTGCCTCCACCCCCACAGGAGGAGTACAGCAAGGAATAAAGTGGATTCCCTACCCCACCCCACTGTCACTCCCTACAACACTCATCTCAAGTCATTTCCCAGCACTTCCCTACACCCCCCCCCCCACCTGTGCCCCAATGACCCCCCATCTCCACACATTCCTCCCACCCTCAGTTGTACCTCCTGTCTCCTACGTCTGCACCCACCCCAACGTCCCTGCACTCCCTATAACAACCACTCCCCCGTCCCATTGCGCCATGACACCTCCACATGCACACATCCCCCATCACTTTCTTGACACTCCTAACCCCCACCCACCACATCTAACATCCTCTGCCACTCCTAGGCACCCCATTACCTTCCCCCATGCACACAAATCCCCCTCTCTGGTCACTCTCCAACGCCACACACACACACACAATCCCAGTCTCTCCAACACACCTGACCCCTCCCACAAATACACCTCCACCACCACCTACTGCCAGAAAGCCCCTTCCATTCTCCCAGTCACTCCCCGACACACATACACAAAACCCTTCCCTACCATGCTGCCCCTCCTCAAACTCACAGACATGAGGAAAGAGAAGGGAGGTGGAAGGAGAGGGGAGAGTGCACATCTCCCCCAGCTCACTCACCCCATATGCACACCTACCCTTTCACCCCCAAAACAAATGAACACATTCTCCCACCCCCCTACACCGAGGGGGGTGAGGGGGTGTTTGTGGAGATTATGAGGAAAGAGTACAAACAGCCTCCCTCCCACATCCACACAAGGCCACTGCTTCCATTTGGTTGGAGGTGGCAAAAATCCCACCAGCACAAGGCCTAAAGGGGCAATTGTATCAGCGCCTCCTTATGGACAGAAGCGGCGGCTGTCAGCCGACACTTAATTTTACCAACGTTGGTTGTCAAAGCTGCTGACAGCCACAGGTGCGGAAAACAGACACTGGCAACATTGAGCGGGCTGAATTTTTTTTATTTTTGGGGCTTCCGATTTAATATCGCCATGATATTAAGTTGGAGGGTGTACAGCAGTTTTTTCTGCTTTTCTGTACATTTTCCCAGTGCCAGCCGAAATTAACTCCTGCCTTTGGGCAGGCGTTAATTTCTGAGAGTAAAATGTGCGGCTTGGCTGCACATTTTATTTTCTGTATGGCGCAGGAAAAACTAATAGGCTCATCAACATGCATTTGCATGTTGATGAGCCTATTAGTTTTTGGAGGGTTGGACGTGTTTTCCTCGCACTATTACTCCTTATACAGTAAGGGGTAATAATAGCGTGTCCAGACAGGGACTAACGGTGCGCCCGACCTGAATGTATGTAACCAGGTTAGGCTGTCAAACACACTTTTTGATGCAATTATCACTCTTTTTTGTGGGCTTCAAGATAAAAAAAAAAAAGGCAGGGCGACGTTGGGACTTCTCTCTCTTGCTCCAGCCTTCCTTTCAATAAAGTCACTTTCCCCACCCAGCTATTCATTGCATTTCCCACCTAAGTACAAACGTAGAGGCTAGAGCGGAGGCTCCATTGGGGTTGGCAAGTGAATCAAGAAATTAATTATAAACGCAATTATCATTATCTCATGGGACAATGAATTAACTCAATAATACACAGCTTCCATCCCATTAACATCAGCACTGAGGTAGGACCTGAAGAGCAGCGGGCAGAGATTTACTGCCGAAACGAATAAAACCAGCCGTTGTAAAGCAGTCAAACAACCCCTCCCTAACGCTGAGCAGGTCCAGACTGGGTTTTGATTTGGGCCTTGCTATGCTTTCTGCTTTTACTGGGCTCCTTTCACTTCAGCCGCACACGTGGATGTCGTCGGCGGCCGGAAATTTCCCAGGGTGCGCTGCGTCCTGCACTCAGTCGACGCCCACTCTGACGGGTGGCAGCGCCTGACGGGAAATGTAGTGTTAGGCGCCTATCTTGGCGTGGTCATATGACATTGTAGGGCCGGGTAAGGAGCTGCGCGTGAAGCCGGAACCGGGTGCTCATAGGCAGCCTTTCCTCCTTCTCTAGGCGGGAAAGAAGCGAAGCGTCCCGGGAGCGGATTTGGCTTCTTGCAGCAGGGGATCCTGGAGGCCCGGTTCGGGGATCCCTTCTGGACTTCTGTTAGCACGGGACACTTGCTGCAAAGTGCCTGAGCCTGACTCATACGAGAGGAGCCGTCACAGATTTCCCAAGAAGGCAGCAGCTGCTGCTGCTTTTAGTTTCACTTTTAGTAGCAGGGTTCCTGTTTATAATTTATGTAACTGCGATGGCTTAACCCTTTGGAGATTTGCAAATGGAGTGGAGATGCTGAGAGTGTCCTAAAGAAGGGCCTCCCTAATCCACGTTATCATGGGGAGCCACGATCACCTGTTCAAAGTACTCATCATAGGAGATGGAGACGTGGGGAAATCGTCCCTACTCGAGCGCTATACTAATGACAACTTCACGAAGACCTACAAACCTACAATGGGAGGTAATAACCACTTATAAGTAAGAATGATACAATGAATATGTGTTTTATAAACCATCATTCCATGTGAAAATCACTAGTTCATAATGGTGTACAGGTCTGACGTTCATAAATAAAATAGTGAAAAACGGAGGGAGGCAGATAGAGACAGAGGATGCCTGGTAGGCCAAGGGTAGGGGGAATTAGGACATTTCTGGTTATCAGACTCATGATGAACTGGAGTTTTCTTTCAGACAGTGGGTATTTGTGAATAGCCATGTCTTTTACCTTGCTCTTAAAGTCTCTTATTGTTCACAGGTCCTCTGGCAAGGAGTTCCATAGTTTGGGGCCAGAGACTGAAATTGCTGTTTCTTCTAGTTGGGATTTCTAGGAGGCCTTTGTTTTGTGATCTGAGCGTTTGTAGTGAAATATGTGGTTTAAATGTTATTCCCATCAGGTCATTGTTTGGATAAATGTTATTGAATACTATTGTAACTCTCTTGGAAAGCAAACAATCAGTTGGCTTGAGTCTAAACACTTGTTTAGCCAGGGCCCTGCTTTTACCTGGCTGTGGTAGTGCAATATGTCAGTTTGTATTCTGAGCAAGGAATTCTCCTTAGAAATCTTTGAGATGCCAGTTGTTTGTTACATGCTGTGGGTTTATGTAAAAATGAAAGCTGATGCTTGACAGAAAATTTCTGTCTTAGGGCTCCATGTGGCTGAAATGGTCTTCCTGAGTTGGTGTCTTGTTCCGTCTCTAGCTGGGTTCAAAATACATAAAAACAACTCCCTCCCCTCTGAGATTACTTTTAATTCTGAAAACCTTGACTTCCTGATCTAGACAATCTCACATTAAACATGTTTTACCATAATACTTAAATGATTGCTTGAAATTATTTGTGTCTCTGTTGTCTGTCTGTCTGTATCTGTGTAGTGGTGCAATAGACTTGTTAAGCAGTAGTAGCACTTCTGCTTTTTATACACAGAGAATGGTTCTGCTGGGATTACTACCAAGTCTTTGGTGGTTTATCTTGACTGCAGCTGAATATGTTTTACAAAGTTGTGTCCAGGGGTGCCTTATTGTATTTTCCAAACTAGTTTTCTGAAACTGTGAAAGATGACTTCAGGCTTAATAATAGTGACCTCTTGATTTTTTTTTTCCCAGCACTGGCATAAGGCAGTGTGCACAGATCCAAGGTTATTCTGTTTCCTGGTATAGCAAGAAGAAATAGAGTTTACCTTATTCCACTATCCACACTTTCTGGAGATTTGGGGTGCTGGGAAAAGTTAGAAAATTATCCACATTTGTCCTCAAAAAATGTAGCAAATTTGTGAGGCAAGACTTCCCTTGGCTAAATCCATGTTGGCTTTATCACATTAAACTATGCTTATCTATATGTTCAGTAATTTTGTTCTGTGATAGCTTCCTACTATTTTGCCTGGCAAAGATGTCGGACTTACTGGTCTGTAGTTTCCTGGATCACCCCTCCATTCCTTTTTAAAAAGTCATGCAGCTACATTTGTGTAGATTGCAGTGGAAAAAGAGGTTGTAAGGGAAGGTTCATGAAGATCAAGTTGCAGTAGTCTAAGCAGGAAGAGTGGCTGAGTGTTTTGGAAGCATGATTCAGAAAGGAAAAGAAGGATTTTACTGATGTTACAGGGGAAGAAACAACACACTACAGCGGTGTAGAGAAGGAGAGAGAGGAATCAAATGTGATCCCCAAGGTTGCGGGCAGAGGGAATATGGAGCTTGAGAGCACCATCCACAGAAACAGAAAAAGATGAAAGAGAGGGAAGCGGGTTTGGGGGAAAGCTGAGAAGTTCCTTCTTGATCATGTTACGATTGAGATGGCGACAGGACATCCGGGCTGAGATTTGGGACTGCATTCTTGGTGAAATTTCTGATGCAGAAAGGTAGATCTGAGCATAAAAGTGGTACTAAAAGCTGTGGGAGATCAGAGCACTGAGAAAAGAAATGTAGAGGGCCCAGGACAGAGCCTTGAGGTGCACTGACTGGTAGTGGAATAGTGTTGGAGGAAGAACTACCAGAGGACAGTGAAAATACAATGGAAGAGGTAAGAAGAAAACCAGGATAGAGCAGAGTACAGTGTGTCAAGAAATGATCAACGATATCAAAAGCAGCAGATAAGGTCAAGGAGGATGAGGATTAAGTAGAGGGCCCTGGCCACAAAGAAGTCACTGGAGACTTTGGCAAAAGCCGTTTCTGTGGAATGTAGAAGAAGAAAGCCAGAGTGGCACGGATCCAGAGTGGCTTAAGATGAGAGTCAAGTTCTTGAAAACACATCTGTGAAGGAAAGAAGAGCAGAGCAGCCAAGTGGCCCAATTCAAGGAGGGATCCTGGTTTTTGAACTTAAATTCCAGTGCATTGTGCTGTTTGTAGCCCCTGCTTCTTGAAATCAATGCTGCAGATACCAGAATGCATCGGGATGGGAGCTGTCAGACACCTAAAATCTTCCTCCTTGAAAGGGGTCACATGAGTCCATGTAGGAGAGAAAGCATGAAGTTTGCATAACTACACATTTAAATACAAACCTAGATGACCCAGGCTATCTGCTAAATCTGTTTTCTTTTTTTCTGGCTGGTATGCAGTGGACTTTGCTTTGAAGGTGGTACAGTGGTCAGATTCAGACACAGTGAGGCTTCAGCTATGGGACATTGCAGGTAAGGCCTAAAAATGTTGGTATAAATGAGAAGGGGTTAGAGAACAGAATAGGATGGTTTAATAAATTTCACTGCAGATGTGGACTATAGATTTAATCATTCACCTTTCCCAATCCAAGCTCAAGGCAAGTTACAATCAGGTACTGTAGGAATCTCATACATTCTAAGGGGCCTGTTTACTTAAGGATTTATCATATTCTGTGTCTTACGGAAAAACGAGGCCCTCATTTTGTATCTGAGAAAATGGAGGGGCAGTGACTTGCCCAAGTCACAAGGAGTATCAGAGGGAGAAATGGGATTTGCACCCTGGCTTCCCTGATTCTCCACCTGCCTCGATAACCACTAGGCCACTGGGTTATCAACCCAGTCTTGGGGACACACCTAGTCAGTTAGGTTTTCAGGAAGATGCATAGGAGAGAGTTCCATGCACTGCCTCTGCAAAACTCTCATTCATATTCATTGTGGATATCCTAAAATCCTGACTGGGTTGAGAACCACTGCAGTAGGCTATTTCTCCACTGCAGATAAAGTGTTCAGTACTTAACTACACCATAATTGTACTGTAATTAAACACAGTATTCATTTTTTAACTGTATTGTGCTTAAAAGTGGTGAATATTGTGACTCGTTCTCAACCTGGTGCTTAGGTTGTCCAGGCTATCGACAATGAATGCGCACGAGGTCTTTGCAGTGCTGTGGGTCTCAGAATTGGGTGGATGTGTGCAAAGCTATCTTATGCATGTTCACTGTGCTAGGCCTGAATACCTGGCCAGCTTGGGTGGAAGGACCAGTCACGTTGCACACTTGCACCATTCACCTCTGTAACATGCTTTTCATGATCAGTAATTACAGAAAAAGTACTGTGCTTTCAAACAAGGTTTATATAATGGTAAAATACTAAAGAAGCCCAGAGAAACCATTACTGCCATATCATGTGCATTACAGCACATGCTAAAGACTCTCCCCGGTTATTTGGGGAGGATTTCTTTTCTTTCAATTCTTTGGAAAGGTGCCTTCAGCTCACTCTCAGGCTGGTGCGTTCTGGTCAATGCTCACCTTTTGCTTGTATTTGAATGCTCATTTTGTGAGTGTAAACTTTCCCGCCGATGCAGCAAGGAGTTTTATGCTCACCAAAAGAAAATTAGGTCTTACCTTTTGATAATTTTCATTCCTGTAGTACCACGGATCAGTCTAAGACCCACTGATCCGACGTGATCCTGGTCCATTCCCCGTAAAACTGGGTCAGCCTGCCCCCGACTTTCGGGACGGAGGAATGGACCGGCCGCCCATCATTGTGCAGGTTTGCCCCCCTGCACATTCAGACCGGATCCCGGACGACTGAACCGGCGCCTGCGAAAGGACCGCGAATAAGCCTGTTGGCACTGTGACGATAGGAGGACACCGATCCTCGAGAAGACCGAGGCGGCACCCACCGCGAAAACGAGACCGAGAGGCCGGACCTCCCCTGGTCCTTGGTCTGTCCTCTGGCAAGCGATGAACCTTGTTGTCACCCAGAGACTCGATAAGATCCTCCAATTCCTTGCCAAACAACAACTTGCCCTTAAAGGGTAATGAGCCTAACCGGGCCTTCGCTGTCACGTCCGCTGACCAATGACGAAGCCACAGCAGACGCCTCACGGAGGCCGCGGAAACCATGGTTCTGGCCGAGGTACGAAGCAAATCGTAAAAGGCGTCTGCACTGTAAGCAATCACCGCCTCCAATCGTGCCGCCCGGCGCGCTTCCTCGGGAGAGAGAGACTCGTTGGCCAGCTCGCAAGGAAAAGTTACTGCAAATCGCCGCCCGAACACCTAAGGCCGAAACTTTGAATATTCTCTTAAGTTGAATTTCCAGCTTCCGGTCCTGTAAATCCTTTAGCGCAGTAGCCCCTGTCACCGGAAGAGTGGTCTTCTTTGTGACCGCTGCCACCGCCGCATCAATCTTGGGTAACCTCAACAACTCTAAGGTATCCTCCGGGAGGGGATATAGCTTATCCATCGCCTTAGCCACCTTGAGTCCCTAACTCCGGGGTATCCCATTCCTTAAAAAGCAGATCTGATGCTGAAAAATGTAATGGGAAGGCCGAGGGAGGACCCCCTAATCCCAATACCACCGGATCCATCGCCCCAAGTCGGGACTCTTCCTGCGGCACCGGGATACTTAACTCCTTCAGGATTTCTGGAATGAGGGGAACCACCTTTGGGTCAACCCCCTCCGTTCCATGGGTCCCCCAAGAACCAGTGGATAACAAATCTCCGTCCCCCTCCACACCCCTCGGGGACTGGGACAGTTCATCCGGATCATCTGGCTGCCCATCCGTATCTGTGGAAGAATCCGGGACCCTCCCGGACTGTCCTCGCACGACTCGGTCAGGCACTGCCCGTGCCCCCCGGGGCCGGGCCGTGTCTAACGGGCTTCCCCCGCCCCCCAGGGGGGTCCGAGAAGGGGGTATCAGGGGGTCTCTTCCTTGCCAGGCGCCGTGCCTTGACCGCCCTGTGCATCAGGAGGACAAAGTCTGACCCAAATGACGAATCTGAGGAGCCCTCCTCTGTATCCCCCTCCGGGAGCCGAGGCTTGCTGCCTGGCCTAAGCCCCCCAGGTCCGTCCCCATCAGGGACCTTGTGTTGTGGTGAGAGACGCGGTGGGGGATCGTCCTCCCCCAGTTCCGATCCTGACTCGGAACCCGCGGCCCCCCCCCCCCCCCCCCCCCCCAAGGTAACAAAATGGCGGCCGTTCCCGCCGAAATTGACTTCGTGGAATCCAAGATGGCACCCGTTCCCGGGCTCCTCGGGAACGGGCCTTCCTCCGCGATCGGCAGCCCCCCTGCCGCTCCGGCGCGCGATCGCTGTCGGCCCCGAGGCTGGACAGCACCCGAGGACCCCCCTCGCCGCCCGACAGGAGGAACAGAGGCCATCCCGGGACAGCCGCGCCGAAGTGGAGCCACAGGCTCTGCATGCCGACCGGCGCGGCTGTCACAGAAGCGCTACCCTAACAGCGAAGGAAGAAAAGAAAAACAAACTACTCCCCTGCAACGGCGAAATCGGCGCTCGGCCCCCTCCCTGCGGCAGAGAAGAAGGAAAGAAACTGACAGCCAAAGTAAAAAAAACTTTCCTGAACTGCTTTTTTTTTCTTTTTCTTAAATGCAACCAGCACCTCGGGTTCAGGGTCAGCCGGAGGGAGTGAGCCCAGCTGCAAAGATGTGCTGGAAAGTGGGAATCCCCCACACCTCAGCTGCCTCGGAAACCAGGGGGGATGGTCCCCTTAGGACCTCGCAACCCCCTGGGAGGCGAGAGGTTCCACCTGCAGGCAAGCCTCTGCGGTGCATAGAACCAAACTAAAACTAACACCTGTACCCTAGGTTTTGCACCCTCTCCACCTGCTAGGAGACAGAAGACGACTGCCAGGAGTCTGGACTGATCCAGGCGCGTACAGGGGAGCCCTGCTTACCCATGAAAGTGAGGGCATTAAGCAGTACTCCCTGAAGCGGAGAGGTGTATTGACCTGGCCAGGAGTTTCTTAGCGCTGGAAACTTAACTGAAGGGTCAGAGACGGAATTAAGTTTCCAGTGCTACTGCTCTAGCACTTAAAACCAGTAAAAAAAAAAAAAAATTTAAAGTAGGAAAAAGTCAAAAACGTCTTATCCAACTAAGGTTTGGCAGCAGAAGGCATATTTTACTCTCACTGAGCTTTTATTTAAACTCCCAGTGTATTAGATCATTAGCTTGCTGCATTGGGAGTTAAAAAAAAAAAATCTGAGCATTAAAACTGCACTGAAATCCTGAATGGCAGTGGCCAAGTGTTAATACCTGTCCTGACACAGAGATGGATTTTATATCTCGTGTTGTCAGTTTGGCATTTTTCAGCAGCTTTGAATGACTTGTTGCAGAATTTTGTTTTAAATCATTCCTCTTTGACTTCACTCTCTCCCCAGGGCAGGAGCGTTACACATCCATGACCAGACTTTACTACAGGAAGGCCTCTGCCTGTGTCATCATGTTTGATCTCACCAATGTCACCACATTTCGGAATAGCCAGAAGTGGAAGCAGGACTTGGACAGCAAGATTAGTCTTCCAAATGGATGCCCTCTTCCCTGTATCCTGCTGGCCAATAAAGTGAGGCAGCCTGCATAAATAAACTAATCCGTATAGAATCCTCTTATCTGAAAACTGTGCATCTCTTTAAAGCTATGGGCATTCAGAATACCTGGAATAGAATTTTGCAGTTCACTCTCCAGTGCAGTCTTTCAAAGGTGACTCGCACAGAGCAATGATTGAATCAAGCAAGATTTGAAACGTGTGAGCAGTAGCACCAATTATCCAAGCTTTAGCCTCAGCTGCTATCCATTTGTGCATCTTTCATAAATATTCGTAATTTAATCACTTTCTTAACTTTTGTATTCACTTGCATTATCATATATCCAACATAGGCGAATGTACTTTTCTCAATGATAAATTGAGAACAACGTGTTTCACAGTACACTGCCTAAGAATAACAATAGTCATTTTTGCTGTTTGATGGTATAGTGCAGAGTTCTCGTAGATGCACTGGTCCTGGAAAAGGTTTCTTTGCAGGATGGGACCCAGAGTCTCCCCTTCAGATGTGGATCACAGGTTTAAAAGAATCTTGCTACATCTTTATTGTTCACCATAAGTACAGGCATTAAACACTACAAAGCACAGTTCATCAGATTCTGTGCATGAACCTGCAGAACTCCTGTATACAAGTAAAATATGATGTAATGGGTAATACAAGAAAAACAAGGACACTAAAATTCTATGAATGGAATCAGTGTGTCTTTATAAAATGCATCGCTGGTTTAAATAAAAGCTTCTGCATCTAGTACCATTTCTATTTCTAATTATTATTTATTGCCTACACAGTGTGATCTGTCCCCGTGGGCCATGACCAAGGAAGAAATTGACCTGTTTAGCAAGGAGAATAACTTCATTGGTTGGACTGAAACATCTGTCAAAGAAAATAAGAACATTAATGAGTCTATGAGGTATGTCCTAAGCAATGTGACTGACTCCAGATAAATCTGTGTGTTTTTGGGAGCCAGAAAATGTGCTGCCTGGCCATGCCCACCAGAGCTGACTAGAAGCTGCTGTAAGCATGCAGGGATCCTAGTGGCATGAAAGATGCTTTCAATGAATTATTAACATGCTGCTTTTATCTCTGTATTTCCTCCATTTCCAGAGTTCTTATTGAAAAGATGCTGGCCACAAGTGATGATCTGCCCTCTCCCTCTGCCCAGGGAGAGTACATTAACCTGAAGGACACCCCTGTGCCTGGATGGGGTTGCTGCTAACTACACATCAGTGGAACTTTTGAGGAGTTGTGTTTTTTGTTTCCCCCCACCCCCCCCCTTATTCTGGGATTAATTTATTAGATAAACAGCATAATTCTCTTCCATTCAGACACTCAGTCCTTAGGCTTGGTGACCAGCAGGATTATGAAGTGCTCATCTGTGTACACAGTGGGGAGAATAGTTAGTCTGGCCTCAGTCAGTCAGACATACGTGTGAGGAGTGCTTTTCTTGGACTCTCTTAATGTGTGACAGAATGATAGTCCTTCCTCCATTGTTACCAGCTTACACATTTTTATTTTCTGATGACAGCTACCAAAAGTACTTGGAAGAGATTGAACAATTGTTAAAACTAAGATATGAAGTTAAGAAAGAGCTTTGCATCTGTGCATTCTTGTGGGTGTCAGAAACAGAATGTACTTGCCAAACTAAAGTTTTTGCAAAACAGGTGTACAGGATGCAAGTTACAAAAAGTTCAACAAAATATGCCTTTAACAAGGTTAAATCTTTCCTTTCTGCTGTAGTTTTGCTGAATTCTCCAGTGGCTCTGCAGTCCTTGCATTTTGCTCTGCTCTCCCCAGAGAATGTTTTAATGACTTTATAAAGTTTGGCAGAACCATGTTGGCTTCGCTCCATTCCATTAAGGTGCCACTGCATAGAGGGCACCAAAGTCTTATATGGCCCTAAATGATTTTTGAAGAGCAAGGTAATAGAAAAAATAGTTTCTTTTGCTTGCATGTGCCCTTTCTTGCATAGATGTTATTAGATAACGCTATTGCTTAGTAACTATGCTCTTATCTGACGAAAAAGATACATTTTGCACCACTCACATTCTTTTTCCTGTATATATCTGACCTGTAAGTTGCACAGCAGGTACATACAAATGAGCCACAGTTCTCCTGTTCTCTCCTTATTAATTTACCACAGAGGCATTTAAATACAAGCAGAAAGCAAAAGTGCATTAAAAAAAGAAAAATCTATTTTTTTTATTCTGCTTTGGGAAAAGCTTAGCTAACCACATCCTATTGAAATGCAACTAATTTGCCAAAGAATTGACAGATAAATACTGTTTTTAACTGTTTAGCAATATCAGATTCTCTCTAATTGTTTTAATGGCTTTAATTTCTGCAGAATGGCAGTGAATTATTGTTATACTAAACAGAAGGACATAGGAATTGCTTTCTCTTTATAACACTTATTAACCACCCATGTACTTATAGAAATTTGAATAAATTTTTTTACTCTTACTTTCAGCCCTCTTAAGCCCTTGCTCTAAGACAATATACATAATGAAAGAATTATTTCCATTTGTATGTAACCCTTTATCTAGGGCCAGAGTTACGATAGGATGGGCTCAGACTTGCATAGTCCCATGATCTGTGATAGGTGTAGACATGAGTGACTGTTGCTTTTATAGAACAATACCCATTTTTCTCCTTCCAAAAGATTTTGCCTCCTTCATAGCATTTTGAATGGGAAAGGTGAGGCAGGGCTGAGGAATCAAAAGTTTAAAAAGCCTGCAGTCTATTCTGCTGAAAAATAGTGGAAGAATTGATGTTAGTAAAGTGCAATGATGCTGAACTTGAGTTGTAGGCTTGTGTACAAGAAATATTAGTGGGGGGAGGCCTTGGAACTACGTGTGCTTAATTTTTCACCACTCGTGGGTGCCCAACTTTAGTGTGAGATTGTCTCCTTTTTTTTGGTTTGGTTTGAAAATATGCTGATGGAGGCCTGTCCCTCCATTCTGATAGTGGCATTTTAAAACTGGACGAATGCAGTCTGCTTCCTCCTGTTCATCATGGAGTGGAGGAGTAGCTTAGGTGTTACAGCAAGAGCCTGATTTTCAGGATGCCAGGGTTAAAATCCCACCACCCCTGGGCAAGCCACTTCCCCCTCTGTTGCTTTAAGTACAACTGTAGATTGTAAGCCCTCTGGGCTACAGTACCTGCATGTAACTTGCCAGAGCTAAATACAGTAAATAAAGCCAATGCTGTTTTCAATGGGAAGATTAAATGTACCAGAGCTGATGGTCTAACCTTTCCCCTTTACTGGACAAGATGGGGACTGAAGTGCGTTTCCTGGCACTTCAAAGCAGATTCCATTCAAGGTCCCAATAAGCAGAAGAAGCAGCGCACTTTGAACCCTGGCTTCAGTCTGCTGCTTTAAGCACTAGGCCACTAGTTTAAGCTGCACGGAGTAGGAGTGGCTCTCGCATGTATTTGACTAGTGCTGCATAGAGTGAGCACCAGTAACGTGACACATGGCCTGGGGCAATAATGGCATTTCTAATACTTATGTTACTTGCGGGAGAGAAGGGACGGGGACGTTCTTATCCGAAACCTCTCCCCTATTTTTAGTTCTCGTCCCTGTAAATGTCAATGTTAGCAATAACCCCCAAGGGTCGTGTCACAGAGACCAGCACGCCCTGACGTTCCTGGGCCGAGTGCTGGTGGCGCCTGCATTCAAACACTTAACTACTAACGAAACCCCTGCCCAGCAGGTCCCGGCGAATCTGCCGCTGGCAGGGAAAATACGACGCAGGAACAGGCCGTGGTGGGCCCAGGGGAGAGGGAAACGGCAGAAAGGTCCTTTAATCATAATTTAAACAAAACACAAAACTCCTGCAGCGTATACTCCAGCTCGCAGCGAGGAAGCAGCGGCCTGCGCTTTCTGCTCCTGGCGAATCTGCGTCCCGAGAGCAGGAATAGCTGCGGGGGGAGGGGAGAGCCCGCCTCTGTTGTCTCCGAGGGACGCCCTCTCACACGAACCTGACTGCTCTTCCGCCCGCCTCGAGCCCTAGGTGGGCGGGACTTCCTCAGCCCATTCCCGATCTCCCAGTGCAAGAGTGATGATTCGAACGGGCCAATGAGAGAGTGCAGGAGGTCGGGCGGCAAGTTTGGTTGCGCGCGCGGCGGAGGAGGCGGGTGCTCGTTGTGGCTGGGCAGCGGTTTCAGTTTGGTCGGTGCTGGGGAGGGTGATTAGCTTAGCGGATAATAAATATTAACCCCCTCCCCCCGCTCCCCCTACCTGCGGTGGCTTTTCGGTTTTTCTCCTCTTCCGGATGCTGTAACGCGGTTTGGTGGGTGTGTCCGGTCATCCGGGGCCTTGTTCAGTACTAGGCCTGAGGCGTAGAGACCGCGCGCGCGCTTCACGCGGACCTGCGTCCCCCCTCGCGACGATCGGGCAGGTTGGGGGAGGGGGGTCGTTGACTTTATTTTGTTTTTAGTTGTTTTGTCTAGGGCTTGGGCTCCGGTGTCTGCTGCTGAGATGTCGCGCCCGGTCAGGTAAGCGGGGTTACTCGGGGGCTCTCTTCCCTCCGCCACCTCTTGTCTCCAGCCTGGAAGATGCAACAGCGGCCTCTGTCCGGGTGCTGGCACCGGGGAGAGGAGGAAAGCTGCCATGTTTTATTGCAACATCTGCGTAACTTTAGCTCGGGGATGCATGAACGCATCCCTGCTGTGCACCGTGCAGGGCCTTCCTACGGTCTGCAGCAACCCGAGACTGCAGCTTGCCTTGCAGTTGTGAGGCCTGTGCGTGAGATCCTTTGTTTGGTGCAATAGGGGCTGCTCTTTGCTTTTCCTTTCTCGCAAAGAACTGAATCGCGGATCTGTTTGCTGAGGTTTGTATGGCGACAAGGGATTTATGTATCGCTTTATTATATTACTCTCCAGAAGTGTGTGAGGCTGCTGCTTGTAACGCATTGGTAAGGCCTGTGTGTGCAGGAACCGCTTTCCAGCCAGAGGAGCGGAGGCTGCCATGTTGCTTGCTGTAGCTGCTTTATTTTCCTAAATAATTGTGTAGTTTGTTCTCTGATGTAGAAATAAAATGGCTTTAGCCAGCTTGTTAATCATATGTTGAATGTTTTTAGTTTTTATCTGTTTAATGCCCTTTTTTTATTGTGTATGCGATACATCCGCAATGAATACTATAGAATCGCGGAATGCCTGATATTAAATACCCCCCTGGTCGATGTGCCCATGTAAAGCGGGATTTTAAAATACGCGTATTTCCTAGAAGAAAAATGGCGCGCATTCAGAAAGCAAACTCTTTGGAAGTTCTTATTAGCTGAAGCGGAGCTTGCATTGTTGCGATAACGTTCTACTTTGATTAACATTAAATAAAACAAGCTAAGCTTTCTTGAATCTGTACATGCAGACACGATTTCAAACAAACTGCAGGATACACGTGGTGGTGTTATACCATCTCTTTAGAATCCTGAAGATTATTTGAATGAATACTCTGACCTGAGAGGGTCTGGTGTTTATCTTGCAACTTTAAATCGCGTTTGCAAGCAAAATATGGTAGATCTTTCATGGAAAGGCTTAGATGCAAATTAAAGGATCCTAAGGCTATCTTGCCATAGTACATATATATGGTAACATTGGTGACTTGCATCCTAATTTACATAGTCAAATCACTGGTCTATTCTGGTTCCATTACTGGCCCTTCACCTGAGTCGAAGTGGGAGGTGATTTTATATTGTGGACAGGGGACTGATGTCCTTTGAAGCTGGATTCACCATAGTCAGGCCTGTAATTGACGTTCCTTAAAGGAGAAAAATGTGTTCATTTGCACTGGCTGTCGTGTAAAGATGGGCTCATCCAAAGGAATGGAGGCTCTGGAAGGAAGGGTCAAGAGATGAGGGTGGAAGGGGATACATTAAGGAATAATATAAAGAGATGTTTCTTTACAGAGAGGGTGGTAGATGCATAGAATAGCCTCCCATTTGAGGTGGTGGAGACAAGGACAGAATGTCAATTCAAGAAAGCATGGGAGTAGTAAAGGAGATCTCTAAAGGAGTGGTAGGAATTGTAGAGAAGCAGATTGTTGTATGGTCCTGTCTGCCATCCTATTTCTGTTTTGTTTTTTTTCCACCATGTGTTGGTAGTTGTCTTTTTATTTAGCTCAAGGCTTTTCATTGGTAGCTCAAGGCGAGTTACATTCTGGTATACAGGGTATTTTCCCTGGCTCCACGGGCTGCTTACAATCTAAGGGGCTGATGTAATTAGCAAACAGGCCAATAAAATTCGGTGCGCTTGGCCGAGCGCACTGTTTAGCATGCGATTGGTTGCACATTTTCAACGTGCGTCTATTACCCCTTATACAGTAAGGTGTTTAGCGCATCCAAAAAGTGCGGCCAAACACCACCCCTCCTTGAAAACTAATAGTGAGGCTATTAGTTAGTCCCCGGGATACTGAAAGTAAAATGTGTGGCCAAGCCACACATTTTATGTTCAGAAATTAATGCCCAGGGCAGCATTAATTTTTGAGCAATCTGGAAAAGTGTACAGAAAATACTGCTTTTCTGTATGCACTCTGACTTAATATCCTAGTGATATTAAGTTGGAGGGCTGTTCTATTACTCATTACTGCTGGTCTGAGGTAAAGTTTCCAGCACCAGGTATTAGATTATGTGAAGAAGAGATCCCACATCAGGGTATGTAGTTAGTGTTTTATGCACAGAAACCATGCTATGTGTATAAAATGCCTGTTTCTGCACAGAAAACATGATTTATACATATAACGCCTTACTGTGCACCAAGCCTTTTCTTTGAACACATTTTCTGGTCTATTTGCATTTACCTCCTGATGCATAACCATACCATTAGCTTACCATACCATTGCTATTAAGTTCACTTAGAGAATAGCCACTGCCATTAGGAATGGTTACATGGAATAGACTTAGTTTTTGGGTACTTGCCAGGTTCTTATGGCCTGGATTGGCCACTGTTGGAAACAGGATGCTGGGCTTGATGGACCTTTGGTCTGACCCAGTATGGCATTTTCTTATGTTCTTATGTTCTTACTGAATGGTGAATTTTAAAAAAAATTAACTTGTGTGTTAAACTATTGTTTTGACACTTACAGGCTGAGACAGAAAGAAACAGGGGAGAGTTGGTGCTCTGTTGAGCGCCCGCTCTCCTGACGCGCACCCAGCCACCTCTCCTGGGCACGTGGTTCAGTATTTAAATGAGGTAGTGTGCTAATAAGGAGGCGCTAGGAACAATAACTCTTCCCTAGAACCTCCTTATTAGTGGTAGAGGTGACTATCAGCAGGTCCGATAACCGAAGCTCTATTTTACTGGGTCTGTTTCCGAACCCGCTAACAGCCATGGGTTAGGAAAATGGACACTGGTAAAATTGAGTGTCCGGTTTTGCTAACCGCTGAACTGTAGGCAGACTTTTTTTTTAAGTTTTGGTTCCTCTGACTTAATATTCTAGCAGAGGTAAATGCACATATGACAGAAAATGTGTTCAAAGAAAAGGCTTAGAGCACAGTAACATTTTATATGTATGAATCATGTTTTCTGTGCATAAAACACTAACTACATGTCCTGATGTGGGATCTCTTCTTCCCATAATCTAATACTAGTGCTGGAAACTGTACCTCAGACCAGCAGTAAAACGCATAGGGGAGGGTGGGCTAATAGCCAGTTTCACCCTTAGTGTGGAATTTCCATGCAAAAGCTCTAAGTAGTGCAGATGTGTGCACAGCTGCAGGTAAAACTGACCTCTGAGTGCACCTTAGTACACCTGGCCCTTAGTTTTGCACCCACGTCAACAGAGGGTGAAGTGACTTGCCCGAGGTCACAAGGAGCACGTGAAGGATTTGAGCCCTGACTACTATAATTACTAGGCAGCTACTCGATTCCAAATAACAGCAGTAAAATAAATCAAGGTAATTTTATCATTCAAATTGAAATTAAAAAAAATTGTTGCAAAGCACCCTACAGTACAGGCCAATTCAGTAAATGTCGCAGGAGAGCGGCCGAGCGCCCGCTCTTCTGTGCGCACGGTTCAGAGGGGAAGAATGTGCTAATGAGGGCCTGCAGTAAAAAGAGGCGCCAGGGACACTAGTGCGTCACTAGCGCCTCCGTTTTGACAGGAGCGGCGGCTGTCAGCGGGTTTGACAGCTGACACTCAATTTTGCCGGAGTCTGTTCTCGGACCCGCTGACAGCTACAGGTTCGGAAAACAGACGTCTGCATAATTAAGTGTCCGTCTTCCGACACGCGTGCTACCAGCCGATTTAAATTTTTATTTTTTAAATTTTTGATTGTTTTTTAAATTTTGGGGCCTCTGACTTAATATCGCTATGATATTAAGTTGGAGGGTGTTCAGAAAAGCAGTTTTTTCTGCTTTCCCGGTGCCGGCAGAAATTAACGAAGTAAAATGTGCAGCTTGGCTGCACATTTTACTTACTGAATCGCGTGGGAATAACTAATAGAGCCATCAATATGCATTTGCATGATGCGGGCGCTATTAGTTTCGGGGGGGGGAGGGGGTTGGACGCACGTTTTCGACACGCTATTACCCCTTACTATAGAAGGGGTAAAGCTAGCGCGTCCAATGCGCGTCCAAACGTGGGCTAACAGTGCGCTCCACTATGAATGTGCAGTTAATAAATTGTGACTGAAATATTGATACTTTATATAAAAAAAAGAAAGTGGTGAAAAGTCAATGGGGCCTCGTCTGGTAATGCATGTACTTGTTTTGAATATTCAGAATAAGTATTTATTTCGGCATTTTATATACTGTCTTTCCATATAAAGATCACAGTGGTTTACAAAAGTAGCAGTTGTACCATAAATCAACAGTTTATGGAGGTTGTATTCATAAACAGGAATTAATATAAGTAATGAGATGTTTTAATATACATTTAAGACTTCAGGCGAGTATTACAGGAATTAGAATACTTTTCACATCACTTTATATTACTGTCTTGTAGTAAGGGCTTCAAGCACTTGAATTGATGCTGGTTGTCATTAAGTGATCTCAGTATATGGTGAACACGTAAGACCCTGAATTATCTTGTTTATTTCCTTGCTCCCTGGTCCCTTCAGCACTGCTGGAGCTCTTGGATGCTGATACAACTTCATTATGTTTTTCTTTTCATACTTATTATGGAAGACAGGTATGTAATAGTCTTTGATGGTATTAAATGTATATAGACAGCTATTGTTTCTTGTTTTTTGCAGGAGGTATGTTCAGGATATTCAGATGACACTTTTTTCTTTTGCTGTAGCACCTAGGACAGTAGCCCTCTAATTGTAAAATTAAGGTAGTAATTGTATTTTTGCTTATGTGGTATGTGTGTAATCTTCAACATTGTCTGCTTATTTAGACTGGTGATCTGTTTTCAAAGATGGTGTTATCTTGAATTCTGTATCTTCACAGGTTATATTTGTTTTTAATGAAGGAAACAGCAATTGTAATGTTTACTTCTTACTTCTGGACCTGTAAAAATAGAACTAAGTTAAGTGACAGAAGAATTGGTCTAAATTGGTGCCCTCCCATTGTGTTCATAATGCTGCACTATGATGGGGGTGAGTTGAGTTGGAGGAATCTGTTGGTCAATGTTGGTTCATTAAAACTTGTGATTTTTCTCTTAACATTTTTGAGTGATTTTATACTTGCAGCTAGTTACATTTTATGTATTGCGGGATGCATTCAGATCTTGGTATTCAGGTGTGAAGTTCTGAAGCTGCTTGTCTAAGAGGGTAGTAGGCATTGACCAAAAAATACCTATTACTGGAAAAAAAAATTACAGGACAAATGCCAACATTTCAGCTTGGGTGACTCGTTTTCCCAAGATATAGTATCTTGGAGGATGAATGTTCGTACTTTATTTGATATTGATTGCCAGTAGCATTTGCAAGGTGTCCTTTCAGATTTTACAGAGAGGCTTTTTTCTTTAGCCTATCCCTTTTTTTTTTTTTTGCAAGCTGACTTGGTTACAAAAAGAACTCTAGACCATTTTTTATTGTGGACAGGGTCCAGTTTTATCTAGGTTTTTTATTTATTTTTGAAGGGAATGTTTTGCACCATATGTACATTTTGGTAAGCGATGAAAAAGATCCAGTCCTTAATATATCACTGAAGGGATACATATCTAATTTTATATATACAAATTAGTTGTTTTAAACTTTGAAGTTTGGGATTGATGACTTTAAGACAGGCAAAATAGGTATTTAACTGCAAGTTTTGTTCTGAGTTTTATGAATATTTGTTAGTTACCTATCTAGGGCTGTATTGAGCGTAAGCAAGTTGCCTGTACTTGGGATGATGGACCCTCTGGTCGGGGGAAGACTGGTTCTTTGCAAACCAGTGGCCCAGTATAACCTTGAACCAGTGGGTTCAAGGTTATATTGGGCCACTGGATACCTATTGAATTTATTGCATGTCCCGCTAAATTGCCCTCCGTGCCTATTTTGGGGGCCAGTAACGCGTCAGGAGGTGCTACTAGCAGAGTGCTCCTCCCTCTTAATGGCCAGAGTGATCAAGCCCGTATGACCAGGGCAGAGGGTGGGAATTCTACTCTTGGTATTTCCTGATTCCAAAGAAAACAGGAGGACTCTGTCCCATCCTAGACTTAAGGGCCTTGAACAAGTTTCTAAAAGAAAAAAAAGTTCAAGATGGTTTCCCTGGGCACCTTGATTCCCCTCTTGCAAAAAGCGAACTGGCTATGCTCCCTAAAGGATGCATACACCCATATCAAGATCTTCCCTCCTTATAGGAAGTATCTCTGATTTGTGATGGGAAAACAGTACTGAGTGCTGCCATTCGGGCTCGTGTCAACCCCACAGGTCTTCACAAAATGCCTAGCCGTGGTGGTGACACATAACCGCAGGTTGGGGATACATGTTTCCCATATCTGGATGATTGGCTGGTCAAGAGCACCTCTCAGGCAGAGGCCACCAGATCCATCCTGGTGTTGGAGTCACTGGGGTTCGTTCTCAACTACCCAAGTCCCATCTTAGTCTATCACTTCAATTGGACTTCATAGGAGCCCTGCTAGACACGGCTCAGGCCAAGACCTTCCTGCATCGCCAGATAGTCTTGATGACCATCTTGGCAGAGATTCAACAGAGCCAGCAGATATCAGCCTGACATCTCTTGAGGTTGTTGGGCTTTATGGCCACAACCACCCATGTCACTCCCTTGGCACATTTACACTTACGGAGAGCCCAATGTGATTTGAGGCTACAGTGGCGCCAAGCCACTCAGAGCCTCCATGATTGCATCCGAGTCACCCCGTCTCTCCGGAACTCGTCCTGGTGGCGGGTACTTTCAAATCTGGAATGGGGGATCTCGTTTGAGTCCCCCTACCCAAATTGTCCTAACCACGGATGCATCCACTCTGGGTTGGGGAGCTAATGTAGATGGGCTCAGCATCCAGAATCTTTGGTCCGCAGAGGAATGCTTTTGTCCAATCAAATTCCTGGAATTTCGGGTGATCAGGTACGCACTAAGAACTTTCAGAGAACGGCTGTCCAACAAAGTTGTCCACACCAACTAAGTAGGCATGTCAACAAGCAGGGAGGCACAGGATTGTCCGTCCTATGTCAGGAAGTGGTCCAGATCTGGTCATGGGCGCTGTCTCATGGGATGGTGCTCAGGGACATGTACCTGACCGGGATGGAGAACGTGGTAGCGGACAGGCTGAGTCAAGCCTTCAGACCCCACAAGTGGTCCCTGGACCACAGAGTACTGAATTGGATATAGATCTGTTCACATCTCCCTGCAACAGGAAGGTGCCTCTGTTCTGCTCCCTGTATAGGTCAGATGGCAAACCAGCCTTGGATGTTCTTACCCGTCATTGGGCAAGGGTCTTCTGTATGCATATCCTTCGATTCCCTTAGTGGTAAAGATTCTCTTGAAGCTTCACAAGGACAGAGGAACTATGATTCTCATAGCCTCTCATTGACCGAGACAGGTAAGGTTTCCACTCCTTTGGGAGTTGTCCATCCGGAGACCAATCAGTCTGGGGACGTCCCCAGATCTCATCACGCAGACCAAGGCAGGCTGCGGCATCCAGATATTGAGAGGTTAATCTTGCAGCTGGTTGATCTTTCAGAGGATGTGTATCAGGTCTTAGTGACTTCCAGAAAGCCTTCCACTAGAAAGTCCTATGGACTGAAGTGGAGGAAGTTTTCCATGTGGTGTGAGCAGGAGGCCCTAGATCTGTTCTCCTGCCCCACACACAAACTGCCTATTGGAAGCTGGTTTAAAGACCAGCTCTGTTAGTTCATCTCAGTGCAGTTGGCGCATACAAAGGTGTAGATAGTATGCCCATTTCTGTACAGCCTGTAGTTGTATGGTTCATGCGGGGCCTGCTTCAATTGAAGCCTCCTCTAAGACTTCCCGCTGTGTTTTGGGACTTCAGTGTGGTGTTGGCTCAGCTGATGATGAATGCTCCTTTTGAGCCGCTGTGTACCTGTGACCTGAAGTACCTGACCTGGAAGGTCATATTTTTAGTGGCGTCACTTCAGCGTGCTGGGTCAGCGAGCTTCAGGCTTTGACTTATCCACCTTATACTACGTTTTATCATGACAAGGTGGTCTTGCTTTCATACCCTAAGATCCTGCCTAAAGTGGTGAGAGACGTCTGTCCTAACCAGTTAATCGTCCTGCCAATTTTGTTTCCTAGGGCCCATTCACACCAAGGTGAAAGAGCACTGGACTGCAAGCAAGCCTTAGCATTCTATCTGGAGCGGACAGGAGCCCATAGACTGTCCACCCAATTTTGTATTTCTTTTTCAAGAATAGGTTGGTGTTGCCATTGCCAAACAGACAGTATGCAGTTGGCTAGCAGATTGCATTTCCTTTTATTGTGCCCAGGCAGGACTGCATCTTGGGGCTCATTCTGTCAGAGCCATAGCAGCATCGGTGGCCCACTTGCGAGCAGTTCCTGTGGAGATGTGCAAGGTTGCAATGTGGAGGTCTCTCCACGCATTCACATCTCATTGTCTGGATGGGGTGACGGACGTATCATTAGGTTCGGCCAGTCTGTCCTCCAGAGCCTGTTTGAGATGTAGAACCCAACACTTCTGCTTAGGGCCCGTTTGGGTTCAGGCTGTCTCCCCTCTCTATTAGAATGGGTAGGTATTCACCCATGTGTGAGGACTACCATTGTGCTTGTCCTTGGAGAAAGCAGAGTTGCTTACCTGTAACTGCTGTTCTCACAGGACAAGCAGGATGGTAGTCCTCACATATGGGTGACATCATCATCACGGAAAACTTCTTTCAAAGTTTCCAGAACTTTGACTGGCCCCTACTGGGCATGCCCAGCATGGCACTAACCCTGCAGCCAGCAGGGGTCCCCTTCAGCCGTCTTTTTTCCGCGCAGCAATAGCCTCGCGGTTTAGGAGCTCTGAAGAGATTCCTGACAGGAAATTTCCTCACGGAGTTAATTAAACTTAAATTGCCCCACAGGGGTCCCTCCTCTAACTTTTCTCAAGCCGCGGTACTCCGGTAAGTTTTTCACCGTTTTTCGTCGATTACCGTCGAGTTTGGCCCTCACAGCCGATTGGCCGTTGACCGTACCGCGGCTCGATTTTTCTGTGGCCATGGCATCTGGGTTTCGTCTGTGCCCGGACTGTACTCGCACCATGTCCATCACAGACCCTCATGGAGTCTGTGTAATGTGTTTAGGCCGTGAGCATGATGTCCTGACTTGCACCAAATGTGCCCTCATGACACCAAAAGGTCGCAAAGCCAGAATGGAGAAGATGGGACTCCTTTTCCGTGCTCACACCCCAATGCCGTCCATCGCATCGACGTCATCGGAACCGGCACCGTCAAAGTCGCACCAGCATCGACAACCGTCCGGTGACCGCCCATCTACGTCGTCGCGGCCATCGACTCCCGTTTCTCCCCCTCAAGATCGAGGGGATCGTAGGGAGAAACATCGGCATTGTAAGTCTCGGACCGTCGAGGGAGCGAAATCATCGACCTCGCCACCGTCCGAGCCACCATCGAAGAAGCCCCATCCAGGAATGGCACCGACCACTCCTGCGACCGGGTCATCGAGGCAACCCTCACCCGATCGGGATTTGGGAGTCGCGATTCCGCCTGTAAAGGTGGTCCCTCCGACTGTGCCTCAGCCTCCCTCTTCCGTCACAGAGCCGGGGCTGATTGCCCCAGGTCTCAGGGAAGAACTGGACTGGCTGGTCCAGGAGGCCATCGACAAGGCGATGCAACGGCTCCAGGTTCCTCAGACACCGGCACAGAGAGTGGAACCGGTCACCAACCCGATTCCAGCAGTGCTGGCACCGCTGCTATCCCGGATGGAAGTGCTCATGACTGCCCTTCCACCGGTGATTCCCGGGTCTCTGGCTCCGGTGCGCTCCCCAATGACAGCGTCATCGGGAGGAGAAACACCATTCCGCATTCCCCCTTTGGGGGTATTGCTTCAGCCATCGATGCCATGTCATCCCTCGCCACCGATTCATTCATCGGGGGCGATACGCACATCGGCGCCTTCGATGCCGGCACCGATACCCCCCAGGGTGTCCACGGTGCCCCCGGTGATTCCTTCGATTTTCTCAGAGCCTCAGCCGGGCCCTTCGGGTATCCAACCCCCTTCTCGTCCTACAGGCCAGCCTGCTGATCCTTATGACACTTGGGGTGATGATACTTCCACAGACACCGATGACTTATCTTCACCTCCTTCTCCTACTGAAAGTAGAAAGCTTTCTCCTCCAGAGGACCTTTCTTTCATTAATTTTGTGAAGAAAATGTCGGAATTGGTCCCTTCTCAGCTTCAGACGGAGCAAGATGATAGGCACCAGATGATGGAGCTTCTCCAGTTCCTGGATGCCCCTAAAGTAATCACTTCTATTCCCATTCATCAAGTTCTTCTTGACCTCCTCAAAAAGAACTGGGAAAACCCTGGATCCATTGCCCCAGTACACAGAGAAAGGCTGACACTACCTATCTAGTACAGTCAGCCCCTGGCTTTCAAAAATCTCAGCTCGACCACCACTCAGTTGTGGTGGAATCAGCTCAAAAGGAAGCAAAAAGGACGAAGCCTCACTCCTCTACCCCTCCTGTCAAGGAACACAAGTTCCTAGACAATATTGGTCGATGAGTGTTCCAAGGGGCCATGCTCATCTCCAGAATTGCTTCTTACCAGCTGTACATGACCCAATACAACAGGGTCATTTTCAAGCAGATACAGGACTTCTCTGAAACCCTGCCTGACCAATTCCAAGAACATCTTCAAATCCTTGTCAACAAGGGGTTTGAGGCAGGAAAACATGAGATAAGAACAGCTTACGATATCTTAGACACCTCCACTAGTGTCTGCAACTGCCATTTCAGCAAGACGCTGGGCCTGGCTCAAGTCTTCTGACCTTCGCCCAGAAGTACAAGACAGGCTCTCTGACCTGCCCAGTATAGGAGATAATCTGTTCGGTGAACAGATTCAGCAAATAGTGGCTGAATTAAAGGACCATCATGAGACCCTCAAACAGCTCTCATCGATACTTTCTGACTTCCCTTCTAGACAGCCCTTCAAGAAGGACTCTTAAGAAGTCATTCTTCTGCCCAAGGAAGTACTATCCTCCACCAACAAGGTCCCGAGTTACGAGGCCCTATCAAAAATCTCAGCCTTGCCAGCCCCGGAAGCAAAAGCCGCAAGCAGCTCCCCAGCTGGGGCCTGCTTCAGGTTTTTGACTTTCCCTTGGAGAGCAGCAGCCTGATTCCTCTGCCAGGCATACCAGTGGGAGGTCGATTGTGCCACTTTCACGGCATGTGGCAATCAGTCACAACCGACCAATGGGTGCTAGCAATCATTGCTCTGGGTTACCACCTAAACTTTCTTGCTCTTCCACCGGTAGTGCGAGGAGCTGGATGGGTTGATTTGAGTCATGTGAAATAAGTAGCATCTCCGTTTTGTTGGCATTCAGAACCAAATTAAGGCTGGAAAGTAATTGTTTGATAGGTTGTAGGCAGTCCTTCCAGTAGGTGATGGTTTTCTGAAGTGACTCTGTGATTGGGATGAGAATCTGTATGTCATCCGCATAGAGGTAGTGAGTGAGCTTAAGATTTGAGAGAAGTTGGCAGAGAGGGAGGAGGTAGATGTTGAAGAGAGTGGGTGAGAGTGAGGAGCCTTGAGGTACACCCTGGTCTGATGGGACAGGCTGAGATTCCTTGTTTATTCTGACTTTGTAGAACCTGTTGCACAAGAAGGACTTGAACCAGCTGAGTGCGGTACCTTTGATGCCTATGTTTGCTAGTTGGTCTATGAGTAATGTGTGATTTACCGTATCAAAAGCTGAGGATAAATCTAGAAGCACCAGAAGGTATGATTGTTTTTTCTCCAGGTTCAAGAGGATGGTGTCCGTGAGAGAAAGCAAAAGGGACTCTGTGTTTAGAGATTTCCGAAAACCATACTGAGCCGGAGAGAGTATGTTGTGGTCTTCAAGGTATTCTGACAGTTGCTTGTTGACTGCTTTTTCCATCAGTTTGGCAATCAGGGGTAGGTTTGTGATGGGCTGGAAGTTAGCCGGGTCGGTAGGCGAGGCGTTTGGTTTTTTCAGTAGAGGTTTAAGAATTGCTAGTTTTAGCTAATTGGGCACTGTGCCTTGAGCTAAAGAGGTATTTATGATATCCGCAATGGGTTGTGCGATGGTGTTTGGGATGGCGGTGAGCAGGTTTTTTAGGTAGTGGGTCCGATGGATGGGAGGATGGTTTGATTTTCTTGAGGGTAGTTTCGATCTCCAGGGCGGATGTAGGTTCGAAGGACTCTAGGCTAAAATTCTGTTGGGGCTGGGATGTGTTGAGGGGGGTTGGTGTGAAGTTGTGGGTTGTAAGGGAGCGAGTTAGGTTGGAGATTTTTTTCTTGAAGTAATTGGCAAGTTCTTTGGCTTTGTTCAGAGCTTGGTGGTCTGGAATGGACGGGGGAGCTGGTTTGGTAAGTGATGAGACATAGAATAATGCCTTTGAGTCAAAGATGAAATTGTGGATTCTTTTTGCATAGAAATCTTTCTTGGTTTTATGGATGGTGTTTCTGTAAGTATTGAGGGTGGCTTTGTAGGCAGCGTGGGATGCAGAGGAGGGTTTTTTTCTCCAGCTTTGTTCATTTCGTAGTTTTTGTTTTAGGGATTTAAGTTCCAGGGTGAACCAAGGTTTTCTGTTGTCAAGTGCAGGTTGTATTACTTTAGTGGTGAGTTGATCCACAATTTTATTGGTAAGTTTGATCCAAGAAGTGGTGGCACTGGTGGCGTCGGAGAGGTCTAGCTGGTTAAGTTCTTTGGAGCACCGTTCGCTGAGTAGGTCCAATGGGCATGGTTTCCTGAAATGAATGGTGGTTTTGGTGGTGGGAGGTTTTTTATCTTAAGGGTCGTGTCGATGATTCGGTGGTCTGACCAGGGGACTGGTGCGCAGGAGGGATTGGAGTGGATGGATAAGCTGTCGTTGATGAAGATGAGGTCCAGCGTGTGTCCTGCCTTGTGTGTAGGACCGTTGACTATTTGTGTAAAACCCAAGTGACTGAGTGAAGAAAGAACTGTTTCACAGTTTGTGGATTGAGGATAAGAGTCGATGTGTAAGTTAAAGTCTCCTAGGATTGTAGTTGGTTTGTCTGCGTTGACGTGTTTGGCTATCAGCTCTATTAAAGGAGAGGGGTTAGAGTCTAGCGTTCCTGGTGGGGCATAGATGAGGCATATTTGTAGCTGTTCAGATTTGAATAGGGAGAATTCGAGTTTTGTGGAGGAGTTTGTATGTTGTAGGGTTAGGCCTAGTTGTTTTTTAGCAGCTAGGAGGAGGCCGCCTCTTTTTTTTATTTTGGGTCTGGGTACTGAAATGAGGTCGTAGGCTTGTGTAGGCAGCTGGTTTGTTAGTACTGAGGATTTTAACCATGTTTCTGTGATTGCACAGATGTCTGGGTTGACCTCTATAAGGTAGTCATTAAGAATATGCATTTTTTTTGAAAGCGACTGTGCATTGAATAGGGTTAACGTGAAAAGTGAGAGACCTAGGAGTTGAGTGATTGAAGATGTCATAATTGAGATTAGTCTCTGTTGTCTGGCAACGTGGATAGGGGCAGGTATTGTGTTTGCAGGGCTGCCACCTGGAGTTCTCTCCACACTTTTGCAGCCCACTATTGCTTGGACAAAGCTGGAAGACAGGATTCCATCTTCAGCCAATCTGTCCTGCGTAACCTATTTCCAACGTGACTTACCAACACCCTTCCGCCTGCCCGGTGGGGTTCAGGATGCCCTCTACCAAATTCCACCCCAGTTGTTGTGCCTGTTGCACGCCGTTGGGTAAATTTGGTGTATGTTTGGACATCCTCGGCTCGGTACTCACCCATATGTGAGGACTACCATCCTGCTTGTCCTGTGAGAAAGCAAGTGTTGCTTACCTGTAACAGGTGTTCTCACAGGACAGCAGGATGTTAGTCCTCACGAAACCCGCCCGCCGCCCCGCAGTGTTGGGTTCGTAACGTTTTGTCGTTTTATTTTTTCGGCATTGCCTGTAGCTATCAAATAAGACTGAAGGGGGACCCCTGCTGGCTGCAGGGTTAGTGCCGTGCTGGGCATGCCCAGTAGGGGCCAGTCAAAGTTCTGGAAACTTTGACAGAAGTTTTCTGTGATTGGGCTCCATCCTGATGATGTCACCCATATGTGAGGACTAACATCCTGCTGTCCTTGGAGAACACCTGTTACAGGTAAGCAACACCTGCTTTCTCCAATAACAGCAGGATATCTGTCCTCATGAAACCCGCCCACCACCCCGTGGAGTTGAGTTTCTCCTATTTTTCTTTACTGTATTTTTCCCTCCATAAGACAAATCTCCGGGGGGGTGGGGGTGTTGTAGTTAATTATTTTATTTATTTTTTTTTATATTCACCCTATAAGACACACAGACATTTTCCCCCCCACTTTTGGGGAAAAAAAAGTCTCTTATGGAGTGAAAAATACGGTATACTATGTTTTAAAACTGGAGAGGGGACCCCGCATGGATGCCTGGTATAGGGCATATTGGACATGCTCAGTGTGCTCACGTTCTCTGCATCGGGCTCCATCTGATGATGTCACCCATGTGTAAGGTCTATCATCCTGCTGTCCTTGGAGAACACTACTTACAGGTAAGCAACTCTGTTACATGTGGAAACCTGCAATCACATTCCAGAAGTGATTAAAACAAATTGTTCCATGTTGAGTGCAGTCTTCCTGAGCTCGGAAAAGGGAACCTGTTTTTCTTTCTGTCCTGCACCAAGTGTACCTTACAGTGGATATTTGGCTGCAGTCCGAGAGAGAGAGAATAAATGGGATTTCCGAAAGTCTCACCATGAGACCACATGCCTCGCTTCCAGATGACCCTGGATTTAATTTCCTACTGCACATCCTATTTCAGCCCACTAGATAGATCACACAGAAAATTGCACAGCTTGTACAGTAGGAATAGTAAAGAAACACGATAATCCTGTTAAGTCACAACCCTAAAAAGTCATAAAGAGAGAATTCCTTTGCACTCAGACTCAGTGGGTCTTGCACCTTTACCAGTAGATAGAGACCGAGTAAAGCTGACAGCCTGTCAGTATTCTCTATCTCCATTCGATGGATGTGCATTTCCCTACTGGGGATTGCTAGTAAAAAAGAAAAAAAAACAACCCCTAAAACTAAAGGAGAAAAGACCAGGAGAGCACTGCTCAAGAGGTGAAATCCTGGGGTCCCTCCCTCAGTTGAGTGTCTGGTAGCCAGGATCAGCATGGACTTAAAACTATAAAAAGGCCTAGCGGTTGGAGAACGCCGAGGCACGGCAGTGAAGGCCTTAGCCCTCTACCCCCCTTTCAGATGGAGACCCAATCATGTGCACAGCCGGGAGGGGCTGAGCTCAAGTGTAAAAAAAAACAAAACAAAAAAAAGTATAAAGCGCATTGCATATGTCAGAGAGGTGTGGGTCCCTTCTCTTGTCGGTTCTCCTCTGGGAGATGGTGTCTTACAGCGTTTTTGGCCGGTTGAGCAGCCAGTGGCTAGGCCCCACCCACGCTCAGGCTCTCCTGAGGTAGCCGCATGTTAGGCTGCAGCGTTGTGCATGTTTTTCTTCTGCACAAGTCTGCTGTGAGACTTTGAAGTGACATTGGCCACGCCTGTGTGTCTGGTTTGCGCGTCCGTGACTGCTGGGCCTACTATTTTTGGGCGTCCGGTTTTTGTGAGCGTCCGGCAGGGCGTGACTGCCTACCGCATCAATAAGCGCTGGGGTTTAGGCGTCCAACAATGGACGCCTAACGTTTGAACATTCAGCGCTGCTGTGCACGCCCTTGTTTTGGACATGCTGCATGCCTAGTTTACAGCAGCCTTTCACGCCTGCTGGGAGCCCTCTGACTGGTTTGTCCTTAGTGGAGGATATAGTGACGGATACCATGGTAGGGTCTGCAGGGTTTGGAATGGGACCCTTCCACTCTCTCTTGGGTGGAATTTTTTTCAAGAGCTGCAGTCCTTTCTGCAGGTTTGGTCGGCGGAACCAGCCAAGACTGCTGCTCCCCGGCCTAGCTCCAGGGGTAAGCACTAGTATACGTTGCAGCCTGATTAGGGCCGCAGCTGCAGAGATCTGGATGGCACTGATCATGGCTATTAATCAATTTTACTTAGGGAATAGCCACTGCTATTAATTGCATCAGTAGCTTGGGATCTTCTTAGTGTTTGGGTAATTGCCAGGTTCTTGTGGCCTAGATTGGCCACTGTTGGAAACAGGATGCTGGGCTTGATGGACCCTTGGTCTGACCCAGCATGGCAATTTCTTATGTTCTTATTCCTACTGTTTGGAAGAAGGTGAAATTCCTCTGGATTTGGAGCCTTATTGGACAATGCTATGTTTCTTTCATAGGAATGAGCTGCTGGCTCTGGTGGCCCAAACATTAAAGATGCTGGGAGCTCCTGTAGTGGATTCCATGAGTGCAATTTTAAGGATCCCATTTTCGATACGCTTCACAAGGCATCATGCTTCTTTCAGATATTGATTGACCTTGAATGGGGCGCCCTGAAGGCTAATTTTAAAGGAGGCCGTGCTTTGGCAGGACTGTCCTCCTTGGATCTGGCAGCAAGGGAACAGTTGCGCTTTCCGAATGTGAATGCACTGGTGTGTTCCATCACCAAGTGAACAACCATCCAGGTTGAAGGTGGAGCAGCGTTGATGGATGCACAGGGTAGGATTATTGAGGCCATCCTTAAGCTTGTCTTTGAGGTCATGGCGATTAATTTGCAGTTCACCTTGTGCTGCTTCCTGGTGGCTCGAACTAGTCTGCGTCTCTCTTAGAAGAGTGAAGCTGGTTTGAATTCCAGAGCATTGTTGGAACCAGTAGCTGCATTCTTGGCGGACCTGTGCTGTGACCTGGTGTGGCTTTAGTGATGATAGCAAGGCAGCAGCTATGGCTGTGGAATTGGTCGGCTGATATAATTTCCAAGTTCAACCTTACTAGGTTACCCTTTAAGGGCTCCCTGCTGTTTTGGTAGTGAGTTGTTAAAGATGGCCAATAGTTGGGGTGAATCTCAGGTCCCTCATTTGCCAGAGGACAAGAAGCCGGCACTGTGTTCTTTTGGCTTTCATGTTCGTCTTAATTCCACGCCAGCCCCTTTGAGCTGCGTCTGCTCTTGGATAAGAGGATAAGAAGGTGAAATTCGCATCATTCAATACGGGAAGACGCTTTTAGAAGTAGATACTGAAGGAAACCCCCTGAAGCAGGACTTTTTGTTCGAAACACGTTCGTGTCGGGAGACCAACCAAGATTGGAGCGGATGAGTATTATTGTTCCTCTTGTATCTCTGAATATTGTGGTAAAAGCGAGAATGAACAATTGACTGATACTGGAAAGAAATAATAAGTTTTAACATATAAACAAAAATCTTAACAAAAAAATGATGTAATTAAAGTAAGGTTACCCCACACCGTATCAGTCTGTGTCACAATACAGACCCTTAGAGTAAGGGGCCCACATATACATTTGGCTAAAGATTTCAGATTAGTTAAAATTGACCGGTGGTACCATTGATTTGAATTCGTGCTTAAGGGTTTTGGCAGCTCTCGCCTGTTCTAGAGGTTGAGTAAATAGTGAATCCTTGTCAGCCCATCCAAATGTTTCCCAGTCTTTAAAGGAAGTGAAGCGTCTTCGGCCTCCCTTGTGGGTTGCCTGTGCCCTTGTGGAACCTGAATCTGGTTCTGGATTTCTTAGCAGGTTCCACCTTTCAGCTGCTACATAGCCTTTCCTTGAGGTTACATTGAAGACAACTTTTCTGCGGGCAGTCTGTTCTGCGTGTCGGGTGTCCAAATTGCAGGCTCTTTCTTGCCACAAATTGTTCCTGCGTGCGCTCCGGGACGGAACAACTTTTTGTCGAAAGTAGTCTCAGAATTTCACTTGAATCAATTTATTTCCCTGCCAACGCTGGACAGGGTTAGAGATGTTGAGGAGTAACCTCTCTTGCAGGTGTTAGATGTGAACGACCTTTTCAGGAAGTCTGATCCTTTTGTGCTGCATGGTGGAGGTATGTGGGCAATGATTGCCCGCCGGATTCAGGAGGTTATCACAGCTGCGTCTGTGGATGCTGAGTTGGCTTTGCCCCACAAGGGCGGAGCTTCGGTTGATGTGTCCACTCGAGATTTGCAGAGGAATACATTAACAAGCTGTGGATCAGAAAAAATAGACAAATATTCAATGCACCAATACTAGTTGGGGTTCTCCCGCTGCAAATTAACTTACATCCAAAAATACTGCAAAAATTAATGGGGAACGAGTGGGAAAAAAAAAGCCAAGAAAAACTTTTAAAGGTAAAGGCTCCAACACGATTAACTCCACTAAAGCTCGCTGGAGAGTAAATGAAATGGACCTGATTAGAAAGGAAGTCTTTGGGAACCCCCAAAACAGTTCCTCTCACATACAACAACTCCCAACAAAGAAATTGAGACCAGAGCCATGATGGTAAAAGTAGGGGAATGAAACCCAAGAGAAGCCTACGAAAACACGGAGTGCGGGCGTCTTAGAAAGTAACCATAGGCAGTTCAGCATTGATTGTCATGCCCACTTTTCTTCAGAAATTCTGTGATTGAAGAAACTTGGTTGCCCATTTACATTAATGGGTGCAGTAGAGCATATGACGCACCGTGGTTTTGTAACTCCTTTTTCACCTCAACATAGGCCTGTCTTTTCTGCTACAGCTCAGGGGCAAAAATTTGGGAAGATGTAAATGCGACTATCTTGAAACAGGAACACTCCTTTTTTCCTGGCGACATTTAATTTTTGCTTTCACTGAAATTGTGGAGACAGGATCAAAGCATGGGCTTACCACCCTTATCCAGTGCCATTGCCATATTGTTAGCCTGCCTTGCAGGCCCAGTATTTCTGGGGAACCATGTTGAGAGGAAGATGTCCAGTTCGCAATTCTCGATATTTTCTGGCCAATAATCCTTAAATTATTACGGCCCTCTCAATTTTCAAAGCCATCTGCCTCCATTTCTAGGGATTTCACTTTTTCTTTTGCTGTGCTACCATTAGAGTGACTTCCAGCTCACCCATATGAGACTCTGCTTCTTTGATCTGGTTGAAATCTTTGCAGCCAGCCCCTCCATTACCATTCATAGTCTCAGCTGCCTCCAGTGAAGCTGGTTCCTCAGCCTATTCCTTGTCACCAGAAGCGTGGTGGCCTTGTGGGGCTGGCTTATGTGCAGCCTGTTTTCTTCCGCTGATCCTTTTGGGCTTAGCCCAAACAGCTGGTAAGGCTCATTTCCTGTAGTACCCACATCAGTCCAGACTCCTGGGTTTTACCTGCCTGCCAGCAATTAGAGACAAAGTTTCCCTGATACTATACATAATCCAGTGAGTCACCTGCAGTCCCTCAGTATTTCTCTGTCTCCAGCAGATGATAGATGGTGTTAAAACCAGCAGTCTGGAGTATATATTTAAAAAAAAAAAAAAAAAAAGACAGATCTCCAGTTCCTCTCAAGGGGTTAAGTACTGGTGGAGCCATCCCCCCTGGCTTGAGGTGGACAAGCAGGGGGTTGGTGACTCTTGATAGCAGATCGCGCCAAGATTCTGTGGGGGTTTATATCTGTGGTCTAGATCCCTCATCCGCCATGAGGCAACGTTGGTTCCATTGGCAGCTGCATTTTGGGTCCCATCTGAGCATGGAAGTATTGAATCTTTGTTCCAGGGCTAGTTACAACAGTGAATATAGTTTTAAATGTTTGGTTAAAAAAAAAAAAAAAGCAAGCAAGAGCAACTGGGAGGCAGTGGCATCATTGTGCTGGTCACTCGGGGCCTTGATCGCTTCAGAACTGGTCACCCGGTGGTTTCCTGAGATTCAGGGTTTACGATAGCTGTTCGCTGCTCGGGCCCATGGCAATGGCAGGAGCAGACGGTGCCATTTGTGTGCACACTCGCTCCTAAATTCAGACGGCTTGAATTCTGTATGCATCCTTGGTGGGGAAGGCACTTCGGGGGAGCCCACCACTGGACTGACGGCTAAACGAGCCTCACAGGTGACTGGGTCTAGAGCTGAGGCTTTCCCTGTCAGCGCAGGAACGGCGGCCATTTTCGATTCCCTAGCAGTGTCTGCAGCATCAAGGGGGGAGGCAAGAGAATCTCCTCCTTAACTATCACCAGTGGTTCCCTGTCCAGCAGAGGTGAGGGGAGACTTGCATCCAGGAGGAGTCTCTGATTCTGATAGAGGTTTCTGCTGTTTTTAATTTGCTTTTGCGCAAAGCTTGTTTAGCGGAACAAGTTGCTGGCTCTCGGCCCCAGTCTCCAGGTATTCTCAGTTAGTGTAGAAGCTTGAGCTGTTGAGAAGCTCTTCAGACCTTTGGTGCTGGCTATTGAACGAATCCAGGCCTAGGTATGCTTTGCTTAGCTGCGTGGTAGGCTGCAGCAGTGGTTCTTTTCCTGTGCACGTAGGCGTGTGCGTGCATTCCCGCCGCGTGGAAGTTGCATGCGCTGGGACATATGCACGTAAGGTCGTGGCCTAGATTTGAGCACATACGTCTGTGACCTAGACTTAGCACATGTTTGTGTAGGTATTTGAGAACGTAAGACCGCAACCTAGATTGGAGCATGTATTTGTGTGGGTATTAGTGCACTTATGACCATGATCTAGTTTTGAACACACATTTGCATGCGTATGCCTGAGTGACAGTGTTCGCAAGGAGACTGCCTAGAGCCGAAGTTCAGGAGAGCTAGGTGCCAGGGACGAACAGTTCTAGGTACCTTGCTATCTGTGAGGCTTGCTGCCTGAGAGCCATTCAGGTCTCTCCCCTGTTTAGATGCCCAAAGCGATTTGACTACTACGGCTTATGACAATGTTGGGACATCCCCTCAGCCTGTGGAGTGGGAGGTGATACAATGGTCAGTTCTCCTCCTCCCTTGTTCCCAATGGCAGAAGGTTCCCCAAGAGAGAGAGGTTGGGCCTATGGGTTCCAATATAGATCCATCCTCCTCCTGGGTGGAATGTTTCCAGGTGCCCTGCAAAGATGATGCAACCTACTATGTAGGGATTGCGTGCTGGGCCTCCCATTTGTCAGTCACGGTGGGCAAATGCTGCAGGGAGGCTATCCCTGGTAATGTTCAAGAGGATGTGGATCACAAGACATCAGAGGTCTCCGATAGGGAATTGGCTTTCTCACATCTGATTGAGAGCTGCATCAGACTCTGCTGAGATTTTTTCCTTTTTGGTAGAGATGTTTTGTGGAATGTTTTGGCTCAGACCCTGAACACGCTCAGTGTGGCCAGAGGACAATTTAAGTTAAGCATCTTGTTTCTTTCCCTCTTGTATCCAAGTCACGAGTTAATTGGCCTTCAGTGGAATGCCTCTGAGGCAGGTTTTTACAAAGGGGGAGAACCAGTTTTCCTATATTCCATCTATTTCATAGTTCCGAAAAAAAAAAAAAAAGGGGGGGGGGAATGGAAGTTTCTGCCAACATTGAATTTAAAGAAGGTAAATTCGGCTGTCAAGGGTCTGCGTGGCGACTGAGGTCCACCTCTGAGGTCTGTCAGGGGCAGAGAGTTCTTGGCATCTCTTGACTTGACAGAGGCCACCAGACTGGAGCACCAGAGATTCATGAGGTTCATGATCCTAAGGGAACATTTTCACTTTCAAGCCTTCCCTTCACTAAGATGATGGTGGTAGTGACGGCCACATTACAAAAGGAGGGTGTATTGGTGCTTCTGTGTCTGGATGATTGGCTTATTTGTGGGAAATCAAAGCATTTCTGTCTACACTCGGTATAAAACATACCGATGTGCTTGAAGTTTCTGGGATGGGTGGTGGATTTAACAAAGATGATAATTACTACTTGTAGGATTTGATACTTTAAACTGGATTAAACAAAGTTGCTTTATTAAGATTTAAAATCCAGAAAAAATGTCAAACAATATCACAGATCACATGTGTTAATACATATACACATTTTGTAAAAATGCAAAAATGTACCAAAAATGTTTAACAGCAATAATCAAGAACCAGCTATGCTCACTATAATTCAGCCATACTAATTTATAAAAAAGTCCAACTTGTGACACAGCTAAGCGCTAGACAGATATTTTATATATGATTTGCTTCTATCTCATGAAGTAATTTTTCTGTGTATCACTTTCAGAAACCCGGATAAAGGGCCCTGTTTTGCCAAATTGCCTTCCTCAGGGGGATTGATATTTCTCCCTTCAGTCTTTAAAACAGTCTGTTGGTCACAAATTTTAAATCGAAAATTTCAATTTTTCTCTGGAATGCCTAGTCGGTCACTCATGCTGTAACTATTTGTTTGAATGCAGTGCACTTCATCAGTTAAATAAAGATGACTTCTCCATCAAAATTAAAACACTAAGCACCTAAATGTTTGTTAATTTTCTTACAAATAGAGCTAACTTACCCTTCAAAATCTGTGACTACGTATAGATACCTATCTTTTGTGATTCATCAACCTGAAAACCAATAACATCTACAAACAAAAAGATCATAAACGACTGTAGTAACCTGCACCAAACTATATATAAATTATCAATGTACCAACCTTATACAAGCTTCAAAAGATACAACCAACCGGGAATCCTACTGCCGCATGATCACAAAAATGCTGTGCATACGCAGAAACTCCAACCGGTTTTAAACTAAACGAACCTGAAATTGAAGTCTATTTATGCCTGATGGCGTAAATCCAAAATAGCTAAAATACTTCCAAAATTCAAATTTTTAAGAAATTGGATTCTTCAACCCCACAAAACATCACAGCCTCGTTATCGATAAAAGTGAAGGTAACTCACAATCCAAAACAACCTGATAGAGAACTACCAATAGAATAGCCATGCATTACTGTCAAAACTGACCAAAAAGAAGACTGCAATAATCGCCTAATGGTGTATTGCTCTATCTGAGCTGACCAAAAAGAGAACTCACCCACATGGTAATCTATTCCACTCAACGTCAGAGTCCATGAGGTATAATTGTGTTCCAACTGAATATGGTGCTATTACTTTACTCATTCGAATGCCGCTTAAATGTTCACACATGCGGTTTTTAATACTGCACCATGTCTGTCCAATGTATAAGTTCACACAGGCAATAATTGCATAAACAACTTTTTTAGTGTTGCATGTAAAATTGCCCATCAACTTGTATTCTCGAGCCCTGTTCTCTGTGGAACAAAGATGTATGTAATACATGCATTGGGCGTTCGTGCATATGTGGCTTCTGTAGGGGGCTCTTCTCTCCCACTGGAATCCGTTATTGGAAGATTTCCCTCTTTCTCTTCCTTTAGAGGGAGAAACCCAGGACAGTTTCGAGTGTGGTGTAGAATTGGAGGTTCTGAAATGGGTAATAGTCACCACCGATGCAAGCCTCTCCGGATGGAGGGTGTGGTGTCAAAATATCTTGTTTTTGACCACTGGCTCAGGGCCAGTGGTGAAAACAGGAGGCCTCATGGTCTATGAGTTGGTTAGAGATGAGTGTTAAGTTTTGTGTTGCTTGCATGTCTGCCATGGTTACATGGCCATCCAGTATGGATCCTATTAGACAGTGCGACAATGGTGGCCTGCATCAACCTTCAAGGCGAAAATAAGAGTTGCACAGTGGCTCTAGAGGCCCAGGAGTTGATTCTCTGGACAGAGCAGCACTTGGGGATGGGGAATTTTCTCAATGGGAGAAAAACCCCAGGAAATTGAGCTGTCAAAGGCAATGATGTCTCATGGAAGATGAGGTATCCTCATAGGGACATAATGGTGACCCAAGAGAACACGATATGGAAGGAATCTATGCTCTGGTTCTGCCATGGATTTGAGGAATTCTTTCTTTCCTCTGTGGCCTCTGGTGGACAAGGGATTACAGTATATAGAGAAACATCCAGGCAATGTGATCCTGTTAGCTCCAGAGTGGCCATGTCGACCATTGTTCCCAGATCTGATCAACATGGCCATAGACGGACTGCTGAGGTTCAGAAATCAGGGCTCAATATTTTTGGGTCTTGCGGCTTCGCTTTTGAGGAGATGACGGGGGATACTCTGAAGCTGTTTTTTCCACCTTATTGTAGGCTAGGTGATCACTTATATCCTTGGCATATGTGTGAATTTGGACAGTTTTCAAGTCCTGGTCTGCTGTTGGAGTGCAGCCTCAGCCTGTTCAAGCTACAGTGTTGCATATCTTGGCTTTTCTATAGGGAGGTTGTGGTCAAGGGACTGGCCTTCTCTCTGAGAGTCCAGGTAGTGATATTGGGTTGTCTCCGGGGTAAGGTGCAAGAGTATCCTCTGTCCACACATCCGGATGTTATACAGCTCCTTCGGGGAGATAAGAACTTGCGTCCTTAGGTGCGGAACTTGTCTGTCTTGAAATCTGAATCTAGTCTTTAGAGGCTTGTGTGAGGCTCAGTTTGAACTGCCAAAGGAAGGCTGCGTTTAAGGACTTGACTCCTAAAGGGGTTTTCTTTGTGGCCATTTGTTCAGCCAGGAGAATTTTGGAGCTCCAGACATCGTGTCTTGATCCCTTTCTAGAGATGTCTGATTTAGTCGCTGCTTTGAGTGTTAGATGGTGGAACTTCCATTTTTTTCGGATTTGGGTTCCTCTACTCCTCACACAGGGGAGCTTAGTCTCTTAGATGGGAGGAGTACGTTATTGAGGTATCTGAAGGTCGCGTCGCCTCTTTGTACTGTGGAGTGGTCCAGAGAAGGGAGGGGAGGTAAGACTTCTAAGGCTACAATTGCGCGGTTGCTGAAGGAAGCGATAGTCGACTTACATTTGTAAAGGGTGCCCTCGATGCGATCTCCTGGGCGCAGTCGCAACAGGTGTCTCCACATGAAATTTGCAAGGTGGCTACTGGGAAGTCATTGCAGGCTTATTTGCTAGGCATGATCGCTTGGATGTAGGGTATTCGGCTTCCATCTACAAGAAGAACTCTCCAGGTTCCCCCCAAGTTAAGGGGACCTTGGGTACATCATAGGAGTTTGGATTGATCTGTGTACATACAGGGAAGGGCAAATTGGTTACACCTGCTAATTTTCGTTCCTGTGGTATCACAGATCAGTCCAGAGACTCGCCCATTTATTCAGCGGGGGGAGGGGGCATCGCTCGTACTGATGCTTTGTATATAGTGCGGATTTGTTGGAGGCTTTCAATGCTGATCACTTATGTTCCCTTGTTCGCAATGTTTTGTTTGTTGTCCCTTTTAATTTGATGTTTATAGCTGGGGCAACTCATTGGAGAGGAGGGGGTTTGCTTAGAATGTATGGTGATTGCTGTCATCTTGGCTTGGGTACGGGTCAGTACTGAGTGACCGCAGGTGGCACTCTGGGTTATGTACAGTATGAGTGAAACTTTCTCTGTCTCCATCTGCTGGACTGATCTGTGGCGGTACAAGAATGAAAATTAGCAGGTGTAACCAATTTTTCTTTTCTCTGCTTTTCATCCATTGGCTTTGTGGATTTAATTTCAATATAATGTAAATGAGGCCTGTGGGAGTGTCACTGACATGTGTCTGCACAGTTGGGCGTGACTTGGAAGTTGCCGCATCACATTTCTGATTGAGATATGATACTGATTTAAAAAAATAAATAAATCACCTTGACGCAAACCCATTTCATCATCTTGCTCTTCATTAGTGCACGCTAGCTTCTGGTGTTTTGATGCATGCAATTAATTTTGCTACTGCATTTCTTTAATTATGGTGCTCAGCAGTGTTGCTGTTCTTTTCACAGGAGGTCAGGTAAGAATTTGCATAGTTGGGGACACTACTGCTCAGTGACGACAGATAAGGAGATCTTTGTGTATTTCAGTTTTTCCACCCTTGGACTAAATTTGCTTTTATTAATTGCATCATGGAGTGGAATTGGTAGAAGGATTAAATGTTGGGAGTCAACTTTGCAGTGTGTTCCAGCTTTAGTTTGCCCTCATAATAATCTGGTAATATTTGTTGCTGATGGATATATTTGGAAGATGAGGTGAACGTGGTGGAATATATCTTAAATTAGCTGAACTGTTATTACAATGTGCTCCTCCCAGGTCTCCCGGCAAGCCCTCTCTCTCCACTGCAATCTGTCCTAAATTCAGCTGCATGATTTCCCTTTTGCCACAGTTGCTACGCTCGCATAACTCCTCTTCTGAAGTCACTGCAATGGCTCCCCCATACAGTTCAAGCTCCTCTCACCTACAAATGCCTTCACTCTGCAGCACCTCACTGCCTTTCCTCGCTTATCTCTCTCTATTCCCCTCCTCGTGCACTCCGCTCTGTGCCCTTCTCCTCTACCGCCCCGCCACTTTCCGACTCCGTGCTTGGAATAGTCTTCCTGAACTGGTTCGTCATGCTCCTTCTCTTGCCATGTTTAAATCCCATCCAAAGACCACCTTTCTGAAGACACTTGTACATCTTAAGCCTGATTCTCTGCTTTTAGTCTCAATTTTTCTTTAACCATTGTCTTGCTTAATACCCCCTAGTCTCTTGCCTTGTATGTTTGTCTTAGATTGTAAGCTCTAGCAAGCAGGGACTGTCTTTTTGCTGTTGTTTGTACAGTGCTTTCGTGTAGTGCTGTAGAAATATTTAGTAGTATTTGATGCAGTCATTGGGGTATTTTATCAGTGCTGTCAGTTTCTCGATAACTGAAATGCCCTGTAATCTTGCAAATGAATGACCTTCTCCCCATGTTTCTTTCTTCCAGGAACAGGAAGGTGGTAGATTACTCGCAGTTTCAGGAATCTGATGATGCTGGTGAGTGACGCTTCTGTTTGAGCAGGTGCATTTCACTTGCCAGCCGCTGCCGCCATATTTGTTTTAAATGAGCATTAAGCTTATATTGGATAGGTAAGGTGTCAGTGAGCCCGGAGCTTGGGTGAGTTTAGTTTTATACGACTGATTGACAATATTTTACAGATATGAGGGCTTGTTTCTCTTATGTGTAACACTGCTGGTGCCTTCCTCCCTCACGAATCATTACTGCAGCCCCTTCTGCTCAGACTTACAACTCTCTAATGTAGTGGAGAACCTGCAGGGCTTGGGAAACCCTAATAGGATTTGGCATCTAGAGTCCAGTTACTTCCCAGCTTTGGTTTCTGGGATGTCTGTGCAAGAATCACTTTGACTTATTTAAGAGCTGCATGAATCGTCTTAGAGTTCAGTAAACCTCGCAAAGCGATGCACAGCTCAACAAAAGCTATAAACATCGAATTAGAAGGGATGATTGAAAGAAAACATTGCGAACAAGGGAACAAACACAGTCATGTGGTGGCTGGAGGACTGAGGCAATTTAATAACTGCCTACCAGATTGATGAGTATTATGGCAGGAAGATGGCCTTGTATTATTCCAAGCCTTCAACAAATTAGCAAAAATATTCAGATGGGTTAGAGAGCAAGAATGTAAATTGACTCATTTTTGCCTCTTCGTATTGAACGTTAGGGACTCTGGGAGGCCTGCCTGCAGCCTTCTCCAGGTGGGTAGCAGTGTGTGTTTTATTTCCTGAGATGGGGGGGGGGTGTTAGGCAGGTTCTGAACTACTACTTGACTACAGAGGGGCAAGGTGTCCAACCTCTGAGGGCTGGGAAAAGATGATGCAGTCACTTGCCAGCCCTCCCTCTGCATCAGACTGACAGCAACAGCCTTTGTAATGGGGGAATTCCAGTTTATCTGACAAGCAGTCGGGTCAGAAATAATCCAGGTACAGTTTTCCTCAGGTGGTGGTCAGGGATTTTAGTACATTTTTGGAGTGGATAGGGCTGGCTGTATTGGAGTTAGGCTGGGTGTCTCCGCTTCTTTCTCTGAAGGAGGATGTGTTTGAGCGGATGAGAGAACCGGTACGGTCTTTTTCTGCTGTCACCTTTCTATGCAGGACTAGTCTGGACTAGAGTTAAACCCGAATTGTGTTCCTCTTCTCACAGTTCAAGAACCGGTTCATTTCGGTTAGTGGCCTGCATGAGATGTGCAGTCTGCACCTTGTTGCTAATAGTTCTCAAAGTGCTGGAGTTTCATAATTTTCTTTGTTTCACAGAAATGTTGAGTCAGACTGGAATACAATTTGTTGTACGATTGTAGGAGGAAGCTGCCTGTGTTGGTACTGGCAGTTGTAGGGAAAGAGAGGCGTACGCCTGGATTTCCACAGTCTCATTTGGGTTACCTATGGAGTGCCGTGATGTGGTCAATGCGGCACTGTGGCTTCTGGTACAAGGCAAACATTTGCTGGGCTTCAGTGGATTATTGGAGATCCTTTTTATAAAGACATGGAAAGCTTATACAGTATAAAGCGTTTGGGTGATGCAGTGTTTATGGTGCAGCTGAGTCCTGTGCATAACTCCTTGAATTCTCTCACCCAGATGAAGACTATGGAAGAGACACTGCCCCACCAGCCAAGAAAATCCGTGCCTCTCCCCGTGAGGCCAAAGATAAGAGACGGCCTGGGAGAAACTCTCAGGAGGACAGGTAGCTGGCTTCATAGGTTTTTCCAATCCGTTTTTGCCCCACGTTTGTTTGCAGTTGGAAAAGGTGGTTGTGGTGGGGGGAGGAAGGCAGAATGAAAAGCTTGTGGAGCCATGATTCCCCATCTGTGGGCATCCTTTGGATCTGTGGGCACCTCTTCCCGTTAATCTGTTGTACATTTTGTTCCCTTTTGACTTGCAGCGAAGATTCCGATGAGAAAGAGGTGAAGACCAAAAAGGAGGAGCCCCGTTCCGCAGGTACGTGGAATCTCTCCTGAGCTGTGCGGCCGAACTTGCAAGTCTGCTGCCTACAAAGCATGCCCTGAAAGTTTTCACTGGGGCAGTGCTGTGTTAAGAAAATACTACGTAGGCTTGGGGGCATCACTCTAAACTGTACAGGTTGCCACATTTGACATGTTTTCAGAAATGTGACTTTTAGATATTTTTATCTTGTCCATCTCCCTAGAGGAGGATTTTGGCAGTGAAGATGATTTGGCAGCAGGTGATGCAAATGCTGACAGTGACTATGAGAGCTCGAAAAAGAGTAAAAAAGGGAAGAAAGCCAAGCCCGACAAAAATAAACGTGCCATCAAATCTAGAAAACGAGCTGCCCCAGGTAAGAGGAATCAGCGCCACTCTTTGATCTGAAATTCAGGGCGCAGTATGGCATTTTTAGCAGCTTTCACACTGTAACTTACCAAGAATATACAGGCCGGGCTGGACAGATCTGTTTATAATGGTCTAGCCCTCAGGGAGAAGCTGCCGCTGTGCGCTCTCCCAGTATGTGGAGGGCACAGGGCTGGTTCTATGCAGGCCACTCAAAGGTGGCCCCCTTCACCCACCGGTTTCTCCCTGCTTCCCAGGGGAGAGGGCACCGTGCTTGCTTTAGCTTCACTTGTGTGCTGAGCTGCTTTGGAGTTGCAGAGTTTTGCTTAACTTGTCCTCCCCTTCTCTCACTGGCGCGCTCTGGCGCTTTTGGTACATCCCTGGTGGCTTTCTATTTCAGAAGACAGTGAGGATGACAAAGAGGACCGTAAAACCGTGCGCCAGCAGCGGCAGGCGGCGTCCAAAGCCGCCTCGAAGCAGCGGGAGATGCTGATGGATAATGCAGGCAGTGAGGATGAGGAGCAGGAGGAGGAAGAAGCAGCCTTCTTGGAGAGTGAGTGTCTGCAGAAAGCAAAGCTGGCCGTCTGCAGCGGCTCCTAACGTTTGACTTCACTTTTCTAATGTGGAATGTTTTTAACACTGTGAGCGAATACTAGGGCCTAAGTTGGTCTTTCTCCCACAGAGGATTCCGGCAGTGATGAGGACTTCATGGTGGAAGATGACGACGACAGTGATTACGGCCACTCAAAAAAGAACAAGAAGAAGGTTGTGAAGAAATCAAAACCTGAGAGGAAAGAGAAGAAATCTCCCAAACCCCGGCTAAAGGCCACAGGTGAGCGCCCCCTTGTCAGGTGATGTCCTAGTAGGAGGTGCTCTCATCCCTGCTAAGGGTGAAAATGTGACTCCTCTGCTGGAGGAGCTTAAAGAATTGCAAAAGAAAAAAATAAAACCTCACTTAACAGCAATCCCGTGCCATACAAAAGGCAGTCTGGCATGCTTTGTGCCTGACGTATGCTGGAGGGCCATAGTGTCTGCTAATTACAGATGGAACGAGCAATACTAATGGATGCCATGGTGAGGAGGAGTGAGCACCCCTGGGTAGGGCCTTGTTCCAGGGCTCAGCATTGGCTCTAGGCCTTTTCCACTGTAATTGATGGGAGTGTGTGCAGCACACAGAGGCATTGGTGCCCTGGCATCAGTACGAGGCTGGAATGGAGCTGCCCAGTCCGACTGGTGCATTGAGGTCTGTCTTCTCCCTCCTCAGTGACACCCAGCCCAGTGAAGGGGAAGGGAAAAGGCCGCCCCAAAGCTTCCAAGGAGAAGTCCCAGTCTCCAAAAGAGGAGGACGATGAGGATGAGGAACCAGAAAGCCCGCCACAGAAGAAGTCTACAAGTCCCCCTGCAGAGAAGTCTGGGGATGAGGGCTCGGAGGACGAGGCGCCATCTGCTGAAGATTAAACAGTTTGGGCAAAGGGGGTGGGGATTTTATTAAAAAAGAAGAAAATTTCCAATAAAAACGTACTGGGGTAGAGGATAGTTTGGGGAATAGCTTGACTCATGGGCTTTAAACGCGGTCTTTGCTTTCAGCTGTGTTAGATACAGTATCCTTTTTTAAAGAAATAAAATTATTACCACAACAATTTTAGAAGATTTACTCTACAGCTGCTCACCAGAGCCAATTCCAAGGCCTAATTAAGGTAGCCAAAAATGTAATGTCTTTGGGGTTGTTTTGGGGTTTGTGTTTTTTTTTGAGAAAAGGATTGCTACATTTGTGAATAAGACTTGGCTTTACATTAAGTGACTCTACCGATATTTTGTCAGATAGGTGTTCAGTAATATCACTTTGAAAACTTACTTTTGTCTCTCCCAATTTTCAAATATTGCCATAAAGTTCCATGAAGAGCTAGGAGCTTAATACGTTGGTTAGGGAGGAATGGAGAGAAGCTGTGCTGGCGACGTGGCTCCCATTTCTCAAAGGACAGGACTAGCTTAGTCTGAACAGACCAGTCTGTCATTTTTGAAGCACTAATGTGACATTTTTAATCTGAGCTGCTCCTTCAACCACTCGTCTGTGCTGAATCCTGGTGAGTTTGTAAAGCTGTCCCTCGCCTCTATGTATTATCAAATTTCAAAGGTGCATATGCCCCCAGTAGCTTCCACCAGACAGTATTGTCATTGTACCCAGCAGCTAAATCCTACTTAATGCCAGTTCATGTCTGTAGGGTGAGCATAGAGCCGAGCCAGTCCAGCATGGAGAGAGAGTCTGGTTTCTTGAAAATATGCTGCACTACCCTTCCATGCCTGCAGTCAGTAGATGGTCACGCTACATTTCTGACTCTCGCACGGAGTTTTTCTGTTCCCTGATAGCATAGCTGGGAAATGACTTTAGACAGAGGTTTCACGTTCCTCTGCTGCAGATATTGGGTAACCCATGAGTCAGGCTTTGATTAACCAAGATACATCCCACCAGGAAATGTGTGCGAGCATCCTATATCCTCTTCTCGCCCCTTTTTCGATTCAGTGAGAACTTGGCCCTGTCATGCTGGATGCATTGGACAAAGGAGCTGCCATGAAATGTGTGACTGGTGCAGAAAAACTGGACGCCCTATCTACCCCACCAATTTATTTCTCTTTTAAAGAAAGTCTAGCAAGTTCTGCTGGTTTTGTATTTTTATTTTTTCCTACCTGTAATTCTCTTGTCTGTATGTGCTTGGCGTGCAGGGCAGGTGTGGCAGATGGCGTTCTGTGTTCTTGGACTGCTGCGTGGCTTCCATTCTGAAGCACCAGAGGTCTTCCAGCCGTTTTGCTGGATAGTTGATCCTTCCAGCTTTTAACCCCCTCTGTGTGTCAAGTGGGGAGGATGGCATTAGCCCATTCTAGTGCTCCCTCCAACTCCCCACACGTTCATGATTTTTTTTCCTGGCCTCTTGCTTGGAAATGGTCTCTCAGGCCAGCACTCACAGCACCTCTCTCCTACTATCCAGCTTCTCCCTAGCAGAGGATTGGCACTGGAGGTCCGTGAAGAGACTTGGTCTTTTACCTTTTAAGGTTTATTTTCTTGGCAAAGTGAATCTGGAGCACAGGCAGAAATTGATACTAGGGCATCCTCTAACCTGCCAAATCTTCTATCTCTTAGTTTATTTGGAAGCCAGTCTGAAGTGGGTTTGGGATGTGCATGAAGAGTTGGACGGTCAGAAGGCCTGCTGTCCTTTATTTTAGACCGAGTAAAGTGACCTGGCCTCCCATCTAAGCAGAAATGTTCATGTTAAGCCTGGGAAGCAGAATTACACACATCCTGGCCAGTTCTGCCCTGCCTTGCAGGTGGTCTAGGTTGGTGTTTCTGGAAGTCTCCGATTGTGTACTCTGCCCTGGGAATGGGGAGAAGACGGCTGCCATCGTTGTTATGGCAGACAATTGGTGCTGGGAAAGGGTCATGCTAGCTGAGGGTAGAGACAGCACAAAGACTTAAATCACGACATCTGTCTGATCTTTGCCCTTCTGTGAGGGGTTGGTCTGTCATTGCTGGCCTTGCCTATATTGCTCACAGTGTGACAGCCTTCTGGTGCACACTGGTCACCACCATCTGAGGTTAATAACGGAGTGGCCCAAAGGTCTAACCGTTGTAAATTTTTCACATTGCCTCATTAGCTTCTTGTAAAGCATATCGATCAGATTTTGAAAAGGAGCGTGAAGCTGGTGACCAGTGTAGAATTTTCAATTGTTACATTTTTAAGTTGGGCACGTCTGTGAAGCACTTGGTAGGCCTTGTGCAAGCATCTGGTTGGAGAGCAAAAACTGGGGCGAATTTTATAATCAGGAAAATGTCTGCTGCTGTGGTGAATGCGTAGCAGGTTCTGAGCGTGCTCAGTGATAACATCCTGGTTCCATGGAGCAGGAGGGCTGTGTTCACTCACTCTTGTTAGCTTTTTACTAGAGCAGCTTAGATGCATGTGGGGTGTTGATCCTGCAGCTACATTTTCATTTTCAATTCCTACTGCTTTTATTTTCAAGATAGTGGATTTTGGAAGAACCACTTTTTAATTGTATTCTTTTTCTCCAAATCTGCTTATTTCCATTTTACTATTTCAGCAGTAAGAACTCTAAAATCTGTAACCTGCCTTGGCAATGAATGCCTTTTCATGAAATGGGGAACATTTCCTTTTTTTTTTTTTTTTTTTTAAATCCAATTCAGATAACCTAGCAGCCTGCCTAGTCTCTTGATGGTCTTCATTAGTTGACGTTTGGTGGTGTGTTTTGGGGGGAAGGAGTATCTAGGAGCACATCCAGCTGTTTGAGACTGACAGCTGCTGCTCATGCTATAGGCAGAGTGTGCAAGCTGACTTGGTGGTTGCATTGAGTTGAAGCCACCTTGCCATGCCAGTGACGTCCGTCTGAGCATGACACTGTTTGCGGTGGGATGTGAACTGGAGAAGTCCCTGAAGTAGCATGTATGAACGTGTGCATTGAGCTTGTGTTCTGGAAAGTTGTGAATTTTTTAACTTTTTCTTTTTCCTCTGCGGAAGCAATTAAAGATTTGTAAATAAGAGCGTAACATGATTTGTTTACAATGAGCGTGCTGTCACAATTAACCCTAATCCTAAAAAATAAAATAAAATAAGCCCTTGTGGTCTTTTAGCAGCTTTTTTAGATCGGTGACATCTCTCTTGTGTGGTCTACAGCTAAGGAACCCAGACCTGTCCAGGCCTTCTCCTATAACAAGTAGCTGTTCCATCCTGTAGGGTACCAACTCCGAGTGATGGGGGGAAGGGGATGGAAGGAATGCAACTAGCCCCCGACTCCTGGACATTGAGCACTGTGAACTGATCATACCTCTGTAAAAACAAAATCTGTGCCATGGCAAGTAGGTATTTCTGACACACCATTATCATGGAGGCCCCTTGCTATTGCTTGGGCGGTGTTTAAAAGCTGAAAGCTTTATATCAAGTAGCTAGATGTTGTTTTGTAGTGAATAGCGCAGTTGTACAGTGTAACATACCCAGGCTTCTGGAGGGCCAGAGACAGGAAGCATTCGGGCGTTTCCTTGCCCCCTGTACTCGCTGGGATGTGCTGCAGCAGGGTTTGAAGTTCTTGGGATATCTCAGGGATGCTGAACTCTGCTGCATGGTACTAAGGGTTGAGTTTGAATGTAATGTCGATGCTTTTATTTAAATAGGAAAGAGAAAAATAATCTCTATATATATATTAAAAAAAAAAAGGGGTTGAAGTGAACATGACTTCTGTTGACCATGTTAGTAAAACTATAGAAGCAAATCTGCATTTGGTAGAATTAGTGTGGTCTTTGTGATAACTTTTAATTTTGACATATTCCAGTCTCTCTCGATGTACCTGCAAAAGAAAACTTAACAAATGGAAAAAAATGCTTTGCTTTTATTAAAAGGGTTTTGAGGACTGTGTATCTGCTCCAGCGCTGTTTTAAGTATGTGTACCCTTTGCTTGTATTTTGTATTAAAAGAAAAAAATCATGAAAAATGTATTCAGCATGTTGGACTTGTGTCCTTCCTCTTATTATTATTTTCTCAACTTTTTTGGGATGGGAAGGTGGGGGACTATATGGCGCAAACTCTTCTTTCTATCTTTCTTTTTTGTAAACTTTTTTTGGTTTAAAAATTGCTTTATAAAAGGGCTTTTAATCTCCCTCCATGCTCTGTGTAATTTTTCAGACTGCTGTAGTGAATTTGCTTTGTGCAGACTCTTCCAGGAGCCAGCAGAGGGCGCTAAGCTGCTGCACTACCATTTGCAAAGTTGATTTGCGCTGTGCCGGGTTGCATGTGAGGTATTGGCAGAGCCCTGGAAAAGCACAAGTATTTGATGTAAGAAGATAATGGAAAGCAGTAACTAAAGCCTCCCTAGACAGTGGCCATCTATTTTCCTTATTGCATTGTGTGGGGGTGGGGGCTTGAACTCTGCCTGCCTGGTCTGTGCTGGAGTTATATGGTGTTCTTTCTTGCCTGTGCAGGGCAGTGCACTGCTGCCCCTGGCGTGTAAACGAAGGACCCTCTCCATAATTTGCAGCTTGGTGGTAGTAGCTTGTTATTAGGCTTCTGGCTTTCAGCTACTGGGATTCTTCTCTTTTAATATGCCCCACTCTTCCCATTATAGTGAGGGATGTCAGCCCAGAGGTTTATAAAGGCCTGCTTTGCTCTCTGTACAAGTGTACTGCAAGGTGTCACTACTGCGATGTGAAGCTCGTATCCTCTGCTCCCTCCAAGTCTCCAGTACTCAATTCCATGGAAACACTTATCGTGCAGATTGAATTGTGCAGACTTCTGATTGGGAGCCAAGAATGTGTTAAGGAGAAAGCTACCCATGCACCTGTCTGTGGCGGCCTCTCGTCTAGGACATGATTACCCTCCTCTTGCTTTGGCGGTAGTAGTGGTTATTTTGCACATGACTCATCTGTTTAATTTGTATGTGCTGCCAGGTGGCTGTGAGCGTCTTCATGTTTAAACAGCGCCTGTTCCCAGAAATGAATCCTTTGTGCTAGCTGTGAGAGAGGATTTCTCCTGCAGATACAGAAAGATGGCCATTATGAGGTCCTTATTGCCAAGCTGTCTGTATGGGAACCAGTCAGCCTGCAGTTAGTGGAATTAAAGCAGAGAGAGACAGAAGATAAAATGTGGTTGAAGGCTCATGGCACTGTAAACTGGAGAAACCCAAAAGAGCAGTTGGAAATGGCTTGGCCTAAACTGATGTAATAACAAGATTACCATCTGTAGGATGATTCTACCCAGTGCTGCAGTCTTGAAAAGAATTTCTCGTACAAATAAATGCAAAGTTTACTTGGCGCACAGTGCTTTTCCTTTGCTTCCCTCCCGCTCAGCATCAGCACACAGCCGACTGTGGACTGAGTGCCTTTAAGGGATTTGGGAGACATGCACCACCTTGTGTATGAAGTACGGTAGAATAGTATTGGGCTGGAGAGAGGTGCACATAAAAGATGGGAGCAGATGGTCATGTCGCCAGGAAACATGTTCCATCCTGAATAAAATCATGTGGGAAGTCAATTTCCTGGTAGAATGATTGTTTGCCCCCACACGTTATAATGTGGCTTTTCTGTAAAGCCTATCAGGTGTCCAGTTAACAGATGGTGGCCTGAGGCATCGGGTGGGTCTTGCATATGAGTAGGTAGGTACATGGATTCCCAAGCTGCTTGTATTCTGTTTGCTACAGAAGATGCTTGGGGTTTTAATAATGTGGTGAAGAGGGCAGCCTGGAAGGATAGAGGCTACATTATGGTGGTTCATGATAAGGGTATCAGATGCTCTACGGCAAAGGAGGAAGACATAGTAAATGATTTACAAATTATACAGATACTTTAGAGTTTAAAATCCAGGTGAGTAGAAAGATGAATGGGGGGCTGGGTTTATGGGAGTGAAAAATGTGAATGGTGGATACTAGCTCTGCCGGATCAGAGGTTTCAGGTGGAGGATACCTGCCAATGTATGTTAGAGGGGTAAGTGGGTCAGACTAGTGGCCATTCCAAATCACAAGTATCTGGTATGATCCCATGTAGATTCCTTGTTGCTTGTGATCAGGGATAAACAGGTTTTCATCAAATCTACCTGGTTGGTAATGGTTTATGGAATTTTAATCCATGACCTCATCCAAACCTTTTAAACCCAGCTACATTAAATGCCTTAATTACATCTTCCAGCAATGAATTTCTGAGTGAAAAGTATTTTCTCCAGTTTGTTTTGAATGTGCTACTTCCTCTGCATTCAGGCAGGCCAGTCCACACCGGTGGGGATTGCTCATGTTGGGGGGGAAGATAGATAGATGTGCTCATGGTATGGGCAGAGCATGGTCTTCGGGTGATAGCCGCCTCCCACATTGCCGGGAAGGATAACGTGCAGGCAGACTTCCTCAGAGTGGGAGCTGGTGGCCAAGGCCTTTGGGGCAAGCTCCAACAACGTGAAAGTCCCATGGTTCTACAGTTGCAGAAGGGATCCAGTAGTGCTGGGAGTTGATGCTCTCGTCCAGGTGTGGCCACGGAGCGGGGTGACTCGAATGAGACCATACCTGTAGTGGCCCGGAGTGACCCTGGAGACTGATACGCCAATCTTCAGTGGTTCCTGGTGGGCAGGGAGGATCTGCTGTATCGGGGGCCGAGACTGCATGACAATGCTGGTTGGTTTTTTCTTACGGTTTGACCTTGAGAGGACTTGGTTGCCAAACCATGGTGGTTCTTCTGCAGTGATTTCTCCGTTGCTTTGTGCCAGGATGTTTTCTACCTCTGGCTTATATTAGGGTTTGGAGTATTTGAAAGCTGGGATGGACTGTGATGTTCTCACCCTCTTAAAGTAGAAATTCCATTAATAGTGGAGTTTTTGTGGAAAGATTTAGTTAAAGGCTTGACCTTGAACACTGAAGGTACAGGTAGCAGCTCTCGCATGCTATAAGGGGAGGATCAATGGTAGACCCTTGTCTACCCATCTATATGTGTCCAGGTTCTCAAAGGGATTCAAACATCTGCATCCTCCCTTGTGTCTCTCTGTGCCTCTTTGGGACCTTAATCTGGTTTTGCGATTTATTTTATTCCCCCAACCCTACATTTTGGCTGCTATGTGGTCTCCCCTTGTAGCTGCTCAATTTGGCAATCTGTTCAGCCTGGCAGATTTCTGAGCTACAGGCTTGCTCTTGCCCTGAGCCATTTCTGTTGATAGCTCTGGGGGCACTACAGTTTGGGACATTAGTGTGTTGGAGTTTCATTTGAATCAGTCTGTTTCCCTGTTCTCTCTGGTCAGGGATAGAGATGAGTGGGCTTATCAGTTGTTGCATTGCTTGGCTGTCAAGTGGCATCTGGTGCAGTACTTGAAGGTTACTCGCTCCTTAAGGAAGACTGATCAGATGTTTGTGCTCCAGGGTGGAGGTAAACAAGGGGAACCGGCATCGTGGGCATCGGTAGCCTGTTAGGCAGCAGTGACGATCTCTCTAACCTATGTGGATGCAGCTGTGCAATTATTGAGTTAGGTCAGAGCACATTCCACTAGAACTCAGGCGGCCTCGTGGGCAGAGATTCGGTTGTTTTCTCCTTTGAGATTTGCCAGGCAGCAGTGTGGTCCTCCTTCATGTACTTCCTCCAAGCGTTAAGGCTGAAGAGGATGCGGCTTTCATGTAGGCGGTGTTGATGAGACCACAGGCAGCCTCTGACCCTTTTCAGGAGTAGCTTTTATTTATCATACTGGGGAGGAAGGAGAAATTACCTCTTACCTGATAATTTCCTTTCCTCTAAGGAAGGCAGGCCAATCCACAACCCATCCTGGGCTGCCTGTTTGGTTTCAGTTCTTCCTTTATTTGCAGACTCTTCTGCTTCGGTTGAACGATTGGTATGTGAAATAAGCAGCCCCTAGTATCAGTTGATAACGTTTTACTGAGCCCAGTGCTTCACAGTGGGCTGGAAGCAGATGAGTGGCTGCTGGTTAATAGTCGTGTTGGAAGTATGAGTTTGTCCATAGTTTGGCTTTTCTAGCGATCCTGGCAGGCTATATGTCAGTGATGTCAGCGAGTCCGCTTTACTGCGTCTCCATCTGTGGGTAGGCGTGCATAATCCACTGGTGTGGATGGCCTGCCCGAGGAAAGGAAATTATCAGATAAGTAGTAACTTCACCTTTTACTGGACAGACAGCTTTGATAAGTTCCACTTAGATATAGTTTCTGTTGTTAGAAAGTGGGAAACATTACGGCCTATCCGGTCTGCTCATCGGTCCAATTATTTTAGCTTTATAATTCCTATCACTTCCTTAAAGATCCGCTGTGTTTATCCCATGCTTTCTTAAATTCAGATCCTGGCCTTGCACCAGCCACTGTATCTATAAAGAAATATTGCCTAAGATTACTCCTGAGTCTGTCCCCTTTCACTCTTTCGTTCTAGATCCTCCCCATTGAAAGAGGCTCAGCTCCTGTGCATGGAAGGTCTCTATCATATCTCTCCTTTCCTCTAGGGAGTACATGTTTAGATCTTTAAGTCCTTCCCCATATGCTTTTAGAATGAAGACCACTGACCATTTTAGTGGCCTCCCTCTGGACCAGCTCCATCCTGTTTCTATCCTTTTGAAGGTGGGGTCTCCAGAATTGTACTCAGTATTCCCAGTGAGGTCTCACCAGGGGCCTATACAGGGGCAGTGTCACCTCCCTTTTCTGCTGACCCTTCCTCTCCCTGTGCAGCCAAGCAGCTTTCTGGCTTTTACCCTCACTTTATCCAGCTGTTTGGCCACCTTAAGATCATCAGATACAGTCACCCCCAGATCCCACTCTTCCTTGCTTAGAAGAATTTCACCTTCAATATTATCCCTTTTCCCTTGGGTTTTTCCATCCTAAATGCATTACTTTGCATTTTTTAGCATTAAATCTTAGCTGTCAGACCTTGGACCATTCCTCAAGCTTTGCTAGATTCGTCCTCACCTTCCTGTCTGTCCACCTGTTACACATTTTGGTATTATCAGTAAAGACAAACCTTTCCCAACAACTCACAACAGTGTTATCAAGTTACCATAAGTTGCTTGTTCGCGGTAGGATACAATTTCTTCTGCCATGTTTTGTGTGGTTTTTTTTCACCTTACAAATCTCCCTGATTCTGCTTTTTTGAAAATTCAGAGATTTAAATGCCTTTAAAAGTTAAATGATTCCTGAATACAGCAAAGTAATCTCATGGAGGCAGGCATTTGATGAAAAATAAATTCTGTCCAATCCAATGTAATTGAGACTAGTAAAAGGTACCCGTTAGGTACACTTACAGGTATAAAAGTAGTCTCAGAGCTACAAACTGAAGCATGCACTGTGTGACACCCTGACCATGGAAAAACTCTTTGTTTTTTTCCCCATTACCAACTGTAAAATATTGTGTGTTTAAGATAAGAGCACTGGTAGCCTGCCAGTGCGTACACGATAGCATCTTCTCTGCTGGTGTGCGATAGAGCAGAGATTGGACGTGGGAGTGAGTTCTGGATCCGGTCCGATTGCAGATTGTGGTTGAAGATATGCAGTCTTGTCAAACGAACCAGTCATGCCTGTGACCCGTAACTCCCATCACACTGCAGCTGTAGGAACCTAAGGGTCATGCTAGATCCAACCTGTGGCTCATCCAGTCCCGTGCAAGTACTCAGCAGCTCCTGATGGGAAAATCCATTCCCTTGTTCTCCCATCTACCTGACTAATAATTAATGAGCCTGTTCAGAAACCTTTTTTTATTGTCATACTACTAATCTTTATTACATTCTCCTGCAACAACTGCCACAGGCTAATTGTGTATTGACTGACTGAAGAAATACTTTCTTAAACTTATTTTAATTCTGCTAGTTTATGGAGCGTTGCCTAATCAGAGTGGATCAAGGGTGAGCACTAGACATAGTGCATTTGGATTTCAGCGAGGCCTTTGACAGAAGACTTATAAATAAATTGTGCCCTGGGATGGATCCTAGAGTCACTGTTAGGACCTGGCAGAGTGGGAGGTGACAATGGGTGGTGGTAAATGGAGTTTTCTCTGAGGAGGGGGATGGTACTAGCACTGTGCCTCAGGAATTGGTCCTTTTCAACATTTTTGTGAGTGACATAATGAAAGGTTTGGCTTTTTGCTGATCACCCTATTACGGATTTGGCTTCGACAGCCAGGAATGAGTAGAAAATAAGGGATTTAGTGAAGCTTGAGGAATGGTCTAAGGCAGCAGTTCTAAACCAGTGTGGCGCCACACTTCTCGGTCGCCTGCTGGCCCAGCTGCTCCTCCTCAGAGCGGGAGATCTGGTCTTGTCTTCCCGTGGCCCGGAAGTGGAATGCAGTAGCCACGCGTGTGGGAAGAAGAGACCCTGTTAGGTAAAGTCTCTGCAGAATCGGCCGGAGCAATGTCAGCCCTGTGGCTGATGGGACTCCTTTCTTGAGGCTGGAAGAGGAGGAGGCTGTTACTGCCACTTGTTGGGTGGGGAGTGTGAGAGACAGCATGTATGAAAGTGTGAGTGAGAGCAAGCATGTGTCTGACCGAGGGCAAGGAGAAATTGGCAAACCACCCCCCTCCTTATTCACCACAATCTCGGGGCACCTGGAAATCAAAAATTTCTAGGTATGAACAGAGCATTTTTTTAATCCTTTTTAATTATTGGGTCTCTTTGTCTGCTGTTTTGAAATATAAGAACATAAGAAATTGCCATGCTGGGTCAGACCAAGGGTCCATCAAGCCCAGCATCCTGTTTCCAACAGAGGCCAATCCAGGCCACAAGAACCTGTCAAGAACCCAAACACTAAGAAGATCCCATGCTACTGATGCAATTAATAGCAGTGGCTATTCCCTAAGTCAACTTGATTAATAGCAGTTAATGGACTTCTCCAAGAACTTATCCAAACCTTTTTTGAACCTAACTGCACTAACCACATCCTCTGGCAACAAATTCCAGAGCTTTATTGTGCGTTGAATGAAAAAGAATTTTCTCTGATTAGTCTTAAATGTGCTACTTGCTAACTTCATGGAATGCCCCCTAGTCCTTCTATTATCCAAAACTGTAAATAACTGATTCACATCTACTCGTTCAAGACCTCTCATGATCTTAAAGACCTCTATCATATCCCATCTCAGCCGTCTCTTCTCCAAGCTGAACAGCCCTAACCTCTTTAGCCTTTCCTCATAGGGGAGCCGTTCCATTCCCTTCCATTTTATTGGAGTTTTTAATTATTGGATATTCCATTCCTCAGCTGTTTTGAAATCTGTTCTTTTTGTTAGGATGGTTTTACTGCTATTGATTTTATATTTCTTGATTTGTTTTATCAGCACTGGTGATGTTTCTCTTTTTCCTTTGTTGCACTGCATACAGTCTCTCTGGCTTGTTGCGGTTTCCAATTCAGTTTTTGTCTGCATGTTTCTATTTATGCTTTATGGTCTCTTTATTCTTAGTTAGGTGAGGTATTCTGCTGCGTGTAGTTTCTGGGTAGGGCTCTATAGCAGCCTGGCTTGTTCCATTTTCCTAATAGAAGTATTGGTGTCTTAAGGCCTGGTGTAATGTTTTCATTGTTGGCTTTTCTTAGGTAAGGTGGTTACTGTTTGAGTGCTGGAAGTTGGTTCTGGTATGGTAGGTTTACCATTTATATAATTTTTTATTTTTATTGATTATTACATTTTAGACAATATTCACAATTGTCTTTAAGTGGTCAAGGTAGTATACCATAATTAAACATAACAAAGCAATATTACTTATCAACTCTTTACATTATTTATCTTTCCACCTTAAGAAATAACGGTATGACCAGTAAAGGAATACTGGGGAGATCAAAGGCTTATTTGGAGCTCAAATAAAAGGAAAATAATATCTTAAAGAAATAACTCAGGAGGTCAAACATTATATACATATATATTCCATTGTAGTTTAAGTAACAAAAAACACATATCTCACATTATTAAGTTTCAAAACACCTTTGCTTGGATATCTGATATTAATGGCTGCCCCCAGAGATCTTGCACACAAAGTTTTTCCTCCGAACCTAGGTCTCTCTCACTATATCTGGGTCAATCCAGATTTTCTGACCTAGATGGATCTTTTCCTTATTTCGTAGAAACATTTTCAAAGTTAAGTCCCTGTCAGATGGAAATACAAATCTAATCAACAGAGTTCCACGGAATACAATTTGTTCTTCCCGGGTTTGTTCAAGAATCTCAGTTAAATTGGTTATCGCCTCAACCTGAGGGCTTGGTGTACTCTGTGTTCTTTTTTCATCAGATTTTTTTTCTCTTTCAACGGGAGGAAAAGCCTCCTGTGATAAATTCAATATTTCCGTTGAGTATTTTTTAAACTGTTCAAGCAGTGACACCAGCTTAACCTGAGGAAAATTTAAAACCCAAAGAGTTTTGTATCTCAGTTCATTCTGTTTTCTACTCTTCTAGTGTTAAACATTTCTGCTTTCACTGTTCCTTCTTGATTTTTCTGTATCTGGCATACTTTCCCTTCTAGTTCAATAATTTTACTTGTGTGAGAGGTTATTACAGGGTCTATCTGGCTTACATGTTGCTGGGTCTCAGTCATTATATTTATTTATTTTATTTATTTATGGATTTATATACCGGGAGTTCCTGTATACAATACATATCACTCCGGTTCACAGTTAAACGGTAATAACTACTGCCGTGTGGCAGTTTACATGGAACAAATTTTTTCATTGGAACAAATCATTGGAACAAATCAGAACTTGATATGAGAAGAATAAGCAAACCAACTAACTAGTTTCAAACTTTAAACATATAAGTAAGGCAATTTAGTCTTAGCTAAGTAGTGCAGAGAAAAAATACATTAGAACCAATGGATCAGGGTAATTATGGGTTGTTATATCAGTTAGTTCTTAGCTCTCTGGGAATGCTTGCAGGAAGAGCCAAGTTTTTAATTTCGCCTTAAAAGTGGTGTGGCACGGCTCCAGGCGGAGGTCTGGTGGTAGGGAGTTCCAGAGGGACGGGCCCGCGGTTGATAGCGCGCGTTTTCTCAGCGAGGATTTTGCGGGCTGAGTAATCATTCTGTTTTGGTATGCACTTCTAGTCGGCTTGTCCGAAGTATGTAGTTGCAGCTTGAAGGTTAAGTTGAGTGGGGATATGCTATGAAGGGCCTTATGAATCATCATGCTGCTTTTGAACTGTATCCTGTATTTAATGGGGAGCCAGTGAAGGTGCTGGAGGATCGGGGTGATGTGGTCTCTTTTTTTGGCGTTGGTGAGAATTCTTGCTGTGGCATTCAGCACCATCTGGAGGGGTTTGGTGGAGCAGGCGGGGAGTCCCAGCAGAAGTGAGTTGCAATAGTCTAGTTTTGGGAGAATGATGGCTTGGAGTACTGTGCGGAAGTCTCTGTAACGTAGAAGTGGTTTTAGTTTCTTTAAAACTTGTAATTTAAAAAAGCATTCTTTGGTGGTGTTGTTGACGAATTTATTGAGGTTGAATCTGTCGTCTAATATCACACCCAGATCTCTGACTTGTGGTGAGGTGGTGTATCCTGAGATGTCTGGAGAGTTGCTTGAGGTCTGTGAGGTATGTTTTTCCGGTGCTATTATCAGTATGATAATACGGAATAAGTATGTTATTCCGGTGCTATTATACCAGGTAAAGTGGAAATTGAATTTTCCAGAGAGATTAGTGCTTGCCACACAAGTTCTAAGCTAATCTCTTTTTTTGAAACCGTGTGCGACAGGCAAGTTTGCAAGCTTACCCCCCTCTTCCTGAATACCTTCATGCTCCATCCTTAGGGCCGCTGGGATATTCTCCAGGCTTTCCCTACCAGTCGCACACGGCACTGGCTCTTGTTTCTGCATTGGGATACCTGCTCTTCCAACGGCTCTAATGCTTTCCAGCTCAGCCTCAGGTTCCCCCAGGACGGGCGCAAGATCGTCTAACGAGTCACACGAGTCTCTTGTTCCTGGGTCCGGGGGGAGACGGAGTCATTGGAGCTCCGGGGCTTAGAGTGGTTTGTAGGTCTGATAGTGTGGGCATTTGCTCCAAACCCGACACCATAATAGACGGCTCACCCGCAGTTCAAATGTTAATCGGCACAAAGAACCCCTCAATTCTTGATTGGGCAGGGGCTATCATGTGGGGAGTCGGGAAGCCACATGAAGTTTCCCCTTACGCTTTGTATGAGGCATGTTTAGCAAGAAAAATCAGCAGAAGATCGGCGCTCCTGAATCACCGGCCTCCCTTTAGGCAGCCATCTCGGATCTCCCGCCATTTATCTAATTTATGTTCAGAGACAGTACTCATTTTTTCCTTGTCATTCTTAACAATAAAAATAAGAAGGGGACTTTTTTGTTTTATTTCTACTATGAATTGTAATGAGCAGTGCGTCATGCATGTGAGAACCATCTGTCAGATGTGTCCTGACTGAAAAAAGGTTGAGCATCACTGGTCTAAGGTCTGACAGCTAAGATTTAATGCTAAGAAATGCAGAGTAATGCATTTAGGATGGAAAAAGGGATAATGTTGGAGGTGAAATTCTTCTAAGCAAGGCAGAGCGGGATCTGGGGGTGACTGTATCTGATGATCTTAAGGTGGCCAAACAGATGGATAAGCGACAGTAAAGCCAGAAAGCTGCTTGGCTGCACAGGGAGAGGAAGGGTCAGCAGAAAAGGGAGGTGACATTGCCCCTGTATAAGTCCCTGGTGAGACCTCACTGGGAATACTGAGTACAATTCTGGAGACCCCACCTTCAAAAGGATAGAAACAGGACGGAGCCGGTCCAGAGGGAGGTCACTAAAATGGTCAGTGGTCTTTGTTCTAAAGCATATGGGGAAGGACTTAAAGATCTAATCATGTACTCCCTAGAGGAAAGGCGAGATCGTGGAGCTATGACAGAGACCTTCCATGCACAGGAGCTGAGCCTCTTTCAATGGAAAGCAGGATCTAGAACGAGGATAAAAGGAGGTAGGCTCAGGAGTAATCTTAGGCAATATTTCTTTCCAGAGAAGGGTGGTGGGTGCATGAAACGGCCTCCCAGTGGCGGTGGTGGAGACAAGGACAGGATCTGAATACAGGAAAGCAGGGGATCTCTAAGGAAGTGATGGGAATAGTAAAGCTAAATGAATTGGCCGGATGGGCAGACTGGATGGACCACATGATCTTTTCTGCCATCATAGTTCTAGGAATAACCGTTCCTATTTCCCACCACTTGGGATTTTATAAACCTCTCTCATAACCTTTTGCTATGTCTTCTCCAAGCTGAAGAGCCTTGACTTGTTTTGGCTCTCTCTGTACCTTTTCTAATTCTGTCGTTATCTTCTGTCAGATGTGGTGATTAGAAATGCATGCAACACTTGAGGAGCAGTCGCCCTGTAGATCTGTACAGAGGAATTATGATATTCATTTTTATTCTTTTGTGAATAAATCCTATTTGCTTTTTTGGTTCCTGCTGCTCCACGCTAAGCTGAGCATTTGTAAGATCCTTTCGCAGTTCCGGGGAGGCCTCCTCTCTCATTCTGGACCCAAGGTGTTTTCCAATCTAACAAGAATATGCTCGAAGCAGTCTCGTGTTTTACTAAGAAAGCTGCCCACCCCTGCTGTGACTTCCTGCACGTGTTTCTCTGCTAAGCTGTGGTAAATTCTGTGTAGGTACCAGGCAAGCCACTTGCCACAAAAGGGCAGTTTTTTTAACCAGTCCTCTCCTGTTGGGGTGCAAGTGCTGGGGCTCCTTGGATTTTGAATCCAGGGCTGAATTTGTGTAGCAAATGACCACTGCCTACCGTAGTGTCTTCTGACTGGCACTCGTTTCTGAATGTGCATTATTGTATATCTTCCAATATGGGAAGTTAATGGTTTGGGGGGGGCTTCCATGGAGGTTCTGGGCCATGTCACTAATCCAATTTATTTATATTCCATCTTTCAAGCATATTAAAATCTTTAATGAGATGATTCCTTTTCTAAATGTAATCCTGAGATGTAACAGCACTTCCTGCCTTGCTTTATTCAGAAATGTGAGTGTAAGACTAGAAAGCAAGCCTGTGTGAACCACTACAGTATTTGCTTTAGTAAATAAGATAAAAATGTGGTTTATAAACTTGTTGGGTTAGGACTGCCTCTCACATACTTACTGTACTGTGCTCACCAAACAAAGAAAGATCCAGAAGCAGGAAGTATATGGTGATTTCTTGCTATTTGCTTTGCAGGTTTTGTAATCGTGGTGATTCAATGAGTGTTGGGGCTGCCACAATGGAAAGCAGTTAATATGAAATCCAGATGTATGTATTTAATATACTGCCTATAACCTAAGAATCCAAGTGGGTTACAGCTTGAAAACGTAAATAAATTACAAACAGTTGAGTTACAGAGACAGAATTTAATACACAGTACAATAGACTGAGTGCTCCTGTTAGCACCTGTGTCCACATGGCTGGTTCTGGCTGGCAGGCTGCACCTCCGAGCAGAAGTGCAGGCGCTCCCATAGTTGGCTCTGACTTAAAAAGCCAGCTGCAATGGCCACACTAATGCTAAGGCAGATGAAAACAGAGCTGTGTGGTTAGATGTGGGGATCTTGTGTCCTCTTACCCAAGGGGGTGGAATAGAAATGAGAAGAGTATCCTGGATAATCGGACCTTACATGTGGTCACCGAGAGAGATTCTTGCCAGTTTGAACAGAATTGGGCAGACAGCTCTTTTTCTTCTGTCATCTACTGTGTCCATGACGTAGTCTTACTGGTTTTCTTTGAATTAAACTGTCTTTAGAGCACAGGGATTGGGATGGATGTACGCTATGAAGCAGACCAGACCAGACGTGTGGGTTTATACGCCTCTGCCAGCAGATGGCGACAACATAACTTTTGTGGTGACCTGGCTGGTATTAGTACTATAGTCGCAAAATGACTTGCTGGTATTTTGTATCTCCAGCAGATGGGGCATGTGCTGAACGGGTGCTGCAGGATTCTTGGGCTCCCAGGGTTTGGACTTGGCGCCTGTCCTTGATAGAGAGAAACTGTCCTATTCCCCATGACATCGGTTTGTGGGCTGAATCCCCTGCTGGCGTGAGGTCCAGGGGCTATAAGTGCCTTGTTTATTCCCTTGGTTGATCAAGCTCCCAGGGCCTGTCCTTGGCTGAATGAGTCCTAGTATGGCTCTCCAGAACCTAAGAGCTTTGAAGGATGCAGGAGAGCTTTTTTAGTAAAATCCTCTTATCCTTTTCTCTTCTACCCTCCTCCCTCCCCCCTAGGATCAGTGATAAGCTTTGGCAGACAGATGAAAGCCACCTTCTACTTTAAAACAAAACAGAAAAAAACTTAGGCTACAGGCTGTTGGGATTCCTTATCCCCAGCCTAGCGTGAGAGGGAATTGGTGTGGCTGGCGGAAGAGGAGAGAGCCAGTGGGCTCTGAGGGCTGGGGGAAGGGGGTCAGTGATTAGCTGGTGAGGGAGGGGGCCATGTGGTATCCAGGCCATGGGATGTCTTTAGCGCTCCATCTTCTGCCCCTCCTTTGCAGCCTAGGAGACATGGCAGAGAGCTTCTCTTGCACGCAGGAATAGCTGTCGGTTTGGATCCCCTGTGCAGCTCAGCTCGGGGTGCGTCTTCATTAGAGGGGGCTTCCAGTCACAGTTGCTGACACCTCTGGTTTTGACCCCAGAGGGCACAGGAAGCTGTTTGGGTTTCATCCTCTCAGTCCCATGGCATTTTTTGAGCCACTTTCTGCACCATGCAGAAGCATGGTAGGAAGGATCCCTGGCTCCTGGTTCTGCTTCATTGCCCGGTTTTCCTGCAGACGACACTTCTGCTTCCATGCACCCTAAGGAGCATAGAGAGGTTCTGCTCTTGGAGCAGGAGTTTCTTTTCTGTTCCCCCTGAGTTCACCAGAAGAACTGGAGGAAGAGGTGGGGTGGTCTTTATAAGGAAAGAAACTGTGTAATCCGGCTGCTTCAGAAGGAAGGACTTGCTGTTTTAGTCTCTTCACAAAGTGCTTGGGCACATGGTGATAGCAGAGTGAGTGCATCCTAAAGGAGGTGGGGACCTCAGAGGAACAAGGCCATGGCTATGCTGTATCCTCGTCTGGCAGAGGACAAGGAGAATTTATTTGAGGGACATAGGGTTGATGTATTGGTGGTGTTCAAGACCTGCAAGACCACAATTCCTGTGGAAAGTAGGACCTCTTTTAAGGATGCTCAGGATAGAAAGATTGAGTCCCTTTTTAAAGCAAGCTGCTTCTTTTGTCTATGCTCTTGAGAGTCCAATTCTCTATTTGAGGTGGTGGCTGGGATGTTGGAGTACATGGTTCAGGCTTTGATGTGATGTTTGTAATAGTTTCTGGACTGTCCAGAGATGGCCTAGTTGGAGTCCAGACTTGCCTTTGACACAAGCCCATTGTATGACCTGGTAAGGATCACTTTTTGGGTGGTAGTTTGTGCTAAAACAAAGGTTGCTGTTGCAGTGTAACTGGGTGACAGGTACAACATGTAAGGCCTATTTAAGCAAGCTTCCCTTGGAGTAGATCTGGGAAAAGCGAAGGATCTGGAGGGGGGTCTAAGCCCCAGAAACTCCCAGAGGATGTCCAAGTGGTGTCCTAGGCTAGTGGAGCTTATGGATGCCTCAGGGAGATATTTGGCCCAGACAAATAGGGTCATTTAAAGGAGCTAGCAGGCTCGGGAGCAATAATGCTTGAGTTTCTGCTGCTTCCTGGTTAGCTCAGTGCATTGGCACGTCCCCTTTGAGGTGATTCTAGTGGACGGGCATCTTATGCGGTACTACTAGGAGTGGACAGTGGGTTCTCAGTGTTATTCAGAAAGGGTGCTCTAGATTTTGCCATTCCACTTTCCAGTGCAGTTATGGTGTCTCCTGGCAAATTGGATTCCCAGAAGGTAGCAATAAGGGCTACCCTGGAGAGACTCCGGCATTGAGAAGCTGTAGTTCAGTACCATTCAGGGGCAAGGTGGCATTCCATCTACCTTGAAGCTCCGAAGAATGGTTGGCTCCAGCCCATCCTTGACCTTAAGGGGGTCAGCAGGTGTCTCTGGATATCCCGCTTTGATATGGAGACTCTTCACTCTACCATTGTGGTTGTCAGGCAGGGGGATGACCTCTCCTACCTGGAGCTCTCGTGAACTTCCATATTCCTGTCAGGGAGGATTGCCAGAAATGGCTTAGGTTTTTGCATTCTGAGCAAACACGTTCAGTTTAGAACCCTCCTTTTCAGTTCTTCCACAGCACAGAGAACATTTATTTATTTCAAGTTGTGTGGTTTTTTTTGTTTTGGTTTTTTTATACCGGTATTAGTAGTTACATCTTACTGGTTTACATCAGAACTGCAGGTAGAAAATACATCAAACAGGTACCGGGGATGGGATTACAGAGAAAGAAAGGGAGAGAAGTAGCCAGAAACTGGCAAACAAGAGCAGCAAACTGTAAAGATAAAAAGATGAATGGTGTAAAATAACTTTGTACATAGGTTTAGGTCAGGTACTGATGCAGCAAAGGGTCAAAGGTGTAGGGGATCTAATCTGGGTAAGTGCTAGTCATGGTAAGATATCTTGGTACATCATATATCAGCAGTCAAAAAAGAAAACAGAATGTTAGGAATTATTAGGAAGGGAATGGTTAATAGAACGGAAAATGTCATAATGCCTCTGTATCACTCCATGGTGAGACCACACCTTGAATACTGTGTACAATTCTGGTCGCCACATCTCAAAAAATATATAATTGCGATGGAGAAGGTACAGAGAAGGGCAACCAAAATGATAAGGGGAATGGAACAGCTTCCCTATGAGGAAAGGCTGAAGAGGTTAGGACTGTTCAGCTTGGAGAAGAGACGGCTGAGGGGGATATGATAGAGGTGTTTAAAATTATGAGAGGTCTTGAATGAGTAGATGTGAATCGGTTATTTACACTTTCGAATAATAGGACTAGGGGGCACTCCATGCTAAAGAAAATAGAGGGCTATTGGTCAACTGTTATCCTGATAGCAAAGAAGGCTGTGGTATGCCAATCTGGTGAGACCAATAGTGGCATTCCTGTTTATCATCTCTGTAGTTGCTATCTTAGCCAAAGGCTGGGGGGGTGTCTGGCTTTGTTTTATCTTACAGCCTGGCCCTTAAACAATTTCACTTACACAGGAAGGAATGACCTGTAGTGTTGATTTCCACTTTACTGAAGGCTCATAAGAACTTGACCTCATTGCATTAAGGTTTGGTGTGTTGTAAGGCTCTGAGATGCCCTGGCGGGCACACATTCCAGCCATTTTGATCCTCCTTAATTCCCTGAAGGATCATATGGACGTAATCTCTGCTTCAGGGGGCCTTGGTGGCTTCTCATTTGATTGTAGCTCGTTTCCTTTGCAGAGTATTTCTGAATTGCAGGCCTTATCTCGCAGAATGTCTAGTTTATTTCACTAATTGGTCTTTTCATCTGGTATTGTCTTTGCCCAAGGTCATTTTAACTTGAAGGATATTTCTCCCAGCTTTTGTAAAGGAGAATTGCTTTGGAAAGCATAAAGCTCTTCGCTTAGATGTTCAAGTTTTCCATATATAAAGGATCCCAAAAAGAGGAACACAGGGAACAATACCTGATGAAAGTGAAGGAGACGAAGAAAAAAAATCAGAAAAGCAAAAGGTCAAATGGAAGAAAGGATTGCGAAAGAGGTAAAGCGAGATGACATATCTGAAAAATGTTTTATCAGAGAAAGAAGGAAGATCCAAAGTGGTAGAGTAAAACAGAAAGTTGATGAGGAGCAACGCGTGGAGATGAAGAAATGGCAGAAATATTAAACAAATACTTCAGTTTGGTGTTCAGTAAAGAGGACCCTGGAGAAGGACCATCGCCAGCTATCAAGACTATGGATGGGGGTGGGGTAGATGCAATTACATTTACAGAAGAGAGCTAGGAAATCTGAAAGTGGACAAGGCCATGAGATCGGATGAGGGAGCTCCGAGATGACCTGTTCAATAGATCCCTGGAAATGGGAGTGGTGTTGTGGGAGTAGAGAGGAGCAGTGGTGGTCCCGCTTCATAAAGGTGGCAGAAGAGAGGAGGCTGGAAACAGGCCAGTGAGCCTCATCTCGTTGGAGGGAAAATTAATGGAGATGCTGCTGAAGGAAAGGAGAGTGAACTATCGACAATCCGGTGGGGTGCTGGACCTGAGGGCGCATGGAGTCACATGGGGAAGGTCCTGTCACACGAATCTGATTGATTTTTTTGATAGGGTGACTTGAGAATTGGATCAGGGAAGAGCGTTTGATTTGATCTACTTGGATTTCAGCAAAGCTTTTGATGTGATCCCACGTAGGAGGCTTGTGAATAAAATGAGAAGCTTGGGAGTGAGCGCCAAGGTGGTGGAGTGGATTACAAACTGGCTGACTGACAAGAGACAGCGCGTGATGGTAAATGGAAAATATTCTGAAGAAAGGTGTTAAAGGGGACTCGTTCTGTTTAATATCTTTGTGAGTGACATTGCAGAAGGAATAGAAGGTAAAGCTTTTGTCTATTTACAGATTATACTAAGATCTGCAATAGAGCACAGAGCATGAAAAGAGATTTAAGAAAGTGTGAAGAGTGGTCAAAGATTTGGCAGCTGGGATTCAATGCCAAGAAGTGCAGAGTCGTGCAGCTGGGGTGCAGTAATCCAAAAGAGCTGTATGTGATGGGGTGAAAGACTGATGTGTATGGACCAAGAGAGCGACATTGGGGTGACAGTGTCTGGCGATCTGAAGATGGTGAAGCAATGTGACAAGGCGATAGCTAAAGCCAGAAGAATGCTGGGCTGCATAGAGAGAGGAATAACCAGTAAGAAAAAAAGGAGGTGATAATCCCCCTGTACAGGTCCTTGGTGAGGCCTCACCTGGAGTCTGTGTTCAGTGCTGGAGCTCGTATCTCAAAAGGGACAGAGACAGGATGGAGGCGGTCCAGAGAAGGGAGACCAAAATGTTGGGGGGTCTGTATCAGAAGATTGATAAGGAAAAGCTGAAGGATCTAAATATGCGTACCCTGGAAGAGAGGAGGTGCAGGGGAGATATAATACAGACTTTCAGGCACCTGAGAGGTTCTAATGATGCTTGAACCTTTTCCATCAGAAAGGAAACAGTAGAACTAGGAGTCACAAAATGAAACTCCAGAGGGGGTGAATCAGAACCAACGTCAGGAAATATTTCTTTATGGAGAGGGTGATGGATGCCTGGAATGCCCTTCCAGAAGAGACGAGGACAAAAACAGTGAATGAATTAAAAAAGGCATGGGATAAACACTGAGAATCCCTAAAGGCTCGAGGATGGGAATGAGGAAAAGAGTGCATGGGGGTAACTTGCCTGTGCGGCGGTTATCCTTAAAGAAGGGATGGGGGTTACTACCCTTAACCGATAAGCTTTGAAGGAATTGCAACTTTGCTCTCTGCTTCAACGGTGAGGGTAAAAGAATTGGAGTCAAACGACAGCCAATGCTGGGCCCTGACTTTTACAGTCTGGGATACTGCTCTGCAGACATTAGAGATAAAGCACAGGACTGCTTCTATGGCCAAGTCCAAAAGCAAAGCACATTCAAGCAGCGCTGTCTGAATTATCAGGAAGGCTGCTCAGCCCATAAAAATGTTGCTAGCTGTAATTTTGATATGAGTTTGACAGTTGCTTGGTTTAGATTGTAAATATTGCCACCCTTAACAGCAACATGGGAGTGACCTGCATGGAGCGGCAGTTACTACCCTTAACAGAAACATGGGGGTGTCCTGCAAGGAGCGGCAGTTACTACCGTTAACAGAAACATGGGGGTAACCTGCACGGAGCGGCAGTTACTACCCTTAACAGAAACATGGGGGTAACCTGCACGAAGCGGCAGTCACTACCCTTAACAGAAACATGGGGGTAACCTGCACGGAGCGGCAGTCACTACCCTTAACAGAAACATGGGGGTAACCTGCACGGAGCGGCAGTCACTGCCCTTAACAGAAACATGGGGGTAACCTGCACGGAGCGGCAGTCACTGCCCTTAACAGAAACATGGGGGTAACCTGCACGGAGCGGCAGTCACTGCCCTTAACAGAAACATGGGGGTAACCTGCACGGAGCGGCAGTTACTACCCTTAACAGAAACATGGGGGTAACCTGCACGGAGCGGCAGTTACTATTATAAGAAAATTTCTGGGCAGACTGTATGGACCATTTGGTCTTTTTCTGCTGTCGTTACCTTTGCTGTATATATCTCAAGGTGCTTCATCCATTTAGGAAATGAGGCTGTTTTTTCTCTGGTTGTCCTCACAAGGGACAGGCAGCTTTGAAATTGAGACTCTGGTATGCTTGCTGGAGGGCCTTGAAGCTCTGGAATTCTTTTATGCTCCGTTAAGGGTGAGGCTATAGCACTTACTCTGGATGATATTGTAAGGTGGTCATTGTATTTCTTCAATAAGCATTACAAGATGGATGTTCTCAGGGCAGCCCTGTCTTCCTGCCTGCATGGGCTCAGACACTTTCCTTGAATCCTGCAAGTCCAGTCCAGGGCCCACCTGGGAAGTTAGTGACTGCACTTTGCTTGTTCTTGTTCTTACTCAAGAGCATTGTTTAATATGTTTTATTATATTTTACTTTTATGTTTTACTTTTATGTTAAACCTGTTTGATGTAAAATGTTCGTTATAAAGTGTTCGATGTAAAGTGCTTTCTAAGCACTAGTTTTATGTTTCGCTGTGAACCGATGTGATATCATTGATGAATGTCGGTATATAAAACCTTTTAAATAAATAAATAAATAAAAATAAGAGCTGTCGGTCACTGTAGAACTTCAGTCCTCTTTCTCCTTGGGTGGAGCTCAAGGCTTCTCTGTCATTTATTACCATCCCTCCTCTTCTGCTGGTACAGAGTTGAGAGCAGGGATTACTTGGGATGGTTCTCTTTCGTTTCGTTATTTTGTGTGTGAGGTGTGTACTCGATTGTTTTCTCATAAAGAGAAGTGTCTGCGCTGCTTCAGCACTAATACCAGGAATGTTCTATCTCTCTGCTGGCAGAGTGGTATAAACACACATGTCTGGACTGGTCTAGCAGGATTCAAGGAAAGGAAATGGACAGATAAGACGAAATTTCTCTATGTAGCTCAGCCAGTGAAGCAGAGCTTGTTGCTAAGAAACTGGCAACATATTACAGGCAAGGATGCAGGGAACAGATTTAAGGGATTGGGGAGGGGGGAAGGGAGGTGTCTGCTGCACAGGACACTGCTATTACTAAGAGTTTGGTTTCCCCAGGCCAGACCTGCCCTCCCAGTCGTGAGAGAGATGATATACATTTTCCTGTTGAGTTATGCTGAGGTACGTGGCACCTGCACTGACTATAGTAATGGTAAAGCAGTGCTGCTAGCAGTTAAAGACCGAACTCTGGAACAGATATTTTTTGTCTGCCTTTGGATCTGGCACAGACCCTTGAACTCAGTTGTTGGGTTTGTTTCTTTTCTTTTAAACATTGTTCTCTGCTCTGGGATATGGATTGTTTGTTGGGTCTCTGTGACCTGGTACTAAGTCTCATGATCCTTTCTCCTGTTTGTTTTAATAAGTAGTGAAAACATAAGTCAGAGCTGAAAGAGGACTGACAGGATTAAAGGCTGAGCTGTGGGGTTTCTGCCAAAAGGATCTTCCTGTCTTTCTCTCTGTCTTCTGTATTTCCTTTCTCTGCATCTGCGCCTCTCCTCTTTCCTGATCTGTTTTGTGCCGTCACAGGCCAGTGTTATGTAAAGCGCCTCGCCCCTAAGGTTGGGGGGAGAGGAGGTAATTATCACTCTTAAGCTGATGTAATAAGGGGTGCAGACATTAACACGCGATTATACAGACACGTAAAGCGCACAGCTTAGTGTGTGTTTGTGCAAGTCTTGTGCTAAGGCATCAGCTATTGCTCCCCAATGGAGACAGGTGCTTAAGGCTCACCTCCCAGTTTTCTTGAGGGTGGTAATTCCTGTGAACTCGTTTCTGGTGCTGAACCTAAAATTCATGGGGCAGGGGTCCTGTGCAAATCCTGTTCTGGTTCAGGCTGATGCAATGCAGCGTGTTCAGCCTAGCGCACAGCGTGCCGCACGGTGGAACGTGCTGGAATAACTCCCAGTGCAATGATGGGATTAGCACATCCAAACCAGTGCCTACCCAGTAGCGCTCATCACGTGTAAACGCCTTGTACATGAGGCTTTTAGATATTACCCCTGCTGCACCGATGTGCATCTCTTAACATGCAAAACTTAACACCAGGTCCGAAGCTGACGTTAAGTCTTCACACACTCCAAGCCCAAAATACTGCTTTTTTGTGGTTCCTCCTACTTAATAGTGGGACGATACTAAGTAGCAGGAAGCAGCATGAAAAAAACCCCCTGTCCTGGGTGCCCGATGCTAGGGATGCACAATTTATCCCCAGCGTGTCCTTCTTAGTGCAGGGATGTGTGCGCGTTGAAAAAGCAGGCGCCCAGTTTGCACTCGCATCTTTCTGCACGTTCTCCACGCCCGCGGCATTAAGACACCAGCATATTGCAGTTCAGCAGCCATTTTCTTAGGGCTTCTATTGGGGCTCCAGCTGCAGCCTGGCCGACTCTAAGGGGAGCCAACCAGCACCTCCAGATTAGCAGAGGGGCACTTCCTGCTTAGACATATGGGGCTCCGTTTTAGGTGCCTGCTTGGGGTGGGGAGGCAGGACCCACTGGAAGGTCACACTAGAACCCCATCTTGTAGCCGCCCCTCACCAAACTTTATGTAAAAGATTGAGAAACGAGAACCATTGTTCCCCCAGTTGTCAGTATTCAATGTTTGAATCATTGCACAGTTTAGAAGACTTCCACTCGGGTGATCCGGGTAACTATAGACCAGTGAGCCTAACTTCAGTGCCGGGAAAAATAGTGGAAACTATCCTCAAGATCAAAATTGTAGAGCATATAGAAAGACATGATTTAATGGGACACAGTCAACATGGATTTACCCAAGGGAAGTCTTGCCTAACAAACCTGCTTCATTTTTTTGAAGGGGTTAATAAACATGTGGATAAAGGTGAACCGGTAGATGTAGTGTATTTGGATTTTCAGAAGGCGTTTGACAAAGTCCCTCATGAGAGGCTTCTACGAAAACTAAAAAGTCATGGGATAGGAGGCGATGTCCTTTCGTGGATTACAAACTGGTTAAAAGACAGGAAACAGAGAGTAGGACTAAATGGTCAATTTTCTCAGTGGAAAAGGGTAAACAGTGGAGTGCCTCAGGGATCTGTACTTGGACCGGTGCTTTTCAATATATATATCAATGATCTGGAAAGGAATACAATGAGTGACGTTATCAAATTTGCAGATGATACAAAATTATTCAGAGTAGTTAAATCACAAGCAGACTGTGATACATTACAGGAGGACCTTGCAAGACTGGAAGATTGGGCATCCAAATGGCAGATGAAATTTAATGTGGACAAGTGCAAGGTGTTGCATATAGGGAAAAATAACCCTAGCTGTAGTTACACGATGTTAGGTTCCATATTAGGAGCTACCACCCAAGAAAGAGATCTAGGCGTCATAGTAGATAATACATTGAAATCGTCAGCTCAGTGTGCTGCAGCAGTCAAAAAAGCAAATAAAATGTTAGGAATTATTAGGAAGGGAATGGTTAATAAAACGGAAAATGTCATAATGCCTCTATATCGCTCCATGGTGAGACCACACCTTGAATACTGTGTACAATTCTGGTCGCCGTATCTCAAAAAAGATATAGTTGCAATGGAGAAGGTACAGAGAAGGGCAACCAAAATGATAAAGGGGATGGAACAGCTCCCCTATGAGGAAAGGCTGAAGAGGTTAGGGCTGTTCAGCTTGGAGAAGAGACGGCTGAGGGGGGATATCATAGAGGTCTTTAAGATCATGAGAGGTCTTGAACGAGTAGATGTGACTCGGTTATTTACACTTTCGAATAATAGAAGGACTAGGGGGCATTCCATGAAGTTAGCAAGTAGCACATTTAAGACTAATCGGAGAAAATTCTTTTTCACTCAACGCACAATAAATCTCTGGAATTTGTTGCCAGAGGATGTGGTTAGTGCAGTTAGTGTAGCTGGGTTCAAAAAAGGTTTGGATAAGTTCTTGGAAGAGAAGTCCATTAACTGCTATTAATCAAGTTTACTTAGGGAATAGTCACTGCTATTAATTGCATCAGTAGCATGGGATCTTCTAGGTGTTTGGGTAATTGCCAGGTTCTTGTGGCCTGGTTTGGCCTCTGTTGGAAACAGGATGCTGGGCTTGATGGACCCTTGGTCTGACCCAGCATGGCAATTTCTTATGTTCTTATGTTCTTATGTTCTTTAGATCTGTTGGCGGTAAATGTTTTTAGTTTAGTGGCCTCTGACTTGACAAAACTTGGAGTATAAATATCCCATAGAACAACTATTATACATCCACTTACATCATAAAACAAAGGTCCTCCAGGCATCGCACCTCAGGCAACGGGCCTAGCACACAACAGGGCTGTGTCCTTGAAATGTAAATACGGGAAAGAGGAACTTGCAGTGTCTGGCAGCTGGGTCACCTCTGCTCCGGTCCCTAAAACTGGAAATGCAAGGGCTCCAGCGCAGAAAAGTGCAATGCAGGGCACCACCTGAGCCCCCAAATTCTGCATGGTCCCCTGCTGGACTCATTCCCAGAATTTAGCCTGGAGGTGTTTCCTTAGAGGGAGGGCACTGCTTTTAGCTGTGCATCAGTTTTGTAATAAATGCTCCAATCTGTCCTCTGTCATGGTTAGAAAAGGGGTTCGTGTGCATTAGCGTTTTGCAGGTATGACGTACAATTCTGGGATGCACTCCTAGACCTACAGCGGGACAGGCACTGCCCTCTGCATAGATTGTAGCGGGGAGAGAGGGTGCACTGGGAAGTGGTAGTGTAAGTAGCAGGTGCCAGTGGGGATAAGGCTTTTGACAGTGTGTGCAGGAAGGAAGGAAGGGCTGGATATTACTGGTGCTGTAGGAAATTTCATATGTTGGATGATGGTAGATTTATTATTTTGCATTTTTTTTCTTAGGGTCTATTATGCTTTGTAATTGTATTTCAGGTTTAAGGTTTGCAGGCGTTTGCTGTGGGTGAGTATGAAACACTTGGGCTCCTTGTCTGGCTTCTCAGTGCATGCACGTTCCCCTGTGCAATCTCTCCACAGCTGGGAAAACCGGCAGCAGCGGCAGGTTAGCGGTATGTATGTGCCTTGTAGTCTCGATTTTCCACATATTTATTTATTTATTAATGCATTTTATATCACAACGGTTTATAAAAGCAACATTCATATTATAGGGTAACACAACAATTAAAATATATCTTTATATTCAGCTGTCACAGAGTCTGCAGGGCATGGTCCCCGCTCGGAGAGTGTACGGGATTTGCTGCTGGAAGTGGGGAGGCCCTGCTGCCTGCTCATTTTATTGCAGGAACGCTCCTCTTTTCCCTGCTTCTGGTTATTACAGGCACACACACAAACGAGGAGGCTTCAGAAGATGTTTGCATTTGCTCCGTTTCATTTCTGTCGGGCTGGACAGTGAGTATTTGAGCAGGCCCCTCACTCTCCTCCCAGGCTTAGTCTTTTCCATTTTCTGCCAGAATGGGGCGACTGAAGTGGTGGGCAAGTCCCTTGCCCTGTAAGCTGACAGCTGCTCGTTGGATTTTCTTACCTTAAAGACGGTACGCAACCCAAGCCAACTCAACCTACCCTCTGCCACAGTGATGCAGACACCAGCTAGTCTGTCCCTTTTGGACCTGCTACCAACTAGGTGCAATGGGCCAACCCAAAGTTAGATTCCTTTGTTATCCTATATCCTATATACTCTTACTGGCTATTCTAGACCATCATTCTTGGTTTGCTGACTTCATTGTGCCGGCTCTTAAGTTGCATACCTTTGGTTAGTTCCTCAACAGCCCGGTCCAGTAAAGCTTTCACAGGAACAAAGGTGCGAATCCAACCCCTGGCTGCCTAAGGAATGTCCATAATAGCAAGGTGAGAACCCGCTTATCCGTACCTGTGTAAGAGGATCACCAGATCCCTTCTTCATGGACTGCTTCCGTTTTTGGTGAGTGAGTCCAGCATTAGTATCAGATTAGTGCCCAGCATGGCACAGCAGGCCTGCGGGAGCTCTTAAGACGCAGGCAGAGCAGCTCCTGTTTCACACTAGGCTTGGCAGATGTCTTTGGTTCCTAGGAGCTGCCAGCAATGGCTGGGCACAGCCTGGTGTAATGGAAGATGCTGAGTTTGAGGTCAGTCGGTAGAACAACTGGAGTGGCGGGGCAGCCTCATGGTTGGGGCAGCAGGCTGAGAGCCAGGGTTCAGATCCCGCTGCTGCTCCTCCTTCCGGCAGTAACCTTACATGCGTGTAAACCTGCGTCCTACGTAGCACCCTTGCATGGAAATCCTATGCAAATGAGAGCCTTAAACATTACGCTCCTCCCCCCCCCCCCTCCCCCATACTGCTTAGCTCAGGTTTTCTTAGTGCTGGGTAGAGCTGCAGACGTTTCTAGCGCTGCTGTGCGGGCAGAGCGCCCATAATTAGTAATTTATAGAAATAATTGGGAGTCCTACCAGCCTTGTGCTCTTCTTGCATCAGAGGTTGCCTGAGGAGCTCTTTTCTGAAAGAAAGGCGCTGAGGGGTAGCCCAGGGCTGCGCTCCCGTTAGTGACATCCTCAGGCTGGGGGCCCCTTTATTGCAGGAGGTTTTGGGGTTCCCAGAAAAATGCCCAGGCGCGACCTCCCAGATACTAAGAGATTCCACTTCTCCTACTCTGTTCCCCAGCGTCTCTGATCTGACAGTGGCTCCGGTCTGCAGGAGCTGCTTGTGCAGAGCCATCAGCGTCCCCCTGCGTTCAGGGCAGGAAGCAGGCACAGACAGAGGCACAGACAGCAGGAAAGAGCTGGGGCATGCACCCCCCCCCTGCACCTAAACCTGCTTTCAGTCTGCTGTGTGCACATTTTAAGCAGGGTTTGTGCACACCTTTTAACTCCTGAGGCATTTACTGCAGCACTAGCTTGTATGTCAGGAAAGTACTGAATTTCAGGGCCCAGTTTTAATGCGCAGCTGTTTTTTGGCATCCACCTCAAAGACCGCAAGCTCTTTGGGGAGAGGAAAATAGCTCAGACACCTCCCTGTAACATACCATGAGCTGAATAAGAGAGCAGTGAACCGTGGGTTGAGGTGTGCACTCTTCCAGGAATCATCAAAACCCTCAGACAGGGGCGGTTAAATCTGTCCTCGAGAGCTGGAAACGGGACCCGTTTTTGGGTGATTCTCAGTGAATATGCATGAGATATCTATTTACAGTGCATAGAAACTTTAGGGGTATCCTGACAATAAGGCCTGTTTGTTGCTGGTGAGGACCAGAGTTGGCGACCCTTCAGCTAGGATCGCTCCAGATTCTTGAATGCTTCCTGAGCATCACCAGGCAAAGGTCGGCTCCCTTTCCTGTGCACAGTGGCAGAGCAGTAGAAAAATGGTCTTCCTCGCAGTACTCCTTCATTTATAATCGCTGGTCCAGAAAGCAGCATCAACAGGGCCTCTGATCCCAGGAGGGGAATACAAGTCATGTCAGAAAACAGGAGCTTGGGTGTGACGCTGAGGTGTGTCTGCTCTGGGACTCACTTTCTTAGTTCAGTGGTGACAAATGGTTTTGTACTCGCTGAGGGCAGATAAAAGAGAGCTTGTGCAATAACCAGGGAGGAAGCGCTTGTGCAGGGATTGTCTAAATACTTTGAGCTCATTTTTTTTCAATAGAGCAGGGGTTGGGCCCAGGCTCCATCATCCTCCTATCTCTAAGGGAACTCCATTGGTGAATTTTCATGGCATTTATTGCCCGACAGATTGAATCGCTGCTTATAAAGAAGTAAGTTATAAAATATTATATATTCACAACTTTGACATTAAATCTTTGTAAACGGTTCCATACTGAACGGAGGAGTCGCACTGGAAACGCTGTTTAATACTGGGGTATAGTTAGTGAGGTGTACTCACTACTTAACCAGGCTTCACCTAAAGAATGAATATTAACAAAATGCAGAAACAGGAGAGACAGCTTATGTCATTGGTACATGGAAAACAAAATACAGCTCAGAGAAATTAAAGAACGAATATTAACAAAATGCAGAACCCCTTCTTGCTGCAGGCATGTGCAAAGCTCCCCTTGGTGGAACGGCGCCAATCCATCAGGCGCTCATGAGGGGGAGGGTTACCCACCACGACTGAAGACCAAGGTAAAAAGAAAAAAAAAAAACAACCTATCGAAGTGGGAAAAGATTAGCAATGAGAAAGCTAGGATTGAGAGACCCGCGTCCTCGACGTCATCGCAGCCAGCACCGGATAGTTGAACGGCACCAATCCACCAGGCATTGCGCACTGTGCGTCGCGCGCCGAAGGGGCACTCCCCTTCGTGCAACCCGTAGTATTAGCCATCTCCATGTTCTTTTATATCCCTTGTTAACAATTTCCATGTTATAGATGTTCAATGTATTAGACAAAGGAAACGCCCGATTTCCTGCATGTTTTGTTTTAATGTAAACCGATGTGATATGTAAAATCGAACACCGGTATATAAAAATAAATAAATACATTTGGCTCAGATCAGGGGTTGAGCGTAATGTGGGAGCCTGTGCTGTTGAATGAGATGCCAAGAAGAGTTCTTAAAAGGTGCAGGACACCCCCTTTGGGGTCATTCCCCTCGGCGCTGAAGAAAAGGCCTGTGTAGATGGCGTCTCATTGGCACAGGTTGCGTAATTCTTTAAGGTGCCAAAGATCCCTCCATGGTACCAAGCCATTTATTGTATCCAGAGCCAGGGTACCATCAGGTCAGTGGCATAGAATTTGTATTCTAAGGAGCAGTCAATACACTTGGTTATGGCATAGCAAGGCACTGTGTATACGGGCACATAAAGCCAGGAGTCCTGCTGCTGGCGATGGGCCAAGGCACCATTCAGGAAGAGTTGCTGCAACCAGAGCAGAGTCCCTTGGCTGGTCATGGCCAAGCCGTAGAGTTCATCCTCTGTAATGAAGATAACAACGGGACACCAGCAAAAGGCCAATTGGCTCATCCAATCTGCCTCTGGGCCAGCCACTCTGTCCAAGTGAAGAATTTCCTTACCTCTGGAGAGGGAGATGAGTTTTCTGTTGCAGAATGCAGGAAACTTTCTCACCTAGTGGAACAGCCAGATCTCCTAAAGGGTTTGGGAGCCATTTCTCACCATGAACGAATGGCTTCTCCTCCTCCAGAAGAAGTGGGATCAATTCATTCTGCATTTGGGATGTTTCCCCTTCAGAGCAGTGGAGGTTGCCTTCATCATTGGCGTCAGGGTTCGGTGTTCCCTTATGATTTCTGATCCCCTGCAGGCCTTGCCTTAGCATATCTCTGGCAGAGAGATGTTGTGCATCAGTGTCCCAAGAACCTGTCTTTGAGCTTCTTCAGTTCCCCAAAGCTCTCCCAGTTCACAAGCTCCTCAAGGACCTACAGCTGAGGATATGGTAGATGGCAAACACAAAGTCCAGCTTCCAGACCACCAAAAAGCCCAGAGTATGGAGCCCAGGCCTCAGCAGGGTTTCCACTCTGTGTGCTGGAGTCTGCATTGAAATATGCTAAGTTCACTCCTGATCTCTCGAACATGCCTCCTACAAGAGCATTGGATGCATTTGGTAAAATGGTCTTCAAGGATCCAGGGATGCTGTGTGCTTTGATTATGGCTCACTGGCTCTAGATGGTCCAGTATTTGCACAAATGTGTGCAAAAGTTAAAGCCTCTGCTTGACTCATCAGACCCCGAGCGTGTGCACTCCTGTCGAGCAGTGAAGGATGTTGGGGAATGTGAGAAGCAATGATTTTTCTTCAGCCTCTGTTGGTAACAGTATGACTGTTTGTTGTATTTTGTGTTTTCAGATTATTTTATGTATGTTTTATTGTACATCGCCTAGACCTATTTTGTGACAGGTGATTAATACATTTTACTAAATGAAATGAAGGCTCTCATGGTTGTGAGTGGCCTCCATGAGGCAGTGCGTGATCATCTCCAGGACATACCTTGAACAGGTGAAAAGTTATTCAGTGGCAAAGTTCCAAAGAAGGTGGCTCTGATTAAGGTATCAGTCCACTTTAGTGGACAGCAGCGGAGCAGCTGGCTACTGCCTGCTATCAGGGTATTTCCTCTAAGTGCTGCTCTTCCCTCTTATCTGCGTCACTGAGCTCCCCGGTTTGAGGTCAGCAGAGGGAAAGGCGTCAGCCAAAAGCTTAGCAGCAGATCCAACTTAAGCTTTTTGACAACTTTTGAGACCCACTGGCTCCGGTGGGTGGAAGAGTTCGGTCCTTCCCCGTGGAATGACTCGGTGTCACCAAGGACTGACCCAGTGGATTTCAGTCTTCAGTTCCGACCCTTCTTAATCTGCCCAGCTGGAGCTGGAGTTGCTCAGTCAAACCTGTCCCTTGATAGACGTAGGGCCAGGGATTCTTAGTCTGGATATAAGAAGGCAGGGCAATTGAGACCTATCTTGATTTGCATCTCTACCACACCAACACCTTGGTCACTCTCCAAGTTCAAGATGAACTTCCTGAATTGGTGCGTCCTGCTCCCTCTCTTGCCCCGTTTCAATCCCCTCTAAAGCCCCACATTTTGGAAGCAGCTTTTAAATCTTATGCCTGATTGCTTTTAGTCTTGACTAACTCTTTTCTTTTAACCAGGTCTCTTGTCCTGTATGTTTGTCTTATCAGATTGTAAGCTCTATTGAGCAGGGACTGTCTCTTTGTAGGTTTGTACAGCGCTGCGCATGTCGTGGTACTGAAGGCCCTCCAGCTGACTCTTCCTTTTCTTTCTTTAGCTGAAGGCTGTGTGCTCTGTTTTTCAAACGTTCCTCAGTCTTGTGGTACAGGATGTGTTATACCAGCGCTGGGTGCCACATGTAGTCCTCGAGCGCCATAAGCAGGTCTGCCTTTTGGGGGATGAGATACTAGATGTGCACACAGTGGCTTTGAGTACCCCTGGGGGAAGGCCAGGAGAGCGCTAGGAGCAGGGTGGGAAGACGGAAAGACTTGGGTGCACAGGGTAGAGGGACTAAGAGCGATGTTTTGGGGGGGGGGGGGGGGGGAGCTGAACAACTGATAGGAATAGGAAGTTGGGGGATTGAGAGAGAGAGAGCCTGGTGGATGGATTGAGGGAGATTGCTGGGAACAGGATTGGATTAAGAGAGGAACCGGTGGGGAGAGCAGATTGAGATGAAGAAAGAGAGCATAGAAAAGGTGAGGCTCTTCAGTAGGGTGCATTGCAATGTGTGTGACAGCTTGGCTGGAGGAAGGGGTGCTGCATGCACTATGACAGCTGAAGCAGGGACGTTTTCATGCTGTGGAGCTAGAAAGCTGGAGGAGGGCAGCTCTTCTCGGACAATTGTCCTAGCGGTAGTAATGAGTGGCCTTTCCGAAGCGAGCTCGGGGCAAGTCCTCAGGTTCGGTACTGGGTAAGGACCGGGCTTAACCGAGCAGCTGCAGCTGCCAAATGTACTCGCACAGCAGCGCTCTCGGCACTGCGTCAGCTTCCGCCCAGCAACGGCTTCGGTCGCAGGGCACTCGATCCTCTGCCAGGTCGGGCTGAGTCGCGGCAGCTGTCAGTGCGCATGCGCAGGGCACATTTCCTCGGCGATTTAAAAGGCTGCAGCAGCGCGGCGGGAGCGGAGAGCCGCCCGGCAGGGTCCCCTCCTCAGCCCCGGTAAGAGATCGCCTCGGGGGGTTGGGGTTAGCCGGCTCCTTTTGGAGTTTACTTTCCTGTCCTTGGGGGGGTTATGAGTCTGCTCTGGAGTTGATTCTCCCGACCCCTTGGGGGGGCTTATGAGTCTGTTCTGGAGTTGATTCTCCCGACCCCTTGGGGGGGCTTATGAGTCTGTTCTGGAGTTAATTCTCCCGACCCCTTGGGGGGAGTTATGAATCTGTTCTGGAGTTGATTCTCCCGACCCCTTGGGGGGGCTTATGAATCTGTTCTGGAGTTGATTCTCCCGACCCCTTGGGGGGGCTTATGAGTCTGTTCTGGAGTTGATTCTCCCGACCCCTTGGGGGGGCTTATGAGTCTGTTCTGGAGTTGATTCTCCCGACCCCTTGGGGGGGCTTATGAATCTGCTCTGGAGTTGATTCTCCCGACCCCTTGGGGGGAGTTATGAATCTGTTCTGGAGTTGATTCTCCCGACCCCTTGGGGGGGCTTATGAGTCTGTTCTGGAGTTGATTCTCCCGACCCCTTGGGGGGGTTTATGACTCTGTTCTGGAGTTGATTCTCCCGACCCCTTGGGGGGAGTTATGAATCTGTTCTGGAGTTGATTCTCCCGACCCCTTGGGGGGGTTTATGACTGTTCTGGAGTTGATTCTCCCGACCCCTTGGGGGGCTTATGAGTCTGTTCTGGAGTTGATTCTCCCGACCCCTTGGGGGGCTTATGAGTCTGTTCTGGAGTTGATTCTCCCGACCCCTTGGGGGGGTTTATGAGTCTGTTCTGGAGTTGATTCTCCCGACCCCTTGGGGGGGGGTTTATGACTCTGTTCTGGAGTTGATTCTCCCGACCCCTTGGGGGGGTTTATGACTCTGTTCTGGAGTTGATTCTCCCGACCCCTTGGGGGGGGTTTATGACTCTGTTCTGGAGTTGATTCTCCCGACCCCTTGGGGGGGGGTTATGAGTCTGTTCTGGAGTTGATTCTCCCGACCCCTTGGGGGGTTTATGAGTCTGTTCTGGAGTTGATTCTCCCGACCCCTTGGGGGGGTTTATGACTCTGTTCTGGAGTTGATTCTCCCGACCCCTTGGGGGGGGTTTATGACTCTGTTCTGGAGTTGATTCTCCCGACCCCTTGGGGGGGGTTATGAGTCTGTTCTGGAGTTGATTCTCCCGACCCCTTGGGGGGTTTATGAGTCTGTTCTGGAGTTGATTCTCCCGACCCCTTGGGGGGGTTATGAGTCTGTTCTGGAGTTGATTCTCCCGACCCCTCGGGGGCTCGGAGGGTATGTATGACTCTGTCCTGGAGTTCAGTCTCCTGCCCTTGGAGGTGGTTCCTCTCTTTGCACGTTAGGATTCCCTTTTCTTGCTCTCAGCCCTTTGTGCAGTTGTTTCCTTGTGACTTTGCCTTGGAGCGTTTCTCTGTGGACACAGATGCTCCGTGCAGACTATTTAAAACCCTATTTTTCCGGAATATTTTTTCCTCTATTCCCAGTTTACCGGAAAGGGGGAGCTGTGACTCAGACTTAATCATTACTTAGCTTGATGCTTATTATGGTCGGTTTCAAGTACTACTTTTTTCTGTCCAGCAAAGACTACGTAAGTCAGCTGTTTCTGGGCCTTTTCGCTCCTCCTTGCGTTTTTACGCGCTTTCTGTTCCACATTCCGGCTCCTATCAGCCATCATCAGATTCTGCTTCTTTGGGGCATAATTAGAAACCTGTCCTGGGGACCTCACAGCCAGTCGGGTTTTCAGGATTTCCACAAGGAATATGCATGAGTTAAATTTGCATATAGCGAGGCTCCATGATATGCAAATGTGTCTTATGCATATTCCTTGTGGATATCCTGAAAACCCAGGACAGGTTTGGGAAGCTCTGACTTAGTACATTGCTCCTCTCCTTTAGAAGCTGTTGGGCAGGTCAGATGAAACCTGACAGGGCTGAGTGTGGGGAGCTTGTAAAGTCTGGCACCAGGAGCCCTTTAATCTTGTGCTGCTCTTACACAGAGGAGGAAGGATCCTGCCTTCAGCAGCTGCTGTCATTGTCTCATCCCCACCCGTCTGGCACTGGCTAGCATTGGATTTGCAAACCACATTTGGTTCCTGTTTGCAAAACTTTGTATTGTTTACCCAGTGTCAGGCCCATACAGTGCAGTGCGCTCCGATGGAGCGCGCTGTTAGCCAGCGTTTGGACGCGCTAGCTTTACCCCCTATTCAGTAAGAGGTAATAGCAGGTCCAAAACGCACGTCCAACCCCCCCGAACCTAATAGCACCCGCAATATGCAAATGCAGGTTGATGACCCTATTAGTTATTCCTGCACAATTCAGTTAAGTAAAATGTGCAGCCAAGCCGCACATTTTGCTTTCAGAAATTAGCGCCTACCCAAAGGTCGGCGCTAATTTCTCCGGGCACTGGGAAAGTGTTCAGAAAATCAGAAAAAAATGCTTTTCTGTGCACCCTCCGACTTAATATCATAACGATACTAAGTTGGAGGTCCCGGAAGTCGGGTCGAAAACCGGACGCTCAGTTTTGCCGGCGTCCGGTTTCCGAACCTGTGGCTGTCAGCGGGCTTGAGAACCGACGCCACTGACAGCCGCCGCTCCTGTCCAAAAAGAGGCGCTAGGGACGCGCTAGTGTCCCTAGTGCCTCTTTTTACCGCGGGCCCTAATTTAAATATTTTGGTTTACTGCGTACAGTAAAAGAAAGACTAGGGCTGGGAGGGCGGCCCCTCGCTCGTCTGGATTGTGCCAGAAAGGTGGAAGCTGTGGCTGTCATAATAATAGGAATTATCCTAGCGTCCCCTCTCTCGGCTTCTCAATCAGCAGGGCTTTATGCTAGGCCTAACCTTGAGTGGGATGAAGCGGATCAGGTGGCCCCAGACCACTGTTTGTGTCTCCATTAGGGAAACATTAACTGGGCCTTCCCCGCTGGAAGCACGACAGGGCATGAAGTTCCTTGTTGCTTATGAAAGCAAGTGCAGCTGGGAAATTGCTTTTTTTTTTGTAAGACTTAGCACCATTAAATATGACCTTGGTAGCTGCTCGTGCTATGGCCTGGGGGCTCCTGATGAGTGAGCACAGCTTACTCTGCAAACCTAGGCAGGAAGGCTTGCTGTTCCAGTTTTGCACTGGATAAACTGTACTGGTAGCTCTCGTTGCAGGAGGATTCAGCCCGATTCCTGCTCAGTGGGAGCCGCCTGTTTGCTTTGTATGGCAGGTGAACTTTGAGCCTCTGCATACAGAGTGGGGATAACTCTGTGCTGCCTCGCCCCTTCCTGCAGTGCCAGCAAGGTGCCCAGCCATGCTGACTGTGCAGTCCTGGTTTCGGCTCCTACTTTCTAAGCAGGTGAAAGAAACATAGAAATGACGGCAGAAGAAGACCAATCGGTCCATCCAGTCTGCCCAGCAAGCTTCACACTTCTTTTTTCTCATACTTATCTGTTTCTCTTGGCTCTTAGTAACCTTAGGTTCTATTTCCCTTTCACCCCCCCTATTAATGTAGAGAGCACTGATGGAGCTGCTTCCAAGTGAAATGTTAAGTTTGATTAGTTGGGTAAGTGGCAGCATAGCTCTCTGCCGTTGAAGCAGAGATATGCGTGAAGTATTAGTTTTTCTTCTCCCCTGCCGTTGAAGCAGGGAGCTATGCTGGATATGCATTGAAAGTGAAGTATGCCTTGAAAGTCACATTAACTATCATCAAATATTGAAAAGCCTAACAATTGGTAATTGAATAAGCCTAATAACTGGTAATACCTATAGCCCATGAACCCATCCCTGTTTTTTTTTTTGTTTGTTTGTTTTTCTTTTTTTAATTGGGAGATGGCAGCCCTCCATCCTTCCGCTCCGTGAAGGTGGAACACCAACCACTGGCCACTGGCATCCCGCTCCGTGAATGCCTCTGTGGCTACTACCGTTCCGTGCAGTGTTTTGCAGTGCCTCCATAAATCAGGGAGCTGCATCGATAGGTGTACAGCATGGGCAGCTCTGAAGGCTTCTAGGAAGAGGCACTGGTGAAAGGTGTGTGCCTTCTAACCTAAACAATATACAAATTAAGCAATAAAATAGTGCAGGCCTTGTCCAATGGAGCAAGGAGCAGGGCATGTGGTACTCTGGTGACAGAAAGAAACCCCTTGAAAGGCGCAAATGTATCTCTAAAGCCTCAAATCCTGGATTCTTAATAAAAGCCAAACTTTAGTGCAGGCAGAATATGGTACAAGAAAAATAGTGATTTAAAGGTGCAGATCTGTAAGGGAGCTTTTGCATTCCCTTTTATCATTTTTGTTGCCCTTCTCTATACATTTTCTGTGTCCACCATCGCAAAAAAGACAATAGTGGACGTAGAAAAGGTATGGAGAAGGGCAATGACGGAAATGGTAGAGGGGATGGAACAGCTCCCAGCCCTGGGCTCTTTAGCTTGGAAAAGAGATTGAGATTCATAAAATCATGAGTGGGGTGGAACGGGTAAATAGGGAAGAGTTATTTGCTCTTTCAAACACCACTAGGATTAGGGGACGCTCCATGAAAGAGGCAGCCGGCAGATTTAAAACAAATTGTAGGAAGTATTTTTTCACTCAGCGCTCAGTCGAGCTATGGAATCTGATGCCAGAGGATGTGATGAAGGCAAGTTACATAGTGAGGTTCAAAAGAGGACTGGGCAGGCTCCTGAAGGAAAGTCCATAACCAGTTCTTAGCCAGTAGACTTGGGAAAGAGAGAGCAAAATAGATTAGTTGGGGATCTGATGCATACTTAGGGAATATGGATCTGAGGAAGCCATGTGCAACTCCCCTCTTCTCTGTGCATGTGAGCATATCCCCATGCAGGGAGCCGAAGGGCTGGGCAGGGCTGTTTCCTCTATTGGGCTCCTGTCTGAGGCGTTTTCCCCCTTTATAGGCCCAGCCCAGTTATCACAATGACAGCCTTCCCTAGAGCTCCATCCCTTCACCCTGCCTCTGGCCAGCAGCTCCGCCTCACATGCCACATCTTTTGCAATGTCCATTGGGTTACCTGAATCGCCAGAGAGAAGGAAAGGTTACAGGGCCAGGGGACCCTAGAGCCCACCTATCCCCCAGGACTGACACATTAAGGTAAAGCAGCCTTGGAATTGCAATGTGACCCCCCCAGAACCGGGGCCTGGAGAGAGGGATGCACTGTTCAGATTTTGTGCTTCTGGGGCCCCCCTAAGTCAGCCTGTGCCTCTCCTGTGCCCTTGCCCTCCACCTCCAGGTAAATGCTCCGCTCCCCCTGCACACCTGGTGTGCGCCCTCCACCTCCAGGTTAAAGCTCCGCTCCCCCTGCACACCTGGTGTGCGCCCTCCACCTCCAGGTTAAAGCTCCGCTCCCCCTGCACACCTGGTGTGTGCCCTCCACCTCCAGGTAAACGCTCCGCTCCCCCTGCACACCTGGTGTGCGCCCTCCACCTCCAGGTTAAAGCTCCGCTCCCCCTGCACACCTGGTGTGTGCCCTCCACCTCCAGGTAAACGCTCCGCTCCCCCTGCACACCTGGTGTGTGCCCTCCACCTCCAGGTAAACGCTCCGCTCCCCCTGCACACCTCGTGTGCGCCCTCCACCTCCAGGTAAACGCTCCGCTCCCCCTGCACACCTGGTGTGCGCCCTCCACCTCCAGGTAAACGCTCCGCTCCCCCTGCACACCTCGTGTGCGCCCTCCACCTCCAGGTAAACGCTCCGCTCCCCCTGCACACCTGGTGTGCGCCCTCCACCTCCAGGTAAACGCTCCGCTCCCCCTGCACACCTGGTGTGCGCCCTCCACCTCCAGGTAAACGCTCCGCTCCCCCTGCACACCTCGTGTGCGCCCTCCACCTCCAGGTAAACGCTCCGCTCCCCCTGCACACCTCGTGTGTGTGCCCTCCACCTCCAGGTAAACGCTCCGCTCCCCCTGCACACCTCGTGTGTGTGCCCTCCACCTCCAGGTAAATGCTCCGCTCCCCCTGCACACCTCGTGTGTCTCTGCTGCGCTCAGCACGCCCAGCTCCTGGCCCCTCCCTCCTGCTTGTCAGCCTTCATTTCTTTCATTCCTGCACTAGCACACGGGTCAGCCTTGTCATCACTCTTTCATTTATAGTCAACTTCCGCCTTCTGCCATGGATCGGCTTAGCAGCAAGGAGCCTTTCCCGAGGTCCTCCGAACAGGGACAGTTCTTAAGAAAAGATCCTCCTGGTCCTCCCCACGGGATCCAGATTTTATTATCAATAAGTAAAACAGCCCTGATGTGCATTTCTGTATCCACCCAGCAATTACCAGGGCTGGAAGGGAACCCCACTCTTATTCTTATCACCTGCAGCATGTTCTCCCCTTGTACAGTGCTGAGTATGCTGATGGTGCCTTTATATATAATAGCATTACAGAACGTAAGGTTTAGAAGTGAGGCACCGAGTCCAGTCTTGCGCTCTGACCTGAGATGGCTTGATGGCTCTCATTATTATTTCAGGTATCCCAGCACTTCAGCTTTTCTGTCATTTATTGTACAGTTCTTGGGGCTTTTAAATCCTTCGGCATTCAAAGGCTGCCCTGGCCTGGGGTGGCAGGTTTACCCGCTCCGAGTCAGGGCTGTTCTAGGACCCTCCTTCAACAGATGGGAGCACTCTCTCTCCTCCTTTCCTAGTCCCCTTGAACCTTCTGCCGCATGCATGACCCCGATGGCACAGCTGTGCCTGAACTCCCCACCCCTTAAAGAAAACCGGACTGTGCAGGTCTAGGAGGCAGGAGATGACCTGCGGCTCGTCCAGTCTCTTCTTTGCTGGGGACTGTCTCAGCAGGGCCCTGAGATGTGGCCCATAGTCCGAGCTAGAGGGATTAAATGATGCTTTCATAACTAAGGCCCTCCCCAAGTCTCTAGAGAGGGTCCAGGCTGTGAGCTGCCCATCCCCACCTCTCCTGTCTGGGGGATGACTGTTTCCAGCATGGTGAGCAGACACTGGGCGGGTGAGGGGCAGGCCTGCTCACGTGACCACCCCACAAGGACAAATTCCAGTGTTTTGCCATTTTCCTAGCTGTTACCATTGTAGAAATAATTTTTTTGTTTCTTTTTAAGGTGGTTAGGGACACACTGCCCTATGTTTAGAAGCCGTCTGCTTGTGGGGATTTCAGTGGAGCCAGGAAACGCCTGGCGTGGTAGAGCTGCAGCAGTGAGTCTGCAGGTGCCAGAGCTGCGGTGAAAGAACGGGACTTAATCCTGGGCATTGGCACTGCCCCCCTCCCACCCATGCATGCATGCATACGGTGCTGCAGCCCTGCCCCAGAGCGAGCCCCTCTGCGGCCAGTCTGCCCTGCACCCCTCCATGCCACTGACCTTTCTTGATCAAGGCCATAAGCCGCACGCTGCCTTACAAATTGTGGAGAAGCCAACTAATTATATAACGAGAACATGGTTAATGTCTGTTTATTAAATTTGTTGAAATCTGCCTTGAGGTCATCCATGGTAAAAACTGGAATAGCAGAAGTCTAGAAATAGAAAAAAAAAATACCCAGTGCCCTGGGGTCATGCCAGGGTGACTTTGGGGCTCTGAGATCTCCTCGCAAGAGCGGTTTTCTGCCAGTCTCTTCCCCACACATCCGGTGCAAGTTCCACATTAGAGCAAACCTTGAACGAATGAACTTCTGGGAGCAAACTAGTCCCAGTAACCGCTGGTGACCTGCAGCCAGTGCAGAACGTGGCGGGGATCACTAACCAGCACAGCAGCGAGACCGCTCACTCTTCCCCGTGAGCAGACCTGTCCCCAGACTGTTTTGCCATCTCCAAGTTCTTGTTTGGACTGAGTTTGAGGTGGTCTCTTTAATTAATTAATAAAACTGCTGGTCAGAATAATGAGAAACAAATTAGCCAAAAGCCTTTTAGCCCAGATTTCAAAATAGTGATTCCTTCAGCCTCTCTCGGATAACTTTTGTTAGCTGTTCCTGGTTCCTGCTCGGTTTTTAAAGCTTTTTTTAAATTGTATTAGGATAGCACTGCGATGTGTGAGCTTCAAAGCAGGAGGCAACACTTTGTCCACAGAGGGCAGGGCTGGCCTCCTCTGGTCCTCAGGAGCCACAAACAGGCCGGCTTTTCACAAATCCCGCCATGAATATGCATGACAGAAATTTGCATATGATGAATATTCAGGTGGGTGTTTGGTACTCAAGAGCCACAATCACAGGGCCCTTTCCTGCCCCTCATCTCCCACCTACCTCTGCCCAGTAACTTCTACTTTTTCTAAGACAAATGCCTGATTTCTGGAAATGTAACTGACCAGGGAAGTGATCTATAAGCCGACCGTTGAAGCCTGCACCTCTTACCTGCCTGATCTTATTTCTTCCTCCATGAAAATTAATAACCCCAGATCATACTGGAAGAAAAAGTCAAATAGCCTCCTCAATTTGGCCCATGCGAAACCTTCTCTGTCATGGCTTTGTTGCAATCTCAAAGCCGCACATGAGTCTTTTGCTGTGTGTTTTGTCAGTCCATCATGACTGGATTGTAAGCACCAAGGAGCAGCACTTCATACATCTGGAATGGTTTCTACAAATGCTGATTATAATTATTTACAGATAACCCAAGCAGGCAACTCCCGAATGTTCCACAAATTAGAAAGTGAAACAGTGAAGGTGCCTTCAGCAGGGATAACCCAGACAGAAAGAGTGTGTGTGTCCTCTAGTGATGAGGAGGGGACGCGTTCCCTGTTCGTGCCTGTCCTGCAGGGTGAGAGGGGAAGCGTTCCCTGTCGCTGCCTGTGCTGTGCCTGTCCTGCAGGGTGGGAGGGGACGCGTTCCCTGTCGCTGCCTGTGCTGTGCCTGTCCTGCAGGGTGGGAGGGGAAGTGTTCCCTGTCGCTGCCTGTGCTGTGCCTGTTCTGCAGGGTGGGAGGGGACGCGTTCCCTGTCGCTGCCTGTGCTGTGCCTGTTCTGCAGGGTGGGAGGGGACGCGTTCCCTGTCCCTGCCTGTGCTGTGCCTGTTCTGCAGGGTGGGAGGGGACGCGTTCCCTGTCGCTGCCTGTGCTGTGCCTGTTCTGCAGGGTGGGAGGGGACGCGTTCCCTGTCCCTGCCTGTGCTGTGCCTGTTCTGCAGGGTGGGAGGGGAAGCGTTCCCTGTCCCTGCCTGTGCTGTGCCTGTTCTGCAGGGTGGGAGGGGAAGCATTCCCTGTCGCTGCCTGTGCTGTGCCTGTTCTGCAGGGTGGGAGGGGAAGCGTTCCCTGTCCCTGCCTGTGCTGTGCCTGTTCTGCAGGGTGGGAGGGGAAGCATTCCCTGTCGCTGCCTGTGCTGTGCCTGTTCTGCAGGGTGGGAGGGGACGCGTTCCCTGTCCCTGCCTGTGCTGTGCCTGTTCTGCAGGGTGGGAGGGGAAGCGTTCCCTGTCGCTGCCTGTGCTGTGCCTGTTCTGCAGGGTGGGACAGGGACGCTTGCTCGCTTCCTGCCCCGGCTGTGTTTGTGTAGGGTGCAGCGCTGCTGTATGACTTGTGCAGTGTTGTACCTGCCCAAACAATGCAGGTATGGAGAGCGGGGATAGTGAAAGCTGCAGGTATTTGTGGGCTCCGCCCTTGCAGGAGGCGGGCAGGCTGTGAGAGAGATCACAGAGTGGGGCAGTACCAGCTAGGTGGGATGTCTCTCTTCCAGCTGGCAAAGTGAGTGAACTGCTGCTGCTGTGCTTGGGACGGGAGTGCTAATCCTCGGCTGTGGGAGCTCGCTTGGGACGGGAGTGCTAATCCTCGGCTGTGGGAGCTCGCTTGGGACGGGAGTGCTAATCCTCGGCTGTGGGAGCTCACTTGGGAACGGGAGTGCTAATCCTCGGCTGTGGGAGCTCGCTTGGGACGGGAGTGCTAATCCTGGGCTGTGGGAGCTCGCTTGGGAACGGGAGTGCTAATCCTCGGCTGTGGGAGCTCGCTTGGGACGGGAGTGCTAATCCTCGGCTGTGGGAGCTCGCTTGGGTCGGGAGTGCTAATCCTCGGCTGTGGGAGCTCTTCAGCAGGTTGGTGCCTGGGAGGCTCTTCTGACTTAGCTTTCTTGTCGTCTTGGAGCCAGAGAGCCGTGCCGGGGCAGGGCTGAGGTTTGTGTCGTCTTTCTTCTCGTCCTCTCTTGACAGGTGCCTTCACGCGTCCTCAGTGATCCATTGGGATTTGGCTCATGGCTTGATCAGAGAAGCTGGGGAGCAGGAGTACTCTGCTATCTCTGGATTGGTCCCTGGCAGGCCTTCTGGGGAGCCGGGTCCCTCTTTATAACGAGCTGGTCTGAAGCCAAGGCCACTTTCTCTTGCACTCTGGAAGCTGGAATGAGTAATGTTTGTTCTTCAGGCAGCTTTACTGTTCTAAAATCTCTCGAAGCAGCCTCCTCCCTGAAAGCCGATGTCGGACATTCCCAGCGCTGATAGTGCAATGAAAGTGCTGGAATATAGTGCTACCCTCCTAGCACCCAGAGGTGAACGGGTCACGGGCAGGTCCGGGCCTGAGGGAGAAGTGGGGGATTGGCAGGAATATTTTAGCGAAAGGTCAGTAATTGTCTGCCACACATTCCCTGCCTTATTGCAGAAACAGAAGCAGCTTCTGCTGGCCTGAGGCCTCAGGTATTTTTGTACTAAGCAATGCCTGAAGAATGTGGCTGATGGAGTCCCCCTCCCAGCTCTCCGTTTGCAGCCTTCCTACTTCCTGAGCAAGGGTTCAACCAGCCAAACATATGAGTGCAGGTCAATAAGGAGAAGGAAGAAAGGCTTGGATTGGAGGGGGTCCCAGTGAACCTACACTTCCGGGCAGCTTCAGAGCTTCACGCTCAGTGTCCCACAGCTCCTGAGCACAGGGGACGTGGAATAAGGGAGCGGTTCTCATCTCCTGGGCCTGCAAGTAACCTCTCGCAGAGGGCTCTCCCAGGCCCTGATTTACCTATAGCCTCCATGTGATTCCAAATGAAATGGGAACTGGAGCAGGTGGAGGCCGCGGGGCTGCCCTCCGCACTCTGAGAAACACAGAATCATTGCACCGGACATAGCCTCCTGCTGGCCAAAAGGAAACAAGATGTGGCTAGTCAGGCTGTGAGAGGTGCTAGCCATGGGAATAACTGTGCACGGGGCTATGAAGCTGCTCCAGGCCTGGGAACAGAGCCTTTGTGTCTTTACTGCAGAGCAAACTGGATTCTTAGCAGAAGAAGGCACCAGGGCTATCGGCAGCTCCTGTGTGCTACATCTCTGGAGAAGTTGCCCATTCAATTAAAGAATCCAGATTACTCCACAGCAGACAAGGCTGCGAGTCCTCCAAAGGCACTGGGCTTCTGTCCAGAGGAAGCTGAGACCTGTCTTAGTCTGAATGTCTCGCCTATGTTTTGTCACTAATACTCATGTGCTCTTACTTCCTCTTTCCTTCCAGCATATGGGATTGGAAGATCGTTGCATGAAGGCACGAGAGGTGGCTCCTAGTGTCCTCTTGGAGTTCTGAATAGTGCCAAGTGTGGATGATGGGAGCTCCCCAGGGAGGAGGGCACAGAAGAGAAACCTCCTGTGCTGCCATGAAGAGAGGGTGATGGCAAGATGGCCAGAACTGTCCTAGGGTTGGACAAGACAGACGAGCAGAGACGCAAGGGTCTGGCTGTGCCGCTTCCTTGAATCACCAGGCACTGTGACAGGACGGAGGAGGAGGAGAGCATGCCTCAGAAGGCCTCAGGGCATCTACTCTTCCAGAGCCGCAGGGCCCAACTGCTACTGGTGAACTCTTTCACCTGTGGCCTGGAAGTCTGCCTGGCTGTAGGCACCACTTATGTACCTCCTTTCCTTCTGGAGGCCGGTGTGGAGGAAACCTTCATGACCATGGTTTTAGGTACAGAGTTTATTCTCTCTAAGTTTTTATAGGATGTGAGCACAGAATCCTGGAAGTGTGTGTGAGGGAAGCTGACACTGCCACTGTGTGATCTGGCATGTGTGTGAGGGAAGCTGGCACTGCTGCCTGATTTGTACTGTGTGTGTGAGGGAAGCTGACACTGCCACTGTGTGATCTGGCATGTGTGTGAGGGAAGCTGGCACTGCTGCCTGACCTGTACTGTGTGTGTGTGAGGGAAGCTGGCACTGCTGCCTGACCTGTACTGTGTGTGTGAGGGAAGCTGGCACTGCCACTGCCTGATTTGTACTGTGTGTGTGAGGGAAGCTGGCACTGCCACTATGTGATCTGGCATGTGGGAGGGAAGCTGGCACTGCTGCTGCCTGACCTGTACTGTGTGTGTGAGGGAAGCTGGCACTGCCACTATGTGATCTGGCATGTGGGAGGGAAGCTGGCACTGCCGCTGCCTGACCTGTACTGTGTGTGTGAGGGAAGCTGGCACTGCTGCTGCCTGACCTGTACTGTGTGTGTGAGGGAAGCTGGCACTGCCGCTGCCTGATTTGTACTGTGTGTGTGAGGGAAGCTGGCACTGCCGCTGTGTGATCTGGCATGTGTGGGAGGGAAGCTGGCACTGCTGCCTGACCTGTACTGTGTGTGTGAGGGAAGCTGGCACAGCCACTATGTGATCTGGCATGTGGGAGGGAAGCTGGCACTGCCACTGCCTGATTTGTACTGTGTGTGTGAAGGAAGCTGGCACTGCCACTGTGTGATCTGGCATGTATGGGAGGGAAGCTGGCACTGCTGCCTGACCTGTACTGTGTGTGAGGGAAGCTGGCACTGCCACTATGTGATCTGGCATGTGGGAGGGAAGCTGGCACTGCTGCTGCCTGACCTGTACTGTGTGTGTGAGGGAAGCTGGCACTGCCACTATGTGATCTGGCATGTGGGAGGGAAGCTGGCACTGCCGCTGCCTGACCTGTACTGTGTGTGTGAGGGAAGCTGGCACTGCTGCTGCCTGACCTGTACTGTGTGTGTGAGGGAAGCTGGCACTGCCGCTGTGTGATCTGGCATGTGTGGGAGGGAAGCTGGCACTGCTGCCTGACCTGTACTGTGTGTGTGAGGGAAGCTGGCACTGCCACTATGTGATCTGGCATGTGGGAGGGAAGCTGGCACTGCCACTGCCTGATTTGTACTGTGTGTGTGAAGGAAGCTGGCACTGCCACTGTGTGATCTGGCATGTATGGGAGGGAAGCTGGCACTGCTGCCTGACCTGTACTGTGTGTGAGGGAAGCTGGCACTGCCACTGCCTGATTTGTACTGTGTGTGTGAAGGAAGCTGGCACTGCCACTGTGTGATCTGACCTGTACTGTGTGTGTGAGGGAAGCTGGCACTGCCACTGCCTGATTTGTACCTGCTCTTTCCTAGACCTCAGCCTTGCATTTGTAAACCCGATGACACTCATGATATGTAAAACTGTTCACCAGTTTTAAGATCTAAGGATAGTTACTTCTCTCTTTCCTCTTCAGGTATTGGGCCTGTCCTGGCTCTTTTCCTTGTCCCACTGATTGGTTCTGCCAGTGACCACTGGATAAGCAGCTATGGCCGCCGCCGGCCCTTCATCTGGTTTCTGTGTCTTGGGGTACTCTTGGGCCTCCTCATAATCCCACACGCTAACCGCCTGGCAGCATTCTTCAGCCGTGGCTCCACCAGCATGGAAATCGCCTTCCTTATCCTTGGAATCTGCATGCTGGACTTCTGCGGGCAGGCCTGCTTTACTCCCCTGGAGGCCCTGCTCTCTGACCTCTTCCAGGATGCAGACAACTGCCGGCAGGCCTTCTCCATCTATTCCTTCATGGTCAGTTTGGGAGGCTGCATTGGCTACCTGCTCCCAGCAATTAACTGGAAGCAGAGCTTCTTAGCAGCTTATGTTGGTGGGCAGGAGGAGTGCCTTTTCAGCCTGCTGGTCCTCATTTTCCTAGGCTGCATGCTGGCCACCCTATTTGTGAGAGAAGAGGTGGTAGTGCCACCGATGGATCTCCGGGACGAACGAGCAATGAAGGATCTGCCCCGACCCTTGTCCGTCAGCTGCTGCTTCCCTGGCCACCTCTCCCTGCTGCTCTTCTGGGCCCGGCACCTTCTGCTGGCACTTAGGAATGTGTGCACTCTGGTCTCGCACTTCCGCAGCCTCTGCTGCTGTGTGCCCCAGGCCATTCGTCGCCTCTTCATGGCCAAGCTGTGCAGCTGGATGGCACTCATGACGTTCCTGCTGTTTTACACAGACTTCATTGGGGAGGGCCTGTATCGGGGCGTGCCCATGGCCAAGGCAGGGACAGAGGCCAGGCGCCGGTATGACGAAGGTAAGAAACCCAGCTGACCTCTGACGACATGAACTTGTCCCTTGGAAAGGACTTTCAGCTCATGGATTCCTGCATTCAAGCAGGAGAGCGGATAAGATAAATGCACCAGGAATGGCTGGAGGAGGGGGGGAGGGGGGGAGGCAAGGGGGAAGAGGTGCGGGAATGGTTGCAGCATAGGGAGGCAAACCACTCTGATGCCAGAGAGACATTTCATGGCAGCTGCAGCGAAGCAGGAGTCCTTGCTCTGAGTGTTGGCGCAGGGTGCAGTCCTCCTTGAGCAGGTTAGGTAGGGGCACTGCAGGAGGTTACAAGCTTGATGGTGCTTGGGGCCAGCAGTGGGAGAGAGCTGCTTAAGTCATAAGTCCCTGTAGCTTAGCCCAGCTCTGTAGTGAGGGGTGAGACTGAGCACATCTCCCATGACTCTTCTCGTGTGCTTGCTCTCTCTCCTTCCAGGCATCCGAATGGGCAGTTTGGGCCTCTTTCTGCAGTGTACGGTCTCCATCCTCTTCTCCACCATCATGGGCAGGCTGGTGACAGAGTTCGGGACTCGGGCTGTTTACCTCGCCAGCGTGGGCCTCTTTCCCCTGGCAGCCTGCATCATGTGCCTCTCTAATAGCATCGTGATCGTGACTGCATCGGCAGCATTGACGGGGGTTACGTTCTCCACGCTTCAGATCCTCCCCTATACGCTGGCGTCCTTGTATCACCATGAGAAACAGGTGAGAGTGTGGCAGCAGGGCCCCCAGCTCTGCTCCCTGGAGGGAGGGGTAGGTATCTCTTCTAGGAGCCTTCTCAAGGATGGTCCTGAAACTCGTCCGTGACAGGAGGTCTCTGGGGAGATTTACCAGTGCTGAAACTGCTCCCTATTTATTAATTCAGTTATCCTGGGAAGAATGCCAGGGCGATACGGAAGCAGATACCACGCTCTCTGCTGGTTTCATGGATCTGTACGATGCCTGCTTGTGGGAGAAGGGAATTTCTCATGATAACATCCCCACATGTACTTAGATTCCTAATAGGGAGTTACTACATGTGAAGCTTTGAACTGCTGATGTGTCCCAGGAAAGAAATACCTCCTTATTTAATTCTGATTATTAAGCGATGTAAAACTTGTCCTAATGCTGCTGCTTTATCTGTCAGACTTGTGATGTCGCACTTGACATTAGCAGGTTAGGGTGTGGAAATCAGGTAGCAGGTTAGGGTGTGTTAGCAAGAGCACTCGTTACTGAAGTACAGAAGGGAGCATAGGTCAGTGCCACCAGTAACGATTCAATTAGTAAGCCCACTAGAGAAGCCACCAGACACTGCCAAGTGAGGGAAATGTCCCGGATCAGAAAAACGATCAAAAAGTTTTCCATTTCTGTGAATAGTTCAAATGAAAGGAATCTGCCCCCCTAAGTGGGATTGTGGACAGGAATGGTTTCAGCAGCCTGTTCCAGTACCAAACTGGCCTAGGCTTCGGCTTTCCTAGATGCACTAGTGAAGGCCAGGCCCAGGGCTGGCCCCCTGCTGCTGAAATTGGTGTGTTGGTGGCAGGGGGGCAACCCTGGCCGGGTATGACAGGACTGAGTGCGCGTGGCTCAGGCAGGAGCACACCTGCCATTCTGTCTTTTCAGCCCAGGCCTGTTATTGGCGACAGGTTTGATGCAGCATCAGATGAAGAGCAAACACACTGTGAATCTGCAGCTGAGCTAGTTTCCATGCTGTAACCTTGCTTGTGCTTGTAACTCTCTCTTCTCTTTTCCTTGGCATCTTTCCCTATTTCCTCTGTCCTGTCGCTCTCCTCAGAAGACTAGGTGAAAGGGGCAGGGCAGTAGAGCCTGGACCACAGCAAGTGCCGGGCCAGGACTGAGCCAGTCAGAGACGTGTAAGTGTCGTGCTGCTGGCATGGCTTGGGCTGCTACTGGGAGAGGGAACTCCTGTGGGTGCCCACTCTGGGCACAGAGCGTGGCCAGATCGGGAGGTCTGCTGGACGCTGCTTTGCTGCATTAGTGCTCCTGTGTTGTGTTGCGGCTGGGTGTCACCTAACGAGGATGCGCACTCCTGCACTCCCGGGGGGGGGGGGGGGGGGGCGGCACTATTTCCACTGCTTTGCCCTCCTTCATGTCAGGTGACTGATATTCTGCCTTTTGTGACTGCTCAGCCACTTCAAAGCAGGTAACCCAAAGGGTCCTCAATCTAACTTTGTACTCGAGGCAATGGAGGGGGAAGTGACACCTACGATCACGAGGCGCTGACCCCTGGTTTGCAGTAACCACTAGGCCCCGCCTCCACTTAAAGCTGGGAGCTCATTAGCAGCAGACTGGAGCTGCAGGGACTTGCCTTACCACTTCGCATTCTGCAAATCTTGCATGAAGGCTGTTTAATTCCTTTCTGCTTTTTGATTCAAGTTCCTATGTGAGTTTCCGCCTTCTTTGTTTGCTCTCTGTGTGTATTTTCTTTTTAATTGAAAAGAAACTCTTGTGAGTGAGGCACTTCCTGGCAGGCTCTACAGCTCCTTTGCTGTGACCTCACTTTTCATTCCAGGGAACTTTGTTTTCTCTCTTAGATATTTTTACCTAAATACAAAGGAGTGGAAGAGGAAGAAGTGGTGAAAGAGACGAAGCAGCCCTACCTGAAAGGACCTTACCCCAATGGCCTCTTCTCCCTGCCAGCCTCCGATCCCTCCCTCTGCAGGAGCTCCCCTTGCGAGGTCTCCATGATGATAGCCGGAGGAGCGCCGGAGCCCAAGCTCCCAGCACCAGGGCGGGGGATTTGTCTGGACCTTGCCATTTTGGACAGTGCCTTTCTCCTCTCTCAGGTGGTGCCTTCTCTCCTCATGGGCGCCATTGTCCAGTTTACACAGTCAGTCACTTCCTACATGGTCTCTGCTGCTGGCTTTGGCCTGGTGGCCATTTACTTTGCAACCAAAGTAATTTTTGATAAAAGTGACATGGCACAGTGCTCAGTGTCCTGACTCTGCAGTTGCCTGCATCCCTGCTGCAATCCACAGCCCCTTTCCCTCATGGGAGACTCCTCCGTGCTCACTGACAAGCAGCAAGGTAGCGAGATCTTTCTCTGAACAGCCTTCCTCTTTTGTAGGTGTCTTCTCTGTGCACTAGTGTCAATCATGCGGCAGCCTTCCCCGCTAGACATGCAGAGGAGTCTATGGCCTCATCTGTCTGCATTTTAGGTGGATCAGATGGCCTTCTTAGGAGGCGCAATCCTTTTGTAGCATTTAGAAACCAAGGGATTTTCTACCCTGGGGCTATTTCTCCGGGGGCTGCATGAGCTTGTCCTCTCTCTCCCCTTCCTTCAATTAATGATACTCCTGATGGCCTCCCAGATACGCCAAGGCAGTTTGCTTTCCCCCTAAACGTGACACTTCTAGATCCTCCTCATACCAGGATTTTCAAAATGCTTTGTATTCCAGACTGAGATCCAGGCTCACCCTAGAAAGGGAGGTCCAAACTACTCACCGTGAAGGGAGGGGTCAGGTTTTTCTACCTCTTTCAGTCTGCCTTTCCTCTTCCATCTCTCCTGCCCCTTATTACCATCCTGTTCTCTTCTCCAACTTTCTCCCTCCATCTTCTCTCTTCCATTCTCTCACCTCTGTTATCCCAGGACTGAGCCCCTCCCTCAAGCAGCAGTAAAATAAAAAGGTTTGGGTTTGGTGACCTGGTGCCTACATTGCTCTGTGTAGGGAATGGGGGACTGCTGCCCTTCACCTCTGTGCCAGTCTGGTTGCCCTTAGCGCAGGGAGAGAGGTAATATAAATCGGGCTGCAGAATGAGGTGCCAGTGGTGTTAGAGGTAGCCAGAGGCTCTTGCTGGCCCTCCGTCACAGGAAAGCAGGCTTATACAGAAGAGACAACCCAGATGTGGGGTCTTTAAGTGGCGATGGATTCCTGCAGTGGTTTCATCATCTCCTCTCCTGCTGCAGGACAGGCTGTCCCATTCCCCCTGGCACTCACTCTCCTCTCCTCCTCCTCCTGCAGGACAGGCTGTCCCATTCCCCCTGGCACTCAGTCTCCTCTCCTCCTCCTGCTGCAGGACAGGCTGTCCCATTCCCCCTGGCACTCAGTCTCCTCTCCTCCTCCTGCTGCAGGACAGGCTGCCCCATTCCCCCTGGCACTCAGTCTCCTCTCCTCCTCCTGCTGCAGGACAGGCTGCCCCATTCCCCCTGGCACTCACTCTCCTCTCTCCTCCTGCTGCAGGACAGGCTGCCCCATTCCCCCTGGCACTCACTCTCCTCTCTCCTCCTGCTGCAGGACAGGCTGCCCCATTCCCCCTGGCACTCACTCTCCTCTCTCCTCCTGCTGCTTGTTTCTGACATGGAATCTGCCTAGCTGAAGTCTGGCCAGCAATGGTCATTCAGAGAAGATGTCCTGCCCCGCTAGAGAGAGAGAAAGATGGCGAGATAGCAGTATGTCTGGCACAAGCGCAGAAGATTGGGGACGCCTTCTCCCTAGCAGCCACAGCATGGCAGAAGAGCCTTGCTGTGGAGAGGGGGCTGCTTCAGTTTAAATGATTAGAGCTAGGAAAATCAGAATTAAATGAAGGAGCAGCAGGAGAGCGGCTGCAGACAGGGACTTCTGCCCTTAATGAAGTGAATCCACTCCCCGCCTTGTGCATTCCTGAAGAGGAACTTTTGCTGGCTCAGTCACAATTTTTTCTATCCGGGAAAAGAAGGGTATTTTAAAAAATTTTCTTGGAATGATTTGTGCAATCTTTTTGTGAATGTTATTTTTGGGCTGGAAGTTTATATTTGATGCCTTATGTTGAACGCTGTGCTTTTTGCAATTTGTTCAGCTTATATTTATTTAGCAGGGTAAATATTTTGTACAGCATAAAAATATATATAAATATGTAAAAAAAAAAAGTGTGAAATCTTATATAGTATGTCTGTAAGAGTGTTGGTACATAAGACTTGCCATACTGCATCAGACCAAAGGTCCATCAAGTCAAGCATCCTGTTTCCAACAGTGGCCAATCCAGGTCACAAGAACGTGGCAGGATCCCAAAAAGCTTACACTCGGGGATAAGCAGTGGATTTCTGCAACTCCACCTTCATAATTCTTAATGGACTTTTCCTCCGGGAATTTGTCCAAACCTTTTTTAAATGCAACTACCCTAATAGCTCTCACCACATCCTCTGGCAACAAATTTCAGAGCTTAATTGTGCATTTAGTAAAAAAAAAATATTGTATTTTAAATGTATTATTTTAAAAAATATTTATTAATCACCTTCCTGATATGTCACAAGGCGATTGGCAACATTTTTCATAACACAAATTAAAAACAAAAACAAGCAAACTCATAATACAATAGTAAGATTCTTAAAAAATAAAATAATTAAAATAGCATTTAATGAGGCATCAGAAAAGCCACTTTCAATATATCCTACTCTTCCTTCAATTCTTGAGGCCAAATAGGCCAGAGGCTGGAAAAGATCTATTTTACAGGCTTTGATGGTGAAAAGCCTTCACCCCAAGAGTCTTCAAAAATTGCTTTGAAGCTGATTGCAGATTCCTTCCTGCTTCTTACCTCCGTGATTTGCTTTTCAGATGAGGTGAGCATAGACCTTGCATTATCTTAAAAGTAAGCCGAAGTACTTTAACCTTACAACATGCTTGCCCAGGAAACCAGTGTAGCTGTAACAGCAAAGGCAAGGCTGGGGTCCTTCTAGAAGGCCCTGTGACTATGCAATCGTGTTGTGATCTACATTTATAGGTAACCCCCAATATAGAGCATTGTAGTAATCAATGTGTGACAGCACCAAAGCAAATGCAACAATTTTTAACATATAATCTTAGCTGTCTAATCCGTTTTACTTTCAAATAAACATTGTGCACCGTTTGTGTAATATGAGTTTCCAAATTCAAACTGGGGTCCAGCAAAACCCCCAATGATCTCACTTCCTCCTTCTCAATCAACTCAATCCCATTAAGATGTAATCCTCTGGGGGATTTCTCCCACACCCAACTGCAAAATCTCCTTTTTTTTGCTGAGTTTAAAATTAGCTTACTCGTTTACCTGCTCAGGTACCTGATACAAAGAACTGACTGATCCAGGTCAAATGTGAATGGCACCAGAATCTATATGTCATCAGCATAAATGTATGGATAAAAGCTGAATCCACCTATCGGATCCCCAATTTGTCTCATGAAGATGTTAAAAAGCAATGGAGAAAGTGAATACCCTGGAGTACCCTCACATCTCAGATTTTTCCCTGAAATACTATTTGCTTCCCATCCTGTAGAAAACTAGTTAATTATCTCAACACAGTCCCTTTTAATTCTGGAGTAATAAATCAGTAGCACCAACAATGCACTTTCTCCCTTATCTAATAGCAGAAGAAAAATCATCACTTAAAATAGTCATTTAATGTATCACCTGGTTACTTCATTGTGTATTCCCTGGTCTTTGTGCTTTTCAAAAGAGTAAACAACTGATTAATGCTTACCCGTTCCACTCCACTCATTATTTTATAGATCTCTATCATATCCCCCCTCAGCCGTCTCTTCTCCAAGCTGAAGAGTCCTAACCTCTTCAGCCTTTCCTCATAGGGGAGCTGTTCCATCCTCTTTATCATCTTGGTCGCCCTTCTCTGTACCTTTTCTAATTCTGCTATATCTTTCTTGAGCTGAGGTGACCAGAACTGCACACAGTACTCATAAGAACATAAGAAAATGCCATGTTGGGTCAGACCAAGGGTCCATCAAGCCCAGCATCCTGTTTCCAACAGAGGCCAAACCAGGCCAAAAGAACCTGACAAGTACCCAAATATTAAATAAATATCAAGCTACTATTGCTTATTAATTACCATCATAACAGTTTATGGATTTATCCTCTAGGAACTTATCCAAACCTTTTTTAAACCCAGCTACACTAACTGCCATAACCACGTCCTCTGGCAATGAATTCCAGAGCTTAACTATGTGCTGAGTGAAAAAGAATTTTCTTCAATTTGTTTTAAATGAACTACTTGCTAACTTCATGGAGTGCCCCTTCTATTATCTGAGAAAGTAAATAACTGTTTTATAATAACTTGTTCATGTTCTTTCATGATTTTGAAGACTTCTATCATATCCCCCTCAGCCGTCTCTTCTCCAAGCTGAACAGCCCTAACCTCTTCAGCCTTTCCTCATAGGGGAATCGTTCCATCTCCTTTATCATCTTGGTCACCCTTCTCTGTACCTTTTCTAATTCTGCTATATCTTTCTTGAGGTGAGGTGACCAGAACTGCACACAATACTCAGGATGAGGTCTCACCATGCAGTGATACAGAGGTGTTAGGATATTCTCTGTTTTATTCTCCATTCCTTTCCTAATAATCCCTACCCTAGCATTTTATTTGCTTTCTTGGCTGCTGCTGCTGCACACTGAGCAGAGGATGTCAACATATTTTCAGCGCTGATCCTTTTCCTGAGTGATTACTTCTAATGTGGAACCTTGCATTTTATAACTACAATTTGGGTTGCATCACTTTGTACTTGTCTATATTAAATTTAAGTTGCCATTTGCATGCCCAATCTCCCAGTTTCAGGGCTGGTACTAGCATTTTTGCTGCCCTGTGTGAACAATTACAGTGCTGCCCCCCCCCCCCCACCCCTGTTCTGTTTTTTTTTTTTAATACAGAATTTTTGTTGTTTTCCCAGTAACCAACACACAATAGAAACTATCAGTCTTATGCTCTGTCTCATACCCCTTTCCCCACCAAAAAAAGCCCTGTGCCTTCTGACAATCCAAGCTTTCAAAGTTGATACCTCCTAAACCTATCTTACCCCACCCACTGGTCCAAAATTCCTAAATTGTGCAGATGTGGTCCTGCTTCACCTACCAGTACATAAAAATGGCACCGGCTGGGTCTTATAGCATGCATTGTTGTGATGCCACCCAGAAATCCCTGCAAAAAATACATTTGGAACCTTTATGGTATCAGGGCTATTATAATGTGTATAGATGTGGGTTTGATCTCAGAAAGCCTAGAGTAAACTGAATGACAATAATGTAGTAAACATCATGTACCAAGAAGGAGCTGTCAACACTCAAAAGGGAACAACCCTATCTAGGAAACAGCAACCCTGCAGATATTACACCAGGCTCTAAAATGCCTCCTTTAGGCATGCAGAACAAACCAGGCTTTATAAATCTGTCCACAGAAACTACATTCTAGCAGAATACGCACCTTGGTCACAGATGCCAAACACAGACAGACCCCCCCCCCCCCTCACCAAATACAGAATAAATAGAAATGGATAGACAGAAACCAAACTGGAAACTGCAACAAACCAGACTGTGTATGCAATGCAGTGATGGAAAAACAGAAACATTCCTCATAAATCATCAAAGAATAAAGTCAAGATATATGACAAGCATAATAAACCATATTAATAAAATGAATATTGTCAAAGAGCTGATGAATAGAATAACATTGAATAATTAAGAACACAGATAAAAAGTTTATAATTTTTCTAAAACAGCAATGAATATTTCAAAATAGCAGAGGCACAAACTACCCAATAATTGAAACTAATAAGAAAGGAAAAATCTCCCACTCTCCATACCTGAAAAAAAATGTAATGTCCTGACACCTTGAGCTTGTCGTGAATTAGTGAGGATGGCACAAACTTTTCTACACACACACACACACACACACACACACACACACACACACACACACACACAACACCCACCCCAGGCAAGCTTCCATTCACACAACACTCACCCACACACCCCAAGGCATTTTCCCATCGTGACTCTGCACTTCTAATTGTCTCGAGCTCTGCTGTTCAGTACATTGGCCAAGCAGAACTTGGTAGGAGGAGGCTGCCATGAATCTGCTCGCTTCCACTGCCGCCACCGCCCCCCCCCCCCCTAGGTTTGCTGCCCCATGCAAATGCACGGTATGCATGCTTGGTTGTGCTGGCCCTACCCAATTTTTCAAGGTCCTCTTGCAATTTCTCACATTCTTCTTCTGATTTAACAACTTTAGTTAATTTGGTGTCAGCCAATTTGATCACCTCACTTGTTCCCATTTCCAGGTTATTTATAAATATATTAAAAAGCAGTGATCACAGAATGGATCCCTGGGACACTCCACTATTCACCTTACATCCATCCTCCCCTTAACAAAATAAGATATGCCATTCTGGGTCAGACCAAGGGTCCATCAAGCCCAGTATCCTGTTTCCAACAATGGCCAATCTAAATAACAAGTACCTGGCAAGTACCTAATCATTAGATAAATCTCAAGCTACTATTGCTTATTAATTACTGTAATATCAGTTTATGGATTTTTCCTCTATGAACTTATCCAAACCTTTTTTAAACCTAATAACGCTAACTGTTGTAACCACATCCTCTGGCAATGAATTCCAGAGCTTAACTATGTGCTGAATGAAAAAGAATTTTCTTTGATTTGTTTTAAATGAGCTACTTGCTAACTTCATGGAGTGCTCCTTAGTCCTTCTGAGAGAGTAAATAACTGATTTACATTAGCTTGTTCAAGTCCTTTCATAATTTTATAGACCTCTATCATATCCCCCCCCCCCCCACCCTCAGTTGTCTCTTTTCCAAACTGAACAGCCCTAACTTCCTTAGCCTTACCTCATCAGGCATGCCATTCCATGCCACTTATCATTTTGGTCGCCCTTCTCTGCACTTTCTCCAGTGCAGCTATATCCTGTTTGAAATGGGTGACTAGAACTGCACACAGTATTCAAGGTGTGGTCTCACCATGGAGCGATACATCCTCTGTTTTATTTTCCATTCCCTTCCTCAAACTTCCAATAGGGCAGGGCTTCTCAAATCCATTATATGTAAATTGATCTAATACATATTTATTGTGGATATCCTGAAAACTCGATTGGCTGTGGGGTCCCCAGGATAGAGTTGGGAAGCCCTGCAATAGAGCATCACCTTGAAGTTGGGGCTCCTAAAGTCCAGGAGCCTAGTTCAGTGTAGTCTGGTGTTTTTTTTTTTAATTATGATTTATTAACTTCTTTTTTTAAAGTAAACTTTAACAAGGGAGTGTACAATCTAATTAAACACAGGTAGGTGAGAACAGCACAGTTCCCCCTCCTGTTTTAAGCTACTGGTATATCTATCATATATGGTATGGAACATAGGAAAGTATATAATCGGCACCCCCCACGCAGTACTGAAATCATTAGACCAAACAGGCTTATATAGTGCCGGGGTTTCTAGTTATGATTTCCATGCACGTAATGAAAAAAACAGGACAGGATTAATTTGTTTGGAACACCAGAGCTGAGATGGCGATCTTGTCTTCCTATAAGTGAAGCATGTACACCTGAGGAATGCACTCAGGAAAGGTTTTTATAAACGGGACACGGTCCTAATAAACCTTCTGCAGCCGTTCCACTCCGCAGAGACAAAATACTAACTAGCCCGTATCCGACAGCCACAAGACCACGCATGCCATGACGTCACATGCGGCGCCGAGGCGAGCCTCTCTCTGCCAGCGACCAATGAGCGCACAGCGATTGGGTCGAGCCTCTCCCGCCGCCCAATGGGAGGGAGGAGATCTGGCTCGAGCCTCCGCCGGGAGCAGAGTCATGTGAGCGAGAAGGAGGAGATGCCAGCATGGAAGGCAGGGAGTGAGCAGCCGCCGCCGTCCGTCAGGTAAGGGGTTCAGCTCGGAACCCGCAGCTCCACTCCACGTGCGATCGGGGCAGAGTTCATTTTTGGGAGCATGTGATCCGGGGAGTTGGATTTGGGTGGCGACTGCAGCGCAGTAAATCCCCTGCCTGGCGTGTGCTGTTGTCCGGCGCGCACTGACTTGTTATGGGATAGCGCGCGCTGCTCGCCTCGGTCCCGGACCGGGTTAGGGACCGCGCGTGCTCGCCCTGGGCTGGGGGAGGGGGGCAGTTTCGGAATGTTGGCAACTTCTTCTGTGCATGTGACGTGGCTGGGGACGCCGAGTTCGGGCCAATGAAAAAGTTGGGCACGGCTTGTCAGGTTGGGAAGCTCGTCCAATCAGGAAGGACTGGGGGCAGGGGAAAGACGCGAGGCGGAGGTGACGTCATAGACCCGGCGCCCTGCCCGAGGAGAGTTTAAAGAGCACACGGGAGTCGGGCACTTTTCAGCATCGTCATCTGCTGCTCTCTGGTGCCTGTACTGTTGATGTAAAATGGCAGAAGCAAGACTACAAAGTTCTAGTGCAATGTCAAATGGTGAAATGACCAAAAGTTTCCTTTAAAAAACAAAACAAAACTCAAAACGCGTGTTTCTCTTCTCAAAAAGGTGAAGCCAAGAAGGGCCAGAACAGAAAATCCTTCGGAGTCTATTTTTTGGTGTAGGGCGATATTAGAAGAGCCCCAGAGATTTGGGTTATTCTGCAGAGATTAGTGTAGTTGATAAAGGGCAGGGATGAAGAGAGGACAGGAATCTGAAACAGAATATTTTGAATGGACCGGGGATGGGAGGTTTCTGTGGGTTTGGGCTTGCCAGGTTTATTAACATAGAAACATGACTGCAGAAAAAGACCGTGTGACCCATCTACCCACCTAATTTAGCTTTATAATTCCCATCACTCCCTTAGAGAACCCCTGCATTTATCCCATTCTTAAATTCAGATATTTTTGTCTGAACCACTTCAAGTGGGAGGCTGTTCCATGCACCCACTGCTTTCTCTGTAAAAGAATATTTCCTAAGATTACTCCTGAGTCTACCATCTTTTACTCTTATCCCATCTCATTCTAAGATAATCTTTTTAATTGAAAGAGGTTCGGTTCCTGTGCATAGAAACATTTGAGACATTTGAATGTCTTTATCATGTCTCTCCTAGCTCGCCTTTCTTCTAAAGTATACGTTTAGATCTTTAAGTCTATACCATATGCTTTAGAACGAAGATCACTAACCATTTTAGTAACCACCCTCTGGACCAACTTCATCTTGTTTATTTCCTTTTGAAGGTGCGGTCTCCAGAATTGTACACAGTATTCCAAGTGAGGTCTCACCAGGGACCTATATAGACGCAATATAACCTCACTATTCTGCTGACCATTCCTCTCCCTATGCAGGCAAGCATTTTTCTGGCTTTTACCATCACTTTATCCACCTGTTTGGCCACCTTAAGATCATTTATTTATTTATTTATTTATTTATTTATTTAACATTTTTCTATACCGACATTCGCACGAGACATCACATCGGTTTCCAGACAACAGCAAAATCAGCCAACAGGGCTTTACATTGTAACTGATATTTTAACTGGGGGGGAGGAGGGGGAAGGGGCAGGGCAGTAACTTGGAGCTAATGAGTATGCTGGGAACAGGGGAGGGGAGTACAGGGTTAATTTACAAAAAGCAGGAGTAATGTACATGCTATATACAATCATCAGATACAAATTGCCCCCAGATCCTGCTCTTCCTTTGTGCTTAGAAGAAAGTCACCTCCAATATTGTACCTCTCCCTTGGGGTTTATTTATTTAATTGGGGTGAGATAGGAGGATAGAGATGCTGTTCCTCAGTGAGAAAGGGGGGCTGGTTAGAGAAGTTTGGGATGGTGGGGATAATTGTTATCATTATATTGTATGATATATATTTATATGACTATTATTTAAATATATTTTAAAGCTTCTGGATTTTAAACTGCTTTGGGCAACTTTGCTAGACTGAAAGGATGGGATATTAAGTGGAAATGGAAATAGGAGCCTTAGAAGATTCCTTGTTGTGTTGTGTGATTGCTGTGTTAGTCCAGCTGCATGCACAGAAGGGAGAGTAAGGTGATATCTTGTTTACTGGAGCAATTTACCAGCTTTCTATAGATGATCCTCCCTTCCTCAGATTCAAAAACAGAATGAGAAACAGGGGCTTGAAGAGAATCTGCAGGTGCCCTGATAATCTTAGCATAATGAATTCAGGAATTCTTACCAATGACACGCCAAGCAGGGCAGTGTCATTGGTAAGAACATAGAATTCCTTGTGGCCCTCCTTGCCCTATTCGGATGCATGAAATCTACGATGACTTTTCCATAAAGAACAAAGGGATTGAATTAAGTTTCGAAGTGAGCAGGAGTACTAATTGTCAAGACGTCAACCCTGGCTACTGTCCATGCATGCATCTTTCACCTACATTCAGAATTCATTCATTTTAAGAGATCTCTCACATCTACTTACCACATGATCACTTGAGCTAATTCAACCCCAGCTGTGACTGTTACCCTGTGCCCAATAAATGCAAACACATTTTTCTTCCTAAAAAATAGAAAGTTTTTGCCCATTGCTCTCACTTTATGGGTTTATGCACTTGAAACAGAGAAGAATCTTAAGAGATCTTAACCTTCAAAAGGTTAAAATCTGTGTTAGTTTTTCCTGTGAGTCTGAGATGAAGAAATTTAGTCCTACAGGAAAATGATGACATCTGAAAAGTATGCAAATGACAGATTAGTCATGAGAGGACAAGATGCTGTGACGTGCACATAGCCCAGGAGGGGCAGGAGCCCCAGAATCAGAAGATGAAGAACACTGTCAGTTTGCTATTATAGATTTATCTTTCCTCATCTTATGAACCAGGGGTGTGTCATGCTCGGCTATGATGGATGAAACTGTTTTGTCTGCTGTGAAAGCCCCTGGGCCACGCGGTACCAAAACTACATGTTGAGAGCTCGGGTTTTATGCAGTATTCATGGGGCCTTCATTTTCAGTTTTTACTTTATTTTTTCCTGGGAATTTATTAAAACAAGAACAGACAGGCAACCAAGAACAGACAGGCAACCAATCACATCACGACTAGTGACCAACAGCACCTTCAAATTCAGACATCTCAGGCGCCGCGCGCCGAACGTCGCGCGCCGAAGGAGCGCGTCAAAGGGGCTTGCCCCTTTGTCTCGCCCCTTAGTTGCAGCCCCGAAGGAGCCCCGACCCTAACCCGGAGTAGCCACAGACAATCCTCTGCTTACTGTAACGTTCTCGGGGACCCTCGGCCTTCACACAAAGTCTAACCTACCAATCCCTTAAAAACCAGCTTCCAACTCAACAATCGACAGCAACAAACTACATCTGACCACCTAGCAGCATTCATCCAGCACCAACTCCAGACAACCAGCACCAGACAACACCTTTCGCCTCTCAGCACTCAACCATCTTCTCAAGCTACTTTCCCATCATGCACCCCATAACCATCCCTATCATCCACAACCAAAGATGGAAAGCACCCAAGCTCCCCACCACACCACTACACCACAACCGCCAACAGAGACTCAGACCCATCATGCTGACACCAATCACCCAATGCCTCGGCCTGGCTCTTTTCTCAATCACACTGTTTAATGCGCAATCCATATCCAAGAAAACACACATACTTAACGACTTCTTATCCGACTCTAAACCAGATATCTGTGCCATCACAGAAACCTGGTTAAAACCAACCGACACAACTCTAATCAACCAGCTTCCTATCCAGACCTACGACATACTGTCCATACCCAGACGCAAAAAAAGAGGAGGAGGCCTCCTCTTAGCAACCAAAAAAACACTAGGTCTGTCATTGCAGACATCCAACACCATAGCCAACTTGGAATTCGCTTTATTCAACTCAAAGCATCTGACTATAGCACTAATCTACGCTCCTCCCGGTCTCTTGGAATCAGACCCTTCCCCTATCATAGAACTAGCAGCAAAACACTTAAATTCAGGAAAACCAACTATCCTTATGGGAGACTTCAACCTCCACGTGGATGTCCATCCTCATTCTTCCAACTGCAAAACCATTCTCGCCTCCCTCACCCATATGGGTTTCAGACAAATTGTGACAGAACCTACCCACAAAGCTGGTCATACCTTAGACCTGATCTTTATAAACGAAGGTCTATCTTCCCACACCACTCCAACCTGCCTTGCGGTTCCTTGGACTGACCACAGAATCATCTCTTCAATGTTAAAGATCCCTGAGCCTCTTCCCCTAACAACCCAAACTATTAACATCTCAGTCAGGAAACAGTGCTCAGGAGATCACCTAAGCAAACACCTAGCCAAAGAACTAACGAATCTGGACCTCACCGACGCTAACTCAGCAACTTCATCATGGCTCAACATCACCAACAAGGTTGCAGATCATGTATGTCCCTTGACTACTAAGTCTATTAACCCGGACAAAGATAACAGAAAACCTTGGTTCACCACAAAACTGAAGTCTCGTAAACACGAGCTTAGAAGCAAGGAAAACCTATGGCGTAAAAGCCCTTCTACAACAACCCTCCTCAACTACAAATCATGCCTCAACACCTACAGAAACGAAATCCACAAAACAAAAAGAGAATATTACTCCAAAAAGATACACCACCTCTCATTCGATTCAAGAGCACTCTTCTCTTATGTCTCAGCCCTCACTAATCCTCCTGGACCAAGCATCCCAGATGACCAAGCTCTAAAAAAAGCCAGTGAACTTGCCGATTTTTTCGACAACAAAATCACAGCCCTCGTAGCCCCCCTCAAAGGGCCTACGCCACACACTAGCCTTACAAGCAACCACAGCCAGCAATCAGATACAACAACCGCCTCTCAACCCAACACTCACACAGCAGTGCTTGAATCTCTCGAACCCACTTCCACCTTAGAAATAGTAAATATCCTTAAGAAGATAAAACCGTCCTCTCACCCCTTAGACCATATACCATCAAACCTGCTGAGTTCAATCCAGGACACCATTGCCAAGCCAGTGGCTGATATCATTAACTGCTCCCTCGCCCAAGGCCAAGTTCCTAAACAACTCAAGTTAGCACTTCTCAAACCTCTACTCAAAAAACCCAACCTTCCCACTACAGATCTGGCTAACTACAGACCTATAGCGAACCTCCCTATGCTAGCTAAAATTATGGAGAAAATCGTCAACAGACAACTTTCTGAATTCCTTGAAGACAACAACATCCTCACTAACAACCAATATGGATTCCGAAAGAAAAAGAGCACCGAATCCTTATTAGCCACACTAACAGACAACATTATCTTCAATCTCGAAAAAGGCCAACCTTGTCTTCTCGTGCTTCTGGATCTTTCCTCAGCTTTCGACACCGTGAACCACCCTAGCCTACTACAACAACTATCAGTCATCGGCATCACTGGAACAGCTCTCAACTGGTTTAAGTCCTTCCTAGAGAACAGAACATACAAAGTGAAGATAAACAACAAGGAATCTCACCCCATCCAAGTCAAGATGGGGGTACCACAAGGATCATCACTCTCACCCACCCTTTTCAACATTTACCTGCTCCCTCTCTGTCATCTACTCACTAACCTCAAGCTCACCCATTTCTTATATGCAGATGACATTCAAATTCTCATCCCTATCACGGAGACCATACACAAAACCATATCCTATTGGAAAAAATGCCTCTCATCCATCAACGATCTACTAACCAGCCTCAACCTGGTGCTAAACACCAAAAAAATGGAAATTCTCATCATAGCACCAGATCAATCTACCCCGCCAACATCCATCAACTCTCCAGACACCTCAGGATATTCCACCGCACCTCAAGTCAGAGATCTGGGTGTACTACTTGACGACAAACTCAGCCTCAATAAATTCATAAATAACACCACAAAAGAATGCTTCTTTAAACTACAAGTGCTAAAGAAACTAAAGCCCCTTTTACTCTATAGGGATTTCCGCACAGTACTCCAAGCCATCATTCTAACTAAATTAGACTACTGTAATTCACTCCTGCAGGGCCTTCCAGCATACACTACCAAGCCACTCCAGATGGTTCTGAATGCCACTGCAAGGATCCTTACCAATGCCAAAAAAAGGGACCATATCACCCCAATCCTACAGCACCTCCACTGGCTCCCCATCAAATATAGGATCCAGTTCAAGACCTGCATGATGGTTCACAAGGCACTACATAACATCTCCCCCCTCAACCTAACTTTCCAGCTTCAACTACACTCTTCTAACAAACCAACCAGAAGGGCATACCAGAACAGAATGATCACCCAACCTGCAAAATCTACCCTGAGGAAACGCGCTCTATCCACAGCGGGCCCGTCACTCTGGAACTCACTACCACCGGACCTCCGCCTAGAACCGTGCCATACAACGTTCAAGGTGAAACTCAAGACTTGGCTCTTCCTTCAAGCTTTCCCAGAGAGCTAAAGCAGGAAGAACAAACTTCCAGCCTTGTCTTACCACAATAATGTAATGCTCACATTGAGTCAGTTTTTTGTTCCAAGTTGTTACCTAAGTTGATCTTAGTTGTTTCTTAATATAATATATTACACTGTATTATAGTTCTTCTGTTCATTATATTATATTTGATATGTTCCATGTAAACCGCCTACCCGGCGATAGCTATATCTGTTAAATGTGAACCGGAGTGATATGTATTGTATACAGGAACTTCGGTATATAAAAACCAAGAAATAAATAAATAAATAAATAAATACCTGCAAAAATGAAGTCATATTTTTAATTGATTCCTTACATTTTCATATCTGTTGTAATAAACACGAATTACCAACACAATTAAATAAAAACTGAAAACAAGTGCCTTTCATAGGTATTGTCTGACAAAACACATTACATGCACAATTTGAGGCTTCGAGAAAGCACACTTGTACAGCTGCAATTCATCTCACAGGGAGAAATCTAAATGAGGAGGCTGAGTCTGCTTGGAAGAGGGGAGCTGCACACTCTGGAAGCTCTTTCTAGATACTTTACACAAAATCTCTCACCTTCCCTTTAGTAACTGCAACACCAGGGTGGACAGTAGCAAAACTGAGAGCAAGTAACTACATCATCATAATGGGCAGGTCTAAGTAAGTAATAATAATGGAAATAAAATGAAGAGGTTCTCTTTGAGCTGTAGTGCAGTGATGAAAGGCTCCCAGCTCAGATCTTCTGCTCCCTATGCCAGCCACAGCTGGGGATGCCATGGACACGGATAGGAGGGGGAAAGTCCCCAGGCAGCTGCGATTGGGGGCTCAAGGTTCCAGGTCCCAGCCCTGGCTCTGATTGAATGGGAAGCCCAAGGGGGTGTGAGGAAACTGCCAAGACCCTTCCTCTCCCTCCACTAAATCTTCTTTATGTAGTTTTTTATGTTAGGATTTCTTTCTAATCTGCTACCAGCTAAAGGAGATTTGTGTAGTAAACTATGGGGAGTGTGTTGAGTTTACCTAGTTCTCCATGTGCAAATGTCCAGGTCACAACAACCATTCTGACAGCTTGCTGCTGCCGGTGTCTGTGGGAAGCGAGCAGTGCTGTACCTGGTGTGTGTGTGTGTGTGTGAAGTGCGTCGTGCTGTACCTGGTGTGTGTGTGTGTGTGAAGTGCGTCATGCTGTACCTGGTGTGTGTGTGTCTGTGAAGTGCGTCATGCTGTACCTGTTTTGTGTGTGTGTGAAGTGTACAGCATTGTTCCCTCTAAGCTGAGCAGGTGAGCGATTCCTCACACATTTCGGAGCATTACTCACAGGTTTTACATGGTTTCTCACATACATTTTTATTTGTGCTATATACCGAAATGCAGTGTTGATACTGGTGCTCAAAAATTGTTGATTTAAAAAATTGCTGCTCTCATGAAAAACATTTTGCACACACCTAGTCTCTCCATGGAGGGAGCATTGGTGTGCAGAGCTGTACCTGTTGTGTGTGTGAGACAGTGCTGTTGCCCATGCTGTACCTGCTCTGAGATGGGGCAGTGTGTGTGAAGTGTGCAGTGCTGTACCTGTTGCATGTGTCTGTGTGAAGTGTGCAGTGCTGTACCTGTTGTGTGTGAATGTGGTGTGCAGTGCTGTACCTGGTGTGTGTGTGTGTGTGTGTGTGTGTGTGTGAAGTGTGCCACACTGCTGCCCGTGCTGTACCTGTTGTGTGTTGGGATAGCGGTTGTGTGAAGCATGCACTGCTCTTGCCTGTGCTCCACATTTCACTATTCCCAGTCTGTCACCTTGCCTGAGTAGGGCTCAGAGTTTCATGATAACAGTATTTAGGTTAAATACAAGATCACTGAAATCCTTAAAGTAAATTAAAGGAGTAAACAAAAAGGCTATTCTCATTCTGGGGGATAAAATGGATAAATTCTCTTGTTGCTTGGGGACTGACTAATTGCTGTACTTCGTTCTTCCTGCTAGGTAGTGTAAGGATCTCCTTTGTGAACTACCAGTTGTACTACAAGATCCAGTGCCCACCTGGTGAACTGATGGTTTCTGTAAAGCACAGCGAGACCCTGGCCACTGTGGACCTGTTTCCTTCCTCTTCCAGTCCCATGGGCTTGCACAGGTGCAGGATGGAGAACTGTGGGGGAGAAGCTCCCAGCCCTGGAGTGTCAGATAGTGGGGGAAACAACCTGCCACAGGAGAGTACAGTCAGGAAAGGTGATGACCCCCAGCCAGCAGTCTATGAGGCACACCTGAAAGTACCCGACTTCTGCAGCGAAATGTCCCGGGACTTCATCCCCACACTAGAGGAGATTGAGGAATTCCTGAAGGAGAAGATGGAGCTCATTAAGGAGCCAATTGGAGCCAAGCTCGAGATCAAGTCAATCAATTTGGGTGGCTCTTGCGCAGAGCAGTCTCCAGCAGTGCCGCCTTCAGGAGATGGCACACCAAGCAACCACCAGGCTGGGGGAGCCACCTTGAGCACTGTCAACTGTGTGGCAGCACCCACGGGAAGCATTCCAGTCATCCTCCAGCTGCAACCCATTCAGTTGGACAATGGCGCTCAGCTAGCACAGAGTGCTGTGGGTGGCACTGGCATTAGAGTGGCACAGTTAATCATCAGCACCGTCACCCCACAGGCTGCTCCCTCCCCTTTGGCTATCATGGACCAAAAGTACGTACGGATTGCCCCACTGCCCATCACTATGAGGCCACTGAACCTGGGAAATGTCCTGGGGGTGGATGGAGCACAGAAGTTTCCCAGGGTCTCCTCGTCAGTTATCCGGGTGCACAAGTGCAGCCACCCTGGCTGCAACAAGATGTATACCAAGAGCTCGCACCTGAAGGCCCATTTCCGGCGCCACACAGGGGAGAAGCCCTATGTCTGCATGTGGCCCGACTGTGAATGGAGGTAAGACTTTGCACCATGGGTTGTAGATGTTCAGTTATTTAAAGAAAAATTGCAAAGCTATGTTCTCTGCTTAAAAAAACATGTCCATCCAGTCCTTAAGAAGAGAACTAAAGAATTTAGCATCTCAAATTATTTGAGCATGTAGTTAATTCTTCTTCTTCATTCAATTTGATTGACTGCCCTTTGATACAGTGTCATCAAAGTGGCTTACAATAAAATCCAATAAATTATAAAAACAACTTAAAACACAACTAAAATACATTACATATAAAGCCAACATAATTAAAACAAACAGTTTACAAACTAAACAACGGCTGTCAGAACTGGAACGAACCCGGCTTTTTTCCTTTGTGCTCGCTGCTTGCACATACACTGGGAGAGAGAAGCCAGTCTCACTGGGAGAGTGTGCTCTGATCTCATGACAGAAGCCAGTCTCACTGGGAGAGTGTGCTCTGATCTCATGACAGAAGCCAGTCTCACTGGGAGAGCGTGCTCTGATCTCATGACTGAAGCCAGTCTCACTGGGAGAGCGTGCTCTGATCTCATGACAGAAGCCAGTCTCACTGGGAGAGCGTGCTCTGATCTCATGACAGAAGCCAGTCTCACTGGGAGAGCGTGCTCTGATCTCATGACAGAAGCCAGTCTCACTGGGAGAGCGTGCTCTGATCTCATGACAGAAGCCAGTCTCACTGGAAGAACGTGCTCTGATCTCATGCCAGAAGCCAGTCTCACTGGGAGAGCGTGCTCTGATCTCATGCCAGAAGCCAGTCTCACTGGGAGAGCGTGCTCTGATCTCATGCCAGAAGCCAGTCTCACTGGGAGAGAGAAGCCAGTCTCACTGGGAGAGTGTGTTCTGATCTCATGACAGAAGCCAGTCTCACTGGGAGAGTGTGCTCTGATCTCATGACAGAAGCCAGTCTCACTGGGAGAGCGTGCTCTGATCGCATGACAGAAGCCAGTCTCACTGGGAGAGCGTGCTCTGATCTCATGACAGAAGCCAGTCTCACTGGGAGAGTGTGCTCTGATCTCATGACAGAAGCCAGTCTCACTGGGAGAGCGTGCTCTGATCGCATGACAGAAGCCAGTCTCACTGGGAGAGCGTGCTCTGATCGCATGACAGAGGCCAGTCTCACTGGGAGAGCGTGCTCTGATCGCATGACAGAAGCCAGTCTCACTGGGAGAGCGTGCTCTGATCTCATGACAGAAGCCAGTCTCACTGGGAGAGCGTGCTCTGATCTCATGACAGAAGCCAGTCTCACTGGGAGAGCGTGCTCTGATCGCATGACAGAAGCCAGTCTCACTGGGAGAGCGTGCTCTGATCTCATGACAGAAGCCAGTCTCACTGGGAGAGCGTGCTCTGATCGCATGACAGAAGCCAGTCTCACTGGGAGAGCGTGCTCTGATCTCATGACAGAAGCCAGTCTCACTGGGAGAGCGTGCTCTGATCGCATGACAGAAGCCAGTCTCACTGGGAGAGCGTGCTCTGATCGCATGACAGAAGCCAGTCTCACTGGGAGAGCGTGCTCTGATCTCATGACAGAAGCCAGTCTCACTGGGAGAGCGTGCTCTGATCGCATGACAGAAGCCAGTCTCACTGGGAGAGCGTGCTCTGATCTCATGACAGAAGCCAGTCTCACTGGGAGAGCGTGTTCTGATCTCATGCCAGAAGCCAGTCTCACTGGGAGAGCGTGCTCTGATCGCATGACAGAAGCCAGTCTCACTGGGAGAGCGTGCTCTGATCTCATGCCAGAAGCCAGTCTCACTGGGAGAGCGTGCTCTGATCTCATGCCAGAAGCCAGTCTCACTGGGAGAGAGAAGCCAGTCTCACTGGGAGAGTGTGTTCTGATCTCATGACAGAAGCCAGTCTCACTGGGAGAGCGTGCTCTGATCTCATGACAGAAGCCAGTCTCACTGGGAGAGCGTGCTCTGATCTCATGACAGAAGCCAGTCTCACTGGGAGAGCGTGCTCTGATCGCATGACAGAAGCCAGTCTCACTGGGAGAGCGTGCTCTGATCGCATGACAGAAGCCAGTCTCACTGGGAGAGCGTGCTCTGATCTCATGACAGAAGCCAGTCTCACTGGGAGAGCGTGCTCTGATCGCATGACAGAAGCCAGTCTCACTGGGAGAGCGTGCTCTGATCTCATGACAGAAGCCAGTCTCACTGGGAGAGCGTGTTCTGATCTCATGACAGAAGCCAGTCTCACTGGGAGAGCGTGCTCTGATCTCATGACAGAAGCCAGTCTCACTGGGAGAGCGTGCTCTGATCGCATGACAGAAGCCAGTCTCACTGGGAGAGCGTGCTCTGATCGCATGACAGAAGCCAGTCTCACTGGGAGAGCGTGCTCTGATCTCATGACAGAAGCCAGTCTCACTGGGAGAGCGTGCTCTGATCGCATGACAGAAGCCAGTCTCACTGGGAGAGCGTGCTCTGATCTCATGACAGAAGCCAGTCTCACTGGGAGAGCGTGTTCTGATCTCATGACAGAAGCCAGTCTCACTGGGAGAGCGTGCTCTGATCTCATGACAGAAGCCAGTCTCACTGGGAGAGCGTGCTCTGATCGCATGACAGAAGCCAGTCTCACTGGGAGAGCGTGCTCTGATCTCATGACAGAAGCCAGTCTCACTGGGAGAGCGTGCTCTGATCGCATGACAGAAGCCAGTCTCACTGGGAGAGCGTGCTCTGATCTCATGACAGAAGCCAGTCTCACTGGAAGAGCGTGCTCTGATCTCATGACAGAAGCCAGTCTCACTGGGAGAGCGTGCTCTGATCGCATGACAGAAGCCAGTCTCACTGGGAGAGCGTGCTCTGATCTCATGACAGAAGCCAGTCTCACTGGGAGAGCGTGCTCTGATCTCATGACAGAAGCCAGTCTCACTGGGAGAGCGTGCTCTGATCTCATGACTGAAGCCAGTCTCACTGGGAGAGCGTGCTCTGATCTCATGCCAGAAGCCAGTCTCACTGGGAGAGCGTGCTCTGATCTCATGACAGAGGCCAGTCTCACTGGGAGACTGTGCTCTGATCTCATGACAGAAGCCAGTCTCACTGGGAGAGTGTGCTCTGATCTCATGCCAGAAGCCAGTCTCACTGGGAGAGTGTGCTCTGATCTCATGCCAGAAGCCAGTCTCACTGGGAGAGTGTGCTCTGATCTCATGACAGAAGCCAGTCTCACTGGGAGAGTGTGCTCTGATCTCATGCCAGAAGCCAGTCTCACTGGGAGAGTGTGCTCTGATCTCATGACAGAAGCCAGTCTCACAGGGAGAGTGTGCTCTGATCTCATGCCAGAAGCCAGTCTCACTGGGAGAGTGTGCTCTGATCTCATGACAGAAGCCAGTCTCACTGGGAGAGTGTGCTCTGATCTCATGACAGAAGCCAGTCTCACTGGGAGAGTGTGCTCTGATCTCATGACAGAAGCCAGTCTCACTGGGAGAGTGTGCTCTGATCTCATGACAGAAGCCAGTCTCACTGGGAGAGTGTGCTCTGATCGCATGACAGAAGCCAGTCTCACTGGGAGAGTGTGCTCTGATCTCATGACAGAAGCCAGTCTCACTGGGAGAGTGTGCTCTGATCTCATGACAGAAGCCAGTCTCACTGGGAGAGTGTTCCATGATCTCATGACAGAAGCCAGTCTCACTGGGAGAGCGTGCTCTGATCGCATGACAGAAGCCAGTCTCACTGGGAGAGCGTGCTCTGATCGCATGACAGAAGCCAGTCTCACTGGGAGAGCGTGCTCTGATCTCATGACAGAAGCCAGTCTCACTGGGAGAGTGTGCTCTGATCTCATGCCAGAAGCCAGTCTCACTGGGAGAGTGTGCTCTGATCTCATGCCAGAAGCCAGTCTCACTGGGAGAGTGTGCTCTGATCTCATGACAGAAGCCAGTCTCACTGGGAGAGTGTGCTCTGATCTCATGCCAGAAGCCAGTCTCACTGGGAGAGTGTGCTCATGACAGAAGCCAGTCTCACTGGGAGAGTGTGCTCTGATCTCATGCCAGAAGCCAGTCTCACTGGGAGAGAGAAGCCAGTCTCACTGGGAGAGTGTGTTCTGATCTCATGACAGAAGCCAGTCTCACTGGGAGAGCGTGCTCTGATCTCATGACAGAGGCCAGTCTCACTGGGAGAGTGTGCTCTGATCTCATGCCAGAAGCCAGTCTCACTGGGAGAGTGTGTTCTGATCTCATGACAGAAGCCAGTCTCACTGGGAGAGCGTGCTCTGATCTCATGACAGAAGCCAGTCTCACTGGGAAAGCGTGCTCTGATCTCATGACAGAAGCCAGTCTCACTGGGAGAGCGTGCTCTGATCGCATGACAGAAGCCAGTCTCACTGGGAGAGCGTGCTCTGATCTCATGACAGAAGCCAGTCTCACTGGGAGAGCGTGTTCTGATCTCATGACAGAAGCCAGTCTCACTGGGAGAGCGTGCTCTGATCTCATGACAGAAGCCAGTCTCACTGGGAGAGCGTGCTCTGATCTCATGACAGAAGCCAGTCTCACTGGGAGAGCGTGTTCTGATCTCATGACAGAAGCCAGTCTCACTGGGAGAGCGTGCTCTGATCGCATGACAGAAGCCAGTCTCACTGGGAGAGCGTGCTCTGATCGCATGACAGAAGCCAGTCTCACTGGGAGAGCGTGCTCTGATCTCATGACAGAAGCCAGTCTCACTGGGAGAGCGTGCTCTGATCTCATGACAGAAGCCAGTCTCACTGGGAGAGCGTGCTCTGATCGCATGACAGAAGCCAGTCTCACTGGGAGAGCGTGCTCTGATCGCATGACAGAAGCCAGTCTCACTGGGAGAGCGTGCTCTGATCTCATGACAGAAGCCAGTCTCACTGGGAGAGCGTGCTCTGATCGCATGACAGAAGCCAGTCTCACTGGGAGAGCGTGCTCTGATCGCATGACAGAAGCCAGTCTCACTGGGAGAGCGTGCTCTGATCTCATGACAGAAGCCAGTCTCACTGGGAGAGCGTGCTCTGATCGCATGACAGAAGCCAGTCTCACTGGGAGAGCGTGCTCTGATCTCATGACAGAAGCCAGTCTCACTGGGAGAGCGTGTTCTGATCTCATGCCAGAAGCCAGTCTCACTGGGAGAGCGTGCTCTGATCGCATGACAGAAGCCAGTCTCACTGGGAGAGCGTGTTCTGATCTCATGCCAGAAGCCAGTCTCACTGGGAGAGCGTGCTCTGATCGCATGACAGAAGCCAGTCTCACTGGGAGAGCGTGCTCTGATCTCATGCCAGAAGCCAGTCTCACTGGGAGAGAGAAGCCAGTCTCACTGGGAGAGTGTGTTCTGATCTCATGACAGAAGCCAGTCTCACTGGGAGAGCGTGCTCTGATCTCATGACAGAAGCCAGTCTCACTGGGAGAGCGTGCTCTGATCGCATGACAGAAGCCAGTCTCACTGGGAGAGCGTGCTCTGATCGCATGACAGAAGCCAGTCTCACTGGGAGAGCGTGCTCTGATCTCATGCCAGAAGCCAGTCTCACTGGGAGAGAGAAGCCAGTCTCACTGGGAGAGTGTGTTCTGATCTCATGACAGAAGCCAGTCTCACTGGGAGAGCGTGCTCTGATCGCATGACAGAAGCCAGTCTCACTGGGAGAGCGTGCTCTGATCTCATGACAGAAGCCAGTCTCACTGGGAGAGCGTGCTCTGATCGCATGACAGAAGCCAGTCTCACTGGGAGAGCGTGCTCTGATCTCATGACAGAAGCCAGTCTCACTGGGAGAGCGTGCTCTGATCGCATGACAGAAGCCAGTCTCACTGGGAGAGCGTGCTCTGATCGCATGACAGAAGCCAGTCTCACTGGGAGAGCGTGCTCTGATCGCATGACAGAAGCCAGTCTCACTGGGAGAGCGTGCTCTGATCTCATGACAGAAGCCAGTCTCACTGGGAGAGCGTGTTCTGATCTCATGACAGAAGCCAGTCTCACTGGGAGAGCGTGCTCTGATCTCATGACAGAAGCCAGTCTCACTGGGAGAGCGTGCTCTGATCGCATGACAGAAGCCAGTCTCACTGGGAGAGCGTGCTCTGATCGCATGACAGAAGCCAGTCTCACTGGGAGAGCGTGCTCTGATCTCATGACAGAAGCCAGTCTCACTGGGAGAGCGTGCTCTGATCGCATGACAGAAGCCAGTCTCACTGGGAGAGCGTGCTCTGATCTCATGACAGAAGCCAGTCTCACTGGGAGAGCGTGTTCTGATCTCATGACAGAAGCCAGTCTCACTGGGAGAGCGTGCTCTGATCTCATGACAGAAGCCAGTCTCACTGGGAGAGCGTGCTCTGATCGCATGAGAGAAGCCAGTCTCACTGGGAGAGCGTGCTCTGATCTCATGACAGAAGCCAGTCTCACTGGGAGAGCGTGCTCTGATCGCATGACAGAAGCCAGTCTCACTGGGAGAGTGTGCTCTGATCTCATGACAGAAGCCAGTCTCACTGGGAGAGTGTGCTCTGATCTCATGACAGAAGCCAGTCTCACTGGGAGAGTGTGCTCTGATCGCATGACAGAAGCCAGTCTCACTGGGAGAGTGTGCTCTGATCTCATGACAGAAGCCAGTCTCACTGGGAGAGTGTTCCATGATCTCATGACAGAAGCCAGTCTCACTGGGAGAGCGTGCTCTGATCGCATGACAGAAGCCAGTCTCACTGGGAGAGCGTGCTCTGATCGCATGACAGAAGCCAGTCTCACTGGGAGAGCGTGCTCTGATCTCATGACAGAAGCCAGTCTCACTGGGAGAGCGTGCTCTGATCGCATGACAGAAGCCAGTCTCACTGGGAGAGCGTGCTCTGATCTCATGACAGAAGCCAGTCTCACTGGAAGAGCGTGCTCTGATCTCATGACAGAAGCCAGTCTCACTGGGAGAGCGTGCTCTGATCTCATGCCAGAAGCCAGTCTCACTGGGAGAGCGTGCTCTGATCTCATGACAGAGGCCAGTCATACTGGGAGATTGTGCTCTGATCTCATGCCAGAAGCCAGTCTCACTGGGAGAGTGTGCTCTGATCTCATGACAGAAGCCAGTCTCACTGGGAGAGTGTGCTCTGATCTCATGCCAGAAGCCAGTCTCACTGGGAGAGTGTGCTCTGATCTCATGACAGAAGCCAGTCTCACTGGGAGAGTGTGCTCTGATCTCATGACAGAAGCCAGTCTCACTGGGAGAGCGTGCTCTGATCTCATGACAGAAGCCAGTCTCACTGGGAGAGTGTGCTCTGATCTCATGACAGAAGCCAGTCTCACTGGGAGAGTGTGCTCTGATCTCATGACAGAAGCCAGTCTCACTGGGAGAGTGTGCTCTGATCGCATGACAGAAGCCAGTCTCACTGGGAGAGTGTGCTCTGATCGCATGACAGAAGCCAGTCTCACTGGGAGAGTGTGCTCTGATCTCATGACAGAAGCCAGTCTCACTGGGAGAGTGTGCTCTGATCTCATGACAGAAGCCAGTCTCACTGGGAGAGTGTTCCATGATCTCATGACAGAAGCCAGTCTCACTGGGAGAGTGTGCTCTGATCTCATGACAGAGGCCAGTCTCACTGGGAGAGCGTGCTCTGATCGCATGACAGAAGCCAGTCTCACTGGGAGAGCGTGCTCTGATCTCATGACAGAAGCCAGTCTCACTGGGAGAGTGTGCTCTGATCTCATGCCAGAAGCCAGTCTCACTGGGAGAGTGTGCTCTGATCTCATGACAGAAGCCAGTCTCACTGGGAGAGTGTGCTCATGACAGAAGCCAGTCTCATTGGGAGAGTGTGCTCTGATCTCATGACAGAGGCCAGTCTCACTGGGAGAGTGTGCTCTGATCTCATGCCAGAAGCCAGTCTCACTGGGAGAGTGTGTTCTGATCTCATGACAGAAGCCAGTCTCACTGGGAGAGCGTGCTCTGATCTCATGACAGAAGCCAGTCTCACTGGGAAAGCGTGCTCTGATCTCATGACAGAAGCCAGTCTCACTGGGAGAGCGTGCTCTGATCGCATGACAGAAGCCAGTCTCACTGGGAGAGCGTGCTCTGATCTCATGACAGAAGCCAGTCTCACTGGGAGAGCGTGCTCTGATCTCATGACAGAAGCCAGTCTCACTGGGAGAGCGTGCTCTGATCTCATGCCAGAAGCCAGTCTCACTGGGAGAGCGTGCTCTGATCTCATGCCAGAAGCCAGTCTCACTGGGAGAGCGTGCTCTGATCTCATGACAGAAGCCAGTCTCACTGGGAGAGCGTGCTCTGATCGCATGACAGAAGCCAGTCTCACTGGGAGAGCGTGCTCTGATCTCATGACAGAAGCCAGTCTCACTGGGAGAGCGTGCTCTGATCGCATGACAGAAGCCAGTCTCACTGGGAGAGCGTGCTCTGATCTCATGACAGAAGCCAGTCTCACTGGGAGAGTGTGTTCTGATTTCATGACAGAAGCCAGTCTCACTGGGAGAGCGTGCTCTGATCTCATGACAGAAGCCAGTCTCACTGGGAGAGCGTGCTCTGATCTCATGACAGAAGCCAGTCTCACTGGGAGAGTGTGCTCTGATCTCATGACAGAAGCCAGTCTCACTGGGAGAGTGTGCTCTGATCTCATGACTGAAGCCAGTCTCACTGGGAGAGTGTGCTCTGATCTCATGACTGAAGCCAGTCTCACTGGGAGAGCGTGCTCTGATCGCATGACAGAAGCCAGTCTCACTGGGAGAGTGTGCTCTGATCTCATGACAGAAGCCAGTCTCACTGGGAGAGCGTGCTCTGATCTCATGACAGAAGCCAGTCTCACTGGGAGAGTGTGCTCTGATCTCATGACAGAAGCCAGTCTCACTGGGAGAGTGTGCTCTGATCTCATGACTGAAGCCAGTCTCACTGGGAGAGTGTGCTCTGATCTCATGACTGAAGCCAGTCTCACTGGGAGAGTGTGCTCTGATCTCATGACAGAAGCCAGTCTCACTGGGAGAGTGTGTTCTGATCTCATGACAGAAGCCAGTCTCACTGGGAGAGTGTGCTCTGATCTCATGACAGAAGCCAGTCTCACTGGGAGAGTGTGCTCTGATCTCATGACAGAAGCCAGTCTCACTGGGAGAGTGTGCTCTGATCTCATAACAGAAGCCAGTCTCACTGGGAGAGTGTGTTCTGATCTCATGACAGAAGCCAGTCTCACTGGGAGAGTGTGCTCTGATCTCATGCCAGAAGCCAGTCTCACTGGGAGAGTGTGCTCTGATCTCATGACTGAAGCCAGTCTCACTGGGAGAGTGTGCTCTGATCTCATGACTGAAGCCAGTCTCACTGGGAGAGTGTGTTCTGATCTCATGACAGAAGCCAGTCTCACTGGGAGAGTGTGCTCTGATCTCATGACAGAAGCCAGTCTCACTGGGAGAGTGTGCTCTGATCTCATGCCAGAAGCCAGTCTCACTGGGAGAGCGTGCTCTGATCTCATGACAGAAGCCAGTCTCACTGGGAGAGTGTGCTCTGATCTCATGACAGAAGCCAGTCTCACTGGGAGAGTGTGCTCTGATCTCATGCCAGAAGCCAGTCTCACTGGGAGAGTGTGCTCTGATCTCATGCCAGAAGCCAGTCTCACTGGGAGAGTGTTCTATGATCTCATGCCAGAAGCCAGTCTCACTGGGAGAGTGTGCTCTGATCTCATGCCAGAAGCCAGTCTCACTGGGAGAGTGTTCTATGATCTCATGACAGAAGCCAGTCTCACTGGGACAGTGTGCTCTGATCTCATGCCAGAAGCCAGTCTTACTGGGAGAGTGTGCTCTGATCTCATGACAGAAGCCAGTCTCACTGGGACAGTGTGCTCTGATCTCATGACAGAAGCCAGTCTCACTGGGAGAGTGTGCTCTGATCTCATGACTGAAGCCAGTCTCACTGCGATGCCTGCAGGCAGCGAGTTGGCTGCTAAGGACACGAACCCATGAGCAGGACCTGTGGTTGGCCAGAGCACAGGGCTTTAGGAACTAAACTAAGTATTTGAAATCTGATTCTATCGTGGATAGGGAGAGACTTTGCAAACTCTTTTACTTATTCCCTTTCCAGGCATAGGTCTTCTTACAGTGTCCTCCTTGCAGTTAAAAACAAAATATTACATCTGGTTCTGCTGGAATTCTTCTCAGTTGTAGCATCTGTGTTTGGAGCTGGCAATTTGTTATTTATTAAGAGATGTAAGCAGCGATGTACACAGGTACAAAAATAATACAACCGGTTTACAGAAAAGCAATCATCCACAGAAAATCAATAAAACAGTAGAAAAATTAACAAATAAAACATACTAAAATTAAACACAAAAAGAAAAACCCAGCTACCATTTCACTCCAAAATTAGACCACCCTGGGAAACAAATAACCTTTCATCTGCTTGCAAAGTTTCAAACAGTTTACTCCGCGCTGAGTGAACTTGGCAAGCCATCTACACCTGAGAGACTGCAGGAGAAAAGGCGCGATTAGCAGAGCATCCTTCTGAACTGACAACCCTGAGGTGGTCTCAGATCCTGATCCAATCCGATTTATCCCATAGATACAAAGCAAAAGCCAATGGCCAATAGCTTGAACTTTGCCATCTCTACAACTTATGCAAAGCAGAGGAGAAGCCCTTTCAAACCTAGATTGTCCTAAGAGCAGTCCAGTTGCACTATTTTCCAGTAACTGAAGTTTACAAGTAAAGCCTTCCAGCAAGACCCTAAAACAGTCAAGAACTGGCATGACCGAGGCAGACGCCACAGGTTTTAGGGTCCAAGAATCTAAAGAAGGTCAAAGCTGTATAGAAGCCCGCGGCCCACCATGAGGCTCCATGGAAACCTAGAATCTCAATGCGACAGTCTCTCAAAGGCTGAAGCCACACAAATCCCCATTTTGCTTTTGTTCAAAATCAATTTACTACTCTGAAAGCAAGGCATACATTTCACTACAGTGAGCCATGAACAGGTCTGGTTTTCAGGATATCCACAATGAATATGCATGAGATTTTAATCTGAAGTTTGATTGAAATCTGCCTTGGGAGTAGCTTGAATAGGAAATGTGTACAAATACAATCATAGAAGTTATCAACCTTAATAATGTAATCCCTGGACAGTGCTCCCTAATCTCAAGCTTTGTTGCTACACTTCAAGAATAGAAAAAGATGTCCTTTCAGGGTTCATGATGTTAAAGCCAATTAATTCAGTCTTTAATTTGATGTTTCTCCCATCCATTTGGCGAGTAAAGCTGGTGAATCATTAAAGGTGAAATCCATCTTTACACATCCATTCGGGTCTTACCTCCTCTGTCTCCTCACAGTACCTCAGGGTGATCCTTCTGCAACGTCTCTTCTCCAAATCTCCAGCAGATAATTCTGGGCACTTTTTGGGGGTCAATCCTGCTAAAAACTGGGGTTAACTTTCCTAGATACTGTAAAGGAGAATCCGGTGCCATCCATACTCCCCTTATCTTCGTCCAGTCTGCCCTGGGGGGTGGCAGACTCCCCTCATAACCTCACTACCAGGGAGGGCGATAGGTCCTAGTTCAGGGGGGAGGAGGATATGCAAAAGGTGTTTTACATCTAAATTAATGGGCATCTAAGATAAGCCCCATTTCAATAGCCCAATTATTTTTGGATACAGGCGAGGCATCAGGGTTACCAGCTCCTTTTTTGTCCATGGCCCCCGGCCTGACTGAGTCCCTCCTGTACCATTAGGAACTTTAAATGGGCTGGAGCACTTTTTTTATTGTGCTTTCCCCCTGGCCAATCACTCTTGATCGCTGTTCCATTTTCTTTTCTTTATCCGAGGCCCCTGAAAGATCAACCCTCTCGGAACTAGGGGTAACGTCTCGGGAAGGAGCCCCTGGCAGAATATGAAGGGTCATCTAAGATATCCTGCACCATAATGGACACCTTTTCCTCCTACACTGGAGCCATGGGCTGAACACTGCCATATTCAGGAGGGTCCCTGGTGTCCCTTTAACTCCTTAACTTGCCGAGCTAATTCCTTGCACTGCAACCTTTTCCTTTCTAATTCTCCGTGAAGACGCAGCTTTTCTAAATTGAAAGTACCTTCAGCTGAAAATATTCCTTTAGTGGCATGATGCCATTCAGACATAAACCCTACTATTTCTGGTCCATCATTCTTCCACATATAGTGAGCAGGGGTTCTCACTGGAGGTTCTGGGTAGGTCCCCCATGGCTAGCACCACACACACACACACACACACACACACACACACACACACTCTCTCTCTCTGTATCTGGGACCTCCCTGGTAGGGATCCTTATTTTCTACCTCACACACAGGCCGATACAGTTAATCTATCATTGGATGCGCGGTTTTCCCTTACCCCTTATTCAGTAAGGGGCGGAAAACGCGCGTCCAACCCGCCGAACCTAATAGCGCCCTCAACATGCAAATGCACGTTGATGGCCCTATTAGGTATGCACGTGTGATTCAGTAAGTAAAATGTGCAGCCAAGCCGCACATTTTACTTTCAGAAATTAGCGCCTACCCAAAGGTAGGCGCTAATTTTTTCGGGCACTGGGAAAGAGCACAGAAAAGCAGCAAAAACTCCGACTTAATATCATGGCGATATTAAGTCGGAGGTCCTGAAGGGTAAAAAAAGAAAAAAGAAAAAAAAAATGTGAAGTCGGCCCGCGGCTGTTGGGTCGAAAATTGGACGCTCAATTTTGCTGGCGTCCAGTTTCCGAGCCCGTGGCTGTCAGCGGGCTCGAGAACCGACGCTGGCAAAATTGAGCGTCGGCTGTCAAACTCGCTGACAGCCGCCGCTCTGGGCCAAAAGGAGGCGTTAGGGACGCGCTAGTGTCCCTAACGCCTCCTTTTGCCCGTTTCTACTGCCAGACCTAATTTAAATACTGCATTGTACGCACAGGCGAGTGGCCTGTGTGCGCGCCAGGAGAGTGGGCATTTGCCCGGTCTCCTGTGGACTTTACTGAATTGGCCTGGCAAGCTGTTATCTCAGTCTATTTACCTAGACTGTATACCCAGGTATTTTATTTTCCTGTAATTCACAGAGATTCACCTCCCTGAAATTCTTACCAGGATTTTACCAGGCTGTATTAGGCCTTAATTTTTAAACTAAATAACTCTTATGACAAAGGAATATAGCAGTCTCCATATTGTAGCGCAAAAATAATAAATAAGTAACATTTCCCATGCCAGTGCAATACAAGTGGACCAGCACAAAAAGACAGAGAGATAAAGAGAGACCAAATGCCTTCCAGGGTCCTGTGTTCCATTCGAATTGAGAGAAGGGGCACCCAGACAGTGGAGTTGTACTTTTCCAGGTCAGCAGACGAGGATCCTCCTTCAACCATCTGCTATGAAAAAGTTACCAACACAGCAATATGCAAAGAGACTGGAAGGTCTTGATTTTAACCCTTTATTCATGTGGGCATGGGGAGCCAGCAAGCAATACTGACTGACTCCAAATTGACTTGGCATATGCAAGATTTCAGGATACTTTCTTATCAAGATAAAACGGTAAGATAAGCACTTTTTGATTGAAGATGAAAGGGTGAAGACATCTGCATTCCTAACTACTCTGGGAAAGCTAACTTAACCTTGAAAACATCCTGAGGGATATCAGGTTTACAGCCTTCCTTTTTAATCACAAAGGAAGCAATGAAACATTTGTCCAAACGTATCTTGTACCAGCAACTCATGATGTTTCTGGGGCCTCATAGTGCAGATGACACAAAATTATTCAGAGTAGTTAAATCACAAGCAGATTGTGATAAATTGCAGGAAGACCTTGTGAGACTGGAAAATTGGGCATCCAAATGGCAGATGAAATTTAATGTGGATAAGTGCAAGGTGATGCATGTAGGGAAAAATAACCCTTGCTGTAGTTACACAATGTTAGGCTCCATATTAGGAGCTACCACCCAGGAAAAAGATCTAGGAGTCATAGTGGATAACACATTGAAATCGTCGGTTCAGTGTGCTACAGCAGTCAAAAAAGCAAACAGAATGTTGGGAATTATTAGAAAAGGAATGATGAATAAAACGGAAAATGTCATAATGCCTCTGTATCGCTCCATGGTGAGACCGCACCTTGAATACTGTGTACAATTCTGGTCGCCGCATCTCAAAAAAGATATAATTGCGATGGAGAAGGTACAGAGAAGGGCTACCAAAATGATAAGGGGAATGGAACAGCTCCCCTATGAGGAAAGACTAAAGAGGTTAGGACTTTCCAGCTTGGAGAAGAGACGGCTGAGGGGGGATATGATAGAGGTGTTTAAAATCATGAGAGGTCTAGAACGGGTAGATGTGAATTGGTTATTTACTCTTTCGGATAATAGAAAGACTAGGGGGCACTCCATGAAGTTAGCATGGGGCACATTTAAAACTAATCGGAGAAAGTTCTTTTTTACTCAACGCACAATTAAACTCTGGAATTTGTTGCCAGAGGATGTGGTTAGTGCAGTTAGTGTAGCTGGGTTTAAAAAAGGATTGGATAAGTTCTTGGAGGAGAAGTCCATTACCTGCTATTAAGTTCACTTAGAGAATAGCCACTGCCATTAGCAATGGTTACATGGAATAGACTTAGTTTTTGGGTACTTGCCAGGTTCTTGTGGCCTGGATTGGCCTCTGTTGGAAACAGGATGCTGGGCTTGATGGACCCTTGGTCTGACCCAGTATGGCATTTTCTTATGTTCTTAAGTTTAAACCAACAATATATTTCACTTTGAAATTCTTTATTGAAAAGGAGCTAAACCATTTTAACTATTTCAATCCCAATTCCTTTCTTCCCTTTCTCCTTCTTCTCTGTTGGATGGCTGTAAGTCATCCCTCTTCTGGATGCTGACGATCCGCAAGTGCCTTCTCAGTGAAGGGACCTATCCCTTTCGTTGTCAGAAAAGCAAAAACAGAAGGTTACTGCATACTCAGAACTCAAATAAATCATCATAAAACTATAAAAGGGATAGGGAGAATGGACAGAAACTGCTATCCAAAAATAATAAGCTCCATGGAAACATTAAAACTTAACCAAACAGAAAAATCAGAGGACAGCAGCCCCTGGAAAGAGAAACAGAAAATCCAAACTCTAAGATGGTGGACTGGCTGTATATATCAGAGGAAACTACCCACCAAACAGCAACACTAATGCTCTGTCTCCTCCCCACACTAATGGTACATTCTGTCTGAACCCTAGCAGGGAGCTGACAGGGGCCCTACAAAAGAAATCAGGAACTGGATGTCATAAGCATAAATATGGCTCATGACACCCAGCTCCCAAAAAACCCCTCCTGTGCCTTGCCCCACAGGCACAGCTGGAGTGCTCCATTCCACATCTGCCTTGCTGATACAGTCACCTTTGCTCTAGGTCTTACATTCCAGGCTGCTGGGCCCGTGGTCAAAAATTAGCGCAACATTTCCTGGGAACTGATGACTCGGAGAAAGCAGGGAGGTGCATGTCACAGCCTCAGAGCAGGAAGAATCTCCAGATGGTTACATTTCAGAAAGATACAATGTGTCCACAGAATAATATAGTATCTGGTGATCTCATGTTACACTGGGCAACAATGAAAGTGTTACTGACCTAAAAAGGTCCTACTCTGTAGTATCTTGATGTGCGGAACACGAATATGACCATGAAAAGGTTTTATTGGCTCTCGTTTTGAAGATATTTAATATAGTTCACTTTCTATGTTTAGTCGTGTAAATTTATTCAGCAGGACTGTAAATAAGCCTAGAATGCTGTAATATTGCATCATATTGCATAATACCATCATGCACACATCATCCAGAGTTTATTACATCATTTTCTGATGCAGTGCAGCTCTACTGCCATGCTGCTGCCGAGTAAGCTGACGTCAGCCCAGTCAGAAAGGGTGAGCATTTGAAATATTCATGCTGGCTGACTACTGCTGGACACTCCGCAGAGATGCTCCTGAACAGGTGTACAAGAGACAAGCAAAGAAATCTAAGACGTAGTCTATGACTTCATTTTTCAAACGGTATTAACCGTAGGTCTCCTACTATTGGCATACAATTCAAGATGTAATTATATTATTGCATATTACAAAAAAACTAGAGCCAATTTTGCATTTTCACAGTCACATTCATGTTTATCACATGGAAATGTATAAGAATTGACTAATTTCATTTCCGTAACATGACTTTTGTGAAAATTTGTTGCCCAGTGTTATCTTACTTCTATCCGCCACCTTATGCAACCCAGATGATACAGATCGCACTTTTGCATATATAATTCAAGTACCTTTATAGGCACAATTAGCTACAGCAGAGGAAGGCAATTCAGTCTCGAGTGCCACAAACAGTTGTGGTTTTCAGGATGCATTCACTGCCTCTGCTGTATGCAAATCTAACTCATGCATATTCATTGTGGCTATCCTGAAAACCAGGCCCGTTTGTGGTCCTCAGGAACCAAAGTTGCCTACCCCTGATCCTGCTACACAGCGAGTCGGCTCAGATTGTATTTGGTGTAGTACACACTGCAGCTCTGAACTAGCTTATGCCTTCTTAAATACAAAATACCGAAGAAAAAAAATCTGGGGGGAGATTAGTGAGGGAGGTGCGTGAAGATGAATATTCCAGTTCATCCAGAGTCTCGTTGGGTTTTAAAATGATCCACATTTAAAAACAGATTTCTTTTCACTCAGAAAAAATGTTTCCATTTTTTGGGAGAATGGTGGTATAAGGTTGGGGCAGCGCAGTACATATTGAGCTGTCTAGAAAGGAAAGCGATCCCTTAATTTCCCTGCCTCAGACCTGTGCCATTGGGCTACCGATGGGAGGAGTGCAGTGCCACTCTCCAGCCCCTCAGAGTTCCTGCAAAGATTTGTCATCCTCTCTAGCACATGTACTGTCTCCGATCTTCTCTGACAGGCAAAAAAACCAGGATACCAGCGGGAGCATGTTCCCTACTCCCCCGGCTGTTCTGCTTAGTTTGATGCGAGTCCCTTCCAAAATCAACATAAAAAATAGCCTAACCCAATACTTTCCATTTCCAATTAGAACCAATAATTACAAGGCTCTCCCGGTTTGGTTCATGGGCCAGAGACTCACCAGAAACAGGGAGAGTCTTCCAAAGCCCTCCATCCCAGCCCTGCTTATGCCTTGTTAGGCACACTGTCCCGCTCAACTGCGAGTAGGGTTTAGCTGCTCTGCCCAGGGGTGTACGCGTTACTTATCGGGGCTACCATTGCTTGCGATGGGGTCAGTTTAGCGAGAGTATGTGTTAACCTGTGTTGTGCATTGATAAATAGAGCCCATGGTTTGGAATAATAAAATCTGGATATTGGGGGAGGGAGAAAGGAGATAACGGGATGCAGACTTGTAGGAGATTATGGGTGGAGAATCACGGGGTTTCAGCCCTTCTCTAAAGCTTTGCTTAGTCTGTGCAAACACGCCTGCTCGAATGTCCGTCACTCTGAGAAATGTTTGCACCAAGTGGGCATGACAGCACATTTTTGTGCAAACTAAAACCCCTTAAGAGCACTACACACCTTCAGTACCTGAACATTACTACCCTTGAGCTACAGATGACAAGGCAAGAGCTAAAGAAATACATTTTCCATGAGTTGGTCTTAGCTTTAGAACTGTGATTAATTAATAAGTCAAGATGCATAAACGTCCTGCTCGCTGTAGTGCACGAGAGATTGCTCCAGTTACAGGAAACCTGTGGCAAGTTGTGAGGCTCAGCTTCCCAGATCTCGTTTGAGACTCTGGATTCTGTCCAGACTCCTGCAAGGAGCAGGTTTCGACTCCACCATCCAAATGTAACCTGGATATGTTTCCTTCGTTAGGTTTTCCCGCTCCGATGAGCTCTCACGCCACAGGCGATCTCACTCTGGCATCAAACCGTACAAGTGTGGCGTGTGCGAGAAGATGTTTGCACGCAGCGACCACCTGTCCAAACACATGAAGATCCATCGGGGCGGCAGGACAGTGCGGACCAGCAGTTAGCCCATGTTCTGCAGCCTATGAAATAGCTTCCTCTTCAGCTTGCTGCAGACAGCGGAACCTTCCCAGGCTACCTCAGCTCAAGAACATTGGCCTTAGTCATTGACCTCTGGTGGGTAGCACTCGGTTTGGGAGCCTTGAAATAATGAAGCCATTTGTAGATAGAAGTGACGAAGACTGACTTTATTGTATTCTTATTTTTTGAGGGGGTGAGAGAATGGGTTGGATATCAAACTTGGTCAGACTAAAGCCCATCCAGTCCAGTGTCTTGCTGAGAGGGGGGAGCAGCCGGTGCTCAGAGAAAGCGTGGACGCGCCTGCCCCCCCATCACACTCTCCCCGTTTCTAGCAGTCGGGGTTTAGGGGAGGCCTTGAATCAGGCTTATGTGGAAAAAGCCTGTGCATCCAGCGCAGGGAACCCCCCCGCTGCAGGCATCATCTGTGGTGCCGTCAGAATGGGCTCCGTGAAAGACACAGGGTTGTTTTAGAGGTGGCAATAAACAGAGAGGGCTTCGTAGTCATAAAGGCTCTGAAACTTTGCAACAAATACTGTGGCACCAGAGAGACCGGCAATGACTGAAGTGAGTTTTATATCCTGAACCTAAGGTGACCCCAACCCTCAGTCAGCTGGCACCGCCAAAATCCTCTATCCCACTGTAGCCAGAGAGACTCCTGGTAAGGCCGAGGCAGGATGAGAGTGTCCTGGCATGGGCCGTGTCACCACAGTGCACGAGCACTTACCTGGTAATGTAGGGGGAGCCCAGAGCATCCCTGGCTCCGGGATGGTCAAAACCATTTCCCCAAAATGGTGTCAACTGGCCTTTCCCTGTCCCATGATAGGAGCAAAGGCTGCTTGTTGGCATTTCTGAAAATGGTGTCGCCTGGCCCAGAGCTAGTGGTGTGCTGGGCGCCACTGGGTTACAGGGGAGTCTTCTTTTAGGTAAGTGGGGTGCGAAGACGTAAGAGAAGGTGGGGGGGTGGTGGAGGGAGGGGGCCACCAGACCACCAGGGAATGCTTGGAGTGTGTGGGGGGTGGGGGAGGGAGGGGGCCACCAGACCACCAGGGAATGCTTGGAGGGGGTGGGGGGGGGGGGGGAGGGAGGGGGCCACCAGACCACCAGGGAATGCTTGGAGTGTGTGGGGGGTGGGGGAGGGAGGGGGCCACCAGACCACCAGGGAATGCTTGGAGTGTGTGTGTGTGGGGGCGAGGTGGGAGGGGGCCACCAGACCACCAGGGAATGCTTGGAGTGTGTGTGGTGGGGGGGGGGGGGGAGGGGCTCCCTCTAGAGCCGGCCTTACCCACTCGTTTGGAGCATTGGGTATGAAATCTGATTTTTACTGGAGCTTACAAAATAAAAGCGTTTTATTTATCTGCCTCCTTTTTGTCTTCTTTGAGGTCTCCAATTCCCTGTAGTGTATGTGTTTGGCTTGGCTTCCACTGGGCTATTGTCCCTTATTTTTACATCTCGCTCCCAGCTCGGCCCAGCTATTGGCTGGAACCTACCTAACGTGGGTCCTAACTCTAGCCCCTAACTGGCGGCACTACTGAGTGGTGGCTGAGCCTCCACCCCCCCCGAGGTCATGAATGCAGCCTCTCCAGGCCTGGAGAGAAGATTCCTGCCTCGCTAATGCATCGAACAGCCGTTTAGTGGAGGAGGCAGACGTAAAAACAGTAACAGAATTCCAGAAAGCTTGGGACGGGTCCAGGAGCCCTAACTGTGAGGATGTGAGGGGCTGGAGTCTGTGGTGCGGGGCCTCGTGGTCCCTTATCTGTCGGCTCCTCTGCATGAGAAATGCACCGAGCAGCCCCCATTTTAGATTTAAAAGGAGGGGAGGGGGTGTAGTTCTGCTGGTTTTTGAGATCTTTCTTCCTTGTAGTGCTTGCCACAGTTTCTGGTGGATTTCTCTTCCATTTCCTGAAGAGAATGTGGGTGTGTGTGGCTCACAGGCCAGTGAGAGATTCTAGCGCCGCTGGGTAGGGCCTGACTCATGTAGCCCAGCATAAGGCCAGGTGAGGGAGGAGGGAAAACATTGACGTCCTTCTTGGCCCCTGCTCGCTGGAGTCACACTGCTCTAACTGGTGCCTGTAGTATCAATTCAGAGCTCAAAGACCCAACTTTCAATCAACGCAATGCTTGAGGGGCTGTCTTAAGATGATTGGGAGAACTTGCTCCTCGGTTTGTTTGTTTTTTTTTTTTTAAAGAGTTGTCCTGACTGGATTTTTGGATTTCACTGCAGACTTCCAGTCCTGGACACAAAAATCTTCAGAGGGACAGCCGTGTTAGTCTGGTGTAGCAAAAATGACAGGAATCGAGTGGCACTTTAGACTTAAGCGATTTACTGAGGCGCGAGCTCTCGCGGGCAGAGTCCACTTCATGAGACGTGGGCTCTGTCCTGGAAATCACGCCTACAAGTCACCCCCGTACTGACAGCACCATAAGCTTCCTATGCTTCACGTCCTGCATGGTTACGGAAAGCGCAAGGCATGGAAGGCTCAGTGAATGCGGGGGACATGAGATATTTCAAATCATTTCTACAGGAGCGGGACCTGAAGCTACAGCCTGCCAGCTCCGGCCCATCAATACCATCGTTTTCACAGAAACAGGGAGTAAGGTACACAGAGCGGCAGGGAAGCTTGCTGGGGCAGACTGCATGGACCATTCTGGCCTTTTTCTGCCCTCCTTACTATCTTGTCTTATGGCCGAAGCCCAGGCTTCCCTGAATTGCCGCCTATCAGATCAGAGCAGAATGAGCAGTCACCCTGTGTCTGCAGCAGAGCTCGGGGCTCAAAGAAAGAGCTCCCTCTCAATCACTGCCAACCTCTCGCTACAACGCGGAAACAAAGAAAGACTCGTTCCAGGATCCTATTTCAAAAGAGGGTAACAGGAACACAGGCACTGAGCAGAAACCTTCCGGTAACTTTCCAGGAGCAAACAAGGGCCTGGAAAGGAGACGGAGTCACTGTCAGATCCTGCCACTTTAATATTCCCCGCCCATCCCTCACAATGCCAGCTGTGACAGCTTCACAATGAAGGTAAAGTCAGTTGGTAGATGCCGCTGCGTACTGTCGCCTGGGCCAGGGTGGCTGGGATTCATTCTTCCACTGGCCAGGGCTGGGGATGCTGCGGCCGCCGTGTTCCCAGGCTCTGGGGGAGGGACCCAGGCCGGGATCAGGCACTTGGAGCTACCACCTGTGGCCCTGGCTGCAATGCCTTGGCTACACGCGAGCGGGGACACGTACATCACTGCAAATGGTGCCACAGACCCACCAGGGACTAGTTCTGATTACCCTGGAAATTCAAAGCAGCAGGGGGGAAACAAAAAAATACGGTTTTATCCACAAGGTTTGCTGTGTCAGTGCACTAAAGGTTCTTCTTGCTGAGGCTTGAGCAGGTCGTATGTAAAAATAAGCCGGTGTTCATGGTATAAACATGGCTGAAGAGTCTTTCCGGTAAGAGTGCGATTAACCCAAGAGCACTGGAGCTTCGTAAGATCACTAACCGGGTGCAGGCTCTGACTGGGGCCAAGGCTTCTGCAAAGGGAGCCATTTCTATTGCTAACATTAGATCTGCTGCAGGGCCCAGCTCACGGTGCCATCAGCTTTCCCTACATCAGGCCCAATGCCACGGAGTAATTGTACACGTGGACGCGTGGTTAGAAGTCAGCGGGCCCTGCTGTCCTGGGCTGCCTGAAAGCTCACAATAACCTAGAGCCTCGGGCAGGAAGCGGGTTAGGAGAGAGGTCACAAGGAAGCACTGGCCCTTTGCTAGAAATGTTTTAGTTTTTGGCTTTCCTGTTTTATTGGTCAAATGGAGCTGCCACAGTTCACCTGTTTTCCAGTGCCTCCTACTGCGGGGATAACACCGCAGAGGGAAAGGTTTCATTGGAGACCTGCATACAATGCAAGGAGTGAAAACGCTGGACCTGGAGCTTACCTGACGCTGCTGCGAAATCTAGAATGGAAGAGGCCAAATATAAAAGCCAAGACTGGAAGTGAACGTTTGCTCCTGCTGTTCTGGGGGTCCTCAGCTGCGCCCCTTCCCAGAAGAATCTGGGTTCCTGCCCTGGTAGCGGGCCCTGCACTACAAATGACCGGGCTACAGCCAAGGCACTTCTTTCTTTCCTCTGGCTCTGTCCAGCCGAGGTACCAGGCACTGGCAGCTTTTTGTCTGCAATGTCCAGGCCTCTCAAACCTCAAGGTGTGAGGCTTTTGTGACCTTCAGAAGCAGGAAAGGGAGTGAGGCCATGGGAGAAGGAAGCGCGGGGGGGGGGGGGGGGTTACTGCTGTAAGCAGCACTGCAGCATTTCTGTAACGGCGGCGGGACATGAATGGGGACCTTCACTGGGCACGCACCCAATACCTGACATTTCAGGAACTCCCCTCCCCACCCCCATGCCAGGAATGTCCCAGTCAGACCAGTATGTCATGGTTACCCAACTGTAACATTACTTGTCGAACCTGATAAGGCAGGAGGGAGCAGGAAGGCGTGAGACTGCTTAACCAATTATCTCATGGCTACAAATCGCAGAATCACAGAAAGCTGCTGGGGGCCAGCACCTAATTATTATTATTAATTACTGGAAGGTACTTCCAAGCCTGCTTGTGTTTCACAGAAATCCCCTGACTATGCTGTCTGGTCAGCATGAGATTGTGTTAATCACCCGAGGTAGCCCAACAAAGCTTCACTGGTAGCAGCCTGCCGTTCTGTAAGGGGGAAAGGCAGATGAAGACGCTTTTAGGGCAGGCTGCACCCTGGCAAGAGATTCTGCTGCTTTTGCTGGAGACTGCAGCAAAGGTCGGGGGTAAAAATGCCAGAGACTTCAACTCAGGGGACATTTAGAGCCTAGCAGAGTACTTTGTCAGAAATCAGGAAGTCCAAAGTGCCATCTCCGAGGCCGAAGTGACAAGCTGTAAGTTAGAAGTGTGCGCTGAAATTCAGCAAAGGCCAAAAAAATAACGCCTGATGCAATCAGCTAATGGTATGTTAATATGATGGGATTTAGAAAAGCACACTTAGCACGTCAGAAATTTGGTTATGCACAGCATGCATAGTTTATGCAAACACACACAAAATAAGTGATGTGCAGAAAAACATTGGTGCACTCAGTACTGCATAAAATCTGCTTTATGCACAGAAAATTTGATTTGGGCATAGAATTTCTGAGTGCAGGACCTCCTGCACCACAAACCCAGGTTCAGTCCCCATTACCAGGAGGAAAATTTCAAGTAATAAGAAACCCTGGGTCAAGCCTATGCACCTCTCTGTATCATTAACATGGGACTTAAATGGAGGAGCGCTAATTTGTGTGCTTTGGGAGTAAAGTCTGCACACAGGCCTTCCGAAGGGGACAGCCCGTGGGATCTGGGTTGTGTCATCACAAATTGCTAACCAGTGGCTCCCAAGGAGCCGACTCAGAGCACCATCTAGTCTCCAAACAGGAATTAACATCCTCACTAAAATTCAGCACAGAGCTGCAGATGCTAGCTCCTTCAATTGTACACAAGCTTTTAAAGAGGTATCAGGTCCAGAGAACCTTACTATATAAATCCACAAAAGATAGCCTAGTAACTGACGGCAAATAAAACCCAAAATGGTCCATGCAGTCTGCCTTGCCTTTTTGTTCAGGGCTGTAACTGCCGCTCCATGCAGGATCCCCTTTCACCTTCTTGTTCAGGGCTGTAACTGCCGCTCCATGCAGGATCCCCTTTCACCTTCTTGTTCAGGGCTGTAACTGCCGCTCCATGCAGGATCCCCTTTCACCTTCTTGTTCGGGGCTGTAACTGCCGCTCCATGCAGGATCCCCTTTCACCGTCTTGTTCGGGGCTGTAACTGCCGCTCCATGCAGGATCCCCTTTCACCGTCTTGTTCGGGGCTGTAACTGCCGCTCCATGCAGGATCCCCTTTCACCGTCTTGTTCGGGGCTGTAACTGCCGCTCCATGCAGGATCCCCTTTCACCGTCTTGTTCGGGGCTGTAACTGCCGCTCCATGCAGGATCCCCTTTCACCGTCTTGTTCGGGGCTGTAACTGCCGCTCCATGCAGGATCCCCTTTCACCGTCTTGTTCGGGGCTGTAACTGCCGCTCCATGCAGGATCCCCTTTCACCGTCTTGTTCGGGGCTGTAAACTGCCGCTCCATGCAGGATCCCCTTTCACCGTCTTGTTCGGGGCTGTAACTGCCGCTCCATGCAGGATCCCCTTTCACCGTCTTGTTCGGGGCTGTAACTGCCGCTCCATGCAGGATCCCCTTTCACCGTCTTGTTCGGGGCTGTAACTGCCGCTCCATGCAGGATCCCCTTTCACCGTCTTGTTCGGGGCTGTAACTGCCGCTCCATGCAGGATCCCCTTTCACCTTCTTGTTCGGGGCTGTAACTGCCGCTCCATGCAGGATCCCCTTTCACCTTCTTGTTCGGGGCTGTAACTGCCGCTCCATGCAGGATCCCCTTTCACCTTCTTGTTCGGGGCTGTAACTGCCGCTCCATGGAGGATCCCCTTTCACCTTCTTGTTCGGGGCTGTAACTGCCGCTCCATGGAGGATCCCCTTTCACCTTCTTGTTCGGGGCTGTAACTGCCGCTCCATGCAGGATCCCCTTTCACCTTCTTGTTCGGGGCTGTAACTTGCCGCTCCATGCAGGATCCCCTTTCACCTTCTTGTTCGGGGCTGTAACTGCCGCTCCATGCAGGATCCCCTTTCACCTTCTTGTTCGGGGCTGTAAACTGCCGCTCCATGCAGGATCCCCTTTCACCTTCTTGTTCGGGGGCTGTAACTGCCGCTCCATGCAGGATCCCCTTTCACCTTCTTGTTCGGGGCTGTAACTGCCCGCTCCATGCAGGATCCCCTTTCAACCGTCTTGTTCGGGGCTGTAACTGCCGCTCCATGCAGGATCCCCTTTCACCGTCTTGTTCGGGGCTGTAAACTTGCCGCTCCATGCAGGATCCCCTTTCACCGTCTTGTTCGGGGCTGTAACTGCCGCTCCATGCAGGATCCCCTTTCACCGTCTTGTTCGGGGCTGTAACTGCCGCTCCATGCAGGATCCCCTTTCACCGTCTTGTTCGGGGCTGTAACTGCCGCTCCATGCAGGATCCCCTTTCACCTTCTTGTTCGGGGCTGTAACTGCCGCTCCATGCAGGATCCCCTTTCACCTTCTTGTTCGGGGCTGTAACTGCCGCTCCATGCAGGATCCCCTTTCACCTTCTTGTTCGGGGCTGTAACTGCCGCTCCATGCAGGATCCCCTTTCACCTTCTTGTTCGGGGCTGTAACTGCCGCTCCATGCAGGATCCCCTTTCACCTTCTTGTTCGGGGCTGTAACTGCCGCTCCATGCAGGATCCCCTTTCACCTTCTTGTTCGGGGCTGTAACTGCCGCTCCATGCAGGATCCCCTTTCACCTTCTTGTTCAGGGCTATAACTGCAGCTCTGTGCTTCATTCCCATCCTCTGAGTTTGTCCTTATCTTTTTTGAGATCTGTCCTGCAGAACTGAACACTACTTCAGGTGAAGCCTCACCAGTGACCTGTGCAAAGGCCTCAGCACCTCCCTGTTCCTCATGGTTATTCCTCTCTCTATGCAGCCTTAGCCTCTGCCTCCTCACATGGATTCACTGCCCTCAGGTTGTCAGACACGATCACCGCAGGGTCTCATCCCTCATCACATATACCTCCTTTGAATTTGTCTGCACTTTTTAGGCATGAGCAGTATTGTCAATCATCAAGACTTCAACCTTGGTTTCATCTCAACTTTATTGGCGATTCCAACATTTAAGAAAGTGCAGAAGGCTGGGCTCTTAGATAACGCGGTGGGGATTACCTGGCCGGGCTTGCTCCACTCAGTATCTCTGCCCCTTTAATGAGCTCATTTACAAGTGACCCCTTTTTTCTCCTCTACCTTCTAGAAGAGGATCTCTGTTGCTCCTATTGCTCCACTTTCTCTCGCCTCTCTCTTGCTCTTCTAATCTAGGAAGGCTCTGCTTTAATCTGTCTCTTCAATCCATTGGGGCAGACGTCTTTTGCTCCTGTCCTGGGTCTCTACATAACCACCTACTGTTCACCCAATGAAGTGCGCTTTGTAATAATCTCAACATCTACCAAAACTAGCAAAGTTGTAGCCCAAACATCTGGATTTCTAGAACCCCGTGGCCTTGCTGGATGCTACCTGGCTACCACAAACCAGTGGCATTGACCCAGTTGGATTCTAGAAGTTATAGCCTGGGGGTTCCCATGGCTTACAGTGCTGCTATCTCCTGCCTTCCTCCATATCTTATCTCTCCCCTTGCCTTTGCTCCTGAGAGCTTCAGAAAGGGACTTTATCCAGTTCCATCCAGGGTCTCTTCAAACCTGGAGACTGTTCCTCTCCAAGCCCAGGGATAACCAAACCTCTGCCTTCCCCCTCTTCATTACACAATAAGCCGCGTGCACAATCAAGACAAAGCCTGTGGGAAAACCCTTTTCCATCATGGCCTCATGGAGCTTCGTGGTCTGCTGCTGCTTGGTTGCCAGGGGGCCATAATATTCTTTCAGCTTCCTCTGCGGCCCAGGAGCACCGATGCTATCCCCACCTAGGCCACCTTCTGGGCCAGCGGTTCTTCCCTCTCAGATGCGGCAGCAGCGGCTCTTACCTTCCCCCACTGCATGAGACCGACTGCAGACTCCTCTGGGCTCTCGCAGCTCCTGCAAAAGAAACCTGCTACTGTACTGTGCCGCTGGCTGCTGCGCCGCAGACTCCTCCTCCCCTCTCCACTGGCCTTCTGCAGCTAAGGAGAAGCACGCAAAGAAAACAGATCCACTGCGGGAATCCGGAGCTCTCCCACCTCTGGATGCAGGGCTTTCTCAGACCAGGCCCAATCCTGGATGTCACCCCTCTTTTTTGGCTCAGTTCCTAAGGAAGATCGATCCGCCAGGCTAAGTCTGGGAGCTTAGCAAAAAAAAAAAAAAAAATCCTTCCTGCTACAGATCTTCCTCTGCTAGAAGCAGAGAACTACTGAAAGCCTATAAAAGGGAACATGATGTCAGAAAAAGATGGTGCTCTCTGCCTCCATCTGCTGGCAAAGAAGGAAAACCCATCTGTCTGGACTGGTCTGGCAGGACAATAAGGAAAATCTGTTATAGTCTACAATTCTTATTTCTTTAGTTCAAACATGTTTTTCTCTTATTTATTAATTTCTTAATCACTTACCAAACCTAAGCAATTTATAAAATAACATACAAAATAACATACATTAAAACAATCACTGAACAAAACAGTAATCTTATGTAAAAACACACAAATATGAGTTAATTCATTTTCAATCATATTTTCAGACACTCGCTTTTTTTTTTTTTTTTAAAGGAATCAAAGACTAAATCTATTTGATCATTTTAGTTAATTTTCTGAAAAAATCCTAAATAAAAAAAATGTCAGCCAGAATTTTAATATTTTCTAATTGCACATACTAAAATCTGTTTGGCTGTAAACAGTCTCTAGGGAAAAGGACACTTAGAAAGCACAGTTCCTATTACCTTTCACATGGAGCCCTGGCAAAACTATAATTTTATTCAAAGCTTATTCCGAAGGAAATTCAAATACTCACTAGCTCAAAGATTCTAGGCTCTTTGCATCTCAGCAATGTGTCTTTGAAATTAAAGCAACCCAGATTTGTGCTTAAAGAGTGTCCACCTAGTCGAGTTTTTAAATCGCACTGATGCCTCTCAAAGCACATAAACCAGACTTTCACCTAAAGAACATAAGAACATAAGAACATAAGAAAATGCCATACTGGGTCAGACCAAGGGTCCATCAAGCCCAGCATCCTGTTTCCAACAGTGGCCAATCCAGGCCATAAGAACCTGGCAAGTACCCAAAAACTAAGTCTATTCCATGTAACCATTGCTAATGGCAGTGGCTATTCTCTAAGTGAACCTAATAGCAGGTAATGGACTTCTCCTCCAAGAACTTATCCAATCCTTTTTTAAACACAGCTATACTACCTGCACGAACCACATTCTCTGGCAACAAATTCCAGAGTTTAATTGTGCGTTGAGTAAAAAAGAACTTTCTCCGATTAGTTTTAAATGTGCCCCATGCTAACTTCATGGAGTGTCCCCTAGTCCTTCTACTATCTGAAAGAGTAAATAACCGATTCACATCTACCCGTTCTAGACCTCTCATGATTTTAAACACCTCTATCATATCCCCCCTCAGTCGTCTCTTCTCCAAGCTGAAAAGTCCTAATCTCTTTAGTCTTTCCTCATAGGGGAGTTGTTCCATTCCCCTTATCATTTTGGTAGCCCTTCTCTGTACCTTCTCCATCGCAATTATATCTTTTTTGAGATGCGGCGACCAGAATTGTACACAGTATTCAAGGTGCGGTCTCACCATGGAGCGATACAGAGGCATTATGACATTTTCCGTTTTATTCATCATTCCTTTTCTAATAATTCCCAACATTCTGTTTGCTTTTTTGACTGCCGCAGCACACTGAACCGACGATTTCAATGTGTTATCCACTATGACACCTAGATCTCTTTCTTGGGTTGTAGCACCTAATATGGAACCCAACATCGTGTAATTATAGCATGGGTTATTTTTCCCTATATGCATCACCTTGCACTTTTCCACATTAAATTTCATCTGCCATTTGGATGCCCAATTTTCCAGTCTCACAAGGTCTTCCTGCAATTTATCACAATCTGCTTGTGATTTAACTACTCTGCACAATTTTGTGTCATCTGCAAATTTGATTATCTCACTCGTCGTATTTCTTTCCAGATCATTTATAAATATATTGAACAGTAAGGGTCCCAATACAGATCCCTGAGGCACTCCACTGTCCACTCCCTTCCACTGAGAAAATTGCCCATTTAATCCTACTCTCTGTTTCCTGTCTTTTAGCCAGTTTGCAATCCACGAAAGGACATCGCCACCTATCCCATGACTTTTTACTTTTCCTAGAAGCCTCTCATGAGGAACTTTGTCAAACGCCTTCTGAAAATCCAAGTATACTATATCTACCGGTTCACCTTTATCCACATGTTTATTAACTCCTTCAAAAAAGTGAAGCAGATTTGTGAGGCAAGACTTGCCCTGGGTAAAGCCATGCTGACTTTGTTCCATTAAACCATGTCTTTCTATATGTTCTGTGATTTTGATGTTTAGAACACTTTCCACTATTTTTCCTGGCACTGAAGTCAGGCTAACCGGTCTGTAGTTTCCCGGATCGCCCCTGGAGCCCTTTTTAAATATTGGGGTTACATTTGCTATCCTCCAGTCTTCAGGTACAATGGATGATTTTAATGATAAGTTACAAATTTTTACTAATAGGTCTGAAATTTCATTTTTTAGTTCCTTCAGAACTCTGGGGTGTATACCATCCGGTCCAGGTGATTTACTACTCTTCAGTTTGTCAATCAGGCCTACCACATCTTCTAGGTTCACCGTGATTTGATTCAGTCCATCTGAATCATTACCCATGAAAACCTTCTCCATTACGGGTACCTCCCCAACATCCTCTTCAGTAAACACCGAAGCAAAGAAATCATTTAATCTTTCCGCGATGGCCTTATCTTCTCTAAGTGCCCCTTTAACCCCTCGATCATCTAAAGGTCCAACTGACTCCCTCACAGGCTTTCTGCTTCGGATATATTTAAAAAAGTTTTTACTGTGAGTTTTTGCCTCTACAGCCAACTTCTTTTCAAATTCTCTCTTAGCCTGTCTTATCAATGTCTTACATTTAACTTGCCAATGTTTATGCTTTATCCTATTTTCTTCTGTTGGATCCTTCTTCCAATTTTTGAATGAAGATCTTTTGGCTAAAATAGCTTCTTTCACCTCCCCTTTTAACCATGCCGGTAATCGTTTTGCCTTCTTTCCACCTTTCTTAATGTGTGGAATACATCTGGACTGTGCTTCTAGAATGGTATTTTTTAACAATGACCACGCCTCTTGGACATTTTTTACTTTTGTAGCTGCTCCTTTCAGTTTTTTTTTAACAATTTTTCTCATTTTATCAAAGTTTCCCTTTTGAAAGTTTAGCACGAGAGCTTTGGATTTGCACACTGTTCCTTTTCCAGTCATTAAATCAAATCTGATCATATTATGATCACTATTGCCAAGCGGCCCCACCACCGTTACCTCTCTCACCAAGTCCTGTGCTCCACTGAGAATTAGATCTAAAATTGCTCCCTCTCTCGTCGGTTCCTGAACCATTTGCTCCATAAAGCTATCATTTATTCCATCCAGGAACGTTATCTCTCTAGCGTGACCCGATGATACATTTACCCAGTCTATATTGGGGTAATTGAAGTCTCCCATTATTACTGCACTACCAATTTGGTTGGCTTCCCTAATTTCTCTTAGCATTTCACTGTCCATCTCACCATCTTGACCAGGTGGACGGTAGTATACCCCTATCACTGTAGTCTTCCCTGATACACAAGGGATTTCTACCCATAAAGATTCAATTTTGTATTTAGTCTCATGCAGGATGTTTATCCTGTTGGACTCTATGCCATCCCGGACATAAAGCGCCACACCTCCTCCCGACTGCTCCTCTCTGTCATTGCGATATAATTTGTACCCCGGTATAGCACTGTCCCATTGGTTATCCTCTTTCCACCATGTCTCTGAGATGCCAATTAAGTCTATGTCATCATTTACTGCTATACATTCTAATTCTCCCATCTTACTTCTTAGACTTCTGGCATTAGCATACAAACATTTCAAAGTTTGTTTTTTGATTGTATTTTTATTCTGCTTTTTAATTGATAGGGATAAGCTCGGTGCTGCTGCCTCTGCACTGGTAGTGGTGGAAGTCACGAAGCACCAATGACCCTGCCTCCTGCAGGGGATTCCTGGGCATGACTGCCGCCACCACCACCAGGAGAAGACATTGGACGGAACTGGGCTGTTCTGACTAGGCCACTTTGGCACAGCAGCTTCAGATGGGCAGGTGCCTAGCTCCGATCCACCAAAAGAGGAGCAGCTTAAGCCCGCTCCATTCAGTAATGCCAAACCCAGCATCAAACTCTTAAAAACAAGAGATTTGCCAAATAAATCATAAACATATCTAATGTACATATTTTTCTTATAATTATAGTGGCCACAAGCAAAGCCTGCAGCACCCATAGAATAATCGTTGGTGGAGGGGGGACAAGGGGTGAGCCCCAGCTCCAGAGCTGCTTGTGAAACTCAAAGCCTGCAGAGCAATGGTCCCAATTATTTTTCATAGTGGGCCATGTTTAGTGATAATAAATAGCAGAGAGCTGGTCCATCGCCCCTCATAAGAACATAAGATGTGCCAAGTGTCCGTCGAGCCTGAAAATGGCCAATCCAGATCTCTAGGAAGTATCTCAAAGAATAGATCCATTTCTTGTTCCCAGGGATAAGCGGCAGCTTTCTCCAAGTCCATCTGGCTAATAATTGTTTAATGACTTTTATACAGTAAATGACAGCAGATAAAGACTAAATTGACCCATCCAATCTACCCAGTTGAGATTCATCCTCTTTTGGTAAATGTGCTTACCAAATTCCTAAATATACCAAGTTTCCTTGGGTCTTCTACCTGATCCCTCAATTGTCCTCTCATATCTGCCCCAAGCTTGGCCAAGCCCATCATGGTCATAACACTGCTGGCCTCGCTATGCTTTCTTTGAGCCCTAATGAAGTCATACCACTGCTACTTTGGGGTGAACTTTCCCCAGAGCTGGTGCAAGAGTATTTGGCACCTTAGGCAAACCTTTGGTTATGCACCTTTTCTCCAGCTTACCTACTGGCAGCAGCTCCAGCACAGTGCTCCCTCCTACTGCCAGTATCAAAGCTGGCACCCTTCTATGCCTCACACTGGCAGGATTTTGTCACTCCCAAAATGTTGGCACTCTAGGCAAGCACCTAGTATCAGCCCTGACTTTCCCTCAGCTCAGTTCCTGTCCCATCAAACACCAATGAAAGACAGTATATCAAAACCTATTAAACTCCCTTCACTCCTTTTACCTACCCCTCTTCTGATCCATTATCCCCTTCACCTGCTTCCTCCACAGTCCATCACTCCTCTTTGAATCACCTCTCCTCCAAATTATCATTTTCTCCTCTGCTTCATGTCCCTTCCCCATCCCTATCCCTCAACAGACTTAGTCTTCATTCCAGAAGCAGACTCTTCTTGTGGTCTTGCTCGCCAGCCATCCTGTCTACTGCTCCTTTTCCAACATAAGAACCTGCCATACCGGGTCAGACCAAGAGTCCATCGAGCCCGGCATCCTGTTTCCAACAGTGGCCAATCTAAGTTACAAGTCATGGCAAGTACCCAAGCATTAAATAGATCCCTTGCTACTAATGCAGGTAATGAGCAGTTGCTATTCCCTAAGTCAACTTGAGTAATAGCAATTTATGGTCTTTTCCAGGAACTTGGCCAAACCTTTTTTAAACCCAGCTACAGCACTGCCTTAACCACCTCTCCCCTCTCCCCTCCTCCCTGAATTCCCGACCCCTCCCCTCCCCTCCCTCCTCTTCCTGGAGCACCTGGCGCTATGCCCCGCCTCCCCGTCTGATTGGTTTCACTCTGCTCGGAAGCACCAATCAGCTGCGGGATGCGGGAGCTCGGCAGCTGTCCGCTGAGGGTCCCGGAAGCTTTGCGTCATCTCCCGCCGCCTTCCTCCGTGTATCTAAACCAGGAGGGGACTATCCGCCCTCCTAAACCGCGAAACTTCAGCATGCGTTAAATCCTTCCCCTCCGAGCCACCAAACACATGTACGTTACTATTACTAACCAAATGGCCGGCAACAGCCCGTCCGCTGCATCATCAGAACGCGCCCTCACACCTCTGACGTCATCAGAACGCGACAACTGGCGCGCACACACGCAGGCACCGGAACTGTTCCCCCCACCCCCTCCTACCGCAGCAGAAAGCTAACCCGAGGCCAGACCAGGGGGCTGCGGCCCCGGGGAGCCCCCAGCCGCCCTTCCTTTTCCGCAATACATGCAGGCACCGGAATGGACGAATCCAGGGGACGCGGCCGCTGAGAGCCCTCCGGCCGAGCCCGAGGACACGGAGAGGCGAGGGGAAGGGGTGAGTAGGAGTGCGAGGGGGTTCCAGTCCTACTCTCCTACTCCTCCCCCGTTCTGCTGCCCCCTCCTGACGTGCAGGCAGCTTAAAGTTCTTCCCTCTGAGCCGGTGATACTTTGTGGCCCCGTGTCCGGGGGCCCTGCGCGGGGCCACGAGCAGAGCAGCTGAGCACCAGAAACTCCCCTTCAATGTCTTCTCTGTTGGCCTCCGCCTCCCCAGTGTGTGCAGGCCTATGATTTTCTTTTCTTCTGTTGACATTCATTGAATCGGTAGTAGAAACAAAGTTAATGCCTTCTGACTCCAAGTCTTGCTATCTGCTTGCTTTCCCAGCAGTACTGGGAAAGGAAAGCGGTCACAATGTATGCTCGCCAGAATCTGCGAGCTATTGCCTGTTGGGAAATGAGAGATATTATTTTTTGTTGAGAGGTGGAAAGGGAAAATATCCCTTTTATTTATGTTTTTACAGTATAGTAAAACATTTTTTTAGTCAAAGAGAAATCGACCTTTCCAAATATAAAATGCATTTGATATTTGAGTGAGGGCGGTTTTTTAAGCAGACCAAAGTTTGACAGGAAGTGAAATTATAAAGTGAAAGTAAACACAGTAACTCTTTGCTATGTTACATGTTATGTAACTCTTTGCAAACTACCCAATAGGAGGACTCTGATCTGTGGCTGAGTTTGACAAAATGGTGCTGTCACCATTTTGAGAAGTTTTACATTTTTGCTTCTGGTGAGATTGAGTATCATTAATTTTATTATTGATTCAGAAACCTGGTAAAACAATCAATGGGATACTGCAATATGTGGATACATATATAGAAATGACAGTAGGGAATGTGTAGCACTATGATTTAAAATAGTCACATAAGGTGTAAATGCTACTTGAAACGGCAGCATACGGTGCTTAACTTCTGTGCTTAAATAAGAAAAGTCTGGTTTTAGAGCTGTACTATTGACCACCAGATCAGGATAGTGATGATGGTTGTGCCAAGCTGAGGGAGATTAAACACAGGTAAAACACTAATGGTGGGTTACTTCAATTAACCTTATTTAGACTGGGAGCTACATCAGAATATGACATAGAGGTAAAACTGGGTACTGCAAATGCAACTGTTTGGAGCAACTAGTCCTAGAACCCATGAGACATGAGCCAGTTTTTCATTTAGAACACACAGGGCCTTATTTAAAAATTACTTTTCCCCATTCTGTGCCTATAGAAAAAAATCTGTAATGAGTGAGGCCTATAGTCTCAGGAGACAACTATAGGTGGGCCACTATATATGATAGTCAAATCCATCATCATTAAACAAAAAACAATCCGCCACAATATTTAATGTTAAAAAGAGGAGCTGCATGAAAATAGATGCTATTCAGAAATTTAAAAGATGCATCTAGAAGAGTAATAATAATTTAAAGAGCTTCTCAACAGAGAAGTAGAAACCATTAATAAATCTTTGCGTAAATGAATTAGAAAGAGGCCATGGATGATCTGAGTGTAAAAATTGGCACTTGGAGAAGATATGGCCATAGCAAAGAAGCCAAATGTATTGCTTTGGTTTTCATTAGTGTTTGATGGTGAGGGGAGAGAATTTTCCAGGGAGTCATTCTTTTCAGGGGATAAATCTGAAACACTGGCTCAAACTGAAGAGTAGAAGTTTTATAACAAATCAATAAGTTAAACTGTAGCAAATCATCAGCACTGTATGACATTCACATATGAGATATGAACTAATATCCTTGGTAAGTATCCTTCTGCTAAAGGTAGTCTTGGTGCCAGATGATTGGAGGTTTGGCAGTGTATGCCCAGCAAAGAAAAGGACAAAAAGAGGGAACCTACTATCCAGCGTTCTGGGCAAGTGAAACGGGGAAAGTCCTGGCTCCTTACTCGTTTGACATCTTTGATGTGTCGGTAAAGATACGGCTTTGGGATCCAGTTGATTGGGGAGGCCCTCTCCAGAGAGTCCTAAAGAAATTAACTGGTCATAGGCTAAAAGGAGTTTTCCCATGGGTCATAAACGGTAGAATGAGAGGAGCAGGAGTAAATGGTCAGTTGTCACTGTGGAGGGAGATGATATATCATTGTTTAAACATGTTGTTGTTTTATGCTGGACTGTAAGCTGCCATTGATTTTGTATTGTGGACTGATATAACATTTTTAATATCCAACAGTGCTGTCCCTTAAGGACTTGTGCAGGGACCAGGAATAGTCTGGAAAAAGGAAGTAACAGTGAAGTGGTAAAAGTTTTGTTGTTTGTTTATTTTTTTTGCAAATGATACAAAATTATTACAGGTAATTAAAACCAGGTACTGAAAAGCTACAGAGTGATCTCAGAAAACTAAGAAGTGGGTGATAAAAAGACAGGAATTTCAGCAGAGGGGAATTTCAGATAATACTGGCTGGGGAAGGGGGATGGACAAATCTGGGTTCTTTATTTAGCCATTACCTCTGAGGACAAGGATCTCGGGAGTCATCGTGGGTGGTGCTTGGTTATTTTGTAGTGCATTGCACATGCTGCATCTGCCAGATACTTGTGACCTGGATTGGCCATGGTCAAAGACAGGATGATACTTCTTGGCCTGACCCAGCATGGCACTGGTCATGTTCTTATGCTCATCCTTTTAAAATATCTTTTTAAAACTGATGTTTTTCTCAATAAAAATGTTATATCAGAAAGAAGGCATACAAAAATGAACTCCAAATATAAGAGTAACAACATCTTTAGGACAAGTCTTAAGCATTCCAGTCCCATCTAAAAAACTTGCACATGGATTGGACACATGGGAACTGAAACTGCACTTGTATTTACAGTTCTTCCTACAGAAAGGCTGTCATAAGAACATAAGAAATTGCCATACTGGGTTAGACCAAGGGTCCATCAAGCCCAGCATCCTGTGTCCAACAGTGGCCAATCCAGGCCATAAGAACCTGGCAATTACCCAAACACTAAGAAGATCCCATGCTACTGATGCAATTGATAGCAAGTCAACTTGATTAATAGCAAGTAATGGACTTCTCCAAGAACTTACCAAAACCTTTTTTGAACCCAGCTACACTAACTGCACCAACCACATCCCCTGGCAACAAATTCCAGAGTTTAATTGTGCATTGAGTAAAAAATAATTTTCTTCAATTAGTTTTAAATGTGCCACATGCTAACTTCATGGAGTGCCCCCTAGACTATTATCTGAAAGAGTAAATAACCAAATCACATTTACCTGTTCAAGACCTCTCATGATGTTAAAGACCTCTATCATATCCCCCCTCAGCCATCTCTTCTCTAAGCTGAACAGCCCTAACCATTTTAGTCTTTCCTCATAGGGGAGCTGTTCCATTCCCCTTATCATTTTGGTTGACCTTCTCTGTACCTTCTCCATCGCAATTATATCTTTTTTGAGATGCGGCGACCAGAATTGTACACAGTATTCAAGGTGCGGTCTCACCATGGAGCGATACAGAGGCATTATGACATTTTCCGTTTTATTAACCATTCCCTTCCTAATAATTCCTAACATTCTGTTTGCTTTTTTGACTGCTGCAGCACACTGAGCCGATGATTTCAATGTATTATCCACTATGACACCTAGATCTCTTTCTTGGGTGTTAACTCCTATTATGGAACCTAACATCATGTAACTACAGCATGGATTATTTTTCCCTATGTGCAACACCTTGCACTTGTCCACATTAAATTTCATCTGACATTTGGATGCCCAATTTTTCAGTCTTGCAAGGTCCTCCTGTAATGTATCACAGTCCGCTTGTTAACTACTCTGAATAATTTTGTATCATCGGCAGATGTGATTACCACACTTGTCGTATTCCTTTCTAGAACATTTATAAATATATTGAAAAGCACTGGTCCCTGAGGCACTCCACTGTTTACTCTTTTCCACTGAGAAAATTGTCCATTTAATCCTACTCTCAGTTTCCTGTCAGTTTGTAATCCACGAAAGGACATAGCTACCTATCCCATGACTTTTTAGTTTTCTTAGAAGCCTCTCATGAGGAACTTTGTCAAACGCCTTCTAAAAATCCAAATACTCTACCTCTACGGGTTCACCTTTATCCACGTTTATTAACCCCTTCAAAAAAATGAAGCAGATTTGTGAGGCAAGACTTCCCTTGGGTAAATCCATGTTGACTTTGTTCCATTAAACCATGTCTTTCTATATGCTCTATGATTTTGATCTTGAGAATAGTTTCCACTATTTTTCCCAGCACTGAAGTCAGGCTTTCTGGTCTATAGTTTCCCGGATCGCCCCTAGAGCCTTTTTTAAATATTGGGGTTACATTGGCCACCCTCCAGTCTTCAGGTACAATGGATGATTTTAATGTTAGGTTACAAATTTAAACTAATAGCTCTTAAATTTCATTTTTTAGTTCCTTCAGAACCCTAGGATGCATACCATCTGGTCCAGGTGATTTGCTACTCTTTAGTTTGTCAATCTGGCCTACTACATCTTCCAGGTTCACAGTGATTTCGTTCAGTTCATCTGACTCATCAACCTGAAAACCATCTCTGGAACTGGTATCTCCCCAACATCCTCATTAGTAAGCACGGAAGCAAAGAATTCATTTAGTTTTTCTGCAATGGCCTTATCTTCCCTAAGAGCCCCTTTAACCCCTTGGTCATCTAAAGGTCCAACCGACTCCCTCACAGGTTTCTTGCTTTGGATATATTTTTAAAAGTTTTCATTATGAGATTTTGCCTCTATGGCCAACTTCAATTCAAATTCTCTCTTTGCCTGTCTTATCAATGTTTTACCTTAACTTGACAATGCTTATGTTTTATCCTATTTTCTTCAGATGGATCCTTCTTCCAATTTTTGAAGGATTTTTTTTGGCTAAAATATCCTCTTTCACCTCACCTTTTAACCATGACCTTAATCGTTTTGCCTTCCTTCCACCTTTCTTAATGTGTGGAATACATAGGGACTGCGCCTCTAGGATTGTATTTTTAATAAACAATGTCCATGCCTGTTGAACACAACCTTTGCAGCTGCCCCTTTCAGTTTTTTTCTAACTAACTATTGTCCTCATTTTATCAAAGTTTTCCTTTTGAAAGTTTAGTATTAGAGCTGCAGATTTATTTATTGTCCCCCTTCCAGTTATTAGTTTAAATTTGATCATGTTATGATCACTGTTGCCAAGTGGCCCCACCACCATTACCTCTCTCACCAAATCCTGCGTTCCACTAAGAATTAAATCTAAAATAGCTCCCTCTCTCGTTGGTTCCTGAACCAGTTGATCCATGAAACAGTCATTTATTACATCCAGGAACTTTATGTCTCTAGCAAGTCCTGATGTTACATTTACCCAGTCAGTATTGGGGTAATTGAAATCTCCCATTATTATTGCACTGCCAAATTGGTTTGCTTCCCTGATCTCGCTTAGCATTTCAGCACCTGTCTGACCATTTTGGCCAGGTGGACTGTAGTATACTCCTATCACTGTCTGGTTCCTTTTTCTTGGAATGACTTAAATATGGCCCTGGGATAAGCAGCATGGGATCTGTTTACTATTTGGGATTCTGCCAGGTACTTGTAGCTTGGATTGGCCACTGTTGGAAATGGGATACTGGGCTTGATGGACCCTTGGTCTTGACCCAGTGTGGCAGTTCTTATGTTTGTGGCTGGCTTTAGAGGGCTAAACTCCCTTCATTGCTTGTCACAAATATATTCTGTTAGTCTGATTAAAATGTGGGGCTGGTTAACCGATGTTTGCTCTGTCCCCATTTTAACTGCAGCTCATTGCTATGGACACGGCTATCACTCTGTGGCAGTTCCTGCTTCAGCTACTCCAGGAGCCTCAGAACAAGCACCTGATCTCCTGGACGTCCAATGATGGGGAGTTCAAACTGCTGCGGGCGGAGGAAGTGGCTCGGCTGTGGGGGATCCGGAAGAACAAGCCCAGCATGAACTACGACAAACTGAGTCGCGCGCTGAGATACTACTACGTGAAGGTAATGAGCGGCTGCAAGAGGGCTGCTGGGAGTGGCATTGTGCACTCAGCTCTAACTTCCGTCGTAGCCGCCTGAGCTGGAACAGAGATGGAGTTTGCAGGCATACGGCAGTGATATCTTGTGGCAGGTGCCTGCGATCCCACCTCCTCTGTCGGCGCAGAGGGAGTTACTGCCCCTTTGTGTTGCAAACGTTCTGTGTTGCGCAGAGCAGTAAAAGCTTTAGCCTTCCACCTGTTGAAATCAACCAATTTCAATTAAAGAACTGAAGCAGCAAAATCACATTTTGCAAAGAGAGGAACAAAGTCTTTTGACTTTACATTTGACATTTATTAATTTCTTAGCACAGAAGGCCTAAGTGATGTTCGTGGTCAGGCTCAGGGGGGAGAGTAGTAGTGAGTGACATTTAATGAGGCAAAACTTGATTTTCAAACTGCATTTTCAGTATATGACAAATGTTAATTGGTTGCCGCAAAAGAGCTGTGTGCTTGTGAGGCAAGTCCTTTCGCTGCTGACTTCATTTTAGCAAATTGGTCCCTTTGTGAGCTGAGCAGCAGCCAGAGATGGGCAATGATAGAAAAGTGAGCAATCAATGACGGACTTGTTTTTATTTTTTGTTTGTGCCTACAGAATATCCTTAAAAAAGTGAATGGGCAGAAGTTTGTGTACAAGTTTGTCTCCTATCCTGATATTTTGAACATGGAAGCAGTGGGGGTGGGGCGGGCTGAGGGGGATGCTGAGCTGGGTGCTTCCGAAATCAGCAGCTGTGGTGCCAAAGAGCAGGAGAACTCTGGGAAGGAGAGGCTGCCGGTGTCCTCTCCCAAGTCATCCGGTCGCAACGACTACATTCACTCGGGGCTGTACTCCTCCTTCACCCTGAATTCCCTCAGCTCTTCCGGCATGAAGCTTTTCAAGTCGATCAAGATGGAGAATCCAGCCGAGAAGCTGGCAGAGAGGAGGGCCACCCTGGATCAGACTCCTTCTGTGATAAAATTTGGAACTGCCCCCTCCAAGAAGCCAGCAGTGCCTTCAGCTGCAGCATCCCTGCCCACAGCCTCTGAAGAGGAAACGCTGGTGCTGCCAAAAGCTCCCCCCATGCCCGACCTAACCTCCTCATTTCCTGCTACGCCTCCTCTTCCCTCCAGGTCGCCTTCCCCAGCCCCGAGCTCTAGCCCCGAGCTGCTCAGTAACGCAGAGAGTGAGGCTCAGGAGCTGCTCGTGGACACCGAGGACTCAAACAATGATCACAGGACAAGTCAGACATCTAGGTCCAAAAAACCCATTGGGCTGGAGCTGGCACCTCTGCTTGTGGTTACTGGGAGTGAGCCAAGCCCTCTAGGGATCTTGAGCCCCTCCCTCCCTACTGCATCTCTCACACCAGCAATTTTTTCTCAGGTAAGTGTGTTGTGTGCTTTGTTTCTTTTGGACCCTAAAACACACTTTCTGCAGATTTGATGAAGGGACGGCTTGAGATCTCAGCTTTTTTTTTGGGTGGTGGGGGGGGAGAGTTATAAACTCCCCCCGTGGAAGTGAGGATGTTCCAGACCGCGTGATATCCATCAGGCACCCCTCGGCACAGTGATTGTCTCAGACTTGTTAGATTGTGGATGTCGATGTTGAACTCAAAAACGACTGAGGTGCTGCCAGTACGGACATCTCTCTTAATGCCTGCCCGAGTTTAGGAACCGTTTTGTATTCTGGCCATGCTACGACTGCTCAGATTTTAGTATCTCTGTATGATTTAGCAGTTAAGTCTGGCCACACTGATTCAGGCTTTTATTTCTGTGTAGAGAAAGCTAGAACAAGAGCTTAATTTGAGTTAATTTGAAATGCTGCAGCCAGAGCTCACCCAGTCTTAAGTGGGCGAATGTGATCACGTCTGGAGCCAGATGAACGGTGGCAGTTCAGAATAATTAAGTCTCTTTGGCTGACATTTTAATATCCTTCAGGAAGGAGGGCCTGCTCAGCTACGATCCCCGCTGGCCCTTTAGATCAGCCCAAGGGGACGGAGGCCATTAACCAGGGAGCAGGCCTCGCTCTGGGCACCTCCAAGCATTTGGTATTCTCTGCCTACACCACTGTTTTAAAAAGGGTTCTTTTAATTTGACAAATCCTGAATTTTTGTGTCTGTTTCAGACCCCGATCTTGCTGACTCCCAGCCCTCTGTTGTCCAGTATCCATTTTTGGAGCACGCTCAGTCCTTTTGCTCCGTTGAGCCCAGCCAGACTGCAAGGTGCCAACAGCCTTTTCCAGGTATGCTGACGTGGGCTTGGCAGCAGCGCCAGTGCTAGCAGCAGGTTTTGGGCAGTGCTAACACATTGCATGCATCTGTAAAGCCTCGTGAAGCAGTTTATCCATGGTGTCTGTCTGTCTGCAAGCATCTGGGACTTAATTCTTTGGAGGATTAAAACCACAAAGCGATAACTCTTTTTCCTTCACCATAACTTTCTTTTGTCATAAAGGAACAGTTCTTATCTTTTTTTGACATCTTGTGTCCTACAGACTGAACCCCCTGCCCTGATAATGTAAACATCAAATATTTATTTTATGAGGTGCTGGAGCCTGGTCTCAGAGCAGAGGGAGGGAAGTCTCTGGCCCAGGGGAAATGAGTCTGCGACATGGGAAGCAGTGAGAATGGCTGCATTGATTGAGATCCTTCTCAGTTCCTTGCGAGGCATTTATGTAAGCGTTTGGGAAATGTCTCTGCACGGTGGTTGCTATATTTTAACAAATAAATCCATGCCACCTACTGGTTTGTTTACCTGGAAAGAACCTGTAGTTATAATGCTCCTCAAAGCCGAGTGTAGAAGAGCCAGTAGCTGCCCTTTTGTAAAATAGTTTACTTTGCTGCCAGTCAGCCTATTGTAACCTGAATCTGACTTGGCCATGCTGATTTCAGAGGTGTGAGGGAGGAACTGCTGAGAGAAGGCATTGACGATGTGCATTTGTTTTTCTTGTATTCTCTTTCAGTTTCCTTCAGTATTAAACAACCATTGTCCACTCGCCTTGCCTGGACTGGACGGGCCGTCCACCCCTGGCCCTTTCTCCCCAGACCTACAGAGGACATAGCATACAGAGCCTCAAAGGAGACCAGATAAAAAGGAAATTCAGTGGCGTTCATCACTCTCTCTAAAATAAGCACCATAAGACCAGACTGACTTCATGCAACCGTTGTGGTCATTCGCAGCTAGGATGCCTTTGCAAAACCCTCCCAACGCTTACGTCGGAAATGGGAATCTACACAGGAAAATGCCTTAATTGGAGTCGTATCTCCACGTTTATTTTTCTGCTCGTGCCTAGAGGGGAAATCTTGCCTGTTGCCTTTTGGAGTAATGCAAGCTGCTGAGCGTCGGGGGTTTCCTTGATAGAGTCTGCATTGTGCATCTCTCTAACCTGTCGTTCAGATCTGCCACTAGCAGAGAACTGGAGAGTGGCCAGAGCAATGCCAGATCTAAAAATGAGCTGCAGGGGCAGCGCGGGAACCTGACAAAATGCTGGAAGCTAAGATTACTGGTCCTGTGCATAAACATGGCTTAATAGGGAAGAGCCCGAGTGGGTGTGCCTTAGTACCACAAGATCTTTTGAGGTGTGAATGAGCGTGGGGGTAAGGAGGAGCTGTTTATAGAGCATATCTGTACTTTAAAAAACATTTGAGAGATGCCTGAGGAAATTAAAAAGTTATGAGAGAAGAGGCAGTGTCGTATTGGAGACTGGAAACCGAGGACAGGTCTGGTATCCCAGCGGATAGAGGCAGATAGCAGCATATTCCAGGGATTTGGAACAGGACCTCGAGTGTTAACATTCACTAAGCTGGGAAAGGGAGAAATGACTGGGGACCGGAGCATCGAAATGGCAGATGAAATTTAAGGTGGAGACATGCAAAGTGCTGCAGATGAGGAATAATAATCCTAACTCTGGGTACAGAGCGCGAGCCTCCGAGTCCTGGGGGGCAGGAAGGATTTGGAAAAGAATAGAAAATGTCACCATTCCTCTCTAAGTCCTGGGATGTGACCCGTACTTTGAGTATTGAGTGCAGATCACATCTCAAAAAAAGAACCAGAGAAGGGCAAAGGACAGGGGGTGGCCTGGCTCCCTTAAGAAGGGAGGCTAAAGGGGTCAGGGCTCTTCAGCGTGGAGGAAAGGCAAGCGAGAGGTTTGTAAAATCGCGAGGCTAACAGGGAATTGCTCTTTACCTTCTTCCATGAAAATGAACGTAACAAAATAGTTTCAGTCCACGCACAATCTGTTGAAGTGGTTACAGTTTGTAATGCAGTGAGGACAGGGCCAGCTGGATTTGAGGGCGGCCAGGTGTGCTTCCTTCCAGGTGAGCTGGATTGCTCACGGTTGGACCCAGCATGGCCGTTATGTTCTTTTGTTGCTTCTGAGATGCAGGTCTGCTCAGGAATCAATAGTACTCGAGTATTTCCTAGCTGTGCACGGCCTTAAAACATAAAATATTTCTGCACGACCTGCGAGTTGACTCCAAGGTGCACAGTGTGGCAGGCAGAAGGCCGAACTTGATAAACCTCTGCTCCTTCCCATTGTGAACAGATGAGGAGGCTGCACCTCTCTGGGCAGGGTCGTTGGATCTGCTGGAAAGCTGACAGCATGAATTCCTGTGGGACTAGGACAGGACTGGCAGGTTTATTACTGGTTAATCCTCAACAGTCTGTGTTCAATGAAAGTGTGGAACGGGTGCCGCTCGCCTCAGGGTTAATGGTGACCCTGAGACTGAACTGATAGGCAGGAGGGCCCTGCAGAAAGGGAGAAGATAGGGAAAAGCTGTGGAACCCTGAGAGCCAAGCCTTACCGGGGGTGGGGGAGCTGAAACCCCTTTTAAATAAGGGGTGCAGCCAATCGCTAGTTAGCAGTATAGAGGAGAATTGCATGTGCACGTGTGTCTGCCCGGCAGGATCTGCCAATACAAAGTAGGCCCAGACTGAGAATTGTGCCCATGTCTCAACCCTATGCTCACGTACTTCCTCTCAGCAAACTGCAAGGCTTTGCTCACCAGCTCCGTAGCAGGGAGAATATCTAACACAACGCGGCACTTTAATTTGCAACAAGAAGCTGGAAAGCTTGATCGCTGAGTGCTCTCAGCAGGTTCTGTAGTGGGGATGTAGCACTTAAGGGGTTAAACGGAATCACTGAAACCCAATTGGCACAAGTGGGCAGTAGAGGCTGATTTGGCAGAGAGCGGCTAAGCTGTTGAATTCCTGCACTGGAGCCCTGCAACTTCCCAGGGGCAGTGTAAATGCCGCTGCAGGTCTCCCAGTTCTGCCGTCCGTGGACGGTCGTTTCTCTTGGTGCCACTGGCGTGGGAGAGGGTGACTGATCATATACAGAATTGGCAGCACATTCAGGGATGATCCCCCTCCTCAAGCGGATTCCTATTAGGACTCCAGAAGCACTGCTGGCTGTCATTACTGGAGAAATTGGGCAAACTTGCTATAATCTTCTGTAGGAGAAATTCCAGTTGGCAAGATAGTAATTCACAACTGCATAACCCACAGTCTTTCAAAAATTGCTAATTAAAACTTGCGTAGCAACACAGCAGAGCCTCTGGAATCCGTTCTAATCCTCCCGACCTTGCAGCCAGAGCCACTAGGAATGTTTTCTTTCAAATTGTGCAGCTTTATGAAGACCCATTTTGCACAGAATTTTCTTTAAGTCTGAACGTTCTGCACTAGGGCCAAGAAGTTGGTAGTCTCAGGCTGCTTTTTGAGTACTTTTTCTGGTGTAGCTTTGCCAACAATATGTTAAGATAGCAAAGAGGAGGAGACTAGGCATAAGACCAGGATGCATTTTGGAGAACCTGGCAGCCAGGATATTGTTAGCATCACAGACTGCATGGGCAATTGCTGGTTGTCTGTCTCCATCTACTGTTTTATAAGGACCAGCTCACAAAGGGACAGTGGTCTGTGATGGCTCAGCATTCTCCGCACTGAAATATTTTATTTCCCTGCGGTGTTGCACAGTTTGCAAGACTTTCCTGGTTTTATGCACTCGCCAAAGGAAAACCTAGCATTTTGGCGAGCCAAGCGTAAAGGTGCATTTAATATACTATGTTATATGTTATGGATATAGCCAGCATGCTTGACAACAGAAACCCCTGTATTTCCTCCTTTAGTTATTGGAGCCAAAATAAATGTACCTACAGCTTTTTATAGGAGGAGCGTGCTCCAACTGGGCCTGATTTTAGCAAGGAGCGGCTGAAGCCAGCGAGTGATGGTGCTGTGGGTGCACAGCTCTGGGTCTTGGGTGTCAACTTGGATTGCACCCAGAGTTGGTAGCACGTGGAGAGAGGATCTGCTAGGAAGCACTTACAAAGGGAAAATGTAGCATTAGTTTGTTTTTGTTTTCAGCAAGCACCTTATATTTCTTGCTTGTAATGCTTTCCTTTCTGTGGAAGATGTGCCCTCTGGAAGAGGATGAAAGGAACTATGAAGGCTACCTTTTCACAATAAAGGCCTGATTTCTGTGGTGTAATAGTACGAAAGTAAACCTCACTCTATCCTCGAAGCATTTCATCTGCCCAGCTCTCAGGAGGAATCCTCTGCTGGTAATCACGTGTCTCCGCTTTAATGGTTGAGCAGAGCTTGGTGGCCTGATGACGTTACTCCATAACCTGAGTTATTTCTTGTTGGGTCTGGAATCTGTGATGTAGTGGAACTGAATGCTTTCAGGCGCTGGCGCTGCCCAGCTCCGTTTTGAAAATGGTGGGTTTTGGTCTTTTAATGTCTGTTCCACGGCATTGAGGTTGCTTGGCAGAGGCAAACGGCCTTTCACCTGCTGTAGTCCTCCTCAAACCTGTGCACAAGGTATTTTTGTGCTGCACGTTTTTTGCATTTAGTGCGTGCTGGTTCAGCCTTGGAGCACTTTTGATATGGAAGGAAATTCCCACTCAGCTCCATTCTGCCGTTACTCCAGCGAGAGAAGCAGGCTAGCGCTGCGTGGAAGCAGCTTCACAGCTCGCAGCCTCCAGCTGTCTGACATGCTTCATCTTGGATTGTGGGAGTGTGGGTGAGCTCGAAGGCCGGGCTTGCGTCTCCTCTTCTTCCTTGGGGAAAGAGACATTTCTGTGCAGGCTTTCATCCTTTCCTCTTGCACAGGTGCTTTCTGTGATGCGCTTGGTTTGAGGACAGATATCGGCCGCCTTAAGCAAGACTATTTTAATGTCACTTTATCATAAAGAAATCCTTTTTATCATTGAGATGAACTGAAGTGTAAATGTGTGGGGACAGGATAGGACGAGTCAGGACTCTGCCTGGGACCAGGATCGCTGTCTGTTTCACTCAAATATGAATTGATTGAGATTTCCAAATACAACTGTTCAGGGAGCCTGAAGTGACTGATGCAGGAGCCTATTACAAATCAAATTGACTGCACTCCCAGACCACTAATGGCGGTGGGGTGGATATTGGAAGAAGCTGATCTTCAGCTGAGGAGCAGAGAATTTGCATGTTGAAGGCACATTTGCCTTCTGACAGGAGCTTCCTCAGTTTTTTTGTGATTTTAAGCTTTTATCTTGGTGCTTCTGTGTTGTCCTTATACTAAGATGAACTTTCCTGAACGTGGTTTCTCAGTCTCCATACTGTGAGCTGTATCTGATAAACCACTTCAAACGTAGTCTTTCTGATCTGTAAATCTCAGCGTACAAGCTGCCAGTATGAGGTAAAAAAAACCTCATTAAAATAATCTTCTATCATGGGAGGTGGCTGCTGAACTTTACAGCCAGAAATCCAAGGCTAATAACAACCATTAAAAAAAAAAAAAAAAAAAAAAAAGACAGACCATCAGTTTTAAATTCCCAAATAGCGGAGAGTTTTGCTATTCTTAAAAGAGGTAATGGACAGGAAAGTGAATCCTCCTCTAGCAGCAGTTCAGGGGTGGTGTATCACTGGGATATTACTGGCTGTTTCGTCAGTGATATCACTTGGGTATACTTCTGCCTTCTGGCAGCAGTTTTACACAAGGAGGGTTGTGGTGTAATTTAGAGGAAGCTTCTGATTTTTTGTGAGAGATTTTCTGCCCTACCTATAGATTACTTTCTTCCACACGGATCTCTCAGGTTGTGCCCTCGTGGAAGCACCAGGAATGGTTGAATGAGGTGCAGTTTCTACTTGTAATAAAGAGGGCCCTGTCCGCGCTCGTCCCCAGGTGTCTGTGCGGGGGTGAGAGATGGCGTGAAAGGACATCTCTGCTGCTGGTGCTACTAAACTAGTCCTGGTTGCAGGCAGAGTGGCAGTGGCCTGGAGGCCTCCTCTCCACGTGCTGCATAGCGTTAGCCGGCTCTAGTCCCTGTTACGCAGTCTGGGGGAGGGACTCAGCAGCGTGACTCAGAGAGAAGATGCTTTCGGAAGTCGAACCTTGTCCATACACTCTCAGAAACTGGGAACCTTTTTTTCTTTTTAAACCCATCACCTTTTGTGCTAAAAGAAACGCAATATAGAATGCAATGTATCTCTTTTGTAAGACAGGAAGGGAGTGACGTACAAACCCCCTCTCCCCCAAAACAAAAGTTTCATGTAAGAGAACTGACAGGGGCTTTGCTCTGTATAATAATGCAAACTGGCTTTAAAAAGCAGCCTAGCAAACTCTTTGCAACGTGCATACATGTGCAGCTTCACTGCAGAACTGTATTTTTTTTTAATAAATATTTTTAACAAACTCTGGTCTGTGTTTTTTTTCCCCCCATTACAGCCTTGCTCTGATAAATTGATGGCTGTTTTGGTGCAGCATAACAGGAAGCCGCCTTTCGTATGTGCTGCACTGTGATTGATTCAGAAATTCAGTCCTTGGGTGCTTACAAAAAAATTGCAGCCAAGTTATCTGTAATTAGCAATATTATAAGATGCAAAATCATGGCGAGTTTTTATGGTTTTGTTACTTCTTAAATGTCTGTGAAGCCACCTCTGGGCTGCCGTTTCAGGAAAAGTTGCAATGTTACCTCTTCGATTCTTTATTAAGATGGAGTTCCCCCAATCTCTAAGAGCAATCAAAGCCTTAGCGGCCCCTATGAACTGGGCCTCGCTGAGCCCTGCAATCTGCGTTTGCTTTTACTGTGGTCTCATGTCTGAGTTACATGTGCAAAGTGTGTCGAAGGTACTAACTTGCACAGGGGAGGGGGGTCTGTGCCAAGGCTGAAGAAGAGACCAATGTTTTTATAAACAAGCTATGGTGTGTGGCAACACAACAATAATTTCAGAGGGGAGTAACAAATGACACCTTATGGACTAAGATTTCTTGAGATGGGGCTGGTGCACTTCATTGGACCTAAGGATGCTCCGACCTCAGTCTGTTAAAGTGCCCGGAGCAGCTGAGTCACTTTTACAATAATAATTGCTTTATTTAGTTTTGCTTGGGGCAGGGCAGAAAGCACTCGGTCAAGATCTGGAAAGTTGTTTGCAGGCTTCTTGCATTTTGCCATTTTCCTTCTCCTCACTTAGGCTATGCAGTGCTGAGCAGATACCATGAGAGACAGTTCCTGCTCCTTAGAGCTTACAGTCCAGCCCAGACAGCCAACAGTGTGGGAGAAGTATATTTAGGATATGTAACAGCCTTAAATCTTTGTCTGAACCTGAAATCCTGTTATCACTTGGAGGGCAGTAATCAAACCCTGCGGGTCTGCCCATGGGCTATGCGCGTTGCACTTAAATGGGCAGGACCAGACCCAGCACGAGATAAAACCATGCCTTTTGGTCCTGAGGAGAGGAGACCCATGCTTTGAGGCGGGTAAATCTGCTGAAACATGTTGCATTATTGCCCCCAGACTGGAGGGCTAGGCAGAAACCATAGCTGCAGAAAAGTTACCAGCAGCCTGGCTCCTGCCTAATTCATCGTTCCAGGGGCTGTGGTGGCCTCTGCTGCCTTCATAAAATCAGGGATGGAACCCTGCGCTGGTGCTCATTGCCTGATTTCTGGCAGAACAATTTAAACAACATAAGTTAATTACAACTCACCATTCAAATATTTGTTTTTTGCTGTTTCAGTTCAGTCTACAGCCACTATAACAGAAGGTGCCAACTCTGCTATTGTTAAATGCCTGCTGCAAAAAAACAAAGCCCTCTCATCTATCACCAACTGTCTAGCAGCTGTGAAAAGTAGATTTGTATTGAAAGTTTTCACAGTGCAGCTCCTTGGTTGAGGCTGTAGAATTATTTCTGCTAGTCTGGTCAATGCACAAACCAGCAGGCTTTAGAAAGCCAATTCTCTGTATCCCAAATGCTAGGGCACTTGTCTGTAGCACCGGATGCACAGCTGGAGGGACAGAGGTTTTTAAAAGTAGGGAAAGCTATGTTCTTTCAGCAGGCAAGCCGGCCTCTGCTCCTAGATTACAGATTCTCGAGGCCAGAAACGCTTCTCCTGGTTTTTATTTGTTACTGGGCAGTGTGCACGGGTTTCACGGGATGGCCTTACTGCAGTGGGTCAGCTTGGATAATGGGGCTCCTTAACCATACCTGAGGCTCGAGTATGCAGTTTAGACCTATTGTCAGGGTTTTGTGCAATAAAGCTGCGGCCTATCATTAATCCACTCGAAATCAGCTTCATGCTATTTTTTCAGTTCTGTTTCTTGAATGGGAGCGGTCCTGGCATGGCTGCCTGGTTAGGGTGCAGAGTTACACTGCTGAAACAGCACAGGCTGCACGGTTTCCACAATGCTTATTGTGCTAAGAATGGCTTTCCCACCAGCAAGGGCTGTGATCCCAATTTCCCTCTCTTGTGCTGCTGCAAAGCCATTCAAAATGTTCTCTTGGTTTTCCACTGCTCCTGCTCCCTCTTCCTGAAGCAACATAACAGGCATTCATGTGCATCCTTCCTCTAACGAGTGAGATGCACACTGAAGTTTCAATACAGACGCACATTGGATTGAATTCTTTTTTACATTGGTAACTTGTCTGATATAATTTGCCACTCGAGCAGGGATCCAGGCTCTATTGCATCTCCCAGAAAGGAACTGATATCCCATGCCCAGATTTACATATAAGCAACAGAAAAGTGCCAAAACCCTGGGAACTGTGCTGTTTACCATATTTTTAAATGATCTGGAAAGAGGAATGACAAGTGAGGTGATCAAATTTGCAGATGTCACAGAATTATTCAAAATTGTTAAAACTACAGAGTCAGGATCAACTGCAGAAGGACCTTGTGAAACAGGGAGACTGGGCAGATGAAATTTAATGTGGAAAAGTGCAAAATAATGCAGATAAGGAAAAATAATCCTGGGTTCTGTGGTAGGAGTAAAGGACATTGTGGACAGTCTGCTGGCAGGGTGCGGCAGTGATCAATAAAGCAAATACAGGCCCATACAGTAAACTGTGCGGGAGAGCCGGCGCGCCAAGGCGAGCGCCCGCTCTCCCGACGCGCGCCCAGGCTCCTTTCCTGGGCGTGCGATTCAGTATTTAAATTAGGGCCCGTGCTAATAAGGAGGTGCTAGGGACACCAGTGCGGCCCTAGCGCCTCCATATTGGCGGAAGCAGCGGCTATGTTACCGGTGTCGGTTGTCGAACCCGCTGACAGCCATGGGTTCGGAAAACGGACGCCAGCAAAATTGAGTGTCCGTTTTCCAACCTGTGGGCCGCGGGCAGATTTTCATTTATTTTTTAATTTTTGGGGCCTCCGATTTAATATCGCTATGATATTAAGTCGGAGGGTGTACAGAAAAGCAGTTTTTTCTGCTTTTCTATACACATGCCCGGTGCCGTCTGAAATTAACTCCTTTGGCAGGAGTTAATTTCTGAGAGTAAAATGTGTGGCTTGGCCGCACATTTTGCTTTCTGTATTGCGGGTGAATACCTAATAGGCTCATCAACATGTATTTGCATGTTGCAGGCGCTATTAGTTTCGGGGGGGTTGGCGCACCATTCTGTATTGGCCTGATAGAAAGTTAGGAAGGATCTGAAAAGGAATGGAGAGTGAAACAGGAAATAGCCTACTGTGTCTGGACTGAGCCATGGTTTGACTGTACCTTCAGTACTGGGTGCAGTTCTGGTGTCCAATCTCCAGAAAGTGAGAGCAGAACTAGAAAAGGTGCTTAGAGTGGGGACAAAAATGATAAAGGGTCTCCTATCATGAGAGGCCATGCAGCTTGGTACAGAGAGGACAGGAGATAAATAAGGACTTTCAGATAATAAACAAGCGAACATGCCAGGAACCCAACAACCGGCAGCTAGAAAGTGCATTCAAAGTCAGCGCACTATCACGTTGTGCAACCTGTTCTCAGAGGATGGGATCAAGGTGATGAACATAGCGGGGTTTAGACAGGTTCTGGTAGTAGCCAGGTAGCCTACTTTATGGGATCTGGACTGGTCACTGTTGGAGACAGGATGCTGGGCTCGATGGACTTTGGTCTGACCCAGCACAGCAGTTCTTATGGACCCTGCTTCCGTGTGCTTTTCGGCTGTGTGCTGGCACTGCTTTCCAGCCCACCCACCTTCCCTGTTCTCTGGTTCTGGCTATGGGGGCCAAAATATGAAATCCCAAGCACTTGAGTGGCCGAATTGCTGATAAGCGGGGTTAGTGCCTGCGTTCCAGCTTACAGTGTGGCTGTAGCCGCTGCATCTCATTCTTGGGTGGAGGAAGAGGACGGCTAGGTGAAGGGATTTCTGTCAAACTACATGGAGATAAGTGACTTGCTGAAGGTCACAAAGAGGGGCAGTGGGATCTGAACCCTGAGCTTCCCTGGTTCTCAGCCCCCTGCTTTAACCACTAGCTTCCTCCTCAGGGCCCGTGCATAGGTTTTAATGATTCTGCTACAGCAACACACATCCTGTATCTAGATAGAGAGAGAGGCGTGCGGGCGTGGGAGAATTCAAGTCAACGGCAGCAGCTGCAGAGCCCCCATCTCCTTCAATGCAAGGCCTGCTGCCTCCACCACCTCTGTCCTGCCAGATAGAAAATCCCTGCCTACAGTTCATCCTGCTGTAGAAACTGTCATTGCATGGAGTTAGACAGTTACGAGTTTCCCAGTCACATCCTGGAACTTAAAACCAAATCCTGATGAAATGTACAAAGGAGTCACACAGAAGCTATAACAAAGTAGCCAGTGGTTATCAATTTAAATATATTTACAGAACTACTAAGAGCTAGACCAAACATCGTTTGGAGTCTGTTTTCAGGAAGGTTTTTCTTCAATTATTTGTCCATTACAAGAGAGGAAACATGACTGCATATCCTCTCTCGGGGGAGCCGATTTGGCTGAGAGGTGCTGTTATGTCTTGCTGGCAAATTGTCAATTTCTGAGGGAAGAGAGAATTGGCATGATGCCTGCTACACTTGTTTTCAGAAATCAGCTGAGGAAATGTGGGGTCCATCCTGCAAGAAAAGCCTTCCTTCGTGGCGAGGCAGTGCTGAACCCATGTCAGTTCTTGCTCTGTGCGACTCCCACTGACATCACACGGGCCAGGCTCCACGGCTGCTGACTTCAGCTCCTGCCACTTCCCCAAAATGGCAGCTCGCAGAGGTACAGAAATGGCCCGTGGAACAGGAGAAATGAAAAATGATTTTTCACTGGAGCATATGGAGGCCCTGCAGAGAACAGAAATGGAGGTAGCAGGGCCTGACCAGGGAGTGGGCATTGGGTAAGCTTTAGTGGTCTGCCTACACCCATTCCGGACCGTGCTAGATTAAATCCTGTATCCAATTAGATTTTTTTCTTATTTGTTCATTCTTGTTCCCTTTTGTTCCTCAATCAGTCAGACAGTGGGCGTGGGCATGGGGGTTTTGCACCTCAATCAGGCGAGGTTGCTGTGGGGCAGCTTTCAAGTTCCAGGTTGTGGGGCTCTCCCTGCTAAAATCAGGGAGGAGAAAGGTTTTCCGGTTACACCTCCTAGGGGCTCCCCTTGCATTATAACATGTGGCATGGAAAATCACCTTCCTTAGATATGGCAGACGCCACCTCCAAAGCGTGCGCATGTTACCAGTCCTCAGGGGCTTCAGGATACCCACGAGGAATATGCAGGAGAAAGATTTACATACAAGGAGGTACTGCATGCAAATCTTGCTCATGCATATTCATTTTCATGTCATTTATTAACATTTGATTTCCCACCAGCAACAAAGCAGGTTGCACTTAAAGTAAAATCATAAACAGAGAGAGAGCCATAGAGGACTACAAACATCATTACAATAAGCGCAGGTTGTAATGATGAACTTTCAGCTTTATCAATGTTCATTGAAATGTTCTCTAAACAATTACATTTCTTTTCTGAATCTCTGATTTAATAAGATAGGACTTGTTTTCTGAAACACAGATAACTTGATTCATGCTGGAAGTCCTTGAGGACCGAATTCCCGAAAGAATGGCCCAAAATATCCTGGCTCTGTGGGTCCCGAGGACTGGGTTCGGAACCAGGCTACTCTCTTCACCAGCTCCATATCCACAGCCGGTTTCCACACTCTGCAGCACTACCACCTAATAAGCGTAGCACTATAGTGAGAGGCCAGGGTGGGTGCAGGAAACGAGTGCTACTCCCACTGCAAGGTCTTCTTGCGCAGCGCCTCTCCGGCAGGCCATGGCCCGCAGTCCTCTCTACCTCTGGTAGGACAGGCTCCCTTCCTTCATTGCTGCTTGCTCGCCTGAGACCTCTGCAGAGGAAGGCACAGCCGCGGGTTAGTTCATGCAATTGCCTGCCTGCCTGCTTGGTTTTTATTTGCTCTCTGGCAGGATGTGGGGAAGGGAAGGGACAGAGGATTGGTGTAAAAATTCTCACTATGAACAGACAGGGAATGCAGCTGGCCCAGTTATTAGGTGGGCTGACAGGACAGCTCTGTTTCTAGTTGGACACATGCAGTTTGCAGGTTCTTCCTTCTTAGCACCCCTAGGTATGGAAATTTGTTTAACGAATGATCAAAGAGTGAGGGATTTCCTAAACTAAGATCCAGCACTTTTATTTTAAAAGCTAAAATCTAGTGGGGCGGATTTTAAAAGCCCTGCGCGTGTAAATCCTTCCGGATTTACGCGGCAGGGAGGGGGCGTGTCGGGGGTGTTCCCGAAATGACGCGGCGTTTCGGAAGTGGGGCCCCGGCGTTTCGGGGGCAGGCCCGGGGGCGTGGCGCCGGCCCGGGGGCGTGGTCGAGGCCTCCGGACCAGCCCCCGGGTCGGGTGACGGCGTGCCAGCAGCCCGCTGGCGTGCGCAGCTTTACGTCTGCTTTTAGCAGGCGTAAATCTGCCAACAAAGGTAAGGGGGGGGTTAGATAGGGCCGGGGGGGTGGGTTAGGTAGGGGAAGAAAGGGGAAGGTGGGGGGAGGGCGAAGGAAAGTTCCCTCCGAGGCCGCTCCGAAATCGGAGCGGCCTCGGAGGGAACAGGCAGCGCGCGCTGGGCTCGGCGCGCGCAGGGTGCACAAATGTGCACCCCCTTGCGTGCGCTGACCCCGGATTTTATAAGATACGCGTGGCTACGCACGTATCTTATAAAATCCAGCGTACTTTTGTTCGCGCACAAAAGTACGCGATTGCACAATTTTTTAAAATCTACCCCAGTATGTATTTGTTTATTTCATATTTGTATATTCTGCAAAATCCACTGAATCAATGCAGAGTGCACAGATACACTCATAAAAATAAAACGTAGAATGCAATCCATTCCCACTTTCAATCTAAAATATCTATTTCCAGTAAGCTTTCTGGTTTTCATGATTTAATTTACTGCGCCCTTTCCTCTGTCCAGTTTCAAGCAAGAGTTTCCTCTTTTTCTTTTATTGTTTAACCCAAGGTAGCTGGTGCAGGAAGCCCTGGAGAAAGCTGTGCCTTTCCCTTACCCGCTGAGGGCTTGCGATGCATCCTGTGGAACACCAGGAGGACAACGTAGAATGCAAAGGCCAGACACCCAAAGATTGTCCCACACACCAGGAAGCTGTGGCTGCCCTCCTGCTGGATAATCTGCCAGAAGGAAAGACAATAAATAGTGTGTGTGACTGAGGGGCAGGCAGTACTGAAACCAGGAGTATCAGAGCTCTCGGCCATTCGCATACAACTACATCAGAATTCAAGAAAGCATGGGACAAGCACAGGGGATCTGGGAAGGAGAGGAAGGGACTATAGAGTAGAGATGTGCATTCGTTTTTGCTGAATTGGAAAATTGCAACGAAATTGTCCAATTCGGCATGTTTCAGGGAGCCCGAAAAAAATCAGGATTTTCCTGTTTTTTCGCAAAAATTCGTTTTTCTGATTAGTGCGCACTAACGGGAGTCAGTGCGCGCTAACTCCCCGTTAGTGCGCGCTAAGTCCTGTTAGTGCGCACTAACAAAAACTAACAAAAACTAACAAAATCTAACGGTTTTTGTTAGTGCGCGCTAACAGGAGTTAGCGCGCACTAACGGGGAGTTAGCACGCACTAACTGGGAGTTAGCGCGCACTAACTAAAAATCGATTTTTCGCGAAAAAAAAGACCCGAACCGAAAAAAAAACGACATTTTCCATGGCGGCCGAAAAACGAAGAACGACACGAACACAAAAAACTATGCACATCTCTACTATAGAGCTGGGCAGGCTCATGAACCATCAGCTCTTGATCTGCTGTTAACTTCTGCTTCTATATCCCAATCATAGTCTCACTGCTTTAACTCTAAGCCTATTTGTTTTTATTTTGTGTCTTGTCTGAACTAAATAGTAAGCTCCCATGTGCAGGGACACCATTATGTATCCATATAGTGCTGTGTACATCTGGTGTGCATTATGCAAATCAGGATGATAATTTGCTGTAATTAGACAGCATCCCCTTCCCAGTGACGTCGCTGCCTAATTAATCAGAAACAAGATGCCCTTCTATTCCTAGCTTAAGATCTTTGTTTTAATATTTGCCTTTTTGGTTGATTTTTTTCATTTGCATGGCTCAGGCTAATCAAAAAATCAATTCTAATATCCCGCCAGGTTTTCTGAACTTTGGCGCACTTAAAAATCAACCAAGTAGTAGAATAAATGAGGATAATATAAATAAATGATGTCAGCAGTTGCATGATTTTCACCTCGGGGACTGCCTCTGCATTCAATGGTAATTTCTTCCTTCTGCCTGCCCCCCACACACAGGGTTTTAACCTGCAGAGCAGCTGTCAAGTCCATGAAAAGAAAGTCACGGCTGCAGTATTGGGGAGCTGGGTATGGTGTCTTGTGCACAAAATGGCAATGATGCATGTCTGAAAAAATCATTTTCATAAGTTGGCAGTCCTGGTGCGGTTCTGTGAACCCTAATTTATTCATTCTCTCTGGACTGGATTTTAAAATGAGATGAGATTCTGGTTGCAACCTGGGACTGCTCCCCTCGGAAAAGAAGAAATACCATGCAGAATAGCGGGCACCTGGAAAAAAAATCCCTTTTACGTGTACTACTTTTAGGTACATTTCTACTCTGAGTGTGCAAACGTTTCTGCGCCTCGTCACCTGGAGTCAATGTGAGGTCACAAGCCGCTGTCCTAGAAATCGTTTCTGATGCTGAGCAGTCTGGCAGCCCACTCGTAGGGTAGTAATGGACTCTCCGCTGTACTTACCGTTCCCACCATCATCTGGAGGACCATCTCCCCTATCCCTGCCCCGGTCACCAGCACCGTCGTGGCACAGCCTGGAGAGGGGAACAATCTGATGTTAGAGCCAAACTCCATGAAAGCAAGAAGCAGCCAAACCCCAACAGCCCATGGAAAAGTGGAAATCCCTCGCCCAGCTGGTAGCATTGCTTGGATTCAGCCAAAGAGCGTGAGGTGGAAACAGTTGAAAAAGAAATTGAGAATCGTGTAGATGATTTTTTTTTTCAAGTAATACAGTCCATGCAGCGCGTATAGATTTAAAAAATTCACTGGTCCCCCGACACGCCCCAACGAACGGCATGAAAGATTTATCAATGAAACTTGAAAGGACTGCTTCTGCCACGCCACGTGGCAGCCTCCTGGCACCCCCCAGGGCTCTTTCTCCTACAGCAATTTCCTCGGGCACGCCCTCCCCCCCCCCCCCCTTTTTAGTCATGGCTGCTACCTTTATAGTTAAGCACATCCTCCGTATAGGCTAGCATGCTGGGAAAGATGCTGCTGAGAAAGAGACCGAGCAGAGCTGTCCCCACAAACAGGAAGACGGTGCTGTAGGAGGTGAGCAGCAGGAGCAGGAACGTGAGCAGCACACCGCTCTGCAATGACAGGAGCCAGCATGGTCGGTCTGGGGAACTGCAAGAAATCATCTTCAACTTGTAATTCTCTCAGGGGAAGGCAATCTAACCACCCTGCCCATTGCCATCTCGCTCTTCCATCTCAAGCGTCTCGCTAGCAGCATGTGGACAAAGCCTTACCAGATTGATGAAGATCATGGTGGTGGCTTTCATCCAATAGGACAAGGGGACTGACAGCAGTCGGCCCAATGTGATAGAGGCCCAGAAGAGACTGGGCAGGTATCCGGCCTTCTTGTGCTCTATGGAGAGAGGCTTCTCCACAGCGTAGGTGTACACAAAGCCAGCATACTCGCCCTGTGTGGGAGGAAGCCGAAAACAGATTCATGCCCACAGATTTCTCAGGCAAAAAATGTGTTACTGAAAAGCAATCACCTAGAATACAAGGAACCATTAAAAGGATGAAGTGAAGCATAGAAACATAGAAACGACGGCAGAAGAAGACCAAATGGCCCATCCAGTCTGCCCAGCAAGCTTCCCTCAGAGGAAGAGCAGAGCGTTTGGCCTAGCAGACTCTCCCCAAACTTTGACAGGAAGAAGGGAGGCTCGGGTGCCGTGACATTGGAGGGGAACGTCCTGACGCAGGCATGCACAGCCCCAGCCCAGCAGACATGGCTCTTACCACAATGCCATCGCTCATGAACAGAACCAGCGCTCCAGTGACATGAATGGCAAAGTACGAGAAGGAAGCCCCTTGAAAGTTTTTACTCTGGAGGCAGCTAAAGAGCTCATCGTGACCTGAAATAATAAAAAAAAAAAAGACAATTTGGCAAGTGCTTGCATTTCCTAGCTGCCATTCGTGGGAATTTGTAGCAGGGATAGGAATATTGTTTGCCAGGCTGGGGCTCGGACCTCCTGCCGTACCCCAGAAAAGCAGAAAGTGGAACTGGAGCGAAAGCGGCTCCAGGAAGATCAGGAGTGAATGCTTCTGCGTTTAAAGTATTGGGCCTAGCAATAGCATCAGCCGCGCTTTTTAGAGTTCCTACAGCAATTTTATTTAAGCAACGATGGGTCCTGTACTTTTGTCATCATTTTCCTGTGATTGGTTTCAAACTGAAAAAGTCCTGAGTGGCCAAACAGATGGATAAAGCGACAGTAAAAGCCAGAAAGCTGCGTGGCTGCATAGGGAGAGGAAGGGTCAGCAGAAAAGGGAGGTGACATTGCCCCTGTACAGGTCCCTGGTGAGACCTCACTGGGAATACTGAGTACAATTTTGGAGACCCCACCTTCAGAAGGAGAGAAACAGGACGGAGCCGGTCCAGAGGGAGGTCACTAAAATGGTCAGTGGTCTTTGTTCTAAAGCATATGGGAAGGACTTAAAGATCATAACATGTACTCCCTAGAGGAAAGGAGAGATATGAGAGAGACCTTCCATGCACAGGAGCTGAGCCTCTTTCAAGGATAGGAGGCTGTGGAACGAGGGGTCATGAAATGAGGGTGAAAGGGGGTAGGTTCAGGAGTAATCTTAGGACATCTTTCTTTACAGAGAGGGTGGTGGGTGCATGGAAGTGGTAGAGACAATGACAGTATCTGAATGTAAGAGAGCATGAAATAAGTGCAGGGATTTCTGAGGGAGTGGAAGGGACTGCAGAGCTGAATCAGTTGGTGTGGATGGGCAGACTAGATAGGCCATGCGGTCTTTTTCTGCTGTCGTGTTTCTATATGGGAATTTTAAATAAAGACGGCCTCAAATTCAGTGCTGATTTAGGAGCCTGCGGCTCATCACCATCTTGCTTACTGCTTGCTGTGGGTCCTGCTGTCTGAGTGCTGTGGTGCTCCTCCGCTTTTTCAGCCACATGCGTTTCCATAGCCAACTCGTCTGCTCTGAGGAGAGAGCTGCCCTTCCTAGCACAGCCAGGTACCATCCCTTCCTTGTACAAGAGCAGGAACACCGCAATAGGCACTGGCAGCTGGAGAAGTAACAAGAGAGTGGATTTTCGGTCTGAGGCTAGTGAGACAATGATGCACTTTTCTGGAGCCTCACCATAAACCTGTAATCATTGCAAAATGCCTTCTCCTTGGTCTGGAGGAAATGCTTCTAGTGGTGAGTAGAAACTTCGGGCCTAGTCAATGCTTGCTCTTTCAAAATGAAAACGTTAATTAGAGCACCAGTTAGTGCTGATTCTGAAAGTGGCTTTTAAGGATGGTGACATGGCCAAATCATGTTCTATAGGTGGCAAATGAGCATTAGTACTAACAATTGCACTATGTTTTCTTACATCCCTGGCATGAGGAGTACATGGTAGCATTGTGTGTGCTGCCGCACAGGGATTAGCAGCCTCAGTCCTGCTGGAGAGAACTGGGATCAGAAAGGTTGATAGTGCAGACCTTGCAATGTCTTTACAGAAAGGGAAAGGTCTGAGGGAAGCGTAAAACAAGAGAATGGAGCCATAATAACTGGAGACAGGTGAAAGGGAAAATGTGGGAAGTCGCAGAGGCTGCACCTGTGGCACTTACATTGATCAACGCCATAATCCAGAAGGCATAGGACACTCTGGTGATCACCAGCCCCGTCATGGGCAGTTCGTAATGGGACAGGTTCCTGGGGTGGTGGGCGACCAGAGAGTTGCGGATGTGCTCAAGGCTGCTGCTGGTGTTGGCTGTGCCGTTGGACTGGATGCAGTTGGTTTCGGACAGGAACGGATCTGCTATCAGTGGACTCAGCAAGGCGCCAAAGCCCACAAAGAAATGGAGAGCCTAAGAGGAAATATGAAGCAAAGCAAGACCTGTAGAAATCCACATACGAGACAATCCCTTCTCAGGAGAGACAAACAGGTCAGTGTCCAGTGAAAAGTGAAGTGCCGACCCTCTCCTGCATGTTCAGTGCATGTCTTGTGTGTGTAAGTCCTGCTGAATGGATTGTGCTCTCTCTGCCCAGACTGCACCCAATGTGCCACGTAAACCCGTGCCCCATTCGTGCCTCTCTTTCTCAGGTAAGGTTTGTGCACACAAAATTTGAGCAGTCAGAGGGGAGAATATTCAACGCTCAATTTCTGTGCGTGCAGCTCTTAAAAGTTACACACAAAAAAGCTATCAATGTTGACCTCTTGGGCTGTTACATTTACTATGGAAAATTGTTAGAACCTGGAATTAAGGAGGACTTTTAGGCTGGATTTGAATAAGGCCAGAGAGAGAATGCAGTGCAGCAGTTATTTATTTATTTATTTTATTTTAACTCTTTTCTATACCGAACATTCATGAACCGTATCATATCATGTCGGTTTACAGGGAACAAGGGGGATATAACTTAACAAACCAATTTAACCAAGAAGCAAAGTTACTTTAAAACAGGGTAACATGAACTTGGGGGCGGGGGCTAGGTTAGCCAGAGATAAAGGACAGAAGTTTACTTAACAGGCGGAGGTTAGGCGGGGTGCCTAGCCGACCATCTAGCGGGTCTGAGTAGATGGCATTTGCAGGGTTTAGAAAGTTAAGGGAAGGCCTGAAGGAATAGCCAAGTCTTGAGTTTTTTTTCGAAAAGTTCAGGAAGTCTATGCCAAGTGTGTAGTGCAGCCAGGTGGAAAGCCCAGAGACTGGAGCTGGTGATAGAGGAGTCGGACATAGACAGGAGTGAGTTCACAAAGAGGTGTGTAGGGAGAGGTAATGAAGAACTGCAGAATGAATACACTTGTAGGTGAGTAAAAGAAGATTGAACTTATGTTGGAACAGATAGAGAGGGGTTGTATACAGTAAGTGGGGTGATATTGGCAGAAGATAAGTTGTGTGCTGCTGAATTCTGCATAGACTATAGTGAAGACAGATGGTTCAGTGGGAGATCTATGACAAGCTGGCTGCAATAATTTTAAGTGTGAGGTGGATTTTGTTGATATTATATAAAATGTAACACATTTTAGCAGTATTTTGTAGGGATGTGCAGCAGGGTCGGATACGTTCGATTCGGTATTCGTATTCGTCAGGACCCAAATCCGTTACATCCGTTTTCGGGGGACCCCGATTCGTTCATTAGTTACATATGGTATTCATTTCCCATTAAAGTTAAAAAAAACCCCCATCCCAACCCTTTAAATTTAATTAACTACAACCCCCCACCCTCCTGACCCCCCCAAGACTTGCCAAAAGTCCCTGGTGGTCCAGCAGGGGTCCTGGAGCGATCTCCTGCACTCGGACCATCGGCTGCCGGTATTCAAAATGGCGCCGATAGCCTTTGCCCCTGTGACATAGTAAGGGGGTCAGGAGGGTGGGGGTTTTATTCGTTAGTGATACGTTGCATTCGTGGGGGTTCGCCATACGTTTCGGAACCCCATGAATGCAATGAATAGAGACCTATAAGTTGCGGATTGCACATTCGTTCAAAACGAATGCACATCCCTAGTATTTTGGATGTGTGTAGAGAGAGGAATTGAAGATGACCCCAAGGTTACAGACTGAGGGGACCAGGAAGATGTCAGTGTTACTACAGCAATAGAGAGAGGAAGGAGGAAAGATAACCCATTCTGTTTAGGCCATGTTAAGGTGCAATGGGACATCCAGGTGGCAATACCAGTCAAGCAGGCTGAGATCTGGGACAGGATTCCTGGTGAAATCTTTTGTGTAGCTCTGGGAGTCAGCATAAAGATGTTACTGAAAGGCTTGGGAGGACATCAGAGCAAGGAGGGAACAAATATAATGGGAGGAAAAGAAGATCCAAAGACAGTCCTGAGACACAGCAATGATAAGGGGAATGGAACAGCTCCCCTATGAGGAAAGACTAAAGAGGTTAGGACTTTTCAGCTTGGAGAAGAGACGACTGAGGGGGGATATGATAGAGGTGTTTAAAATCATGAGAGGTCTAGAACGGGTAGATGTGAATCGGTTATTTACTCTTTCGGATAGTAGAAAGACTAGGGGGCACTCCATGAAGTTAGCATGGGGCACATTTAAAACTAATCGGAGAAAGTTCTTTTTTACTCAACGCACAATTAAACTCTGGAATTTGTTGCCAGAGGATGTGGTTAGTGCAGTTAGTATAGCTGTGTTTAAAAAAGGATTGGATAAGTTCTTGGAGGAGAAGTCCATTACCTGCTATTAAGTTCACTTAGAGAATAGCCACTGCCATTAGCAATGGTAACATGGAATAGACTTAGTGTTTGGGGAATTGCCAGGTTCTTATGGCCTGGATTGGCCACTGTTGGAAATAGGATGCTGGGCTTAATGGACCCTTGGTCTGACCCAGTATGGCATTTTCTTATGTTCTTATGATAGTGGGATAGCAGTGGAAGAGGATCCACTGGAGCGTACATTAAAAGCGTGATGAGAGAGGTAAGAAGAAAACCAAGATAGAAAGAGTCATGAAATGAAGTGAGGACAGACTAGATGATGATCAACAGTGTCATTTAGATGCAGTGGAGGTTGTTGTCTCTTGTGTTGCGAGACCATGAAGAATAAACTGAAGAGACATAATGTTACATTCTCCTTTTCTGTAGAGATGTGTAGTTTAATTTCAGAAGGCTTTGATGGGGAAAGGGTAGGTGCACCCTGTCCAACGTGGGGCAGCTGCTTACCTGCAGGAAAATGGCAGAGTCCTTCTGGTAGATCTCAACCAACTTCATGTTGGAGATGGTATCGATGCATCCCATTGCCAGCCCAGCCATCGCCATGACAATTGCCAGCAACACCACATTGTGACAGAAAGGGATGATGGAAAAGACCAGCGAAATTGCCAAAGCTGAGATGAAGAGGACAAGGAGGGACTGCTTCACCCTGAACCAGAGAAGAGGAAGACAAAGGGCCACTGCATGATAAAACACATTGCATTTTATTTATCCATGTGCTAGCACTGCCGAATCCTAGAATTTAACCTGAGATGTACTAAATTCAATGGGTGTTTGGGTGCGGGTATTCTGCTCCACAGCTCCGATTCGCTTTCCCTGCTCCGAGAGATTCTGCGCTGCCAGCCCTGTGGTAGTAAAACTAAAATTCCTACTCGAGTGAGGACAGAACTCTTTACAGGGCAGTTTTTCCATATGTTTTGCTTTTTTTTTTCTTCTTGATTAATTTTTATTCAGACGATGCCTATTACAACAGTCAGCATACGGTATACTGATTAACAATAAAAAGAACAAGAGCAATATGGAGCAGTATAAGTGCCTTAGTACAGCACTGACATATATAAATATTCTCAAAAAGCTGTTAGAATCAGATTCATTGTTCTTTTTTCTCTTTATCAACGAGAAGTATTCCTCCTTGTATGTGCTTTTTGTCCGTATGCATTAGCCTCTTAATCCAGCATCACTTGGAAAATATTGTGAGCTCCGCCCCATGCAAATATTTTCCAAGCGAGTCTGATAGCTCTCAAATGCATCTTTCAGCATCTTTGAAATGAGACAACTCTAATGTTTAGAATGAGGAGCTCAGAGCACATTGTTTGTATAACTCTGGTGGCTTGTTAGTCTCTCTTTCTCTGCCATCCTGAGCTCCTCTAGAACCTGACACTGCACAGCGTTTCGGCGGACAATGCTGCCTGCTTCAGGGGCTCGAGAGTGTTTTCGTGGAACTGACAATAGTCTTAAATCACCTGCATAATTATACAAACAATATGCTCTGAGCGCCTGACTCTAAACCTTGGAGTTACCTCATTTCAAAGACGTTGAAAGATGCATTTGAGAGCTATCAATTCAAACCTCAATTAATAGGGTACTTAGGATCTTCATGCTTGCTATTTGTAATTGTATTTATGGGAAAAAGAAGGGCAAACTAGAATTTAATAATACTCTAGACCGAGCCCACGCAAGCCTGGTGCCTTCCCCATACACTTCTGCATCTCTAATAGGTGCAGTAAGACGGTCCTGGAAAATCCCCTTCTAACATTTTCAGCCCCAGGCTGTGGACTGTTTAATGTCTTAAAAATGGATGGAAAGCTGTCTTCTATATCTCAAGCTGCCCCGGTCATCTCAGATTCCTGAGATGACCGACCTTTGGCCTTTTGCTAGCCCTGTTTCCTTTCTTGAAGAGCTTGAGGTTGATTTTAAAAGCATTGCTTGTGCAAAAATGCCCCCACACACGTGTATTTGAGCCGCACCCGAGTGCAGATTTAAAAAAGCTGTAAAAATTACACTCGTATGTACCCATGCACGTGTGAAAAACAAGCTGACGGAAAAGGGGCATGGCCTTTCCATGGCAGGTTTGACAGCCGACGCTCAATTTTGCCGGCGTCGGTTCTCAAGCCCGATAACAGCCACGGGTTCGGAAACCGGACGCTGGCAAAATTGAGCGTCCTGTTTTCAACCTGCGGGCCGCAGGCACATTTTAAATTTTTTTTTTTAATTTAAAATTTTTTTTTATTTTCGGGACCTCCGACTTAATATCGCCATGATATTAAGTCGGAGGGTGTACAGAAAAGCAGTTTTTACTGCTTTTCTGTGCACTTTCCCGGCGCCGGCAGAAATTAACGCCGACCTTTGGGTAGGCGCTAATTTCTGAAAGTAAAATGTGCGGCTTGGCTGCACATTTTACTTACTGGATCCCGCGCACATACCTAATAGGGCCATCAAGATGCATTTGCATGTTGCGAGCGCTATTAGTTTCGGGGGGGGTTTGGCCACGTGTTTTCGATGCACTATTACCCCTTACTGAATAAGGGGTAAAAATAGCGCGTGGAAAACGCGCGGCCAAATGTGGGCTAACAGTGCGCGCCACCGGAGCGCACTTTACTGTATCGGCCCGCCAGTTAGCAGTGAGCCAGCCGTGAATTTGCTAAAAGACATCTGGAATGCTATCACACTTATTGAATCTTCTTTCTAATTCTCTTGCACAGCTTTGTCAATTTTCATCTGCCATTTCTAAAAATTAACAGAGGTAGATAAAAGACTGGGACAAACTGAGACCGATTTGGGTGCCCCAGCTGGGACAATGACCAATATACAATCTTCGTTAGCTTCAGGAATTAAAGACAATTTGTGACTGCATTATAACTGTGAAATGTTAGAAAATAGGCTGAGATCAAAGATTTTACGTTTGTTACATTTTCCCGAAACCCGCTTATTATCTGGGGTTGAGCTCTTTAAAAAATATTCTGCGGATATTTTACAGTTTTCTCCTGACAAACTCTTTCTTTTATCAAATTCCTATTATGTGCCTGACAAAAAAAGAGAAGCCGGAATGGTAAATGGAGCCATGGATGGATTGGCGTCCGTTAATAGTTCTGATGTCTCTTTATTCTTGCCAACCTCGAATGATAACGTAGCAACCAGGTCACTTTTGTGTCTGCTAGTGATAGGGATTTATTTCTTCAGCAATATTTTAAATGTAAGAGCTCTTTACTTTGTGCTCACACTGTCTCAAGAGAGCCATAAGCTAAAAGAAAGCCATTTCTGGGTTTGAAATCTCGAGTGCTTTTTTCTTAAAATGCCCCTGTAAAATGTTTGGTAGAATTTCTGGAGAATACATATATATTTCTGGATCCTGTTCACTTAGAAATTTGTATTTCTGCCAAAACGTCTTGAATGCTTTGGTTTCTGATTTAGATGGTACCAGGAACGTTTGTTACTGCTCGCATTATACGGACTTGTTCTTTTGCAGATTGGTTGTTATTTGTAAGTTTTTTTCCTTTGTATTAATACTTAAAATGCTTTGTTTTATATCACGAAATTTTGATTAAAACTGAATAAATATAAAATTAAAACTGAGATGTCCGCATAACTTTACTGCTGCTCCTCGAGTCTGCAGGGTGAGGGGTCTGGATCAATTGGGTGGCGTGCAGGGTGAAGAATGAAAGGCTCTGAAAGACCTCGCTATTGGAAATCTGGGAATGTGCATCGCATGAGCAGCTTTTCAGATTTGTTGACGTATGCGTGTAAAAGCCGACGAGTCCCAGCTGTGCTTGAGGAACCTCTTAAACTTAGATGCATACTTACGTCTGGTACGCGTGCAAGTGCACGAACGATTAAAAATTCCAACAGATCTTTGCTCGCGTGTCAATATGTGTATAAGAACATGCCATACTGGGTCAGACCAAGGGTCCATCAAGCCCAGCATCCTGTTTCCAACAGTGGCCAAAACCAGGCCATAAGAACCTGGCAAGTACCCAAAAACTAAGTCTAGTCCATGTTACCGTTGCTAGTAATAGAGGTGGTTATTATCTAAGTCAACTTAATTAATAGCAGGTAATGGACTTCTCCTCCAAGAACTTATCCAATCCTTTTTTAAACACAGCTACACTAACTGCACTAACCACATCCTCTGGCAACAAATTCCAGAGTTTAATTGTGCGTTGAGTGAAGAACTTTCTCTGATTAGTTTTAAATGTGCCCAATGCTAACTTCATGGAGTGTGGGCACACATGTGCTCATTTTTCAATTATCCTGCTTGTGTTTAAAAACATTCTGTGATTTTCTAGCTCTTTGAAACAATAAACTATTTACCACGTCTCGGGCTTGATCCCATGCTTGTTTGTCTTCTGTGGCTAATGTGTCTGCAGGCTGAGCTTGGGCAGGTTTCAGCATTTCACTCCTCTGTGGTCAGACTCTACTACAGGTCAAAGGGCACAGGGATGCAAGAGACAAATAAAACTGGAGGTTCCACAAGGAATGCTATGGAGTTTTGCCTTTCAGGGGTGTCAGAACCTTCTCCTGTGAAACCCTCAGGAAATGCACAGGGATGAAGGCGTCTGATTGGCCGATCCGAAGTTTATCCGGCAGTACTGACTTTGATTGGGAGCTGGCTTGACCACATGTGGCTGGGAAGTGACAGCCACGGTCACTGCACCACATCCCACGCTGCTTGCAGAAAGGGATGAACTTGGTATTTCCTCAGAAATCCCTTGTCAGAGAGATGTCCAAGGTCACTGCCAAGTGATTAAAGATGTATTCCAACCTGACAAAATCAACAGGCAGGTGAGCCAAAATCATCCACTGTTGAATATTTGTGCGATTAAGCAAGGTATCACTTATTCCCAACATTCTGTTGAACCCCTTAACTAATACTGTTGTTGATGGGTTAACATAGTGCTCCTTTCCTACCCTTGAGAGACTGTAAAACATGTTATAGTGCAATATTCCTGGGGAACACTCTGGCCCTGGGTGCTACAGTGAGGTATTCCTGGGGATCACTCTGGCACTGGGGTGCTATAGTGGGGTATTCCTGGGGATCACTCTGGCACTGGGGTGCTATAGTGGGGTATTCCTGGGGATCACTCTGGCACTGGGGTGCTATAGTGGGGTATTCCCGGGGAGCACTCTGGCCCTGGGGTGCTATAGTGAGGTATTCCTGGGGATCAGTCTGGCCCTGGGGTGCTATAGTGGGGTATTCCTGGGGAACACTCTGGCCCTGGGGTGCTATAGTGAGGTATTCCTGGGGATCAGTCTGGCCCTGGGGTGCTACAGTGGGGTATTCCCGGGGAGCACTCTGGCCCTGGGGTGCTATAGTGGGGTATTCCTGGGGATCACTCTGGCACTGGGGTGCTATAGTGGGGTATTCCCGGGGAGCACTCTGGCCCTGGGGTGCTATAGTGAGGTATTCCTGGGGAGCACTCTGGCCCTGGGGTGCTATAGTGGGGTATTCCTGGGGAACACTCTGGCCCTGGGGTGCTATAGTGAGGTATTCCTGGGGATCAGTCTGGCCCTGGGGTGCTACAGTGGGGTATTCCCGGGGAGCACTCTGGCCCTGGGGTGCTATAGTGGGGTATTCCTGGGGATCACTCTGGCACTGGGGTGCTATAGTGGGGTATTCCTGGGGAACACTCTGGCCCTGGGTGCTACAGTGAGGTATTCCTGGGGAGCACTCTGGCCCTGGGTGCTACAGTGAGGTATTCCTGGGGAACACTCTGGCCCTGGGTGCTACAGTGAGGTATTTCTGGGGATCACTCTGGCACTGGGGTGCTATAGTGGGGTATTCCCGGGGAGCACTCTGGCCCTGGGGTGCTATAGTGAGGTATACCTGGGGATCAGTCTGGCCCTGGGGTGCTATAGTGGGGTATTCCTGGGGAGCACTCTGGCCCTGGGGTGCTATAGTGGGGTATTCCTGGGGAACACTCTGGCCCTGGGGTGCTATAGTGAGGTATTCCTGGGGATCAGTCTGGCCCTGGGGTGCTATAGTGGGGTATTCCCGGGGAGCACTCTGGCCCTGGGGTGCTATAGTGGGGTATTCCTGGGGATCACTCTGGCACTGGGGTGCTATAGTGGGGTATTCCTGGGGAACACTCTGGCCCTAGGTGCTACAGTGAGGTATTCCTGGGGAGCACTCTGGCCCTGGGTGCTACAGTGAGGTATTCCTGGGGAACACTCTGGCCCTGGGTGCTACAGTGAGGTATTCCTGGGGAACACTCTGGCCCTGGGGTGCTACAGTGAGGTATTCCTGGGGAACACTCTGGCCCTGGGTGCTACAGTGGGGTGTTCTGGGTGGATGCTCTTGATTTGGTGTAGTCATACTCAGAAAGGCAGGTTTAAGCAATTCTAGTAGAAGTAAATGCAAGATTTTAGGTTGCACCTGTGCTGCTCGGCTCACGCATGTCTGCAGCAAAGTGTTTTTGTCTCCCAGCATGCACAGGGCCTGCTGCACTGATGATGATGCTTCAGCATGGCCACGGGTAGTGGGGGAGAGATGCAGTCGCTGCTGTGTACGCTGGTAATTCCCACCCACCCCCAGGAAGGTCACGGGGCGCCTGAGCCAGTCATGGCTCATTAATCACAGACCTGGCCAGCAGTCATCTCCTCTCTCATTACTTTGCCTTTCGCTGTTAGCACCAGATTTAAATTTGTTCTGTCTCATTTCACCCGAACGACTTGTTCATGTGCAATGCAACTGATAAACTTCTGCCCCAAATCCCATTCGCGGTACACGTGTCCCATTTCAGAAGGGGCTGGGTGGGCTGGAGTCGCAGCCACATTCCCTGTTCTGTGTATATTTAGAGAGCTTGAATTATTGAATAAATGGTGCGTCACACATAATGAGACAACGGGGCGCATGAAGGAACCCAGCCAGCGGACCCACAAGTCACGGCACAGGCCATTCTGTGCTCTTCTGCCAGCCGTCCACGGGGCGAGCCCAGGGCCACTGGTGAATTCCGGCCAGGCCGGAGTGAAGGCAACCGAGGGAGCATGAGCTGGCACCTTTGGGCCTAACTCCAAAAGTTAGGAGCCGAAACCCTTTGGAAACGGACCCCCTGTTCCTGGGGAAACCCGTGCAAGTGGCGGGGTGATGCGAAAGGGCCGTGGTTTTTGTCTCACATTTCCTTGCTGCTGCCACCAGAGAAGAGATGTGGCAGCGGGGTTTGATTTAGACGCTCTGATGCCGGTGGCAGTGTCGAAATCCAGGCCTGTGCGTTGCAAGATATTTTTCTGCCTTTAGGTGAGAGCCTTCAGATGCCCTCAAAGACTGTGTATGAGGACAGATTAACTTGTTTGTTTTTTGATACAAACTGTTCATTCCCTTTTGTCTAGCTGTAGGATGTTTACCTTTCTGCTAGAAAGAGCTCTGGGCCCATTTGCCCAATCTTGAAACATGAGTGCAGATCACCACTGTCCTGGGGAGGGAATGGGGAGCTTCAGCCAACCTGGACTCCTGGAAGACCCTGGGCACTGAAGGCAAAGAAGCTTGAAAGGAGAGAGGATCAGCCACAAAGAAGTGAGGAGCGTAACGTGGGTCTCCGACAGTCCCCCCTGGCAGTTTTTACATTCTGATCTTGATTAGCAGTAAATCGTTTCTTGGGAATACTGGACAGTCCTAGTTTTCTAACTTTAATCTTTGTCTCAGGCACATAAAGCCCCTTCTGTAGTCAGCATGAAGTGAACAGCGCAGGAGGAGATACTAAAGAAATGGCTTTCCTGCTTGGAGCTTTGTATGAAACGTACAAGATGACAGGAGCTAAGATTTGCATTGCCCGTCAGCTTAGGTTCGGAAATAATTTACCTGCTGTGTGGTAAGCAGCTAAGGGCCTTTCTGGATGTGGGACCGTCTCAACACGAGTGTGTGATGAGAGGGAAGCACGAGCCTCGGCTGCTTTTCACGTGTATTTATAACCCGGAGCACAGCACTCCTGTTCTACTTCCACTGTGCCTTTTTTTTTTTTTAAGATGATGTGACCAGAACTGTACCCAGTACTCAAGGTGAGATCGCACCATGGACTGATACAGAGGCAATATAACATTCTCTGTTTTATTCTTCATTCCTTTTTGGATCATTCTTTGCTTTCTCAATTGCCACTGCACACTGAGCAAAGGATTTCAAGGTATTCCCAAGGTCCTTTTCTTGGATAGTGGCTCCTATCGTGAAATCCAGCATTGTGTGAGGATTATTTTCCCCTACATGCATCACTATGCACTTTTCCATATTAAATTTCACTTATGCACTCCCTGTAGTTCCTCACAATCTATTGCTGTTTTAACAACTGAATAATTTCATGTCATCTGTAAATCTGATCACCTCACTCGTTGTTCCTTTTTTTCAGATTATTTATGAATATGTTAAATAGCATAGATCCCAGTACTGACGCCTGTGGTTCTCCACTAATGACTTTTCTCCATGTGGAAATCTGTTTTCTGTCTTTTAACCAGTTATCAGTCTCAAAAAGTACATTGCCTCCTATCCCATGGCTTTTTAATATCCTGCAGAGTCTCTGTGTTCCCTCAATGCATAATTGAACTCTGCAATTTGTTGCCAGAGGATGTGGTGAAAGTTGTTAGTGTAGCTGTGTTTAAAAAAAGGTTTGGACAAGTTCCTGGAGAGTTTCAGAAATCCACGGCTAATTCTTGGGATAAGCAGCTTGGAATCTCTCTACCCCTCGGGATCCTGCCAGGTTCTTGTGACTTGGATTGGCCACTGTTGGAAACAGGACACTGGGCTTGAAGGACCCTCAGTCTGACCCAGCATGGCAAGTTTTATGTATTTATGTACTAACGACCTTTCGCCATTTGGAAAAGTGACCATTTAGTCCTAACCTCCATTTCCTGTCTTTTTTTTTTACTTTTTATTTATGCAATTTCAAATTACATGCATCAAAATAAACTTGAAAAAAGAAAAGCACAAGCTGATATACAATTTAAAAAAAATGAAAAAATATATCCAATAGAACATAAACAAATTAATAATCAGCTATAAGTCAAGTCCAGAATGTGAGGAATACCAAGATCCCAATCTAATAAGAAAACCAAACACTTATATAATAAAAAAGAAAACCAGAACAGCTAACCCCTGGGCAATCAGATAGCAAAGAAGGCAAATTCATACCTGTACTGGATCTGTAGGTGCAGGGCTGGGAGCATCCGAAGGTACAAATTTGTCAGTAGGAAAAAAAGTAAGTGGGCTAGTTCAAAAAAAGACATAGATAGTACCGGTATTATTCTATTTAATGCAACATTTGCAGGGGAACCTGAGGAAAGACTGAGCCCCCAGCTGCAAAGCCCCAGGAGTGCTTCCTGGGCTTTGGAGCTGATCGTGCCTCATCTGGAAATGCCATGGCCTTCCATTGTAAGAAAGTCCCAACCCCATGTCTAAAATACATCCCAGTCTCTGTCAGAGCGCAGCAGTGCGGAGGGCTTAGCAGTGACATTCAAGGAGCTGTGGGAGATAGGAAGCCGTCTCGTTTAGTGGGCAGCAAATAATAAATCCTAGCAATAGGTGCCCTGAAACCAAAGGCACACAGGGAAAATCACTAAATGCAACTTCCTACAGATCAAAGAATTTTCCAAACTCTTAGAAAGAAATTATTATCTTTAAGCAAACTTTCTTGCAAAGCCTTTACACGAGTCACATTAGCTTAGACTTCAGATTCCTGAGAATCCATTTCATCCTTAGAATTCTCTAAGGCCAAATGCGAGATTCCAGATTCGTGGATTTCTGATATGAAGGTGAAGCATTCCCCAAAGCCAGATGGACTGAAGGGGAAATACAGCTGAAGCTCTCCCGTGGAAAGGTCTGACCAGCCACAGAAACAATGTCCTCCTCATGTGCATCAGCACCACCAGTCAGCGCCTCCCCCAGCCAAGGCGTTCTTACCGCCAGACCAAGAGATGCCAGCGAGCCGGGGGGAGACGGGGGGTCAGCTTTCTCTCCAAGGAGGCTCCACTGTCAGCAGCGCTGCACCCTGGGTAACACGGGCATCCATGGGTCCACGCAGAGCTGCAGGGGAGCTGCCTGTCATCATCTTGGATTCCAGTTACCAGTCCACAACAGGACACTGCCTCCAATCCCATAACCTCTCATTTTCCGGGAGAGTCTTCTGAAAATCCAAATGCACTGTATCAACCTGCTCCCCCTTCATGCACAAGCTTATTCACGCCTCAAAAGAAGGTCGGGCCAGTAAATATTCCTGATTCTAGTACAGGTCCAAAACCATGGAACTTTCTGCCTAAATCTATTAGTCTGCTGAATGATTTTGTATCATTCAGGATGATTGTTAAAATCTGGTTATTTGAAATAGCTTTTAAGGGTTGAATTTTTTTAAAGATGGACATGTTTTAGTAGTCTGTGATTGCAGATTTGATCTTATTGTTCTGGTTAAGATACAACTTTGGGCTCCTTTTCTTAGATTTGTCTACATCTCTGCTATATTTTTCATTAAACTTCTTTATTTTGATTGTGCTTTATGATCATTCAGTTTTGTTAGGGTCTGAGTATTTTGTATAGAAAAGCGGGTGATAAATAAGGTGCTTGATCAGATCTACACTATCGTTCCCTTCAAGGACCAGCTTGCACGGTGGGCAGAGCAGTGGTACTTTACATACCAGTTATTTGCCCTGCCCGTACCAGACACATATGCGGGTAAGTTTTCAAAGGTTTAACTGAAATCTGAGCAGGAAAAGCAAGTTACAGAGGCAGAATGGCTGAAGCTCTAGAAATGGATTTTCAGCTGCATTAAAGGAGCATTTCGGAGGCATGGTTGAAAAGGACACGTGTACATTTCATTTCAAAGAATGACATCATTTAAAGTACTTGAAGACTTCTCCTGTTACATGGCTTTATTTCATTGTAATGCTCTAGTTTTATTCCACGTTTGGCGACATCACAATGAACCACAGGGAAGAGCCTGCTTGCTGGCTGCTTTTTGGGTCTGACAGGCGGTACACCTGGGGTTAAACATTCTGTAGCCGCAACAGCGCAAAAGGGACTATGAAATCTTGTCAGAGGCCGTGAAACAAAGTCTGAATAGAAAGCACTGTCTGTCCCAAGAAATATAAGTCAGATATTTGCCCAAAGGGAGGAACCAGGATGTCAGCTTTGGAGCTAAAAGAGCTATTCTTTAACCTGACATGGAACAATGATTTTTTAAAGCTGTTACATTGTTGATAGATTCATCATCATTATTAAACACCAGTGGTTCTGAACCCAGTCCTCAGGACCCACCCAGCCAGTCAGGGTTTCAGGATATCCACAATGAATATGCAGGAGATCGATTTGCATACAATGGAGGCAGTGCACATTCACTGAGAGGGAGACCTGGGCTCAGATGAACTTTCTAGCTGCAGTACAGGGAATGTCTAGGTCAAGACATGGAGAGGTCTTCATTCTCCAAAAGAAAACAATATGGAAAAATGACCTTTTTATTTGTGCACTAGAAGTCCTGGTATTTCAAGTTACGCAACTTTTCAGACTGCCATAGCTGAAAGCCTTTTTAGAAGGAAGTGAGAGACAGAGGCGGATAGTCTACGGTGTGATGAAAGACATCATACACAGAGAAGAAAGTCACTTCAAAAAATGGCCTGCTCTTCCTTTCATGATCTGAGAAATGTCCTGGAGTTTAGGCAGAGGCTACAATGACTATTTCTGGTGCTTACATTACATTCTTTGCTGCTTGTGTAGTGGCAGAATGTGTCACATCCATCCCATGCCGCGACTGCATGCACCCAGGGATGGATTTAAAATGTAGCTGCTTCTAGGCACTTTTGGTGTTTTCACTCCCCCATCTTCTGTAAGGGTCTATTACAGGGTAGCAGAGGGTGGTTCTCCCCTGAAGGACAGCCTGCCGCCCAAGGCAGGCCCATACAGTGCTCAGCGTTGAGTGCTCGCTTTCCTAACGCGTGCCCAGCCACCTCTCCCGGGCTCGCGATACAATATTTAAATAAGGGATTACACTAATAGGGAGACACTAGGGATGCTCAATTTTACAAGCACCTCTTTCCTCACCTGTGCACAGCTAGGTGCTAGGAAATGGACGCTCAAAAATTAACACTTACTTTGGGCTGGCATTCATTTCTGAGCGCTAAAATGTGCGGATCGGGCACACTTTTTTTTTTTTTTATCCAAGGCAAATAGCTAATAGCCTCATCAACATACATTTGCATGTAATGAGTAGTGTTAGTTTTGGGGAGGTTGGACGCACGTTTTGGACGCACTAAACCCCTAATGGTGTAAGGAGTTGTGGATGCGTGTCCAAAACGCGCGTCCAGCCGCAGGTTAAACAGTGCGCTCGGCTGAGCGCAGTGTACTGTATCGGCCTGATAATGAGTGCCTATTGACAAATCCACTTTATCGGCGGCCATTTTCATTTCTGGCAGACGGCCGAGTTTACCGGCGTTGGTCTTCATAACCGGCAGCCGCGGCGGGTTGCATCAGCAAGGAGGCGCTAAGGTTGCACAAGCGACCCTAGCGCCTCCTTCCTAGCATGACCCCCTAATTTACATATTGCATGGTGCCCCTCTTGCAGGCGCCATGTGTGCATTAAGAAAGCGGGCGCTGAAAAGTCAGCGCCCGCTTTCCGTGAAGATTATTGCATCGGCCCCTATGGATGGCCAGCACGAGTTTATTGGTGGCCATTTTCATTACTGGCAGACGGCCGGTTATGAAAACAGACGCCGAGTTTACCGGCGTCAGTCTTCATAACTCGGCGGTCTGCCGAGTTATTTTATTTTATATTTTTAACTTTAAAAAAGAAGTACAGAAAAGGCAGGCATTAATATCTGAGCAATAACTGTGCATCTGAGATGTGGAGAAAAGGATTTGCATCCACAAAAAAGCAGGGGAGTAGCTTGCTTGTTATGGCGGTTACTACCCCAAACCAAATAAGCCTGATACTTCACTTTCAATGCATATTCAGCATAGCTCTCTACTTCAACGGCAGGGGGATGAAGAAAAGAGGATTTATATTCAGACAACCAACAAGCATGGGAGTAGCTTGCTTATTACGGCGGTTACTACCCCTAACCAATTAGCTAGATACTTCACTTAGATGCAGCTCCAGTACTGCTGTCTGCATCGATGGTGGGGGTGGAAGGGAATTAGAACCAAAAAGTTACTTATAAGAGCCAAGAGTAACAGATAAGTATGAAAACAAACAAGTGTGAAAGTTTGCTGGGCAGACTGGATGGGCGTTTGGTCTTCTTCTGCCGTCACTTCTATGTTTCTATGTTTCACATTTATCTTTTTGCATTTGGAGTGAATGAGTAATAGTAATAACTCATTCACTCCGCATTGGATGCTGTTAAATAGGCACTAATCCCCTATTGCATTAGGGGGTGGATTAGCGCCTATTTAACCCACGTCGGACAGCGGGTTAAGCAGTGCAGAGTGCACTGTATTGCATCGGCACCTTAATGTCTTCTGAAGCTTCCCCATATCCAGTCCCATTTCAGTTTTGACACAATAACGCCAGATCAGCTATGTCACGGATCTGCCTGCACCAGAAATTCAGGCAAGGAAGAATTTCCAAAAAGTGGCTATTGTGAACCTAGCAGCGAGAAGCAATTGAGCCTCCAACGGGCAATGTTTAGCGTGCACAGTCCCACCCATAGTTCCCTCTAAGCTGAGCGTGTGAGTGAATGCTCATACGTTTCGGAGCATCGCTCACAGGTTTTACATGCACGCTCACATACATTGTTCTTTGTGCTATGTACAGAAATGCAACACTAATATTGGTGCTCAAAAATTGTTGCTTTAAAAACATTGTTGCTCACACATAAAAGAATTTGCATACATCTAGTCACTCCTTGGTCCCCACTTCCCGAGCAACCCTAGTTGTGGCAATAAGTATATGGGGACATTCAGTCAGGTTTTCAGGAAGAGAGTCAATATATACAAATATATTTCATAAGAACATAAGCTTTGCATTGGACCAGATCATGGTCCAATGCAAAGCTTTGGACCATGATCTGGTCCAATGCAAAGCTTTGGACCATGATCTGGTCCAATGCAAGAAGAGAGATGCTGAGCCCAGCATCTCTCTTCTAACAGTGACCAGTTCAGGTGGCAAGTACCCAGTTGATCCCATGCATATTCATTGTAGTTACAGGACTAGATATTTCTTTTCTTTCTTTATAATTTATATGCCACCTTTCCAAAGAATTTGCCCAAGGCAGCTGACATCCATCCAAGACAATTGACCTGCTGCCGAAAAGTTAACAGGGCCAGCTGAAAGGGAGCTTGTCCTCTGTCCAATGGCGATTTTACATCTGGGCAGACTTTTTACACTCTTGGAAATGTTGCAGAAGCAGGTCTGAGGATGGTATTGAATGGAGGGGGTCCTGGAGGAGACAGACAGCCCCTGGGCTCCTGGTCACATGCAGCCATGCACACACCTCAGCATCCTACCCTTAAATCTTACAATAATACAAGGTGAATAGCAAGTTTGCCGCATATTTTGGGACTGACCTGTGCAGTATTTCTGGTGAAAGATAAAGCAATGCAAGTTTTTTTCTTGCTAGAGTTTCGGCATTAATTGACAGAGAGAGAGCGCGAGAGTAAAGTGTCAGGATGAGGAAGAAGGGAGAGAGCTACAGGTGTGTTGAGTTTGCAAGTGCCTTACGTCCTCTTGAAGAGCCCTCCAAAGCAGCTGCCCAGCAGGAGACAGAACTGCTGGGAGAAGAAAACCCAGGTGATCTGCTGCAGGGAGCTCTGGGTCTGACAGCGGAGGTCCAGGAGCGTGGGTCCCAGGAAGGCGATGCACAGCCCGAAGCTGAAGAAAACGCTCCAGTAAGTCAGGGTGGGCTGCAGGTTCTTCTTAAACAGGGCAAGCACCCGCTCATCCAGCCACATCCTGAGCTGGGGCTCCCCGGGGAGCCACGCGCGCGCAGAGAGCCCGGCAAGTGCTGCGGAGGGGGAGCGCGGAGCGGCGCTGCCTGCGGTCAGAGCGAGGGGGCGTGGCCGGGGCCCCGCCCAGGGGGCGGGCACCGCGCCCCGCCCCGCCCCCGAGAGCGGCAGCCGGCGCCAGAGGAAGGGAGGGCGATGGCACAATAAAGCGCGCAAAGCCAAGCGATCGCGCAGGACGCTGCCATGCCAAGGGCGAAAGGTTGGACATTGTGGCGAGAGGAGATCCGAGCTGCATTCGGAGAGCGCCCCAGCCTGATGTGTTGCCTGCACCCTGAGCTCCAGTAGGAGGCGCTCTTGGACCCATTGCAAATACCGAGGCCAGCATTAGTGGTAAATTTGAGAGTCGGAGGTGGTGCCCGCTCTCCCTGCTGGAGATTTTCAGTTTATTGCACTAGCACCCGGGTCTCCCGCATCTCAAGCCATCTCCACCCTCTTGTAACATTCAGTAGGAATCGGCCTGTGGAGATAGAGGGGCCGATGCAATAAGACGCGCGTTAGAAACGGGTGCTCGTATGTGAATGAGGGGCTGCGCTGGGGAGGAATTGTGCATCCCTAGTGCTCAAGTGCATCGGCGCCCAGAACTGCAGTGGGCACTAAACCCCAGCGTCTCTTTTTATCCTGCTCCTGGCCGAGGTTGCTGGACGCCCATAGCTGAGCACCAGTGCTGTGTCCAGGATGGGGTTTTTTAAATCGAGCCCATATACTTTTATTTACCGCAAGCAGTAAATGTAAGGGTCACAAGGATACTGACCAGGAGGACCCTCCGATGAAGCCTTGACTGGCGGATTGACTTAACGCTGCCTCTGGGACTGGAGTTAAATTTGCCACATTAAAATGTGTGCGTTTGGGCGTCCAGCGGGTTTTTTGCATTGGGAAGGCATCAGCCTCATGTATAAGGAATTTTCATGCTATGGGCGCTATTGGCCTCGCATTTGTTTGGTGCATGTTTTGGATGTGCTAATCTCCTTATTTCATCGGGTGCTAGTGTAACGCATCCAAAACGTGAGTCCAGCCACGTGTGAACCTGCGCACTTTATTGCATCGTCCCCGGAAAGAGGGAGGTAGGGTGGGGGCAGGAATGGTCTGATCCCCCCTTGCTTGGATGATGATCATGGTTGGTTTCTCAGTTAACTCAAACTGTCAGGAACATTAATTTAGGTCTGCTCCAAATATTCAGAAGTTTGTAGATTCCAGTGATGCTTAAGGATAGAAGGTTAAAATCAGGGCCAGGTCAGAGCATCTCAGATTCCTTCATTCAGTCCCTCCTCTGTGATCCAGCACCACTGCTGCCAGTCTGTGGTGTTGTCCCGTGTCAGCCCGCAGACGTCTGTCCTGGGCAGTGTGAGAGGTGGCATTCAGCACACATGTCCAAGCCACCGCCGTCTCCAAGGCCTCCTTCTTCACTCTTCAGACAGTAGATTTTGCATTTCCAGTTTTGAAGGTGGTTTTTGGTATAAGGAGCTCTGCGGTCAGGGCACCATTAGATCAGGTTTGTACACCTTCCGCTGAAAGCCGTCTTCTCTTTATCTGGTTTTGTCCCTGGGCCTCATGTTCAACCCTGCTCCATCATCCAGACCTGGGAGCAGCAGATTGCTCCCTTTCAGTTTTTGTCCAAATACGTGCACAGAGCAAGAGAAGGACCTTGGAGTGACAGTGTCTGGCAATCTGAAGACGGCGAAGCAATGCGACAAGGGAGGACGACTCAGAAGCAACGTCAGGAAATATTTCTTCATGGAGAGGGTGGTGGATACCTGCCTCTTTCTGCCTCACACGAGACGAAGCATTAAGGAATGCTGGCTTTGTTTGGGGTCCTGGCATTCGCCTTACTCGCTCATTAGAGGCGGAAGGGGCTTGGCCACTCTGCACCGCAGGCTCCAGAAATTCTCCATATTATTTTTGGGGGGTGAGGATGCACCGAGTGCCTCCCCCCTCCAACCATTCACAGTGTTCCTTGCAGTTCCTTGTCCCCTATTTATTTATTTAGTTTTATTTTTTATATCCCGATGTTCCTGTATAATATACATATCACACCGGTTTACAGGGAACTAAAACTGTCGCCTCGGGGGCAGAATACATTGAAACCTAATAACAAAAAATAACATTAACGATACATAAAGGCGTAACATAACTGAGATATATAACTACATAGTCTCTTTAGCCACCAGAGTGAAAGAAACCATGATTATTATCCCTGCCCCTGGGGGTCTGGCAAGCAGCTCCAGAAGGAGCCAGCTTTTTTGCAGCTCTTAAATCACTGGGTGATACATTCATGCCAGTCCTCTCCTAATTACTAATTTTGATTATTGCACCCAGGCTCTTCCTCATCTCCTCAGGGCAGAACAGAATGATATCATTCATGTTTACAGAGACGGGGGCAGTATTTACTCTGCTAGCTCTCCAAAATGAAAAGTCCTGGAATGCCTTAAGCTGCAAACTTTACAGAGCCCAGTATCCTGTTTCCAACAGAGGCCAAACCAGGCCACAAGAACCTGGCAAGTACCCTAAACACTAAGTAGATCCCATGCTACTGATGCAATTAATAGCAGAGGCTGTTCCCTAAGTAAACTTGATTAATAGCAGTTAATGGACTTCTCCTCCAAGAACTTATCCAAACCTTTTTTGAACCCAGCTACACTAACTGCACTAACCACATCCTCTGGCAACAAATTCCAGAGCTTAACTGTGCATTGAGTGAAAAAGAACTTTCTCCGATTAGTCTTAAATGTGCTACTTGCTAACTTCATGGAATGCCCCCTAGTCCTTCTATTATTTGAAAGTGTAAATAACTGAGTCACATCTACTCGTTCTAGACCTCTCATGATTTTAAACATCTCTATCATATCCCCCCTCAGCCGTCTCTTCTCCAAGCTGAAAAGTCCTAACCTCTTTAGTCTTTCCTCATAGGGGAGCTGTTCCATCCCCTTTATCATTTTGGTAGCCCTTCTCTGTACCTTCTCCATCGCAATTATATCTTTTTTGAGATGCGGCAACCAGAATTGTACACAGTATTCAAGGTGCGGTCTCACCATGGAGTGATACAGAGGCATTATGACATTTTCCGTTCTATTAACCATTCCCTTCCTAATAATTCCTAACATTCTGTTTGCTTTTTTGACTGCTGCAGCACACTGAGCCGACGATTTTAAAGTATTATCCACTATGACGCCTAGATCTCTTTCTTGGGTTGTAGCACCTAATATGGAACCTAACATCGTGTAACTACAGCAAGGGTTATTTTTCCCCATATGCAACACCTTGCACTTGTCCACATTAAATTTCATCTGCCATTTGGATGCCCAATCTTCCAGTCTTGCAAGGTCCTCCTGTAATGTAGCACAGTCTGCTTGTGATTTAACTACTCTGAATAATTTTGTAACATCCACAAATTTGATAACCTCACTCGTCGTATTCCTTTCCAGATCTTTTATATATAAACTGAAAAGTACCGGTCCAAGTACAGATCCCTGAGGCACTCCACTGTTTACCCTTTTCCACTGAGAAAATTGACCATTTAATCCTACTCTCTGTTTCCTGTCTTTTAGCCAGTTTGTAGTCCACGAAAGGACATCACCTCCTATCCCATGAGTTTTTAGTTTTCTTAGAAGCCTCTCATGAGGGACTTTGTCAAACGCCTTCTGAAAATCCAAATACACTACATCTACCGGTTCACCTTTATCCACATGTTTATTAACCCCTTCAAAAAATGAAGCAGATTTGTGAGGCAAGACTTCCCTTGGGTAAATCCATGTTGACTGTGTCCCATTAAATCATGTCTTTCTATATGCTCTACGATTTTGATCTTGAGAATAGTTTTCACTATTTTTCCAGGCACTGAATTCAGGCTCACTCATCTATAGTTACTCGGATCGCCCCTGGAGCCTTTTTTAAATATTGGGGTTACATTGGCCACCCTCCAGTCTTCAGGTACAATGGATGATTTTAATGGTAGGTTACAAATTTTAACTAATAGATCAGAAATTTCATTTTTTAGTTCCTTCAGTACCCTAGGATGCATACCATCCAGTCCAGGTGATTTGCTACTCTTTAGTTTGTCAATCTGGCCTACTACATCTTCCAGGTTCACAGTGATTTCGTTCAGTTCGTCTGACTCATCACCCCTGAAAACCATCTCCGGAACTGGTATCTCCCCAACATCCTCATTAGTAAACACAGAAGCAAAGACCCTTGGTTTGACCCAGCATGGCAATTTCTTATGTTCTTATGTTCTCTAGGGATGATTAGTGACCTCGTAACTGCCCCCTCCCTCTACCCAATAACCACATTATCCCTTCTGCCAGTAAAGTTCCTTCATTTCTTTATGCAGTGAATGAAACGGCACAGCAGCTTTCATTAACTTCCATAGAATGCAAATGTAAATGCAAGAAGGTAATAAATAATAAGCAGAACAAGATGATCTCAGAATTCACTCTACCCTCACCAGCAAGGGGATAGGAACAACGGCAACTAGTAAGGCAGCTCGCTGCGTGAGCACAGCCGCACCTCCCCAGACCACCCTCACCATGCTCAGAGTAAACAGCCCAGTTTTAGACATTGACCAGTAAATCATTCCCCCCCCCCCCCCCCCCCCCACCACCACAACTGAGTTTGTTCCAGACCTTTCTGTGGTCATTTGTGCCATTAGAAAAGTATCCATCCCTAAATCTGCCAGATAAAGGTCCAAGCAATCTGTAGAGAGGTCCTCGGGCTTTAACTGCACCCCCCTCTAATATTTCCACCAAATCACCCACTTTTTCATTAAGCGTCCTCGTGGTCACTCAGCGTCTTTCCAAAGCAGCCTGGGAATTCTGAATGCTGCCCGGTGTTCAGTGGGGCCGGCTCCACCACTCCTGTCCTTTTCTGTGTTCCCAGGGACCCCCTGTTGTCCGTTCAAACTAGCCAGGACCATTGCTAGCCCTGCCCTAGGCCCCCTCTCCCACCCTGCCTCCACCCCCCAGCCCTAGTTATGTGGCCCCTGCCCCCTATGGAGGCTGGAAATGTTGTCCACTCTACTCAAATACTTTATAGCTTTTTTTTCTTTTCAAATGATTAGAGTCCCAAGAGGTTCTGAGCCCCACTTTGTTGTTCTTGTGCTGATCCTGGGTGACGTGTGCAAGCCTGCGGCGCGCCTGTAGGTGCCTGTGATAGCCATGTCCTGACAGTAGGGCTGTGAGTCTCTGTCTGACTTTGCCCAAGGATGGCAGCTCCTCCACTGTTCTCGCTGCTCTGGCTCGGGCACCTCGGATGCCTTGCGGTACCACTCTCTGCCTCCCTTCCTCCCTGCAGTCTCTCCACTACTGGGTGAAACTTCAGACGTTTAAATAGTAGGACTGGGGGGGGGGGGGAAGGAGCCAAGATGGCGACTTGAACGGCCGCACTGCTCTGCTCGCTTCCACGATTACTGGAAAACGTTTCCTAAATTCGGATCATCATGCCCCCGAAGAGGAAAGGGTGAGTGAGGACCTACCCCTCAAGCCCCACGATCCCTGTTGGGCAGAAAATGATCTTGCAATGCGCCGGGACGACTTTGAAAACTGGGGCTAGAGTTCCGGCAGTTGAGACGGACGGAGGAGAGCTCGCCCTGACCTCGGAAGAAGTCTCTCTTAGCCCCCCTGGCTGATTGTCCACCGCCGGTTGCACGGGTGGCCATGACGCTGCGCTCTGGCTGGAATCCCAAAGATGGAACCCATGACTTGGAGGATGCGGGAGCCGCATCGGTGGATGACCCCGTGCTGAGCTACTTGAGGATCCGAGTCCTCGGGAGCGACTCCGGCGTTTTAGATCCGGAAGGGGTGAGGAGGTGAGAAGCCTGAATTTGATCCCCCTCTATATTCCTGGAGTAATTTTGGTGACACAGAAACCCGCGGTGGTTACTCTGGATTCCCTATGGGATCTTACATCAGCAATGGCTAAAACATTTTCTGACTGTTCCCTGAAAATTAACTCTCTATCACAAGAAATGGCTAAAAATGCGTAAGAATAGCTGGAAAGTGAATTACATCACGTTAAAGCAGTGCAGTCTACTGTTATCCAAGACTGCGCAGCAATAAATAGGAAGGTAGAATTTATTGCAAATGCTTTGAGACTCTTAAACCTGCGAGTGTTACATTTCCCCAGGGCTGAGGGAGAGGTTTCACGCATTACTGTTAGAAGATATTTCCTCGAAGCGTTGGAATATACAACAGAATCGGCTCCCCCCCGCCCCCCCTGGATAAAGTTTATTTTTTGTCTACTCGAGTCAACTCGCAATCTCAAGCTATTCCGATTGCCCTTGAGAATGGAACTGGCTTTCTAGAGTCATTGAAAGAGCCCTCTTTTGATATCTTTTCAATGAGAAAGACTTGAGTTATTTTAAGAAATCCTGTAGTCTCTTCTCGGGTCAAAAACTTGGGATTTTCCTGATTTGACTAAAGGAAAGGCTTCCTGGCCTTGGGAGCGACCTTTTTTCCGATGTTCCCTTATTAAATACAAGAGAGATAACTGCCCGAACACTTAAGGAGTTTTATTGATTGCAGGAAGGTTCTGCTTCACGTTCGCAGCATCCAGGTAAGATCATCACCTCGTAAAGTAATAAGGCGGACAGAGTTATGCCTTTTCCTAAGTCCCTTTCTTTTCTCACTGCTCCCTCCCCCTATAATTGTGCTTAAGACAGAAGGGAATGTTTCTTGAGATGAAATGTTCTTCTTTTTCTTTTCCCAAAATGTTTCCAAGTGAAATGCCACATTGCTGTACAAAGTGGATGCTTTGTTTGAATTTGTAAAAATTAATAAAGAATACATTGAAAAAAAAAATATTAGGACTGGAAGGGTCAATGAAGGAAGGAGACTTGGGATTGACCTCTTCCTGCCCTTAACTCCTGGTGGCAGATTTAGGATTTGGGAAAGTGAATGTTTGGGGCAGTGGACGCCCCTGGAAATCAGATAGAGGGTAAGTCCCTCTCCAGACTCCTAGAGTGCCCTGGCAGTGCCCTTTGAAATGGATGACTAGAACAGGCTGTGCCTAAATCTGGGTCCGGGCACATCCCATGAGCTTAAAGCTGGAGCAGTGCTGGGCATCAGCTCTGGGTGTCCCCTGAGATACCAGCAGGACCGGTCTTCAAGCTTTTCTCAGAATGGCTCCTCTGTTCTGCCTGACCTGCAGTCAGGTGCTCCCTTCTCCGCCCTGAAGGGATTGCTTGACCACTTTCACTTCGGGTGCATGCTAGGAGGTTGACCTAGACGTGTGACAGGATCCCCTCCATTATGCACAGTCTGCTGACTGAGAGGCCATTTCAAGTGGCGGATGCTGTTTGCTCATTTGCCTGAGATGATAGCGAGCAGATGTGGCAGGTGAGAACAGCTGCCTTGCAGAAGGAGTGAGATCTTACCAGCGGCCAGCGGCGGACTCACGATGTCAGACCGGCCCAGGACACGTCACGTGGTCTGCCGAGCGCGGCTCTGTCACGGCCGCGCATGGCAGACCACGTGACTGGAGCGATGGGCCCACCGGGGTTTGCCCGATCCCCCCATAGGCCCATCCGCCCCTGCCAGCGGCTGTGCTTCCACAGTAGGAGTAACTGGGCAGACTCCATGGATTATCTGATCTTCCCCTCCCCCCCCCCCCAATCTGCCATCTCTCAAGCCGATGCAACACCGACCCGTTCACAATGTGCATCCAAACTGGGCGCATGTTTATTAACGAACACACAATCTCTTCTCCTGGGCGCCCGATGCAATAATCAGATGAGCTGCTGCACTAAAAAAGATGTGGCAGGGATAAATTGTGCATCCGTGGCATCAGGCGCCCAGGACAGGTGGCTGTGTGTGGGTTAGGGAAATGACACTCAATTTACGAGCATCCGTTTTATCCCGCAGCCGCTAATTCACTAGCACAATACAACACACAGTATACACGGCCCGGAGCGTGTACTTGTGGGTGAATATTATGTGCCCCGGAAATTCTTTTTCATCAAGTCTTTTTTTTTTTGCATGGTGCTGCTTTCTGTGGCTCTTCCTCCTCAGTTATTGGGTTTCTCCTTGACCCACAGGAAGATTTTGCACCTGCTCTGGGGCAGGCATAAAATTCGATGGGTTAAAAAGGGTGCCTTGGGTGCACGGGGATTTTGTGCATCGCGGGATATTAACTAATAGCCTCATCTCCATGGAATTTAATGTGATGAGCGCTATTAGCTCCACGTGAGTTTGGGCAAGTTTATTGGATGCGCTGATCCCCTTATTGCACCAGGAGTTATGGATGCGCGTCCAAACGCTCAGTAACCTGTGCGCTGGGCTAGGCTGACTTTATTGCATCGGCCCGTGTCTGGCAGCCGTACTACCATGTTACTATGTAGTATCACTTGTACGACAACCGGGACACCCGTGCACCCAAGGGAATTAAAGCCACACTTTGTGCAGACAAATAGCAGTCTTGTTTCTTTATGTAACTTTCCCTTAATATTGAAATAAGATTATTAGACCAGTAATGTATTTCCATTCTATTCCTAAAAGATTGTGTTCCTTTCCAAGGCCTGAAGGAGCTGATTTTGTCCTTGTAAAGTGTGTGTACCATGGTGGCTGCTTCCTTACTGTTGTTCCATGACTTATTTGATGATAATGGACCCGGGCAGGGAGCCAGGGAACATTTCATTCCGTTTCAAAGTGACATTGCTCATGTGCCAGCCCTGCAGCACTCTTAGTCCACGGAGGACGAGGACATGTGTGGCTGAGCCTCAGCGCAAAGCTTGCACGGCACACTAATGAATCACTGCTGCCCAGAGCACAGGCACAAGAGTGTGCACAAGGCTGTGTGTGTGCACAGAGTACAGATGCCCATCTGACAACATTTCAAAGGATCTCTCTTAACTCCAGGACACTCGTGCAAACTCTGTGGCTTTGAAGGACCAGTGGAGCGGTGCTTCAGACGTTGGACCGGTAATCATTTGTTACTTAAAATCAGAGCATGAGCAGTGCCAGGCTGGTTCAGAGCGACGGTCCATCGAGCACAGCATTGTCTCCGACAGGTGGCCAGTCCAGATCTGCCGGTCCTTCCTAATGATTGGCCACTGTCCGAGTCAGGATGCTGCGCTCGATGGACCCTTGCTCTGACCCAGCCTGCTGCTTCTTGTGGTCTGATTTTTAAGTAACAAAATAGTTGAGGAACATTGAAGTCCAACCTCCACTTGAGCTTCCGATTCCTCTTCAGCTCTTGTGACAGACTTTTATTGATTGCTTTCAAGCATGGGATTATAATGCGTTACACATTCACTATGCAGGGATCAGAAGGAAGCTGAGCAGAATTTGCTGTTGATGCCTCCTTCCTATCAGACTCACCTTCCTTACAATTACCAAGGATTCCAGATCTCGGCTGAGAAACGCTTCCATGTAAGCAAACTTCTTCTTCACCCCACCTGTCGGCTGAGAAGTGGTTGCTGAAGTGCTGGGCTAATGTAAACCAGTTTTAGTCCAGGTTTTGGTTAATGCAGTACTGTGGGATGCAAAGCGAGCAGAAGTGAAAAATCCACACGAATGCAGCTTTAAAACAGGGGTAGGGCGGTTGGAAGGAGTGGGACCAAAATGGCCTTGTGCAAGGCATGCCAAGTGAAATGAAAGGGTAAGCTCTCAGGGGAAGGTACCTTCAGCACTTTGGTTCTATACATCCTAACGAGGATACAAACGAGTGGGAACTGTATAGCTGTAGCTGCCTGCTCCAGAGATCTTACCCTTTCATTTCACTTGGCAAGCTTTGTCTGCAAGAAAATGCCCATGGCAATGCAATTTTGCAGGCAAGGCCATTGTGCCACGGTGCCAGGGCACACTTTCAGGTGCAGATGTTTGCCACGGAGAGCTCACATTTCAGTTTTACTTCCCATGCCTTGCAACAATGGAGCAGTAATCTACAGCCAAACAATATACCCTGGCACTATGGCACATGCGAGACTGGCATTGTGCATCGGAGGGGGAGGTGTGGCCCTCTCCCACCTCTACATGTGTGGGTGTTGGGAGGAGGGGTTATATTGTAGATGGGGAGTGGTGGGAGGGTAACTTTTGGGGTATGTGTATGGCTTCTGTTTGCACAGTGTTGGAACTCCAGAATCTGAGGCGACGTAAAAGTTAACGCACATATGTGGTGGCTATTGTTGTACCACACTGGCCAGAAAGGTGAGTTTATGCTACCTTATTCCAAGGAAGGAATAACATTTCCAGTGTCAGCTCTCTAGAGCGTGCATCGACAGCCGAACAATGTATGCGATTTGGTGCTTGCATCCTGACTTTGGTGTACTGGTCTGCTCATAGGTTCCTGCCCCAGAGAGCTTATGCTTTGATTTTACTTGCCATGCCTTAGCAAAATGGCCTTGCATGTGAGAATGTTCCCGAAAGCTGGGATGCATAGCACCAATCTCACATGCAATACCATTTTGGCAAGGCATGACAACTAAAATCAAAGCAGAAGCTCTCAGGGGTGGGCACCTCAGCCAGCTGAACAAGTTCCAGTGTACTCTTCATCTGTAAGTGCCACTCCAAGAGCTTACACTGGAAATTAAACTCCTGGGCCTGAGCTGGCATAAACTTCCATTTTTGGTGGTCAGAGTTATTCGACTGCCATGCTTAGTGTGACAGAAGCAGCCGGACACTATCACAGTGGCACAGCAGTAGTATAACATGAAGTTTTCTAGTCCTGCTGTGGTCAGAGTTATTCTACGGCCGTGCTTGGTGTGACAGAAGCAGCCGGACACTATCACAGTGGCACAGCAGTAGTATAACATGAAGTTTTCTAGTCCTGCTGTGGTCAGAGTTATTCTACGGCCGTGCTTGGTGTGACAGAAGCAGCCGGACACTATCACAGTGGCACAGCAGTAGTATAACATGAAGTTTTCTAGTCCTGCTGTGGTCAGAGTTATTCTACGGCCGTGCTTGGTGTGACAGAAGCAGCCGGACACTATCACAGTGGCACAGCAGTAGTATAACATGAAGTTTTCTAGTCCTGCTGTGGTCAGAGTTATTCTACGGCCGTGCTTGGTGTGACAGAAGCAGCTGGACACTATCACAGTGGCACAGCAGTAGTATAACATGAAGTTTTCTAGTCCTGCTGTGGCCCAGGCATTACCTTTCCCGTGTTAAAAAATGTGCCATAAGCTGCCTGCCCTTTAATGCACCTCTGTGCATTGCTGGGGAACAGCTAATGCCCTGTGCACAGGAGCTGCAAGCAGCCGCACTAACCTTAGCACTGCTTTTCTCTCCTTTTACAGGCGGTTAAACCCCCTGAGCACTAAAACAGGAGTAAAACCGGAACTAACATCAGCGCACCTTATTACATTGGCCCCTACATGTGGGACAGTCCGGTTATTTATCCCATTCATCTGTTGTTGTTTTTCTGAAATCATTTTTATGTGGTTTCTTGTAAAAGCAGAAAGGAGCACATGAGCCGTGACATGAGAAAAGATGAAGGTGGAATGTGAGAGCGCAGATTTACCTTCCTCAGGTAGGTTGGCTCCACAGTATCAAAAGCCACAAACAGGCCAGGTTTTCAGGATATCCATAATGAATATACATGAGAGAGATTTGCACACAGTGGAGGCATATCCTGAAAACCTGGCCTGTTTGTGGCTCTTGAGTTGTGCAGTCGGCCACCTCTGCTCTAGTGCATTGAACTAATGCGACCTGGAATTTGGAGGGGGAGCAGGTTCAGTCTGTCTGACCTTTTATATTGTGTGGATTCAATCGGGCTGGCAGAGCCAGACACCGGAGGCAATCGTGCGCTGCAGAGCCAGGAGAGGACTCCAGGGAACAGCGGCTGCCCAGGCTCCTGGCATCGTCTGTGATCCCCCTCCCAGCACAGCTTCCCATGGTGGGAGGGACGGGCCCAGTGCACAGCAAAGGCTGCTGTAAGTTGGACAGAAGACAGATTTGGGAAATGTGACTGCAGAGGAAAAGCTGATTAGGAGGGGATCTGGTGGCCTGTGTGGATGGAGGAAGGAAGCCAGGCCTGCGTCCTGAGACTGTAGAGCAGAGAGCTCCCCCCTGAACCCATTCCAGGGAGGGGGAGCTGTGCAGTCCCTCCGTCTGTGCTCATGGAAGGCAGAGAGGAAGCATAGGCAGGCTGCAACCCCCAGAAGCTTTGGAGCCAGTCCAATTGGCAAGGTCCTACAGAGACTGCTCATGGCCATGCACCCTGGGGATGGCTGCACACATAGGAGGTCATTTACCTACACATGGATCTCCTATGGACAATTTAATGGCATTTATTGTGCATTTCCACATGTAAATGTTTTTGAAAATCCGGCTCATTCTGTCCTAGCTGAATGCATCCTTCTTTCCCTGCAGGGGGCTTTGAAAATAGAAATAAGATAAACTTTCACCTGTGCCAAACTCCCCAGAATTCTCTTTCCTGAATAAAGTCTTTTATTTTCATCTTTGCACACGACATGGATCAGAGAACGTCAGCCATGAGTTCATATCATATCACATCTGAAAAATACAAAATCTACATATCTTTATAAAACATTCAGCCTCCATTAAAACAAAAGAACAGAAACGCTTCTTGGAATAAATCTTTAAAATCAATTTAAATATATATATATACACATTTGAAATTAGGATTTCCTTTCATTTTTAAATATTTTCTTAATATATATATATTAGGTTCCTTCTAGTAGAAGTGGTCACTACATTTACTGCAGAAGGGCTGGGGTAGAGTGCACGCTGTCAAAGCTTGCGAGGACTGATATTGTCAGGGCGTTGGTGGCTTCCTCTGGGAAAAAGTGCGGTTTCCCCAGAGGTTTTGCTGTCTGCCCATGTTATCAGGTGCTTATTTAGCATTGTGCTGGCACAGCGTGGGCACACGAGACCAGACTGACGCAGCTGCTGGTACAGCCTGGGCACTTCATCACCTTTTCTAGATCCCTCACATTAGAAATCTTCACTTTTCTCAAGCAAAGACTTTGGAGTGGGGGCAGTTTATGTCTCCTGGAACTGCTTGGTGCAGCTAACCCTCCGCTGAGACTGGCATTGCTTTGAAAGGGGGTCCTGGTCAATCCTTTGACAGCGTCCCTTCTGTTAACACAGAACAGATATGACTGTGCATTTGTTACAAGACTGTCCAGGAACTACCATAGTGAATCAGTCTGAGCAGACGAGGCAGGGCGGAAAGGTGACTGAGCGCAGGGCTGAGGGCTACTCCTGGGATGGAGGACGCTTGTGCCAGCGGTGCCAGGCAGCAGTCATGGAGCCCACGTTTCCCAAAGAGGGACTCGGTTGTAGCGAGCAGAGGAGAACCAGGAGCAGCAGCGCGTGGGAAGGAGCAGGTAACCGCTGTGGGGCCTTCCCTCACCCCACACTCCACGCCCTTCCTGCACTGCATCCAGACAGAAGAGCGTGGCACAGGGAGAAGGAGTTTTGCACTGCCAGTCCCATTAAAGGGCAACAGTGACCGAATGTCATTAATGTGCAAGGTGTGCTTCATGGCCAGTAATGGCAAAGGTGCCAGGAATACACTGTGTCCCTATTGTACAGGCTCAGGGAATACACTGTCCCTATTGTACAGGCCCAGGGAATAAATCATGTCCCTATTGTATGGGCTCTGGGAATACACTGTGTCCCTATTGTACAGGCCCGGGGAATAAATCATGTCCCTATTGTACGGGCTCTGGGAATACACTGTCTCCCTATTGTACAGGCCCGGGGAATAAATCATGTCCCTATTGTACAGGCTCGGGGAATACACTGTCCCTATTGTACAAGCCCTGGGAATATAATGTGTCCCTATTGTACAGGCTCTGGGAATAAATTGTGTCCCTATTATACAGGCTCTGGGAATACACTGTATCCCTATTGTACAGGCTCTGAGAATACACTGTGTCCCTATTGTACAGGCTTGGGGAATAAATCATGTCCCTCTTGTACAAGCCCTGGGAATATAATGTGTCCCTATTGTACAGGCTCTGGGAATACACTGTGTCCCTATTGTACGGGCTCGGGGAATAAATCATGTCCCTATTGTACAGGCTCGGGGAATAAATCGTGTCCCTGTTGTACGGGCTCTGGGAATACACTGTGTCCCTATTGTACGGGCTCGGGGAATAAATCATGTCCCTATTGTACAGGCTCGGGGAATAAATCGTGTCCCTGTTGTACGGGCTCTGAGAATACACTGTCCTTTTTGTACGGGCTCTGGGAATAAATCGTGTCCCTGTTGTATGGGCTCGGGGAAAACACTATGTCCCTATTATACAGGCTCGGGGAATAAATCATGTCCCTATTGTACGGGCTCGGGGAAAACACTATGTCCCTATTATACAGGCTCGGGGAAAACACTATGTTCCTATTGTACAAGCTCTGGGAATAAATTGTGTCCCTATTATACAGGCTCTGGGAATACACTGTATCCCTATTGTGCAGGCTCTGGGAATAAATCGTGTTCCTATTGTACAGGCTCTGGAAATAAATTGTGTCCCTATTGTACAGGCTCGGGGAATAAATCATGTCCCTATTGTATGGGCTCGGGGAAAACACTATGTCCCTATTGTACAGGCTCTGGGAATAAATTGTGTCCCTATTATACAGGCTCTGGGAATACACTGTATCCCTATTGTACAGGCTCTGAGAATACACTGTGTCCCTATTGTACAGGCTTGGGGAATAAATCATGTCCCTCTTGTACAAGCCCTGGGAATATAATGTGTCCCTATTGTACAGGCTCTGGGAATACACTGTGTCCCTATTGTGCAGGCTCTGAGAATAAATCATGTCCCTTTTGACAGGCTCTGGTTTAGACAAGTTCCACTGTAGCACCAAACGGCCACCAGCAGCGCTGACGGTATGAGCCGGTGGTTATGGACCTGTTCCGTTGAGCCTCTGTGTGTCTCTGTTTCATGCACACCTATGCTATAGGTGCAGAACCTGTGTAATAAGACCAGCTCCATGGAGTGGGCAGGTTTCATGTACTCATTACTCTAACCACTTTCTCATCAGGGGATTCTTGCCAGCTCTCTGCCACTCGTGAGATGCTCTCAGAGCCCACTGCAGCAATGCATTCTGGTACTTATGAGAAGCAGGAGTATGGAGTGCTGCAGTGTGCAGCACTTACTGCGTGGATGTGAGGATACATTCCCCAGCTCTGACATCTGGTCCCAGGCACTTGGTTTCAGAAATCTTCAGTTTCCATCTCTGCTTCACTGGTGGAGGCTGGGGAGAGCAGGGGAGTCCCTGAACAATCGCCCTCCACGCTCTCTCACCAGGTGACGTGGCACAGCCTTCCCGGATTCTGCAGGGGGGGCTATGCAAACAGAAATTTATTCTTTTACAAATGACTGGGCGTGAATTCCAAGGGGTGCGGGTCTGCGCCTGTGTGTGTCCTGTGTCTTTGCATTGTGTAGATCTGTAGGCCTGAACGTGCCCGAGTCACTGTTACGTGGGAACGGAGGTGGAGCGGGTGCTGGCAGGAGCCACTGCTCTATCCCTTGGGTCGGATCCAGGCTCCTTGGCTCACCTTTCATCTTTTCTGCGCCAGGTCCAAGTTAAAATATACTTTGTCTCCTGTTCTTCCCTCGTCCTGCGGGAAGAAAGCACAATCAAAACAAGGGCGAGAGCAATCTCTTTCCTTCTAGGTTTAGGAGAGATTAATCTCAGGTCCTCTGCAGAGAGCTTGCAGTCTGAGTATCTGGGGAAGTCCCAGCCTTCCCCCGTGCTGGGAATACTGGGGTTCCCCCAGCAGCCAGAGCGGGCCTTCGGCCTCGACCCCCTTCCCGGTCCTACCTGTATGATGAAAGATTGAGCTTCGGTACCCCGGGTCCTTCTGCAGTTGGATTTCTTTCAGGGAGAAGATGGAGACGTCTGCAGGAGGGAGGAGAAGAGGAGGCCCTCAGAGGGGGGCGACACTCCCTGCATTTTATTTCCTTATTCTTAGATCTCCCAAACTCTGATGGAGTGGAAGTGCAGGCAGGGATGAGGGGCGACTCTGCTACTCCCTGATCACAGGCAGGGATGAGGGGCGACTCTGCTACTCCCTGATCACAGGCAGGGATGAGGGGCGACTCTGCTGCTCCCTGATCACAGGCAGGGATGAGGGGCGACTCTGCTACTCCCTGATCACAGGCAGGGATGAGGGGCGACTCTGCTGCTCCCTGATCACAGGCAGGGATGAGGGGCGACTCTGCTGCTCCCTGATCACAGGCAGGGATGAGGGGCGACTCTGCTGCTCCCTGATCACAGGCAGGGATGAGGGGCGACTCTGCTACTCCCTGATCACAGGCAGGGATGAGGGGCGACTCTGCTACTCCCTGATCACAGGCAGGGATGAGGGGCGACTCTGCTGCTCCCTGATCACAGGCAGGGATGAGGGGCGACTCTGCTACTCCCTGATCACAGGCAGGGATGAGGGGCGACTCTGCTGCTCCCTGATCACAGGCAGGGATGAGGGGCGACTCTGCTGCTCCCTGATCACAGGCAGGGATGAGGGGTGACTCTGCTGCTCCCTGATCACAGGCAGGGATGAGGGGCGACTCTGCTGCTCCCTGATCACAGGCAGGGATGAGGGGCGACTCTGCTGCTCCCTGATCACAGGCAGGGATGAGGGGCGACTCTGCTACTCCCTGATCACAGGCAGGGATGAGGGGCGACTCTGCTACTCCCTGATCACAGGCAGGGATGAGGGGCGACTCTGCTACTCCCTGATCACAGGCAGGGATGAGGGGCGACTCTGCTACTCCCTGATCACAGGCAGGGATGAGGGGCGAATCTGCTACTCCCTGATCACAGGCAGGGATGAGGGGCGACTCTGCTACTCCCTGATCACAGGCAGGGATGAGGGGCGACTCTGCTACTCCCTGATCACAGGCAGGGATGAGGGGCGACTCTGCTGCTCCCTGATCACAGGCAGGGATGAGGGGCGACTCTGCTACTCCCTGATCACAGGCAGGGATGAGGGGCGACTCTGCTACTCCCTGATCACAGGCAGGGATGAGGGGCGACTCTGCTACTCCCTGATCACAGGCAGGGATGAGGGGCGACTCTGCTACTCCCTGATCACAGGCAGGGATGAGGGGCGACTCTGCTACTCCCTGATCACAGGCAGGGATGAGGTGCGACTCTGCTGCTCCCTGATCACAGGCAGGGATGAGGGGCGACTCTGCTTACTGTCAGGCAGGTTGTGCACCCGCTCTCCCAGGGACGTGAAGTAGGGGTGTCGCAGGCTCGCCTCGGCAGAGATCCGTCTTTTGGCTTCGTACTGAAACAGAGACCTGCAATAAGTTACTCAGGCCTGCATCCATTTATTCTCCAGCCGGCCCTTCCCGCCCCTAAATGTACAACTTGCTGGGACCCCTGGACTATCCCACCCTCTTATTTATTTATTGAGCCACCAGTTCTTATAACTCACTGTCAATCTAAGCAAGGCACAGCAAATAATAGCGACATTCATCTAAAAAGTCTCCGAAACAAGCCGGTCCCGTAGGCAGGGCTCCCGTAGGGCCAACCAGAAAGAAAGCACAGACAGCAGGCGTCCCCCCAAGGGGAGAGCTCTTCCCCAGCAGCCTGAAGCCGCATTCTCTGAGGGCCGGAGCACACGAGTTATCTGCCAGAAACTTCAGCTGGATATCTCATTATCCAGCCAAACGTAGGCAAATAACCGGGGACAGTCCTGAGAGGAGTTAGCCTAGCTCTGCTCGTTCTGTGGAGCTGTCCTAAAGTTATCTGCTCTGTGCACCCCTGAATATCCCTCCAGAGGTATCCAGCCAGTGACTGAATATGGACCTCTCTATCTATCATTACAAATAAATGAATAGGAAATGAAGCAGGGAGCCTTGCAACCTTCTGTACTGCACATGCTCCTGATTTCCCCTGAGAACTGTCCATCAAAGCCCAGCAGCTTGTATGACAGTGGCCAGTCCTGGTCACTTGCATGGATCAGGCAGATCCTCTCCCTGTTAGTCACGTCCAACCCACACATCTATCTGGCTAACTGTTAATTCGTTTATTTATTTATTTAGGTTTTTTATTTACCATTGTTCCAAGATAAGATCACAATGGTTTACAAGGTCATATTTCGGCTTCTGGGTCAACATTCCCATTCTAGGCCAGCATTCCCATTCTGGGTCAATACCAACAGCAATGGACTTGTCCTCCAGATATTTGTCCAAACCTTTCTTAAACTGCAGCTTTCCTAATAGCCTTGATCAGGTCTGGCAACAAATTCCACAACTTAAGTGTGCATGGACTGGAAAAAATGCTTTCTTAATACATCTGTTACCAGTTAGTTTCATGGCGTGTTTGATAGTGTCAGAGGCAGGATGCTGGGTTTCATGAACCTTTGATCTGTCCCAGTGTGGCATTCTTAGGTTATGTGTCCCACTCATTATTTTATAGACCTCTGTCATATCCACCCTCAGCCATCCCTTCTCCAAGCTCAGGAGTCCTAACCTCTTCAGCCTTTCCTCATAGGGGAATTGTTCCATCCCTTTATCATCTTGGTCGCCCTTCTCTGTACCTTTTCTAATTCTGCTGTATCTTTCATGAGCTGAGGTGACCAGAACTGCACACAATACTCAGGATGAGGTCTCACCATGCAGTGATACAGAGGCGTTAGGATATTCTCTGTTTTATTCTCCATTCCTTCCCTAATAATCCCGAGCATTTTATTTGCTTTCTTGGCTGCTGCTGCTGCACATTGAGCAGAAGATTCCAAAGTATTTTCAACGCTGACACCTCGATCCTTTCCCTGAGCGCTGACTCCTAATGTGGAATCCAACATTGTGCATATGTAGTTGGGACTGAATTTTCTCCATGTGCATCCACAATAAATTTCAGCTGCCATTCAGCTGCCCAGTTGCCCAGTCTTGCAGGATCCTCCAGCAGTTTCTCAGTCTGTTCTTGTTTTTACTACTTTGAATAATTTGTGTCATCTGCAAATTATATCACCTCACTAATTGCTTGTTTTATAGGTCATTAATAAATAGTCCCAGTACAGATCCTCTCTTCAAAACCGACTATTTAGTCTAACTCTTTGCTTTCTGTTCTTTAACCAGAAAAACCTGATCTGTCCCTCCATAATGATGCTGCTTTAATGTTTTGATCAAAATTTCTGTTTGCAATGGTCTTTTTTGATAAGTAGCTCACCTCAATTACTCCAACACTACTTGAAGCAGTTTTTGAAGAGAAATCTGTGCTACTTGTGTCCCAGCCACCCACTCTAGTTCTTACTTCTCTTTTATAGATGTTTTATGGGGCAGAGTCCTGATTTCTTGTAGCTTTTAATGCAGTCAGATTGAATGTGAACCTCACCTAATCATTCTCTCTCTCGGCCCCCATTACCTGTTTGCTTATCGTCTTCTGATCCCTTGCTGCTTTGCTCAATTAAAGTTTCCCCCTCTTTAATTAATTACATCTATAACCAGCTGGCTTATTTCTTCCCAAACCTGGCCTCACTGTTTCCGCTTAAAGCCACTGATTTGTTTAATCTACTTGGGCATCCATCTTGACTGGATCGTACATGGCAGGGATTAAGGAGGGCCCATTATCTGTCTCTGTACAGCTCGGCATACGTCACAGCACGGATTCAGGACACACCCAGTCACTCAGGTTTTCTGGCTAGCCACAATAAATATGCATGAGATAGATTTACATAAAGTGGAGGCAGGCTGGGTGTGTACTGAGGACAGGGTTGAGAACACCTGTGCCATACAAATCATGGTAAAAATAATCATCAGGACACTGCTTCCTGTCCCATGAATTTGTAATGCCCTGAGGGGTCTCTCACAGGGAGCTTTGCCAAATGCTATCTGAAAATCCCGATACACCATATCGACTGGCTCACCTTGATCCACGGGTCTGTTTACATCTTCAAAAAAGTCTTTTGAAAGGCAAGACTTCTTCTCCTTTAACCGCGTTTATCCACACAGCCAGTGATTTTGTTTTTAACAGCAGCTCCCACCATTTTACCCAGCACCAACATCAGGCTAACTGGTCTGTAATTTCCTGTTTTAAAGACTGGTGATGCATTTCAAGGTTTCCATGAACAAGAGGTGAACGTCTTTCAGAGGAGGGGCCATGGGATGAGGGTGAAAGATGAGTAATCTAAGGAAATATTTCTCTGCAGAGGAGGTGGTGGAGACAGGGACAGGATCTGAATTGGAAAAGGCAGATGATCTCTGAGGGACTGGTAGGGTCGGTAAAGCTGAGAGGTCAGTGTGGCTGGGCCGCAATGGACTTTTTCTGCCGTCATGTTTCTCTCTTTCAGGTACGGAGGCCTGTTTGAATGCTTGGTTATAGATTACAAGCGGCAGGTCTGTAATTTCACGTCTGAGTACTCTCAGAGCTCGGGGGTGAATACCATGAAGGGCTGCTGATTTGCCACTGTTTATTTTGTCACTTTGCTCTCTTCCACTTAAAGTGATGTGAAAGGAGTGAAGCACAGAATTCATTTGGCTTTATCTTCCCTGAATTCATGAAGGGTCCAAAGGACTCCGTAAAAGTTATTCTCAGATTTTGTCTGTGTGCCGATTCTCTCGTGGCCCTGCCGTGCTTCTGCCCTTTCCTATTTTCCATGTTTTAAAGGATGTTTAATGGTCTCCTGCTGGTCCTCATGCCCCCTCGCTATCCTGGTTACTTCCTACAGATCTCATGGTTAAAGAGTTGTTTAACTGAAGCCTTAAAGCCCCCTAGCAATGACCTTATGGTCTCTCATAGTCAGTACATAATCGCACCATCGTAAAATACCTATAATCCTTTACCCGTCCCCTCCCTGCCCTCTCTGCCCTCTGCCTCTTTCTCACTCTCTCCATGAATTTGTCTGCAGTCCTTCTCCTAAGAGGCGGAATGAGTCGCGCATTGGTTAAACCTACCAGAAGGAGACTTGTAAGTAAATCTAGACCTTCAGGGTCCAACCTGAGCAAAAGAAGAAGCAAGACGTGAGCAGAGAAGGAGAGACCGTCATTCACCAAAAATGCACAAACCTTCTGAGCCTAGGATTGCACCTGCTCCTCACCCTGGGAATCCTTCCCTCCCTCAGCTCCAGCTTCTCCACTTCTGGGCACTCTCATTTCTGTATTTATTTTACTGGGCTGATTTGATAAAGATAAGAAATTGTGAAACTAAACCCCGAGGGTGTCGCACGCCTCAAGAAACTACTCTGAGCTAAAGTTTTACAAGCTACAGAAAAATGTTGGTGAGCAGGAAACTGATTTCTGGGTGTGGAATTCCTACCCAACAGGCTCAAAAAATCTAAAAAAAACCCCCATGACTATCACATTCTGATAAATATCTGTACAAGAGCAGTAACCATGCTCCACGGGGCAGTTTTACACACCAGCCATGTTCTTTTAATAACAGGGTTTTCTCTGAGCAGTACCTTGTGTATTTAAGGGGCTGTCTTAGCTTAACAGCAAGGCTGGAAGCAAAGAATATAATTATGGTTGAAGTTTTATACTTCTAATAAAAATATCTGCCCAAGATAAGTCTGCTTCCAGTAAATATTTGGTAAACTGTACAACAGAGGGTCATGATTTACTGAGATCTGGAATACCTTGGTGCGTGATTTATCAAAGGTTGAGCTCTATATAATGGGACATTGTAGGCTATGAATTCTTCATTAGCTGTTATTCCAGGCCAGGTTTCTTCTGTTGGGGTACCTGCAGTGGACAAGAAAGCTGGCACTAGACATACCTTCAAACTGTATACCCATAATCCTCTGAGCCTCCCTCCTGCACCGCTCTATCCCAGAATCCTCTGAGCCTCCCTCCTGCACCACTCTATCCCAGAATCCTTTCAGCCTCCCATCTGCACTGCTCTATCCCAGAATCCTCTGAGCCTCCCTCCTGCACCGCTCTATCCCATAATCCTCTGAGCCTCCCTCCTGCACCGCTCTATCCCAGAATCCTCTGAGCCTCCCTCCTGCACCACTCTATCCCAGAATCCTTTCAGCCTCCCATCTGCACTGCTCTATCCCAGAATCCTCTGAGCCTCCCTCCTGCACCGCTCTATCCCAGAATCCTTTCAGCCTCCCATCTGCACTGCTCTATCCCAGAATCCTCTGAGCCTCCCTCCTGCACCGCTCTATCCCATAATCCTCTGAGCCTCCCTCCTGCACCGCTCTATCCCAGAATCCTTTCAGCCTCCCATCTGCACTGCTCTATCCCAGAATCCTCTGAGCCTCCCTCCTGCACCGCTCTATCCCAGAATCCTTTCAGCCTCCCATCTGCACCTCTCTATCCCAGAATGCTCTTGGCCTCCCACCTGCTCCGCTCTGTTCCAGAATGCTCTTGACCTCCCACCTGCTCCGCTCTGTTCCAGAATGCTCTTGACCTCCCACCTGCACTGCTCTGTCCCAGAATGCTCTTGACCTCCCACCTGCTCCGCTCTGTTCCAGAATGCTCTTGACCTCCCACCTGCACTGCTCTGTCCCAGAATGCTCTTGACCTCCCACCTGCACTGCTCTGTCCCAGAATGCTCTTGACCTCCCACCTGCACTGCTCTGTCCCAGAATGCTCTTGACCTCCCACCTGCACTGCTTTGTCCCAGAATGCTCTTGACCTCCCACCTGCACTGCTCTGTCCCAGAATGCTCTTGACCTCCCACCTGCTCCGCTTTGTCCCAGAATGCTCTTGACCTCCCACCTGCACTGGTCTGTCCCAGAATGCTCTTGACCTCCCACCTGCACTGCTCTATCCCAGCAGGGCTGGTGCTTCCTTAGGCACACTAGGTGGTCACCTAGAGCACCAAATTTTGGAGGCGGCAAAATCCTGCTAGCATGAGGTCCAGAGTGGTGCAGTCCCAGAGCCAATTCCACCAATAAGGGAGCGCTCTGCTGGAGTCACTGCCACCAATAGGAGGAAGTGCTGTGTTCAAGCTGCCGTCAATAGTTAAGTTGGGGTGGGGAGGGGGGAGGTAAATGACCAAGGTTTGCCTAGGGCACCAAATGCTTTTGCACCGGCCCTGTATCCCAGAATCCTGGGGTCTATCTGCTCTGCTCTATCCCAGAATCCTCTGAGCCTGCCACCCAACTCTTGATGACTTGTGCCTTTCCTGATTTGCTTTCTCACTGCGGCCATTTCCATATCCACTAAATTAAATTTTCAAAGGGGATTAGGGTAAAGCTCTTTTCAAATGAAGCCCAAAGGGTATGCACCTCTTGTCTAGCATCCACACCCAAGCTGATGTGGAGTGAGCTGTGCAGAGCTGAGCATCCAGTCCCCTTGCCATTAATCAGCAGGAAAGTGGGATCCTAAGCTCCCTCTGGTGGAGAAAAAGGAGAATGCAGACTCACCCAGCAGCCGGAAAATGAGATGTAGCTCTTCTTTTACAGTGGAGCCAGGGAAGAGAGGTCGGCCAGTGGCCATCTCGTAGAGGATGCAGCCCACCCCCCTGAAAAGTCATGCAGAGAGCACAAGGTAAGTGCATTTCTGTACACCCAATTATAAACCAATACCCCAGCATTCCTTTCCCCCAGAGGAACAGCCACCCCTCAGTGCAGGGCACAGGCACTTCCACCCCTCCATTCCCCAAAGGGCAGGATACAGACCGAGCATTAATGAAGAACTGGAAGTTGGAAAAAACCTCCACAGTCTTATTCTGGGATAAATCAAGAGATGGCTTGTTTCTTTTTTTTCCATCAAAAAGCAGAAGTGCAGAGAAGTTAAGAGTGCAAACACTTTTCACCGTGTGTTTATAGCACAGCTACGCCTCTCATGAAGCAGGCACAGTTTTGAGCGGGTTCCCCAGTTGTACCTGCTTCATGAGACAGTGCACATGGTGAAAAGTGGTTGAACTGTTAATTTCTCTGCATGTCTGCTTTTTGATGTTTGTTTGGTTTTCCGAAGGACCGTGCCCACATTCTGTACGTGCAGGTACAGCTAAGGATCCCCGAGTAGGACTGATGAAACACAGCAATAATCTGATGTCAGTGCAGCTGTATCCTAAGGTCATCTTGTGCTAAGGTGTAGGTTTGCAGCTCACCACATATCAATCTGTGTGGAGTACTCCGTGGATCCCAGCAGGACATCGGGTGGGCGGTACCAGAGCGTCACTACTTCATTAGAATAGGTTTTAGTGGGGACAGATTTGGCTCTGGCGAGACCTGTAAGGAAAACAAAAGGAAGATCATTTCTATGTCTCACAGACTGCAGACAAATTCTAAAACTCTACTTGAAGGTGTAACACTAACTAAATTCAACTCCAAACAATACCCCCTGTTTACGAACCAAATGGACTAAATTAGATGTCAAAAAAAGTCATTACACTGCTCAAAATTTCCAAAAAATATGTAAAGGGATGAGCTGGTCGTTTCATAACAGGCTCACTTACTGATGCCCTCCAGGTTATCAGAGCCATTATCTTTGTAATCATCAACTACCAGCCTTTCAAAATGTTTTTTAAGCAATTAAAAATGGTGTATGAAGCAACAAAATAATGGAAGATCAAAAATACAACATTTTGTTACGATTCTGCCTGTGGGATAAGCCCACAAGCAGCCTCTCACCTTTTCATGGCCTGGAGGCCGCTGACTTCTCCATCGTTGCCGCTGCCACTCTCTCGAGGTCTGAAGACCGCCCACAGTCTGCTCCTTCACAGCGAACCTTGCCGCCATGCCTCTATGCGGCCAGGAGGCTGCCGACCCTGCCTCTTCATGGCCCAAAGGCCGCTGACACTGTCTCCTCCCCTGCGTGGGGAGTTTCCGGCTGCAGTCCTCTCTTCACAGCAGGAGCCATCTCCGATGCCTTGGGCCTGCTTCTCCTGCTTCACAGCATAGCTGCTGTCCCTGGTACTGTCTCCTTAGGCGCAGGGCCGTGCCTCTTCTCAGGATTTAAAGGGCCAGTCCTTCTGGCTCCTCCTCATGATGTCATCCTGGTTGTTCCTCTTCAGCCCTACAAAAGGGCTCAGCTTTCAGTCCTTTGTTGCCTTCGCAAGGAGTCAGTCATGGAGCTGGACTGCTCCTGGATCTCTGTTCCAGCTCTTCAGTCCAGAAGTCTCCAATGTCATCCTCCTCCACTTCTTCAAGGCACTCTGTTCTTCATGGGATTTCCCTTCTCTTCATTTGTGGTTCCTGATCCTTGTCTTCACCTTCGTTCCATGTCTTGGTCTCTCGTTGGAGCTCGTGTTCCTGTCCATCTATGTCCCCGTCTGATGTCTTCGTCCACAGATGTCTCCTTCTTCAGATGACCTTGCTTTCTGTTGTCCTGTCTCCCCTGATGTCCGTCTTAGATGCTCTGTTCACAGATGTCTTCTTCTGAAGTAGTCCTTGTCAGTAGACGTCCAGCTGTTCTGTCCTTTGGTGCCTTCGTGACGCTCTTGGTTGAGTGCCTGGCAGGTCCGAAGTCCAGAAGGCCTGGCGTTTGGATGTTCTTCTTCCAGTGCTTCCTTGTTGCTCTTCATTGAGTGCCTTAGGGTCCGAAGTCCTGATGTCCTTGCCTTGGATACCCCAGTAGAACCTGCCTTCAAATGTCTTGTCTTTGATGTCTTCGATGTCCTTGTCTCCAGATGAACAGCCGTCTAGTCTTCAGATGTTCCACCATTTGGCATCCACTATTTCCGGCTCCTCTCTTTGAAGCCTTGTCTTCCGACGTCTTGGACTCCGGCTTCGCCTAGCCTCTGGTGGATTGTGCTGTCAGTGGATAGCCGGAGGGCCTTCCTGGCCACTGAAGCCTCCTTTCCGGCTGAGTGAGTTAGCATGTTATCCGGATTACACTCCATCCTGAGTTTTACCTTGCTGTCGTCTGTCCATTCTTCAAGAGTCCTCGTCTTGCCTCAGTCCTGCCTAATCCTTGCCTCAACCTTGACGTAGCTATGCCTGAACCTTGATGTAGCCTTGCCTGAACCTTGATGTAGCCATGTCTTAACCTTGATGTAACCATGACCCAGCCTTGCCTTCTTGCCTCATATTTCACCCAGCCATGTCTCCAAGTACCTCTGCCCGACCATGTCTTCAAGTGCCTCTGCCCAACCATGTCTTCAAGTGTCCTTGTCTGACCATGTCTTGAGTCTTAGTCTTGTTCCAGTACCATCGCCTGTCCTCAACCTCTGTCCGTCCTGATGCATTTGCCATTCCCATATGGCAGGTCTGAAAGGGCTATAGAGTGACCAGAGGGCTACCCCAGAGACCAGCATTGCGTTGTTGGGTCTCTACTGATGCATCAGGTTTGGCGGAGGCCCGAGTCCCTGGTCTTCAGCCTGTCCGTCTGTGCTGGGATACATCTCACCTGCTCGGTGCTTCTACGGAGCTTTCTGCAGTCGCGCACACAACTCTCCCCGGAAATGGGATCGCTCCCGTAACACATTTATCATAAACTTGACTCATAAATGTTTATAATGAAAATGTTCATATATGGAATAATCTGACATGGAATGTGAACTGATCGCTAAATGGCTATCGGTGTGACCCCTGGCATTAAACAATTGTAAAGCTATCGTATTGCCCTCCCAACATGGCCGTGTTTCAAACAAAAATCCTTCATCAGGGGATGTAACGCTAATGACTGTCTTCCAGTGAATGCAACGTGCATGGCCACGTTGGGAGGGCAATAAGATATCTTTACAATACTGATACTGATGGCCATCACAGACTGCACAGGCATTCCTCATTTCCTGAGGGCACAAGTCATGTGGATTGTCAAAACGGAGAATGGTCAAGTCAGCTGTGCTGGGATCAGAGCTCAGGAGGAAGAATGGATGGGTAGGGTCGTGAGACTGCTGCAGATTGTGACCAGTCACTCTCTTAGAGTGTCTGCACCTCCCCAGCCGGTACTTACCAAAATCAGCAAGTTTTAGCTCCCCATTCTCATTAATGAGCAGGTTCTGTGGCTTCAGGTCTCTGTGCAGAATCTTGCGCCGGTGGCAGTAAGAGAGACCTCGCAAGAGCTGGAATGCGAAGACCTGCAGCAGCAAAGGGGTACGAGGTGATCAGGGTCTTGTTTTAGCAAGACTTTCCGATAAAGAGATGAAACTGAATCTGTTATACAAAGGTTAATGGGACAAGCATTCTCTGCTACAAACCTTTCTTTATTAGACCTTCTCAGTCTTCCATCATCCCAGCACCTCCTCTGAGAAAGCCAGGGAGGCGCCTGCTGCTTCTCTGGGTTAGGGACTAGCCTTGGATGGGAGCTGACCCCAAATGGAAAGTCATTGGCCTATGCAGGGGAAGTAAAGATGTAAACCCCTATCCCCAGAACCTGGGTTGATCTTACCTTCACATTATGCACACCCATCAGGTTCCCACAGTTATCCAGATACTGCTTCAAGTCGCTGTCCTGCAACCAGAGAGATGCTGCTCAGTGCAGATGGGACTGGACCCTTGTCTGCTGGTGCTAAATGATACAGGAACCGGGGTACTGTCATCCAAGAACTGGGACCGGGTCACTTGTCTGCTAGTGCTGGACTCTGAGAGGGGAACTGGGGTACTGTCACCCAAGAGCTGGGGCTGGACCTTTGTCTGCTAGTGCTGGACTCTGAGAGGGGAACTGGGGTACTGTCACCCAATAGCTTGGACCGAGAGAAGAAGCAGGGTACTGTCACCCAAGAGCTGGGCCTGGATCCTTGTCTGATAGTAATGTAGAGAACAGGTGCAGCCTTCCTGAATGGAGATGAGCTGGCCACATTACGTGGTCCAGTCCAGTGCTTCCAGAGAAACTGGACCTGCCTTTCACCAAAGGCATGTTTCATATCTCATGCATTGATCCACAGGAGACAGGGGTCATTGCCTTACCAGGTACTCAAAGACAAGTGTGAGGGAGCGATCTGTGTGGATGATGTCATGCAGGGTTACGATATTGGCGTGCTTCAAGTTCTTCAGGAGAGAGACTGCAAGAAAGCCACAGTTATGCTTTGGGTCAGCGTCAGTCCCCCGATCTGTGCGGTGGACCCCTCCTCCCCACCCATGGATCACTGCTGGGTTTCTGAGGGGGGCTTCATACCCTCACCTTGCACTGAACCCCACGTAGCCTGTGACTGAGCCTGGCATCAGTGCACAGAGAGTCTGGGCTGTGCATGTGGCTTCCATTACCATCTGCTCAGTCAGACCCTGCATCATTCTGCATATTTTCACTTCTACAGCAACTGTTTCATTGTTGCTTAGATTCCACGCCTTAGAACGTAGTCAGGGGCCTTCAGGTCAAGGGCTTCACTTAGGTAGAGCACAGGAAGTGATGAAACACCACACAGGAAATGCAGAAGACATGGTAGTCCCCCAGTGCGTAGATACAGAGACGCTCTCGGATACTACAGTCAAGTCCTAGTCTGGTTTTCAGGATACCCCCAATGAATGTGCTTGAGATCATTTCTATATATTGGAGAAGCCGTTAATGCAACTCTACCTCATGCATATTCATTAGGGCAATCCTGGAAATCTGACTGGCTAGGTATTCTTCCAGGAGTCCTAAGGTTTAGCCAGGCTTCAGTTACCTTCTCAACCTCATATACGAGAAAATGAATAACTAATGTTCTCACTTCTCAAAGCACAAAACGTACTTCCAGATTTGGATGCATTAACATTTTTTGTTAAATTTCAAAAGTGAACTCTGTTTGATCTCTTGGGAGTCAATTCACCCAACTGGAGGTAGATAAGGAACCATTAAGCTCATTGTAAAAAGAGCCTCCTGCACGGCAGCACCAGCAGGCACGCACTCAGCGCTAGGACTGCTGGGCTCCTGCGTCTGTCATGGGATTTTGCTACCTTCCCGTATGGCAGTGCACGGTGCCCCCTCCTCGTGCTCCAGCCGGATCTCCTTCAGTGCCACCAGGTTTTCGGTTAGCTTGCTGCGGCCTTTGAACACTGTGGCATAGGTTCCCTTGAATGGAAAATGCAGAAGAGCACAATGTGAGTTTGCAGGGAGTCACAAGCCTTCAGCAAGGTCTCTGGCTCTGCTCTTTAAGTGAGGAGACATTATGGTAGCCCTAAGGCTCGTGCCAGGCGCCGGACCTTTCTGAGCAATGACCCCTCTGCTCCATGGTCTGTGCAGCCTGCACTGACTCCCAGGGCTGAAGCGGGCCCTGCCGTTTTACACATTCATCGCTGGAAGGAACTTTCTGTCTTTCTGCTTACCTCTCCCAGTTTGTCCAGTTTAATGTAGGTTTCCAGTTTTCCGAATCCAATATCAGACTGCATGAGAGAAAAAGAAAGTGGGTGAGAGTAAGCTTGGCCTCCTGCGCCGGGCACATGAGAAATTCCAGAGCCAGGAGCCGCCAGCCCTCAGTGACTCTCTCCATGGGAGTCCCATGAGTGCGCCGGGGAGCATCCCTGACCCCGCTGCAGGGGCGGGGGGCACATGGCCTCTCTCCATTATTAGGAATTGGTGACTGCGCTACGATTTTACTTACTGTAATCATATATCATGCACCCAAAGTCCTTTCCTGCAAAAGTACAATCTCTCTAAAATCCTTCGCCACAGATTCAATGGAAACCCAATTTAAATAAAGGAAAAAAACACTCTGCGTTGTGATACATAAGAGCTTTGGGAGGGAGCAGCACATGCACACAAGAAGGCCCCTGAAGCAGACCGAGCACATAAGAAAGAACATAAGAAAATGCCATACTGGGTCAGACCAAAGGTCCATCAAGCCCAGCACCAGGGTTTACATTGCAGACAGAGTATCTTTGCCTTCTTTCTGATGGGTTTGGATTGAAACCTGGAACAGCGCACTTTCACACTTATATATGATACCAACATTACTGCAAGGAAATAGCCTTACAAACAATCAGAGCCAAAAGACATATACTAGCACAATAAGAGAACAGAAACATAGTTCATAATATATTTCGGCAGATAATATGACAATTCAATGTACAGCTATCACCTACATTAAGATTCCTATGCTGTTTTTCAAACAAATCCCCCTGTCTCCTTTTCACCCCCATGTCTCACAGCATCCCCATACATTCCTTATACTCGCCACACAATCCAGCAACACACAATACAAACCCATCACCATATATCAGAATAACCACTACCTTTAGGGCAGTTTTCTGTCAGCAGGAAGCAAAGAAAAATACCTTTTTCCAACCTCCTATATAATCTATATGTACCTTTCAGGCTGCAGCTTTTGCATGCAATCATTTTGTCCCACCAGAGCATTGAAAGTGGGCGGTGCTTCCTTTATCTATTTATGAAGACATCACTTACGTGCAATCAAAATAACATTCGGGCTGATAAAATACAGCCTGCTCAGCTGAGTGCACTGTCTAACCCGCAGTTGGACGCAAGTTTTGGACGTTTGTGTAGGACCTCTTATACCATAAGGGGATTAGCGTATCCAAAAACACACATCCAACCCCTCGTGAAACTAATAGCCCTCATCCCATGATGAGCAGCGAGAGCCCGCTTTCCACGCAGGTTTATTGTATCGGCCTGATAGATTTCAGTGCTCTTTGTAACAAAAGCATGTGCCAGAAAGTGAAGCCAACCCGCTATAGGGAACTTGTGTACTAACAAGAGGCCATTATCCCAAAATGGAAAAACTCTTTTGACATAACAGGAAAAGAATCGAGGATTCATATTTTCCTATTTTACAACTAGTACAGAGGTCTGTCAGAGCTAGTCCCATTTTATGTCTTTTCATGGTATCAATAAAACTGGTGAATGTGCTTCTCCCAACCATCGTTACGTTTACATCCTGACCTCCACCTGCACTTCAGGATTCACGTGTTCCTTACACAGCTTATACTGTAAGGATATCAAATTCTCACCTGTCTTCATTCCACTCGCCGTTCCATGTTCCGTACCCAGTGACCCTGCATAATGCCACGGCTGGACAAGGCTCCTCACCCAGTAAAAATGTTGCTTTGTTAATATATAAGGCTTGGAGATAACCACAGGGAGCACAAGTTACTACCATAAGAAACTTGCTGGGCAGACTGGATGCACCATTTGGTCTTTAATCTGCCGTCAGTACTATGTTACTATAACTTAGGGAATACCACTGCTTATTACCAGCATCAGTAGCTTGGGATCTATTTAATGTTTGGGTACTTGTAGCCTGGATTGGCCTCTGTTGGAAACAGGATGCTGGGCTTGATGGACGCTCAGTCTGACTCAGTATAGCATGTTCTTATGGTCATGTCTCACATGGTCACACACAGGTTCTCACAAGACACATACACATAGGCTATCACACAGTCACAAACACACATAGGCTCTCACTCACACACACAAACAAGCTCACACACACACAGGCTCTCACTCACACACACATACAAGCTCACACACACATACAAGCTCACACACACACAGGCTCTCACTCACACACACAGGCTCTCACTCACACACACATACAAGCTCACACACACACAGACTCTCACTCACACACACAGGCTCTCACTCACACACACACAGGCTCTCACTCACACACACAGGCTCTCACTCACACACACATACAAGCTCACACACACACAGGCTCTCACTCACACACACAGGCTCTCACTCACACACACATACAGTCTCCTGTTGTCATCGGGCCGAGGTGGGATGACCTCCACCATGGCCCACCGATCTTCCTGCTTGGGGGGAGAAGCGGAAGCTGTGCCCGGGTGTGCGTGTTCGCACACATATAAATGGAAGATGGGTCTCTCCTTCTTCGGCTGCCGGTGGGTTAGGTAGGCTAAAGAAGGATAAAGGCACGGTCTGCACACCCGGTCGCGCCGGGCCTGTATATGTTCTGTGATTTAAACATTAGAATAGTTTCCATTATTTTTCCCAGCACTGAGGTCAGGTTCACCGGTCTATAGTTTCCTGATTCACCCCTGGAGCCCTTTTAAAGATCGGAGTTACGTTGGCCACCCTTCCAGTCTTCAGATAAAATGGACAATTTTAATGATAGGTTACAAAATACTAATAGGTCTGCAATTTCATTTTTCAGTTCTTTCAGCCCTCTGGGATGCACACCATTTGCTACAGGAGATTTGCTATTCTTTAGTTTGTCAATCTGGCCTGCTACATCTTCCAGGTTCACAGTAATTTGGTTCCGTTCATCTGACTCATCAGCCCTGAAAACCATCTCCGGAACTGGTATCTCCCCAACATCCTCATTAGTTAAAACCGAAGCAAAAAAATTAATTCAGTCTTTCCACAATGGCCTTATCATCCCTAAGCGGCCCTTTAACCCCTCAATTATCTAATGGTCCAACCGACTCCCTCGCAGAATTCCTGTATTGGATATTTTAAAAGATTTTCATTATGAGTTTTTGCCAACTTCAATTCAAATTCTCTCTTCGCCTGTCTTATCAATGTTTTAAACTTACCTTGACAATGCTTATGTTTTATCCTATTTTCTTCAGATGGATCCTTCTTCCAATATTTGAAGGATTTTTTTTGGCTAAAATAGCCTCTTTCACCTCACCTTTTAACCATGACGGTAATCGTTTTGCCTTCCTTTCACCTTTCTTAATGCGCGGAATACATATGGACTGCGCTTCTAGGGTTGTATTTTTAAACAATGTCCAAGCCTGTTGAACACTTAACCTTTGCAGCTGCACCTTTCAGTTTTTTTTCTAACTATTTCCCTCATTTTATCAAAGTTTCCCTTTTGAAAGTTTAGTGTTAGAGCTGCAGATTTACTTATTGTCCCCCTTCCAGTTATTAGTTTAAATTTGATCACGTTATGATCACTGTTGCCAAGTGGCCCCACCACTGTTACCTCTCTCACCAAATCCTGCGTTCCACTAAGAATTAAATCTAAAATAGCTCCCTTTCTCGTTGGTTCCTGTACTAATTGCTCCATAAAGCAGTCATTTATTACATCCATGAACTTTATGTCTCTAGCAAGTCCTGATGTTACATTTACCCAGTCAATATTGGGGTAATTGAAATCTCTCATTATTACTGCACTGCCATATTGGTTTGCTTCCCTGATCTCTCTTAGCAAACCATGAAATTGGTTTGTTGGGATTTTTGTACTCCAGTTGTAGCCGATTACAACTTAAGTGCTCTGCTTCACTATCAAAAAAGTCTTTTAGACTTCCATTCCCTAAAAAGATCCAATGCCTGAATGAAAGTCCAAATTTTCATTTAGCGGTAGAAATTGGGATCTATTAGGGTTAATCCCCAATATTTTATGATAAAAAAACACCAGGCAAATGGCACTGGGTGCATAACTCTCTGTCCTTACAATTCAGTAAAGTCCTAGTTAATGTCTTGCCCCCATAACGATGTCTTTAAAGAAAATGAAAAAATGTAGCTGTCTCGCCTTCTGCCCGACGATGCCGGCCGTGCTGCTGCTGCCGCTGTCAACCTCTCCCGTGTGGCCTGGACGCCCGACGCCGCCTGCCGCTGACGTTTGCCGGCAGTGCCGGCTTTGGCCTCTCCCTGCTTGCACGGCTCTGCCGCTCCTGCCCCGACCTGTTTAAGTGGCTGGGAGCCGCCCCCGAGGCCTTCTTGTTGCAGCCCCAGTGTCGCTGCCGGATTCTGGATGACGTCCATGATATCATATCAAAGAGATTGTCAGATATTTCATTGATATATTCCAAGCTGATTGGTGAGCATTGCACTGAATATAGAACATAACATAACATAGTAATGACAGCAGAAAAGGACCAGATAGCTCATCCAGTCTGCCCAGCAAGCTTCTTAAGGTAGTAATTGACACTCCATGCAGGTTACTCCATGTTTCTCTCGAGGGTAGTAACTGATGTTCCATGCAGATTACCCCTGTGTTTCTCTCAAAGGTAGTAACTGCCGCTCCGTGCAGGTTACCCCTGTGTTTCTCTCAAGGGTAGTAACTGCCGCTCCGTGCAGGTTACCCCATGTTTCTCTCAAGGGTAGTAACTGCCGCTCCGTGCAGGTTACCCCTGTGTTTCTCTCAAGGGTAGTAACTGCCGCTCCGTGCAGGTTACCCCTGTGTTTCTCTCAAGGGTAGTAACTGCCGCTCCGTGCAGGTTACCCCCATGTTTCTCTCAAAGGTAGTAACTGCCGCTCCGTGCAGGTTACCCCTGTGTTTCTCTCAAGGGTAGTAACTGCCGCTCCGTGCAGGTTACCCCATGTTTCTCTCAAGGGTAGTAACTGCCACTCTGTGCAGTTTACCCCATGTTTCTCTCAAGGGTAGTAACTGATGCTCCATACAGGTTACCCCATGTTTCTCTCAAGGGTAGTAACTGCCGCTCCATACAGGTTACCCCTGTGTTTCTCTCAAGGGTAGTAACTGATGCTCCATGCAGATTACCCCCATGTTTCTCTCAAGGGTAGTAACTGACGCTCTGTGCAGATTACCCCCAAGTTTCTTTCAAGGGTAGTAACTGATGCTCCATGCAGGCTACCCCATGTTTCTCTCAAGGGTAGTAACTGACGCTCTGTGCAGATTACCCCCATGTTTCTCTCAAGGGTAGTAACTGATGCTCCATGCAGATTACCCCCATGTTTCTCTCAAGGGTAGTAACTGACGCTCTGTGCAGATTACCCCCATGTTTCTCTCAAGGGTAGTAACTGACGCTCTGTGCAGATTACCCCCAAGTTTCTTTCAAGGGTAGTAACTGATGCTCCATGCAGGCTACCCCATGTTTCTCTCAAGGGTAGTAACTGACGCTCTGTGCAGGTTATCCCCATATTTCTCCCAAGGGTAGTAAGTGCTGCTCCGTGCTGGTTACCCCCAAGCCTAATGATAAGGGTAGTGATATTTACAATCAATAAACACCAAGCAATTGTCAAACCCATAAATTACACCTAGCAGTATTTTTACTGAAATAAATGGTGTCACTTTTCTGAACAGAGTTTTTTCAACACAACAAAATAAACCTGCGATGAGGGAGTTCCAAAGCAACTGTAGGTAACAATTATAAAAGCAGGCAAACTCTTCTCCCTGCTAGAACCAGCAGAGAGTATGCTGCTGAGTATAACCCCGTTTGGCTATTTTTCAATCCAAAATACTGATATTGATAGTTCAAACATTACCCTTTTAAATTTTCAGCTGGAAATGTCCACATTCAAAACATTCAATGTAAGAAAAGTAGAAAAAGCATGCGTGGTGAAATAACTTTTATAAAACTAAGTTTAGTGCCATGGAGCTGCCATCTTCACATGGACCTTGTTCATCTTGCTGTACTCGGGTCAGAAATGCATTCATTTGACCTTTAGAAGTGAGAAAAAGAGTTTCCCCGCAGGCTAAATTTTCAGTTTGATTCCCTTTTTTTTGAAAGGTTTGGAGCAAACCAGAGCCATTTGCCTTCTTTGAGAGGCTGCTCTAGCAGAGAAATGGTTAGGCAATAAGAACTTGTGCCCGTTATATTCTATCGATTGCCTCTTCTTGTTTCCTGAAAACAGCTTCATTTCAGATCTAGGCTGCCTCTGTGCACTCTTTCACATTTAATCTGCACCGACGCAGCATCCAGGCCAAAGCCCCTCCAGCAGAAATGACTCAAAAAATCGGGTAAGTTCATGATCTCTTACCAATTCAGGAAGCCACCCGCGAGCTTCAGGCTCTCTTCATTCACTTAATTGTTGGCTAACGCTATCCATGATCTGTGCTGCTCATCTGGCACAATCTTCTGAGTCTGAGGCTCTAACTTTCCTTCATTTCTCCCAGGGCAGACTGGGAGAAATGACCCTATCCTCCGACATGACCGCTCCAGTCCTCTCCCGGTCTTCCTTAAGCTCTGCTGCCATCTTGCCCTCTCCTAGCTTTGCCTTTTTCTGCATAGTTCTAGATGGTTTTGCAGTCATTACCAAGAACTTATCCATACAGTACTAGAAAGGGCAATGCAGTGACCACTAGGGCTTGATAAATAACGGTAGTAGGAGAACCTTCTGGAGTAGCTCCAACCTGCTTCCTGTCACGCGCCAGATACTGTGGAAATCTGATACCAAGTCTTTAAATATTAGTTACGTTATAAAACTATTGAATATGTATTTGTTCCCACTTTTTTGTTGGATATGGCTCATGGGAGTTATTTGTTTCTGTTTGTCAGTTGATCTGTGTACAAGGAATGACGCACATGCATGTACCCATCACTAAGGAAGAGCTATAAGCAATCTGTGTACACGGAATGACACACATGCATTTACCCACCACCAAGGAAGAGCTATAAGCAATCTGTGTACACGGAATGACACACATGCATGTACCCATCACTAAGGAAGAGCTATAAGCAATCTCTGTACACGGAATGACACAAATGCATTTACCCATCACTAAGGAAGAGCTATAAGCAATCTGTGTACATGGAATGATGCACATGCATGTACCCATCACTAAGGAAGAGCTATAAGCAATCTCTGTACACGGAATGACACACATGCATTTACCCACCACCAAGGAAGAGCTATAAGCAATCTGTGTACACGGAATGACACACATGCATGTACCCATCACTAAGGAAGAGCTATAAGCAATCTCTGTACACGGAATGACACACATGCATTTACCCATCACTAAGGAAGAGCTATAAGCAATCTGTGTACATGGAATGATGCACATGCATGTACCCATCACTAAGGAAGAGCTATAAGCAATCTCTGTACACGGAATGACACACATGCATGTACCCATCACCAAGGAAGAGCTATAAGCAATCTGTGTACACGGAATGACACACATGCATTTACCCACCACCAAGGAAGAGCTATAAGCAATCTGTGTACACGGAATGACACACATGCATGTACCCATCACTAAGGAAGAGCTATAAGCAATCTGTGTACACGGAATGACACACATGCATTTACCCATCACTAAGGAAGAGCTATAAGCAACCTGTGTACATGGAATGATGCACATGCATGTACCCATCACTAAGGAAGAGCTATAAGCAATCTCTGTACACGGAATGACACACATGCATGTACCCATCACCAAGGAAGAGCTATAAGCAATCTGTGTACACGGAATGACACACATGCATGTACCCATCACCAAGGAAGAGCTATAAGCAATCTGTGAACACGGAATGACACACATGCATTTACCCATCACCAAGGAAGAGCTATAAGCAATCTGTGTACATGGAATGACACACATGCATGTACCCATCACCAAGGAAGAGCTATAAGCAATCTCTGTACACGGAATGACACACATGCATGTACCCATCACTAAGGAAGAGCTATAAGCAATCTCTGTACACGGAATGACACACATGCATGTACCCATCACCAAGGAAGAGCTGTAAGCAAAGCACTGTGAGCTATCTGCAGGCCCCGATGGTCACACGAGTTATCACTCGAGGCCATGATCTGTCCTGTTTAACTTCCTGGACACCTCCTTGGGTGGAAGGCAGAAATGTGGGGAGCTGCACCCCACTCTTTGAAATTCCTGTAGGGCAAATGTATGAATATGGACTTTCACAGAAGAGATTAACTTCCCCTTCAGGCCCAGGCGAGGTAAGTCACTGATTTATTTGTGGCTTAGCTCATTACATCCTGAGAGGTACATCTGAGCCTGAGGTCATTGATTAGCTAAAGAGCTGGCAGCTGGGATGACCCCTCCTGCCTACTCACCAGAGATGCTCGGCGGGACATCCTGCTCAGGGGCTTGGGCAGCTCTGGACTCTCCATCTGCATCTTCCTCAGGAACTCCTGGGGCAGCCGGATGTCCATGGGTAACGAGAGCCTCTTGCTGATGTCCTGTGCACAGAGAACAGGCAGAAGGTTTTACACGGCACGTGCCACTCACAGATCCACTTCAGTGCTGCTCTGCCAAAGCTTGATGCCATCATGTTGCAGTGGTGCTACAAGTTTTGACTCTCTGGCTTCCTGAATCTTTTGGAAGTGACAGAATTGAGCTCAGCCTGCTCCCATTAACACTAATGCTACAAAAGATGCAAGAAATGCATTGCTGTCTGTGAACTGCATCTTTATCTCACAACACGAGGGAATCACAAGTCATCACTGAAAATGAGTGAAACCCCGAGTGTTCAGGGTGCAGATTGCAGTTCTTCCTTCCCAGAGGTCCCACACATGCCCAGGTCCTCAGGAACCTGAAGACTCGCAGTGCAGCTTTGCTACACATGAACTTACAGTCAGAGCTTAGAGCTGCTTCATGTCAGGGAAGGCAGATTCCCTGGAGATGGGAGGTTGGGGGAGGGGCTCTGAGATGGATGGAGACTGACTGAGCTGGAGTCGTGGATGCTGACTTGCCTCCATGGAGAATCTGCGCTGACTTCGATAGCGCATCATGGTCGGGGACTTGTCCTCTGAGGGGGACAGTGCACTGGGTGCTGCCCCATAGTCTCTGCCCAAGGGATTGAGGTGCAGGTGTCCTTGTGCAGTACCTGGGGAGATGGAAATGGAGCTGTCATTAAAGTTCACACCTGGAGCCTGCCCTGCGTCGCACCTGGCTCAGTTTGGAATAATGCTGTCCAAAATACAATGTGCAAATGATCCTATTAATACAGAATCCTAGAAAAATGGATTCATTTAACAACTTTCTAGTCTGCATAATTAGCTAATGCTCAAAAGTGCTTACATATAAGCCAACATATGTAGTGCTTTACAACATAGTGCTACAACATATGTAGTGCTTTTCATATAAGCCAACATATGTAGCCAACATAAGCCTACATATTAGCCAACATAGTCTACTAATCTCCAACTACACCTTGGTTATCCATTCTATTGTTTTACATATGTAATTTAATAACCTATCCTTTCTCTTCCTTCTCATCCAAGTTCTTATCACCCTGTTATATGTAACTGCCTTTTCAGCACCTTTGTTATAGTTATGTTTTCTATGCACCCCTGTTTTATGTGAACCAGCATGATGTGACTGCTGTCTCGAATGCCGGTATATCAAAATTTGAAATAAATAAATAAATAAAAATGTCAAAACAAAATGCAACAAGATTGAGAAGAAAGGGATTGCAAGACATTTGTGCACCGAACCCAAACCAAGCCGGGCCAATAAGCTTCCAGTCTGCTCCTGAGTACCCGAACTGCAGTGTGGCCCTGAGTAATGGCAGGAGATTGGTCCTGTGCCACTGGACAGAGTGTTAATGCTGTCTGTCTGTCTGTCTGAATCCCATCGCTTCTTCTAGCACCAGGTGGCTGTAGCCAGGCTCCTGCAGCACCACAGCCTCTTCCGGGTGTCACACAATGAGATTACTTTCCATGCAGTGACTGTGGAAGGAGTTAACATGCCCTGAGGGGATTTGACTAAATGTAACATGTCCAGGCTACAAGGTCTAAAAGGAAATGACAACAAATATGCTTTTTGCTGGGGATCCCTCTGTCAGGGTGGGAATCCTGATCTTCTCGCTGCCAGAAGGGCTCAGGGGGTTGGGTGATGCAATTAGAGGCCTGAAGTGGTCAAGCCTGTGCTGACCTGGTTCTGTAGGGTGGCCGATGATGATGTCCTGGCGCTGCAGATCACCTGGAAACTGATTCCAGCCACATAGCTGGGAGATAATGAGCCTGAATCCTGCTGACCGTGCAGATGTGCCACCCCTGTCCCTGTGGGCCCTTTCCGTACTGCTGGAGTTGTAAGGACTGAGCTTTCTCTGCTTTTCATGACTCGGTGGGAATAATGATCCCGCCGAGGATCTCAAAGCAGTACAGTGCGGGCAGCTCGGCATCAGTGGTACCGCTTTATAATGGAACGGCAGCTCAGGTTTGCACCAGGAGGACTGCAGGTGACCCACAGGCACATGGGGGTTGCCTTCGCTGCTGTTGGCTCTTCTGCACGAGGTCCTCCTGTTTTGCTTTCCCACCACCCCCTGCCCCCCAGGTGCCTTATACATGTTAAGCTTCCCCCTCCCCACTATTTGTCTTCTTTTTCCCCTCCCTATCTCCCCCCCCATTCGTGCTGAGTGTTACTTTCCATTCTAAGGATCTTTTTGTGGCCGCGGCTGGCGGAGTTCCCCAGCGATAGAAGAAGTCTCTGGGGCAGGGCAGGCATTGTGGGCTGCGCAGATTTCGCTCCTTGCTGGCTCTGGCAGTTAAGCTACCAGGGCTGCTTAGGGGTGGCTTCTGTTCGTTGCTCGGGTACTGAATTGTTAGTAAAAGCTGCGGCCTTTGATCTGCCAAACACTGGGAAGGCAGCGTGTGGGAGGCTGGTCCAGGGAGTCTTCATATTCTGTATTAAACACGGCCTGGGCTTTGATCTCCAGCCGCAGAGGGAATTTATTCCAGAGGATTGATTTACAACTTTTAATCACTACTCCCAAGTCTGCTGCCTGATCCCCTAAGCGTCAGCAGGGGGCATTCCTCATTAGAGCCACTCATTTTCTCCTGCTTCTCCTCACTTCCCTCCCCTCCCCATCTATCTCTTAGCGAGATGGATAGTGGCCGAGCAGTCAGGCCATGCATGCCAGTCTCACGGGCACTACCACCAGCTCTGTGGCTCCCAGGCATGTCATGGCCTTGATGAAGGGGCCCACAGGACCAGAAGGCCTGAGAAACCCAAATTAGAGGATGGAAGGGGAGGGATCAGGATAGTCTTCTGTACAATGCTTTCAATTAATTAATGCAAATCCCTGCACTCTGAATGGTCCAGGAATATGTTTAGATGATGGCAGATGTGCATATATGCCTGCACTCTGCGTGGAGGCAGGGGGAGTGAGCTTGGATGGGAAGGCCCTGGGCGTAGGGGACGTGCATGTGTGTTATAAAAGTGAAGAGCCCCACGGATTGTGCGGCTCAGAGATGCAGGAATCCAAAGGCTGTTTTCCTTCCTATAATTCCACAGGCTGATTCACCTCAGGACTGGACTAGCCTATCCTAGAACCGTGGAGCCGCCTGACAGCCTATGTGCAGTCCGGACAGAAGAGCCATTCAGAGCTGAGACAGGGGACTGTGCTTGGCTCTGGGAGAAGGGGAAAGCTGACTGTGCGGGCAGAGCCTCTCACTTTGTGTTCATGGAGCTCTCTTAGTTTTCACTGATAATGAGGTGCAATGGTAGAAAAGTCTGCAGAAGAATTATTGACTCCTTCCTTCCCACAGTCCAGCAGGAGCTCTTAATGAGGAACAACTAATTATAGCTCCATGATGCTTTCTCTCTCGTTGCTAAATTTCCAATTGGATCACTTTGGTACCCTCACATTGGCTCAGAGGGACACCAGCTCCATAGTCTACAGCTGAGAATTGCTCATTAGCAGCTCCAGAGGTCACACTGCAGGCAGGAGAAAGGAGCTGGCTCCTTCCATGTTTCATGTCTGTCCTCCAAAATGGATTTTTCTTTCTCTCTTTGATCATTGTCCTGCTGTCACAGTTTCATTCAGCCCTTTAGGAACTGATCTGATAGCTAGAAAGCTAACATTTCTACTGGGTCAGTGTTGAGTTCTCCACAACTGGTCTGAGATCTGGGATTTTTTAGAAGAATAATCCCAAGACCATGTAAAACAGCTGTGTTTATAAACTAAATATTTATTTGTTTAATATTCTGCTTTTGTTTTCAGGCACTTCAAAGGGGATTACATTTGGGTAATTTATGGTTCCCAGTTACATTTAATTGAGTTTATGAAAGTTCTCTTTAATAGTTTTCCTGTATACTTGTGTTAATGTATTTCCGCCCTGGAGGCGACTGTTCAGTTCCTTGTAAACCGGTGCGATATGTATTCTTTACAGGAACATCGGTATATAAAAATTATAAATAAATAAATGTGGGTACTGTAAATCTGTTTCAGGAGTTGTGGAAGGGAAGGGAGTCAAGGAACAGTCTGATATACGACCATGAAGACCTTCAGCTCTTCGCTAAGAGGTGCATTTTAAGACCCTCATGTGGCTGCACATGTGCACACGTTTGTCAGCTCACGCACATGGATGTGGCAATTTTAAAACATATGCGTGTAAATGCAGTATACGTGCGCGTGTTTTAAAATCAGCTATCCATGCGTACATGTGTGCACAAATGCTGCCTTGCTCACGGAAGTGGGGGGGGTTTTACTAGACATGCCTGCCGACTCTTTTCCCAGTTTGTTCCCAGTTCACCCCAGTAAAGGAGGGGACTTCTTAGCCCCCCTAGCTAACTCCCTTCCCTTTTACCCTTAAAACCCGCTGACTAGCCTATTATTTTTTTATTTTACAATTTCCATGCCGTCCATAGCAGAAGTAAATTACACGGTAGGGGACTCCGGCGCGCGCTTGTGTACGCGCAGATTTCATGGTACAGAGCTGTCCCGCCAAGACCCCGCCCTTTTCTGTGGAAACAGTTTTGTGTGCATATCAGGAGATACTCGCGCATGTGCATGACTTTTAAATCTGATCAGCGTGCGTCGGGCCGAGTCATGCGTGTATCTCCCGGCTTTGGCGTGCAAAGGGCTTCTAAAATCGACCAGAAAGGTTCCAAGCAGATTACGCCAGTCACCTCCAATGAATATCAATAAAGAAAGGACTCAGGGCTTCGAAATCTGAGCCTTTTCTGTGGGAAAAATGCTTAGGAAAGGAGCTCCTGGTGCTTTGGAGAAAGCTGCAGTAGTAATAATAATAATTTCAAAAATGCTCAAGGTGGTTTACATCCTTTTTGAATTTAGGTTCAAAAAGCATAAAACTACAATTTTGTCATACAATTTGTACTTTAAAGCCCCCAGTTATCCACATGCATTTGAAACAATCCCAGCGGTCGGCCCTCATCCTTTTCCTCACCTGGCCCCCACCCCAGGTCACCGATGAAGTGGTCTCTCACTGTCTGAAGCGAGATGGAGAGATGGAGCTGTGAGAGCCTCTCCCCCTCCCCCCGAATACCTTCACTCCTTCTGTTTTTCAGCTGGTTAAACTGCTCTGTGAACTCGGTCAGTGACTCCTCGATGGTTTCAGTCCGTGGCACAGAGAGAGAGAACCGGCGTTTAAAGTTCTTCATTTTCTTCATTGACCCTGTAAAGAAGAGAGCTGTTCATGAGGAGTCCATTGCACGCACCCATCTTCTGGAGGAGAAGGCTGACTTGTCCTAAAAGAAATCCCTCCTATTTGTTATGCTTACATAACAAAACTACCAACTGACTTGATCTGTTGGATCATTTCATGTGATATTGGTGCTTTTTTTTACAAAATTAAACTGTTTGGTATTTCAGCACAGTCACGCAAGCTGCAACCATGGTGGACATCAGTCGGAGCTCTGAAGCTGGTCTTGGTTCAGCTCATGGAACTTCTCCTACTAGATTTATTGAAGGTATTTCTTGACTGAAAGCAAGTCCTGGCGTACCTAAGAAGGATGCTGAGCTGACCATGGTAAGTATGTTATGCACCAATGAAGTGATTGTCACACAGTAACATGCTGATTGTTACATGGTAATGCAGTGATGCAACATTGTAATGTCGTGATTGTTACATAGTAACGTGCTGATTGTTACAAGGTAATGTGATTGTAACATTGTAATGTCGTGTTACATAGTAGTGTGCTTATTGTTACATGATAATGAGGCGACTGTAGCATTGTAATGTTGTGATTGTTACATTGGAATTCACTGCCATATGATCTCCATCTTCAAGATAATCTAAGAAAATTCAGACCCCCAATTGAAGCTCTTCCTTTTGCAGCAGGCCTACGCAAGCCCGTCCTGACAGTGGCCTGATAAGGTGACGTTTGTCTATATGACAATTCTAAAAAAAATCACAGACTCCTTCTGAAGAACCCTCCATTGTACTACGCCCATGTTTATTCTGTGCTGTTGTTGGTTGGTCCTTATTTTTATGTCTTTTTATTGTGTATGTTTTGTCACCAATTTTTAATTTTATGCTTGTTTTACTGTAAATCGCTTAGGCCTATTTTGTGTTAAGCGATTAATACATTTTAATAAATGCAAATTACAAATACAAAATACACAGTAATGTCCTTATTGTTACATGATAATGTAGTGATTGGAACATTGTCATGTCATGATACTTATATAATAATGTGCTGATTGTTACAAGGTAATGTGATTGGAACATTGTAATGTCATGATTGTTACATAGTAATGTGCAGATTGTTACATGGTAATGCAGTGATTGGAAAATTGAAATGTCATGATTGTTACATAGTAATATGCTGATTGATACATGGTAAATCAGTACTTGGATGTCATGATTGTTACATAGTAATATGCTGATGGATACATGGTAAATCAGTACTTGGTAAATCAGTGCTATGGAACTATCACAAGATTACTTGTGATAGTTACATAGCAATGTGCTGATTGTTACATGGTAATGTAATGTTTGGAAAATTGAAATGTCATGATTGTTACATAGTAATATGCTGATTGATACATGGTAATGCAGTGATTGGAACATAGTAATGTCCTGATTGTTACATAGTAATGTGCTGATTGTTACTGAGGGTTTATTCAGTCACCTTCAGTAACTTTCTAAACATTTTGTTCCAATTGAGTGACTAAAGATCGAACAGATTTACTAAGTCTACACACATCATAACTTTATGTGCTATATTTATATGTATGTTTGCTTTACTCTACATTTCTATATTCAGTGTAATGATTGTTACATGATAATGCAGTGATTGTAACATGGTAATATAATAATTGCTACATCATAATATAATGATTGTAACATGGTAATGTCCAATGGTCCACCACTGTGTTGCTGGACCAAGGTCGAATTGACACAACCTGCAGGGCAGAACCCTGCAGGGCCCCACCGTTGGCTGGCGGAGTTGGCTGAGGCAGAAGCCCAACTGGAGCTTCGTCTATACTAGCCCACATTCCCCTTAGGTTGAGCCCTTGGGTATCAGGGCCAGCAGGTCTTAGGTGGGGGCCTCTGCTGAAGAACCGCAGATCTGCTTGAGAAGCTAAAGCATGCAGGTGAAGGTCGAACACAAGCTTGGATCAGGGCTGGTGGCATTTAAGAGAAGTCTGATAATCAGGCAGTGGTCAGTAGCAGGTGGCATTCAAGAGAAGACAAGAAGGCAGGCCGATCAATATATGTTATCCATCCAAGGGAAGGTGGGACAGATAGGCAGGACAGGGAGACAAGGAGCACACAAGAGGCAAAGCACACAGAAGAACTGAAGACTGACCACAGGACTGATGAGACGAAGACCAAAGGATCGGAACTGAAGACCAGATGAGGAATAGGAACCGAAGACTAGGAATTGAAGATACGGAGAAGATCAGGAACTTGAGAATGCTGAGGCAACTTGCACTACATGGTTGTGGGGAGACTTATTGCCGAGGCAAGAACTGAGGGAACACCAAGGCCTTTTATTGTGGGGCATTTCCTGCCCCGGGCCGTTGGGTGTGCGCATGCCTAGAGAAAGCCAGAGGTGCTGGCGGAGTCCCTGCTGTATTGAGAGCAGAGGAGCACAGGAGGTCTACCACATGGTTGCACTGAAGTCTTTAGGTGGCATTGGGGGTAAAGGTCAGCATCCTGGACCTGGAGGTGAGGGTGGCAGTTTGTTTGGGGGAGGGGGTCCCATGGACTGTCGGGGGAATTGTTATTGTATCGCGGCTCTAATGATTTTTGACGATTTAAAATATATCTGACGATTGTTTTAAATCATCAAAAAATGATTCACATCCCTAGTGATTATTACATGGTAATATGCTGATTGTTACATAGAGAAAACTGAGTTAATCATCCTCGACAAAAAAAAACAAAACACCACCACCCCCATGTTACCACTTAAAACAGAAAACCCAAATACCTCAATCTCACCTGTAACTCATACGCGAAATCTAGGAATCACCATAGACAAAGAACTTTCTTTCAAAACCCACATAACCAACAAAATTAAGGAAGGATACCACAAACCTTTAATGCTCAGACGTCTCAAACCCTTCCTTGCACAGGATGACTTCAGAACAGTCCTGCAACTACTCATCTTCTCCAACCTAGACTACTGCATCGCTCTACTCTTTGGCCTACCACTTGCTACCATCCATCCTCTCCAGATCCTACAGAACACTGCCGCCAGATTTCTGGCTGGATTAAAAAAACATGAGCATATTACACCAACCCTCATCTCTTTACATTGGCTCCCTATAAAATACCGCATAGAATACAAAGTACTTACAATACTGTATAAAATAATCCAAGGACTTCAAAACAACTGGCTAAGCAAATTCATCGTAATCCACACTCCAAAACGGAACCTACGCTCAATGAATAAAGGCCTCCTCAAAATCCCTCACGCCAGAACCTCAAAACTAAACACAACCCACGAAAGAGCCATATCCATCTCCAGCCCCACGCTATGGAATGCAATACCAATGGAAATAAGAAATCAACCAAACATCAAAACTTTCAAAAAAGACCTGAAAACCTTGCTTTTCACCAGAGCCTACTCAAACTCACTCAATCAACAAGACCACCAATCAACCACGCAACCCAACACCAAGAAAAACGCTCCATACCCCAATCAATTAAATAGCTCCCACCATCTGAACACCGAAGACAATGTGCAACTGAACTCACTTCACTTACTACCCCTAGCCTTTATGTAACAACAGTCTCCTATATATGTATCAACATTACCACAAGTATGAACATTGTTGTGATAGCAGATTGCTAATATATAACATTATTTTATATGTATTCAACTAAGAATCAAACCCCAAAACCTTCCTTCTTGTTGACATTTTGATGCTTTGAATTCTGTAACCAATGTTGTTTCACGAGCACTGTAAACCGTTCTGATGGCAAAACCAAATGACGGTATACAAAACACGTCAAATAAATAAAATAAATAAATAGTAATGTAGTGACTGTAACATTGTAATGCGCTGATTGTTTCATGGTAATGTAGTGACTGTAACATTGTAATGTGCTGATTGTTTCATGGTAATATGCTGATTGTTAAATAGTATTATAGGTACTGTAACATTGTAATGTGCTGATTGTTTCATGGTAATGTAGTGACTGTAACATTGTAATGTGCTGATTGTTACATAGTATTGTAGGGACTGTAACATTGTAATGTGCTGATTGTTTCATTGTAATGTAGTGACTGTAACATTGTAATGTGCTGATTGTTACATAGTATTGTAGTGATTGTTAACAGATAAAGACCTCTTTGCCACCGCTCTGTCCAGTTGCCCCAGTCTATTGCAGACCCTGTGCTACCTTCTTTCTTGCACCTTTATCACCCTCATCTGTATCTGCCCCAAGCCTCCTTGAATTCTGTCACATGACCCCTTGCCCTTCATCTCTTTTTTTTATTTAATGAAAGATGCCTCCTTCATTGAATCCTGTCAGATATTTGCATGCATGGAGCCTTTCCAAGTCCTGCAGGGTTATTCTGTCACACACAGGCTAAGCCAGATGTTGTTTTAGGGGAATCAGAATTACAAGGTCCCTGCATGCAGTGTGACAAAGCCCAGGTCAATGGCCAGGAAACGGTTTCTGTCCTCTATAAATCCACGTGAAGGAAGCCTATGATGGAGAAAAGTCAGAAGGATAGGCCTGATGTGGCCCAAATAAGTGATGGAGGTTTTGGAATAGCTCTGTCAGTGGAGATGAGAAGTGGCAAATGGAAATATAATGCAATGAATGAGAAAGAGCGGACAGCGGACCAGTGAGAGTGAGTGAGCGCACAGCAGGGAAGTGTGGGGGAGCATGAAAGGTTGAAAGGAACTAAGAGATACCTCATTTACTTACTTACATTTGATTACATGCTCATCCTTTCAGCCCAGAGTGAGTTACATTGGACATAGACCCCTCCTAATGTGACGCCTCATTATTATTATTCCCTATGGTGTATCCAGCCCTCTGCATGCTCAAAATGGCTCAGGTCAGGTAGTGAGATTAGATCTCGATTTTGTAAAATTTGGAGATGCAGAGCAGTAAATCTGTGGGACATTTGCACAAGTTAGGACTGGGGGCACAATGAATGGATTAACGCAACAGATAAAGAAATCCCCTTCCCCAAACAGCTTACAGTGAAAGTGGAAGGAAAGGGAGATTTTAGGATGGGATCATAATAATAATCTGCATTTCCAGAATGACTTTCTGGCACATGCTTTACAATCAGCCACTTCTGGAGCTCTTTCTCAGCACCATGCATGAGGCTGAGAAAGAGGAAAGGAACAGGGTTCATAGCAGTAATGACAGGCACTACAGGAGCAAGCTAGAAGTTGCTAGAGAAGGACCTGACTGCGTCGTTGTTCCTGTCTGCTAGTTTTATCATTTTCTAGGTACAGCTGGGTAAACTCAGATACAACATTGATAGCATTTTGTCCTGGGTAATGCAGTGAGTTAGTGGCCAAATGGGATTAGAATTAAGGGATTCCTCTACTCCTTCATCCCTCCAGCTCTGCCAGGGATGCCCCACAGCAGGAGAGACCAACTGGGCCCATACATTTTAGCTACTGTTCAAGGCATTCTGGGACTTGTAGTTCTGCTACCGGAGGGGAGAGAAGAGCAGGTTCAGACTGCATAAGAGCCTCCCCCATCCTCTTTCATGTCCTTTTGGTAACTGAGGCCCTGCATTTGTTAGACATTGGGCCTGCCTGTTCCAACCTTTGAAATGTACAACATTTCAGCAGGTAACGATCATCAGAGCCCAATTTACTTCCTGATGCAATGTCACAGACCCCATTTGATCTCTGTTTTTTCCATCACTTCGTCACAACTCGAGATCCTCTGTGCTCACCACAGACCTTGCTACTGTTTTATCTCCACCACTTCCTCTGGAAGGCTGTTCCATGCATATCCCACCCCCTTCCTTTCTGTGAAGAAATATGTCCTCATGTTTCTCCTGCTTCCTTGGAGCCTTGCCAGAAACATGGTGCACTAGACAAGGGATGAACGCAACCCCTACCCTGCCTTCCTATCCTGTGACTCTGACCTCCAGTTTGGACAGGCTGGGCCACTACTGGCCACCCCCGGGAGAGTGGGTGGAAGTCCGGGGACAGGGAAGTATGTGGAAGGGGGTGGGCAGTGCATGGCTCTACCCACTCCTCTCTTCTGGTGACGCCCCTGGTGAGCCCTTGTCTTGCCTGCCCATAGCGATGACCTTGACCCTCACATCCTGACCTTTACTCTCGAGCTTCTTCTTCACTAGAAAAGGTTTTCTGCGGGGACATTATTTATACCTCTGAATGTCTCTATCATATCCCCCATCTCCTCTCTCTCTTAGAGCGGGCGTCACCCTTAAGGATTCCGTGCCAAATCTATAACTGGTGAATTGGTGCTTGTATGGAAGAGCTGAGCTTCATTCTGTTGTCCTTTCACAATGAAAGCAGTCGTGTGGGCACACAGCTGCACCTTGTGAAGACCGCTTACTGCCCACCTCTCTCCTTCTCAGCTTCTGCAAGAAGCCAACTTTTCCAGCTTTGACCTTGATTTATATAGAAACATAGAAATGACTGCAGAAGAAGACCAAACGGCCCATCCAGTCTGCCCAGCAAGCTTTCGCACTTTTTTTTTCTCTCATACTTATCTGTTACTCTTGGCCTTTATTAGTAACTTTTTGGTTCTAGTTACCTTCCACCCCCACCATTGATGCAGAGAGCAGTGCTGGAGCTGCATCTAAGTGAAGTATCAGGGGTAGTAACCGTCGCAATAAGCAAGCTACTCCCACACTTATTTGCTTACCCAGACTATGTAATTCAGTCCTTGTTGGTTGAAAAGTTTATTGTAATAAAAATCACATCGAAGTGTGTTTTAAATAAAACAGAGGCTGAATGTGAACCGTGGGACTTGTGGCTTATAAGTGGCTCCCTCTGAACCCCAGAGCTTTCTTTCATTCTCTACCATTAGCCTGAAACTGGGTAGATGCTGCTAATCTGTGTGCAGTGATGCATAGTTGCAATGTACAGATGAGAAGGAGGTCCACAAGACAGAATGTGTGGACAGGTTTTTTTGCCTAACTCCAGTTTAGAGTTTGACTAGGGGGTCCATGGTTAGGACAAACATGCGCCCTCTACTTACAACTGTGCTCCTCCCACCTGGAAAAGGAAGAATGCAAAGTCAGCCAATCAGGATTGTCCTGTGCCACGACATCACCCTTTTCCTTGTTTGCCACTGGGATTATCCCCAGGTATCCATGCAAGTGAATACTCCAGTGATTCCTGATGACCAGCAATGGTAGCTACCAGGCAGGTGCAGATGGGTAATGCTTGCCTGTGATGTTATCAGCCTGGTCCTGAGACTCTAACCTGGGTGTCCATAACTGACAGACCAAGGAATGCCTTATGGCATTGACTTGCTGTGAGCTTCTTTTACAGCTGATGTTAGCAGGATGCAGTGTACTAGCAGGGCTGGGGCAAGATTATTTGGCAGTCTAGGTGAACCCTCGGTCATGCACCCCCCTCCCCAGCTTACCTCTAGCACAGCACTCCCTTCTTCAGCAGTATTGGCTTTCCCCTTCTGGTCCTCATGCTGGTTGGATTTTGCTGCCCTAACATTTTGGTATTCTAGGTGACTGCCTAGTTTGCCTAATGGAAGCACTGGCCCTCTGTATTAGGCCAAAAGTAAGCAAGCAGGATCCATGGAGGCATTAGGATCATTAAGTAAAGCTTGCCAGGTACCCTCTTCTCTCAGTTTCCCCTCTGTTTTTCTGGGCTGTAGAGCAGAAGAGTGCTTTATTCTAGCACAGCACATGCCCCACCATCTCTGGATGTAGAACAGAATTGGATGAAGGGCTGAGCTGCTGCATTTTTTTTTTATCCTGGTTAGATATAATCAGATACCCCATGGTAACAAATCATGCACCACAGTTCATTCCAGGTCCCCCACTGCACTTTTTGATGTAGCCTCATGTTCCCTCAGTATGTGAAGGAAAGTAATTCAGATATGTGTGTACAAATGGCCCCTGTTTGCTTCTCTGCAGATTATAAGAAATAATTAGCTGGAACTACTCTGCAGGAATTCAGACTCCCATGGCAGCAGCGCACAGGGGGCCAGAGCTGGCTCAGCATGGACAGAAGCAGAAACGTGTTTAATCCAGTGATGCATAAACGTGTGGATAAAGGTGAGCCAGTTGACAGAGTGTATCTGGATTTCCAGAAGGCATTTGACAAAGTCCCTCAAAGAGACTTCTTAGGAAATTAAAAAGTCATGAGATAGAGGGCAGTGTACTGCTGTGGATTGGAAACTAGTTAAAAGATAGAAAACAGAGAGAAGGGCTAAATAGTAAATGTTCCCAATGGAGAAAGGGGAATAGTGGAGCCCCCGGGATCTGTTCTGGGACCACTGCTTTTTAATATATTTATAAACGACCCGCAAATGGGAACAACAAGTGAGGTGATCAAATTTGCTGATGACACAATATTATTCAAAGTTGTTAAATCACAAGAGGATTGTGAGAAATTGCAAGAGGACATTGCAAAACTAGGAGACTGGGCATGTAAATGGCAAATGAAATTTAATGTGGACAAGTGCAAAGTGATGCACGTAGGGAAGAGAAACCCAAATTATAGCTACAAAATGCAAGGTTCACATTAGGAGTCAGCACTCAGGAAAAGGATTTAGGTGTCATCATTGTTGATATGCTGAAATCTTCTGCTCAGTGTGCAGCAGCAGCAGCCAAGAAAGCAAATAAAATGCTAGGGATTATTAGGAAAGAAATGGAGAATAAAACAGAGAATATCCTAACGCCTCTGTATCACTGCATGCTGCAACCTCATCTTGAGTACTGTGTGCAGTTCTGGTCACCTCAGCTCAAGAAAGATAGAGCAGAATTAGAAAAGGTACAGAGAAGGGCGACCAAGATGATAAAGGGGATGGAACGATTCCCCTATGAGGAAAGGCTAAAGAGGTTAGGAATCTTCAGCTTGGAGAAGGGATGGCTGAGGGGAGATATGAAAGAGGTCTATAAAATAATGAGTGGCATGGAATGAATAAATGTTAATCAGTTAATCAGTTCTTTACTCTTTATTTTTTTACTCAATGCATAATTAAGCTCAGGAATTTGTTGCAAGCTATTAGTGTAGCTGTGTTTAAAAAAGATTTGGATAAGTTCCTGGAGGAAAAGTCCATAAACCATTATTAAGTTTGATGGGCAGATATTGACTGCTTATTCTTGGGTTAAACAGCTTGAAATCTCTCTACCCCTTGGGATCCTGCCAGGTACTTGCGACCTGGATTGACCACTGTTGAAACAAGAAACTGGGCTTGATAGACCTTTGGTCTGACCCAGTATGGCAAATCATATGTACTTCCCTGAACTGGATAAACATTTAATGCTCAGAAGGCTGCTGATTGGCTGAGTTACCCCAATCACATGCAGGAATTTGGACTTCACTTTTTCTTCAAGAAATTAGAACTTCTTGCATGCAATGCAGCAATCCCAGGACTGGAGCAGCAGAAAGGCAGCGGAATCCTAAACATTTAGAGAGTATTCAAGCGCCCTGCTCCTTCCCTTTCTGTCTGAAATTAAATGAGGGTGCAGGGCTGCTGTTCCCCATTCTGCTGGCTATTCAGACCCCTGGGCTGCTGCTTCACAAATGATTACTATGAGAAAGGATCTTCTCCTGCCTGTGCTTTCCTTTGGTGGGGTTGTCTGTGTGTCTTTTGGTTGGTGGGGGAAGAGTGTGCACTGCTACTGCTGTTTGTAAGGCCAATCTTCTGAGCTCTAGTGAATCACTTTATGAACAAGAATAGATCAAAGTAGCAGACACAAAGAATAATGACATTACAGTCCCCTCTGCGCTGATTTCTGTCCTGCAGTATTCTGGGCGCTATTTTGTTTTTAAATGGTATGTTGTCTATTTGATGCCATGTTTTGTGTCTTAGGCATTCTATTTGGTGCATTATTGCTTTTTGTAATGATTTAACTTGTGTGTTTTACTTGTCTGATAATTTTTACTGGGAGCATGATGTATCAAATAAATAAATGCGCATATATAATAGTCAGTCTTGATGTGGGTGGCTCTGGCAGCTCTTGTTCAGACTGCGGAGGTGGTGGGGTTAGCGTTCTCAGCCCGATCTGACAGATTTATAGTAACCGCTTTAGCAGTAACTATACTGAACACGAGAAATCATACCCCCGAGTTTTAATTCAGCCATTAAATTGCAGTAATGCATTTTGCCTTGGAAGAAATAAAAACTTTAGGTTAGCTGTGCAGCTTATTTTGCAGTTAGACTTTGGGGTCATTAGGTACTATACTGTGCTTCAGTTAAGGGGAAACACAGCTCTTTACTCTTTCTGGGACCACCTTGAATCGGCTCATTGTTTCAGAATGGGGAGACAATCCTTTAGTGTCTAGTTGCTCCCAGGTCTCTACTTTGACTGCAGTATCCATGGCTGATGGGGCACCTCAACTGCCTCATATCAAGAAGCCCCAATGTACATGGTAAGAGGGTCTTTGCCACCTCTCCTTCTCTGTGTGCACTGCGCCACACAGGTCTGAATTCTCTTCTCTGCTAACTTGTATTTAGAAGGGGGTGTAACAGATGGCGAACGGTTCATAAAAAACAGAAGTACTCGCATATTGTTTTATCTAAAAATGACATTCAGAAACCACTTTTAATTCCTGCATTATTTAATTATGCTGGCCATGTGGCATGGAATGTGATGCAGGCTTCCAGATTCTATTCAAGATATGATCTTGATCTTAATCTCTCTACACTTAGACTACAACCAAACTAAGAAACTCTGGGATAAGCACCAATGATCCTTAACAAGGAACTTAAGGTCAAGCTGGAGATCAGATGGAATCTGCAATATTGAAACAGGATGGGCAAACTGCTATCTGTGCCCTTCTCCTCCACCACCAACTGCCCACTCCCTGCTTTCCACCTTGCTGCACTATATGCCGAAACAGCTTTGATGGGATGATGCATCATGTTCCCTCTCAGAGTTTATCCAATTCTGCCTAAAAGTCTTTTTGAGGCTTTTAAAATTTAAACCATAGCTCTTCCTATTCATGGTATTTACCGAAGCCTGTTATTTATCTTGTCTTCTGTTGTCTAGATTGTAAGCTCCATGGAGCAGGGACTTATGTGCGTTTGTATAGTGCTGTGTACTTCTAGTAGTGCTATAGCTATCGTAAATAGGAAGGCAGAAGAGATGGGCCTTGTGGTCTTAAGTGGCAGGGGAGGTGAGGTTAGATAACAGTCTCTCACCATATAAGAAGCCCCCTTTCTTTGTGTGAATTTCTTATAACCTTCTCCATGCCCCCACCTTATCCTCAGGATAGTTTCTGTACTATTTCTCTGCAGGGTCCTGTTCCAACATTAAGTTCCCTCTCTGGGTTTCCAATCTGATCATTTATTTTCATCTCTAACAGTAGTCATAGAAAGTAGACATCCCTTGGCAGGTTTGTAAGTAAAAAGTGACTCAAACTGTCTTGCCATTTCTCCTTTAGGCATTGCCAGTGCTCTAGCAGCCTAGTGGAACTATACCATCTTATCCTCTGACTGGTTAGACCTCATCACATACTTGAATTAAACTTAGCTAAATATCCAAAACTCACAGCCTTGGGAGCACTTCTCTCCAAGAACAGATAAAACCTGAAGATTCTGCTACTGTCAGGATCCACTCAGCTTTGGATGCGTGTTGGACGCGGCTTGAATTTGCATGAGATTTTAATACAGTTATCGAGCGGTAGGTGAGCCAGACAGTGCGTGCGGCAACGCGGGTGCGCCCGGCACTAACGCAGCTCTTCCTACCGATCCTTCCTGTATCGGCCTGAAAGGAAATTTATAATTCTCTCTACCTGTCAGGTCAGTTTAAGATGTGCACTATATCCCGAAGCAAAGTTCTTGTCTGAAAAACTGATACTTTAAACTCATTTATGACCTGGCAAACTGCCTTCATCTTGCAGATTTGGCCAGGCAAGTCCAGTACCTGAAAATCAGATTCTAAAGCTTAAATATACGAGCCCAAAAACAATGAAGGATTTTGAGTCCCAAAAAGTCAGCTGAAATTCCTCTGACCCAAATTCTGTCTCTCAGAGGACAGTGAAACTGCCAGTCACCCTGCAACTAAAAATATAGGACTGTGTTTAGGTAGCAAGATTCTGGAGAGTGCCTTATGGAGAACTGTTCTAAAAAAAAAAAAAAAAAAAAAAAGTCACGTGGACTGCAGGTGGTGGCTAAAGTCATTATCAGTGCAGCTTGAGGTCCTGGGCTGCTCTTTGATGGACAGACGAGCCCTGCTCAATGGGCCAACTTTACACCTTACAGTGCTATGCTTATTAGTAGTTGTCATTGCTTTCCGAGATACGGATGCAGCTCTCTCTCTCCCTGGTTTGTGTCTGATTTCAGAGTACAGGAGCCGCGGTCTTTTCTGCCTATTCCGTGCTGTGTGAACTTCTTTCCCTGTGCTTTTCTTCTGCAGACAGAAAATGGGGAAACCCCTTTAGTGCATGCAGTCTTCTGTTCCTAATGCTAGTTTCTGGCTATGTGTCTGCCTCACCCCCATTCTCTGTCCCTAATGCATGCCTGACGCGCAGTCAGGGAAGTCCAGAAAAACCACCACACAATCCTATGGCTTTATAATCGATCCTTTCCTCCAAAGAGGATCCCAACCCACTTTAGAATTTCATTGGAAAGTCGCAGTGTTCAGGGCCTTCCAGAGCCCTCATCTGCGGTCCCAAATGAAGTTCTCAGCTGATGTCACTGCTCCCCAAGTGCAGGCAGTGCGGCTGTGGCACTGCCTCTTAACTGGGAAGGGACTGAAAAAAAGGAGCGCCGAGCAGGGCTGGGGGGGAGAGAAAGGAAGGTGCCAACCCCCCAAGGGTAAAGACGCTGGAGGGCAAGGGCAGAGAGGGAAATCAGAGAAGACTCTTCAGGCGCCACAGTGGGGTAAGGGCAGAGCTGCTTGCCGGCAGGAAGTGACGTACTGCTAGTCCTGCTAGCAGGAAATGACGCGCCTGCGGCTCTGACCAATGGCTACCATGGCCAACGGAGGCGGAAGTGCTGCTCTCAGCCCAGTGGTGAGGAAGAACTCGTTTTCCCGTCGATAGCAGGCTGAATTAGCCCTGCTGTCATGGGACTGTCCGTCAGGCCCGGGAGGCGGAGCTTCCTAAGCGATGTCAGAGCTTTGCTCTGAGGCTGCGCGTGGGTTCCCGCGCCGGATTAACAGTTCTCCTCAGTCTGTTTTTCCGCGCGCGGGATCGCACGCGGAGCTTCTATACTCCTCAGTATAAATAACAGATACCAGTAAAAAAAAAAAAAAAAAAAAAGTCTGACACACAACGACCGCCGAGACCCTCAGGATTCAAACCATGTGAATGCGGCAAGGTAATGTCCATTACGGACACACATTCCCTCTGCTATCGCTGTCTAGGGCCAAATCATGACACTGATAATTGCCCTTCATGTGGCCGTATGTCTCCGAGGGCACAAAGAATGAGAGCGGAAAAGATAAGAGTGCTGACACACCTCCGTGAGACAGCTAACAGTGTATCGGACACAAAATCTTCTCCGGGTCCGGGAACTACTCCTCCTCAAACGCAGAGAGGACGTTCCACAAAACATGTTAGCCAACACAAATTAAAATCTAAAAGAAATGAGGAGCGTAGGCACAGGGATCGCCCGCCCTCACGAATGAGATCTTCTTCAAGATCGAATAGCTCCCCCTCAAAGAAGAAAGCACTCACCAAACATTCAAAACAGCCATCTACTGACGCGACTCAGGGGGCAGTGAGGCAGAACGAAAAGGCGCAATCCGGCGCCGTGAAGGACGGCGCAGCTCTCACTGGCGCGAGGCACGCTACTGAATCCCTTCGCAATACAAACCACGTGAGCCCGACGCATCGACGCGGCGCACCATGTGACTCCGTTCAACCAGTCACGGCGCACCACGGCGCTTCAGACCGCACGAGCCGGCACGGCTCAATTGTAAATAAAAAATCTCAACGGGGAACCTTAAAGAAACAGTACCCCCCTCAATCAACAGAAAAAAATAAAAGAATAAAAAGGATTGGGGCAGACAGGGATACACAGTGTATACAACCTACAACCTCAGGTCACACAAGACCTGCAGCACACCCCATTCATACTGTCCCTTCACAGTCACCTCCCCAATGGAACACTACAGAGGAGTCGGACGTGCCCTCTTGTTCCTCCTCCTCTTCCTATTCCTCAATGGGCAGGTCATCTAACCTTACCCAACCCAAATACTCAAAACAAGCATCTTTTCAAGAACCACTCAATAAAAAGAGAAAATTATCTAAAGATGCAAAACCTACACAAAATCCTGCCTCTCACGCTTCAACAGGCAACAAACCTCAAATGACAGGGCAAGCACAAGATGCTTTTCATACACTGTCATTAGCCTTATCTGGATTTTTTGAAGCCATGCAAGCCTCCTATCACATGCCAACATCTGTAGATGCTGAACGTCAGTCCACTTCAACTCACACTATAAATCCTGGAAGTCAACAGGACACCTCTCCGAGTCCCCGGGGTACAATTACTCTTTCACCGCCACATCACAACCCACATCTACCACTTCCGCAACCCTCAATACCACATGATGGTACACGAGGTGCACAGCATACGTCTCACAGTAATTTACATTCATTAGACACGGATGTGTCTCCTGATTCTTCCACAGGATACCCATCAGATCCAGAGGAAGCTTCCCAGGAGCCTTATTCTCCTCCGGAAGATTTAACTTACCCAAAATTCCTGGAGAAAATGGGAACGGCTTTAAACATTCCTATCCAGAAGATACCGGATCCGAGAGCAGACACACTTGATCTGCTAAAAATATTTGATGTGCCAACAGAACCAACTGCATTACCCTCGCATGCAGTTTTGAATGCATTGTTGGAAAAATCATGGGAAACTCCCTTCACAACACAAGCTGTATCCAAGAAAATAGATTTAAAATATAAGATACAAAAATCCCCATATTATTCCACCTCCCAACTACCTCATGCATCACTTGTAGTTGAATCAGCAATGACTAAAGCACGGAAACAGAGGTTACATTCTACATCTCCTCCTATCAAAGATCTTCGCACCCTAGACGACTTTGCAAAACGAGCCTTTCAAGGAGCAATGTTGGGAGCACGTATAAGTCATCATCAATTTTATCTAGCGCAATACTTATTCAATTGTGTCCAACAGCTGAAGACGGAACACAACCTGGGAGGAGTCACGCCCCTCCAAGATATAGAAGAGGCCATACGCCATCTGCTACGCACGGTATACGAAAATTTTGATACGACTTCCAGAGTATCGGCAAGTGCCTTGGCAGCACGTCGGCTGGCATGGTTAAAAGCTAGTTCCATACGTGAAGATGTTCACACCAAACTCGCCAACTTACCGTGTCGAGGTGACAACCTCTTCGGAGACAAACTACAAGACACAGTAGCACAACTTAAAGAACAATCGGTGGCGGTACAATCTCTTACTACACCTTCAACGTACAGTACTAATAGACGATACTTCCCCCAATACCGTCGACCTACGTTCCAACGTCGACCATACCGACCATATACCTCTTATCGACCACAACCTTATCAACCACCAGCCAGACAACAAAATACTCAAAACCAGTCTCGACGGGGACGTCCACGTCCACAACGACAACAACAACAACAGCAAACTACGCAATCCAAACCAGTGCAATCTTTTTAGTGATACCCCCGCCACTACCACAAAAAGTCATTGCGGGAGGTATTTCCTCTCACCTACATCAATGGGAGGCCATAACGACAGACCAATGGGTCCTGCACATCGTACAATATGGATATCAAATCCCCTTTCACCTACTACCCACCCTACCACATCCACCACCAAAGAATCATCATCCCCACACGATTCAAATGGAAATGGAATTGACACTGTTATTACAGCAACAAGCAATTCAACCTCTTCCCAAAGGGTCATGGAATTCGGGTTTTTACTCCCCGTACTTCCTCATTCCGAAAAAGTCCGGGGATCTACGTCCAATTTTAGATCTACGGGAACTCAACAAATTCGTAGTAAACGAAAAATTCAAAATGATATCTCTCAAATCAATTTTACCCTTAATACAACACAAAGCCTGGATGTGCAGCATAGATCTAAAGGATGCATACACCCACATTCCAATGCACCCCTCTTCATGGCAATACCTCTCGTTTCGAGCCAACAACAATCACTTCCAATACAAAGTACTACCGTTCGGACTCTCGACGGCTCCCAGAGTTTTCACCAAATGCATGGCAGTGGTAGTGGCACATCTCCGTCAACAAGGGATCATGATTTTTCCATACCTGGACGACTGGCTATTGGTAGCAACAGATCCCACCACACTTCGTCAAAATCTTACGGACACCATTCATTGCCTGAACACGCTAGGACTTCAAGTCAATTACCAAAAGTCTCAATTACAACCAACACAGATCCTACAATTCATCGGAGTTATATTGGACACCACCAAACACAGAGTATTCCTTCCACAAGACAGGAGACTGACCATGAGAAAGATATTTCTCCATTTGCGAACACTTCATACAACATCAGCCCGCCAAATCTTAGTCGCGTTGGGTCACATGGCGGCTTCCATTTACACGGTCAACAACACCCGTCTACACATGCGCATACTTCAATGGCATCTACGACGACAATGGACACAACATTCACAACCTCTCTCTTGGAAGGTAACTCTTACGCCACCCATGATCACTCAACTCGATTGGTGGCTCCAGAATCACACCTTGACCAACGGAGCACCGTTTACAGTACTACCCCACAATGCCGTAGTCACCACGGACGCCTCCAAGAAAGGATGGGGAGCACATTTCAATCATCTCCAGACACAAGGCCTCTGGTCGACCATAGAAAGGACTTTTCAAATCAACCTTCTGGAACTCAGAGCGATTCGTTACGCACTACGGACATTTCTTCCGTATTTACATGGCCACAGAGTAATGATTTATACGGACAATCAGGTTGCAATGTTTTATATCAACAAACAGGGGGGAACAGGATCCTGGCCCCTATGCAACGAAGCCATAAAGATCTGGAATTGGGCATGCCAACACTCCATCTACCTCCAAGCAACCTACATTCCGGGCATAGCGAACACTCGAGCAGACAAGCTGAGTCGGGTGTTTCATCCCCACGAATGGTCACTAAATCAAGACGTAGCAGACTCGATCTTTGCAACGTGGGGATACCCGTCCATCGACCTATTTGCAACCGAACACAATCGCAAAGTGGACAGGTTCGGTTCAGTATGGCCCAGTCAGCTACGACAAACACAAGATGCATTTCTCCTTCCTTGGACGGAACCGCTGATGTACGCGTTTCCCCCAATACCCTTGATCACACGTACGCTACAAAAGTGCATGTTAGATGCGACTCAGATGATTCTCATTGCACCGGCCTGGCCACGGCAACATTGGTACACACATCTACTCCAACTGTCCATCGAACAACCAATCCGTCTACCACATCGGGTGGACCTACTTTCTCAGGAACAAGGTTCCCTGCTACACCCTCTACACTCCTCTCTTCATCTCACGGCATGGAGACTGAACGGATCCTCCTTACCGAACAAGGTGTCTCCTTATCTGTACAGGAAGTAATCCTGGCAGCCAGGAAACCTTCTACAAGACGTAATTACCAATTTAAATGGAAACGTTATGCAATCTGGTGTACAACGCAACGTTTAGACCCCCTATCTTGTTCCCCATCCAGACTACTGGATTACCTCCACACGTTATATGTAGCAGGACTTGCAACCACGTCAGTACGCGTTCATCTCAGCGCGATAGCGGCCAGACATAGACCTTATAAAGGTCAATCAATTTCTCTACATCCAATGATATCCAAATTCTTGAAAGGGCTCAATCACCTGCGACCACCAGTCGTCAAACCTCCAATTCAATGGGACTTAAACATGGTTCTCAATCAACTGATGAAGCCACCCTTTGAACCCATACATACCGCTCACCCGAAATACCTGACATGGAAAACTGTGTTTCTAGTAGCCATTACCTCAGCACGGAGGGTGAGTGAATTACAAGCCCTGGTACATTATTCGCCATATCTTCAATTTCACCCACAAAAGGTGACACTTCGACCTCATCCATCTTTTCTACCAAAGGTAGTAACTCCATTTCATCTTAATCAGTCTATAGACCTACCAACGTTCTATCCAGAACCTCATGCTTCTGAACACGAAAGACTTCTACACACTTTAGACTGCAAAAGGACTTTGGCAATCTACACCTTAAGAACCCAATCGCCATCTCGTCCCTCGCAACTATTTCTTTCCTATAACCCAACCACACCAGAAAAACCGGTTGCGAAACGAACCATAGCCAGTTGGATAGCTCAATGTATCCAATTTTGTCATACCAAACAGAACATCACTTTGCACGTTCGACCAAAAGCTCACCAAACACGACAGGTGGCAACCTCTCTGGCATATCTCACACAGGTCCCTCTTCTGGACATATGTAAAGCAGCAACATGGGCATCTCTACATACCTTTGCAGCCCATTACTGTCTTCATCAACAAGCCACAAATGATGCACAAGTGGGTCAATCGGTCCTACAGTCATCACTTTCACTAAAACCAGGGTCGACAGCCACTTAGTCACGCCATGCTACGAGACAGAATCACAAATTCAGCGTGACAGAGAGCTGTGGACTCCCATGACAGCAGGGCTAATTCAGCCTGCTATCGACGGGAAAGAGCAAGTTTGCTTACCGTAAACGGTGTTTCCGTAGATAGCAGGATGAATTAGCCATGCTGACCCACCCACCTCCCTGGCTATCGACCGATCTACATGATCACGCTTGCTATATCACAGACTGAGGAGAACTGTTAATCCGGCGCGGGAACCCACGCGCAGCCTCAGAGCAAAGCTCTGACATCGCTTAGGAAGCTCCGCCTCCCGGGCCTGACGGACAGTCCCATGACAGCATGGCTAATTCATCCTGCTATCTACGGAAACACCGTTTACGGTAAGCAAACTTGCTCTTCTTCCCCCACTCCCCAGTGCAGTGAGGAATCTGCAACGCGGTCTCACCGTCTGCTCAGCTCTAATTACAAATGCGAATATGGCAGAATAGAGAGCAGCCAGCAGTTTGGGGGGATCTTTCAGCCTGGCTAAAAGGAGCCGTCGGGTCCCACAGCTCACGTACCAAGAGGGAAAGGAAAGCAGCGCGTGCACTCCAGCGGCCCCCGCTCGGCCACCTGCACAAATACAAGGGGCAAAGTCTACAGGCACTTGTAGCTCGTGTACTTTGCAGTCACTGAATGCAGCTGCTTTCTCTTAGAAAACTGAAAGCAATATATATATATATATAGGTTAAAAGTGCCCACGCCGCAAACACGTGGGATAAAAGTGCCCATGCACACTGCAAATAACGTGGGATAAAAGTGGCCCCACACACCACAAGCAATGCAGAATAAAAGTGCCCATGCACATTGCAAATAACGTGGGATAAAAGACCCCAAAAACACCACAAGCAAACACACTGCAAGCAACGCGGGATAAATGTGCTCATGCACACTGCAGATAATGCAGGCTAAAAGTACCCATGAACACACAGCAACCAACGCATACACTGCCTACATGCACTGTAACATACTAGAGCCAGTGCAAGGGTATTGGGCACCTAGGCGACCCTTGCGCTGCCCCCAACCTGTTTCGGTGCAGACTGTGTGCTTTTCAGGGCGCTGAGCCGTAGGAGGCGCCAAAGAGCAGCCACGTGGTGCCGCAAGCGGGGTCTATCCCTCTCTCGGCAAAGAGAAATAGAAACGGGTGGGGGGCACGACACTGTGTGCTTCCCAGGCCCTGAGAAGCAAACAGTCTCTATGTCTCTTTGCTGCGAGCAGGACAGACCCCCGCTTGCTGCACTACGTGGCTGCTCTTTGGCGCCCCCCTACGGCTCGGCGCCCTAGGCGACCGCCGAAGTTCGCCTAATGAACTCGCTGGCCCTGGCAAGAGCTAAAATTGCACACACAGCAAGCAAAGGCTAAAAGTGCCCATATCCCTGCTTACGTTATGGGCTAGTCAGAATTGTCCCTTAAGTTTTTGAAGACCTATATTCAATTCATACTGGAGTCTCTCAATCAGAGTAACTGTAAGAATCTTGCCTTAGGCTATTCTAATTTTTACAGAGAGTTTAATTCAAGATGTTGGGTATTTTATAGATAGCTAAGGGCTTTTTACTTGTTTAGGAATGGCTAAGCCAGTTCCCAGTAAAGGCTAGACTGGCTCAAACTGCTCTACAGCTGGAAGCCTAGAATTCCCGCTCCCAGCCTTGCAGCATCTAGTTATATAACCTCATGTGTTTGTCATAGCATAGAAACATAGAAATGACGGCAGCAAAGGACCAAATGGTCCATCCAATCTACTCAGCAAGCTTATGGTAACATCTGCTGTGCCGTGTTCGTTACCCCATGCATATCAGTTTCCCACACCGTAAAAGTCAGCGCCCTCATTGGTCGCTGTCTGAATCCAATTCCCCTTTTCCCCTGGCATTGAAGCAGAGACCAATGATGGAGTTGGATCAACAGTAGGAAGGCTTTATTGGTTAAGGGCAGTAACCGCCCCACCAGCAAGTTACCCCCATGCACTCTTTTCTTTATTTCTGTCCTCTAACCTTTAGGGATCCTCAGTGTTTATCCCGTGCCCCTTTGAAATCTTTTATTGCTTTTGTCTTCACCACCACCTCCAGAAGGGCATTCCAGGCATCCACCACCCTCACCGGGAAGAGATATTTTCTGATGTTGGTTCTGAGATGTCCTCCCGGGAGTTTCATTTTGTGACCCTTAGTTCTACTGATTTCTTTCCAACAGACAAGGTTTGACATTTGTACATCATTAAACTTTTTCAGGTACCTGAAGGTCTGTATCCTATCTCCCCTGCTCCTCCTCTCTTCCAGGGTGAACATATTCAGATCCTTCAGTCTCTCCCCATACTGACCCCACACCATTTTGGTAGATCATCTCTGGAAAGCCTCCATCCTGTCTCTATCCCTTTTGAGATAAGGGCTCCAGAACTGAACACAGTACTCGAGGTGAGGTCTCACCAAGGACCTGTACAAGGGCATCACCACCTCCATTTTCTTACTGGTTATTCCTCTATGCAGCCCAGAATTCTTCTGGCTTTAGCTATTGCCTTGTCATATTGCTTCGCCATCTTCAGATCATCAGACATAATCACACCACGGTCCCTCTCCCAGTCTGTGTGCATTAGTCTTTCACCGCCCATCACATACAGCTGTTTTGGATTACTGCACCCAAGATGCATGACTGTACTTTTAGGCATTGAATCCCACCTGCCAAATCTTCAACCACTCTTCAAGTTTTCTTAAATCGCTTTTCATTCTCTCTACTCCTTCAGGTGTGTCCACTCTGTTGCAGATCTTAATATCATCTGCAAATAGACAAACTTTACCTTCCATCCCTTCCGCCAGGTCGCTCACAAAGATATTGAACAGAATCAGTCCCAAAACTGATCCTTGTGGCGCTCCACTTAACACCATTCTTTCTTCAGAGCAGATTCCATTTACCATCACATGTTGCCTCCTGTCAGTCAACCAGTTTGCAATCCACGCTACTACCTTGGCACTCACTCCCAAGCTTTTCATTTTATTCACGCGTCTCCTATGTGGGACCTTATCAGAAGCTTTGCTGAAATCCAAGTAGATCACATCGAGTGCTCTTCCTTGATCCAATTCTTAAGTCACCCAATCAAAAAAAAGCAATCAGATGTGTCTGGCAGGACCTTCCCCTGGTGACTCCATGCTGCCTCGGGTCCTGCAATCCTCCTGACTGTAGATAGTTCCCTCTCCTTTCCTTCAGCAGAGTCTCCATTACTTTTCCCACCACCGAGGTGAGGCTAACCTGCCTGTAGTTTCCAGCCTCCTCTCTGCTCCCACTCATGTGAAGCGGGACCACCACCGCTCTCCTCCAATCCTGCGGCACCGCTCCCGTTTCCAGGGATCTATTGAAGCCACCAGCACATCTCAGCTCCCTCAGTATCCTGGGATGAACCTCATCCGGCCCCATGGCCTTGTCCACTTTCAGTTTCCCCAGCTCTTCCCTTACTTTCTCTTCTGTAAACGGAGTTTCTTCTACTCCACCCCCATCCCATAGTCTTATTAACTAGCGAGGGTCCTTCTCCAGGGTCCTCTTTAGTGAACACTGAACTGAAGTATTTGATTAATATTTCCGCCATTTCTTCATCTCTCTCCACACATTGATCCTTTCCACCTTTCAGTTTCACTCTGCCGCACTTCAGACCTTTCTCTGATGTATCTGAAAAATGTTTTGTCACCTCACTTTACCTCCTTGCCAATCCTTTCTTCTGCCAGACATTTTGCTTTCCTGATTTCTTTCTTCATCTCTCTCAGTTCCATCAGATATTCTTCCCTGTGTTCCTCTTTTTGGGATCCTTTATATTTCTTGAACGCTGTTCTTTTTATTTTTATCAGCCACCTCTTGAGAACCAGATCGGTTTCTTATTTCTCTTGCTTTTGTTTACTTTTCTGACGTATGGATTTGTTGCCTTTGTAATTGCTCCTTTAGTTTGGTCACTGTTCCACCTCCCATTCTCTCCCAGTCTTCTAGTTCTTCCTCCAGCTATGTCCCCATTTCGACAAAGTCCGTATTTTTTTTTTGTAATTTTTTGTTTATTCAACATATTTGGAAAGCTCACATTTTCTGTACAATGTCAAAGTAATAATAGAATAACATTTGTCTGCAAAATCTTTCAGAATACAACTTCAACGAAGTAGCCTATTGTCCAATAAGCAATGTACAATAAAACGTTTTCGTTCAACTGTTATAATTATAGAACAGTGTTTTAAAGTCCGTATTTTTGAAATTCAAAACTCGGGTCTCTGTGTGACCTCTCTGTATCCTGTTTGCGATATCAAACCAAACCATCTGATGATCACTGGTGCTGAGGTGGGCGCCCACCCGGACATTAGAGACCTTATCCCCGTTAGTGAGCACTAAGTTGAGTATCACTCCCTCCCTCGTAGGCTCCATTACCATCTGTTTGAGCAGAGCCCCTTGCAAGGCATCCACTATCCCCTCTACCTCTGTTAGATTCTGCAGAAGGGATTCTCCAGTCTATGTCCCACAGATTAAAATCTCCAACAATCAGCACTCCTCCCTTCTTTCCCACCTTTTGGATGTCTTAGACCAGATCTATGTGTAGTTCTTCCATTTGAGTCAGAGATGTGTAAACCACACCAATAAAAATGGATGCAACATCCTCTTTTTTTTTTTTAGGACGGCCCATAAAGCTTCTTCTTTACCCCACATTCCTTGCAGTTCAGTTGCTTGGATATTGTTCTTGACATAAAAGAGTTACTCCTCTCCCTTTTCTGACCTCTCTGTCCTTCCTTCACAGGTTATAATGTCCCATAATAATATCTGTGGCTGATTTTTGAGAGTATGCCACTTAAGTGAATTGTAATAGAGATGGGATGAGACCCTGTTTCTCAAGGGAGTCGTGCGTCTTGTTTTCTGAACTTGCATTCTAGTGTATTCTGGGATTTGTAGCACTGTTTATTCCATAGGCACCTAAATGCAGCAAGACCATATCAGAATTGTCTTAAAGTCTCTGTTATGAGACTGAGCACTCAACACATCTCTACAGCAACTTGCAGGAGCTTAACAGAACCAAACACTGACTATTCTGACTTGACAAAGAGAGTATTAGCTCTTGAAACTTGTCTGGATTAGGAATAGGCAATGTCGGGAACTGGCTCTGGAGTCAAATTCTTATAGGCACTAGAGCCTGGCCACTGCTGCCACATCTAAATCTGAGCCTGGCACACTTCTCTCATTCAGAGGCACTGGCTCCAGGAAACAGCAGTGACTGAAGATTAAGAAAATACAGTGCAGGGCCATCAAGACTCCATGTACAGTGATGGAGCCTGCAGCACCTCACCCCTCACACACTGATGGAGCCTGTGGCACCTCACCCCTCACACACTGATGGAACCCGTAGCACCTCACCCCTCACACACTGATGGAGCCTGTGGCACCTCACCCCTCACACACTGATGGACCCTGTAGCACCTCACTCCTCACACACTGATGGAGTCTGCAGCACCTCACCCCTCACACACTGATGGAGCCTGCGGCACCTCACCCCTCACACACTGATGGAGCCTGTAGCACCTCACTCCTCACACACTGATGGAGCCTGTAGCACCTCACTCCTCACACACTGATGGAGCCTGCAGCACCTCACCCTTCACACACTGATGGAGCCTGCGGCACCTCACCCGTCACACACTGATGGAGCCTGCAGCACCTCACCCCTCACACACTGATGGAGCCTGCAGCACCTCACCCCTCACACACTGACGGAGCCTGCGGCACCTCACCCCTCACACACTGATGGAGCCTTCAGCATCTCACCCCTCACACACTGATTGAGCCTGCGGCACCTCACCCCTCATACACTGATGGAGCTTGCGGCACCTCACCCCTCACACACTGATGGAGCCTGTAGCACCTCACTCCTCACACACTGATGGAGCCTGCAGTACCTCACCCCTCACGCACTGATGGAGCCTTCAGCATCTCACCCCTCACACACTGATGGAGCCTGTGGAACACCGGCCCTCACATGAGTTTCCATGGTAAAAAGAAGCCTATGAGAGAGGATTTGGGCAGGAGGGATCATTCCCTCCCCCTCCCAGTATTGGCTATGGACACACACCATCTAAATCCAGCTCTGAACCTAGTCAAAAAGTGTATTAAGTTAGTCCAATAAAAGGTATCACCTGATATATATCTATATATATATATACTGTATATGTTTTTTTATTTGCTAACCTTTACTTATAAAGGTCAACAGTCAGGAATAGTTATGAGGCTTTTCTCTGCTTTCTGGCCCAATAACTCAATGCTGAAAATAGGGACCCTGTTAAACGTGTGCCAGTGGACGATGCATGACCATTTTAATTGATGTAAAAGTTAATTCTGTATTTGTGCTCTTTTTACTTTATTTATTTGTAGTAAATTGGTATGATTGATATCCAGAATATCGGTGTATAAAACTGTATAAATAAATAAATAAACAAACAAACAAAATAAAATAAAATAAAATAAAATGTGGTTGTTAGTCCTGGCACTGGTAGCAGATAGCTTAGCTGAGTCTGTGCTGGTCTCTGGAGGACAGCAGCTCAGTTCACTGCTGGCAGAGAGACTACAGGGAGTTCCAGGGAAACGAATTACAAGTGATTTCCTCTTTTGAGGACATGAGATTTAAAAAAAACAAAACCAAACAAATCCAAAACATGTATGTATTTTTCTTAGTGTCAACAGTGTGCTATACATGGGGTAAGTTTCAAAAGCATTTCTGCACATAAAATGCATTTTTATGTGCGTAAATGGGCTTTTTTTGTTTTTACTCAACGGATATTTAAACTCTGGAATTCATTGCTGGAGGATGTGGTCAAAACTATTAGTATAACTGTGTTTAAAAAAAGGTTTGGACACATTCCTGGAGGAAAAATCCATAAACCATTATTAAGGCAGAGTTGCAGAAATCCAAATCCACTTCTTATCCCTGGGATAAGCAGCTTAGAATCTACCTCTTGGGATCCTGCCAGGTACTTGTGACTTGGATTGGCCACTATTGAAAACAGATGTGGTGACCAGAACTGCACACAATACTCAAGATGAGGTATCTTGAAGCACTACAGAGGCATTATGATATTCTCTTTTTATTCTCCCTTCTTTCCCAAGCACGAAAGAAGAGCAGGATCTGATTGTATCTGATGATCTTAAGGTGGCCAAATAGATGGATAAAGCGAGGGTAAAAGCCAGAAAGATGCGTGGCTGCATAGGGAGAGGAAGGGTCAGCAGAAAAGGGGGGTGACATTGCCCCTATATAGGCCCCTGGTGAGACCTCACTGGGAATACTGAGTACAATTCTGGAGACCCCACCTGCAAAAGGATAGAAACAGGATGGAGTCAGGCCAGAAGGTGACTACACAGGAGATGAGCCTTTTTAAATGGAAAGGAGGTTCTTGAATGAGGGGTCATGAGATGAGGGTGAAAGGAGGCAGATTCGGGAGTAATCTTAGGAAATATTTCTTTACAGAGAGGGCAGTGGATGCATGAAATCACCTCCCATTGGGTGAAGACAAAACAGTCTCTGAATTCAGGAAAGCAGGGGATAATTACAGGAGATCTCTAAGGAAGCGATGAGAATTATAATGCTGAATTAATTGGATGGATGGGCAGATGGAAAGGGCCATGCGGTCTTTTTCTGCCGTCATGCACCTGACTGGGCATTCTGAAAATGATCATCGTGTCCTGCTTCCATGTACCATCATAGAGTATCAGGGGGTCAGCATATACATGAGGATCAGTGCCATAAAGATAGCAGCTGTGCGGCTCAGGGTGCAAGGTCCTGTAATTCAACAATGCCCATCCAGTGGGCAGTCTCCAGAGGGCAGGTATATGCCAGGCCAGGATCATGTGCTGTCACACAAGCTGAAAAAAGGGAGGTAGGAAAAGTGGAGAGAAGGCAAAGGTGAACACAACAAACGATAGAGGAGTAAGGGAAGATGCATTTCTGGGTTATCCCTGCACTCCAGCACATTCCTATCTGTCTGTTGTTATAGTGAGACCTTTGCCAGTGAGAAGTGCGGTGCAGGGTGGAGGGCTGCCAAGGAAATATCTCCTTAATAGGAAGCTCCTGAGTCTGATGAGAAGAAAGTCTTTCCTCCCTGGAATTAATTGTCTGCCCGATTAAAATCTCAGACAGCAAGAAAGCATTTCAGCTTCATTATTTTCCAAGAGTTTCAGTAAATCAATTCCTTAGAGTAAGGAGGTAGAGATGGTTTACAGGATGGACAGGGCAGAGAAGTAGAAGATGCAAGCGCTCGCTGACACATGAATTCAACTTATCTGCTGCTTACATTTAATATAATCCCAAATTCCCAAAGCTTTTCTCCTGCCGCCTACGAATTTCACACATCGAGATGGTGAGATCTAATTAGGCACTTGTCAGTCACAGAACAGATCGACGCCTTCCTGAAACATGTTCCATCCCCAGCCTGACCTGATTAATGCAGGCTTGAATTATCCATCTGCTGACTGCAGGATTCAGAGGGACTCAGCCTCACTCCCCAAAGAGTTGCTTGGAAACCGAAATGCTAACATTGCTGTGTTACCCCAGGGTGTCAGTCCCTGAGTGTTACCAGAAGGCTCTGTACCCAAGTGAGAGATTTATTGAAATCTGAGTCAGGCCATAGCGGGACAAGATCACAACAGCCCACATGTTTCCAGAGAATGGACAAAGCGTGGTACTTTACGAGAATTGCACTGGCACCCATCAGCCTGGTATTTCCCAGTGCTCGGCAGGTATGTCCTGACTGCTAGGCTGCACATGCACACAGACTCAGGGGGAGATGGCTGGGTGGATGGCATGGACCTGCAGAATACATCTCTTCTTGTGCTCACCCAGAACTGCTACTAAAAGGGGCTGCCCATGGGCAAAGTACTCACGGACTTCGTAACTGCCCAATAGATGCCCAGCAACACTTCCACTCAATTCAGCTAAATGTGTCTGTGCTATGCTTCTTAATAATAATTGTTTGGATTGTATCCTGCTTTCCAAATAATGCCAAGGAGGCTTATAGCATTATTAGTATTCAAGACTCTGCCCAAACAGGCTTATCATCTAAGTGGGTTCCTGACACAAAAGAATATAAAGCAATTTGCCCAAGGCATTTTAAGTGGGGAAGTGGGAGTCTCAGCCCATTGTTCTAACTACTAGAGCCCTCCCTCTCTGGCCAGAGAGAGTAAAGCAGATTCACCCAGAACTTTCATCATTTATCCACCAAAAATGGCTTTGAAAATTGCCTTCTGAAAACTCAAAAAATGTCCTGCACTGAACTGATCCAGTGTTTCAGAGTAACTCTTACCCTAATCCACAATAACAGGGAGACTCCTGCACGATGCACAGTAACAGGGAGACTCCTACACCAGTCCACAGTATCAAGGAGACTCCTACCCTGATCCACAGTAACAGGGAGACTCCTGCACCGATGCACAGTAACAGGGAGACTCCTGCACTGATCCACAGTAACAGGGAGACTCCTACACCAGTCCACAGTATCAGGGAGACTCCTACCCTGATCCACAGTAACAGGGAGACTCCTGCACTGATCCACAGTAACAGGGAGACTCCTGCACCGATGCACAGTAACAGGGAGACTCCTACCCTGATCCACAGTAACAGGGAGACTCCTGCACCAATGCACAGTAACAGGGAGACTCCTGCACTGATCCACAGTAACAGGGAGACTCCTACACCAGTTCACAGTATCAGGGAGACTCCTACCCTGATCCACAGTAACAGGGAGACTCCTGCACTGATCCACAGTAACAGGGAGACTCCTGCACCGATGCACAGTAACAGGGAGACTCCTACCCTGATCCACAGTAACAGGGAGACTCCTGCACCAATGCACAGTAACAGGGAGACTCCTGCACTGATCCACAGTAACAGGGAGACTCCTACACCAGTCCACAGTATCAGGGAGACTCCTACCCTGATCCACAGTAACAGGGAGACTCCTGCACTGATCCACAGTAACAGGGAGACTCCTGCACCGATGCACAGTAACAGGGAGACTCCTACCCTGATCCACAGTAACAGGGAGACTCCTGCACCAATGCACAGTAACAGGGAGACTCCTGCACTGATCCACAGTAACAGGGAGACTCCTACACCAGTCCACAGTATCAGGGAGACTCCTACCCTGATCCACAGTAACAGGGAGTCTCCTACCCTGATTCACAGTAACAGGGAGACTCCTGCACCGATGCACAGTAACAGGGAGACTCCTGCACTGATCCACAGTAACAGGGAGACTCCTACCCTGATCCACAGTAACAGGGAGTCTCCTACCCTGATCCACAGTAACAGGGAGACTCCTGCACTGATCCACAGTAACAGGGAGACTCCTGCACCGATGCACAGTAACAGGGAGACTCCTGCACTGATCCACAGTAACAGGGAGTCTCCTACCCTGATCCACAGTAACAGGGAGACTCCTGCCCTGATCCACAGTAACAGGGAGACTCCTGCACTGATCCACAGTAACAGGGAGACTCCTGCACCGATGCACAGTAACAGGGAGACTCCTACCCTGATCCACAGTAACAGGGAGTCTCCTACCCTGATCCACAGTAACAGGGAGACTCCTACCCTGATCCACAGTAACAGGGAGTCTCCTACCCTGAGCCACAGTAACAGGGAGACTCCTGCACCGATGCACAGTAACAGGGAGACTCCTGCACTGATCCACAGTAACAGGGAGACTCCTACCCTGATCCACAGTAACAGGGAGTCTCCTACCCTGATTCACAGTAACAGGGAGACTCCTGCACCGATGCACAGTAACAGGGAGACTCCTACCCTAATCCACAGTAACAGGGAGACTCCTGCACTGATGCACAGTAACAGGGAGATTCATACCCAATCCACAGTAACAGGGAGACTCCTGCACCGCTGCACAGTAACAGGGAGACTCCTGCACCGATGCACAGTAACAGGGAGACTCCTATCCTGATTCACAGTAACAGGGAGACTCCTACCCTGATCCACAGTAACAGGGAGTCTCCTACCCTGATCCACAATAACAGGGAGACTCCTGCACCGATGCACAGTAACAAGGAGACTCCTACCCTGATCCACAGTAACAGGGAGACTCCTGCACTGATGCATAGTAACAGGGAGACTCCTACCCTGATCCACAGTAACAGGGAGACTCCTGCACTGATGCACAGTAACAGGGAGACTCCTGCACTGATCCACAGTAACAGGGAGACTCCTACACCAGTCCACAGTAACAGGGAGACTCCTACCCTGATCCACAGTAACAGGGAGACTCCTGCATCGATGAACAGTAACAGGGAGACTCCTACCCTGATCCACAATAACAGGGAGACTCCTGCACTGATGCATAGTAACAGGGAGACTCCTACCCTGATCCACAATAACAGGGAGACTCCTACCCTGATCCACAGCAACAGGGAGACTCCTACACCAATCCACAGTAACAGGGAGACTCCTGCACTGATGCACAGTAACAGGGAGAATCCTAACCTGATCCACAATAACAGGGAGACTCCTACCCTGATCCACAGTAACAGGGAGACTCCTAACCTGATCCACAGTAACAGGGAGACTCCTGCACCGATGCACAGTAACAGGGAGACTCCTACCCTGATCCACAATAACAGGGAGACTCCTACCCTGATCCACAGTAACAGGGAGACTCCTACACCAATCCACAGTAACAGGGAGACTCCTGCACTGATGCATAGTAACAGGGAGACTCCTACCCTGATCCACAGTAACAGGGAGACTCCTAACCTGATCCACAGTAACAGGGAGACTCCTGTTCTGATCCATTGTATAAGGGAGACTCCTGCACTGATGCACAGTAACAGAGAGACTCCTGTTCTGATCCATTGTATAAGGGAGACTCCTGCACTGATCCACAGTAACAGGGAGACTCCTGTTCTGATCCATTGTATAAGGGAGAGTCCTGCACTGATGCACAGTAACAGAGAGACTCCTGTTCTGATCCATTGTATAAGGGAGACTCCTGCACTGATCCACAGTAACAGGGAGACTCCTGCACTGATGCGCAGGAACAGGGAGACTCCTACCCTGATCCACAGTAACAGGGAAACTCCTGCACTGATGCACAGTAACAGGGAGACTCCTACCCTGATCCACAGTAACAGGGAGACTCCTGCACTGATCCACAGTAATAAAGAGACTCCTACATTGATCCACAGTAATATTCAGACTCCTAGCTTGACCAATAGTAATGGGGAGACTCCTGCACCCATCCACAGTAACAGGGAAATTCCTGTTCTGATGCATTGTATCAGGGAGATTCCTGCACTGATCCATTGTAAGAGGAAGACTCCTGCACTGATCCACAGTAACAGGGAGACTCCTGCACTGATGCACAGTAACAGGGACACTCCTGCACCCAATCACAGAAATAAGGAGACTCCTGCACTGATCCATAGTAACAGGGAGACTCCTACACAGATCCTCAGGACCAAGGAGCCTCCTGTACTGATCTGTTCCAACAGGGAGACTTCTACACTGATCCACATGAAAAGGTAGACTCCTGCACTAATCCACAGTAATAGGGAGACTCCTACACTGATCCTCAGTTCCAAGGAGACTCCTGTACTGATCCGTTCTAACAGGGAGACTTCTACACTGATCCACATGAAAAGGTAGACTCCTGCACTAATCCACAGTAACAGGGAGACTCCTACACTGATCCATTGCAACAGGGAGACTCTGATGCTGATCCACAGTAATACGGAGACTCCTGCACTGATGCACAGTAACAGGGAGACTCCTACCCTGATCCACAGTAACAGGGAGACTCCTGCACTGATGCACAGTAACAGGGAGACTCCTGCACTGATGCATAGTAACAGGGAGACTCCTGCATGGTGCACAGTAACAGGGAGACTCCTGCACTGATCCATTGTAACACCCTGATCCATTTCATAAGGAGACTCATGCACTGTTAATATTCTAAAAACAAGTTTAGACAAAAGTACATAAGATTTTCCATACTGGGTCAGACCAAGGGTCCATGAAGCCCAGTATCCAGTTTAGAACAGTGGCCATCACAAGCACCTGGCAGGATCCCAAGGGGTAGAGAGATTTCACACTGCTTATCCCAAGAATAAGCCGTGGATTTCTGCAACTCCACCTTAATAATGGTTAATGGACTTTTCCTCCAGGAACTTGTCCAAACCTTTTGTATCTTATTTCAAAGACAAGCTGGGTAACTTTTCAGGGGGGCATCCATTTTGCACCCTACCCTAACAGAAGGATTCATGGGGTCATTGGCTTGTCTTCCCTTCAGCTGAAGAGCTGATGAATTTTTTAAAGTTTGCTTGTAGCCAGAAAAAAAACGAAAAAACCTCTCCTGCTTCTCCCCTCGAATCCCTCCCCATTCCACCCCTAAACCCTTTTAATATTTGTCTTTTTCTTCCTAGCACAGGTCACACAAATGGCACCGGTGCCATTCTTAACTTCCTCTGTACAAAGTGGTGCCAGCCTCGACCTCCCACGGATGGGGCAGGGAACGCCAGGAATCGCTCCTGCTGCCCTCTGGTAAGAGAGGAATCAGAGGGCAGGCCTGCAAGGACCAGTTTTTCTCCCACAGGGCTCAATATTTATCTCTTTTGCTTTTCATTTTCTTTCATTTGTTTTAGTTTTTCATTTTAAATAAATAAAACAATGAATAAACGAGAAACAAAATGAAGAAAACAAAATGAAAACCTATCTATGCACACCCCCATTTCCTATTAAACTCTGAAGAAAGGGAGCCCACTCAGGCTCCCAGCTGTCAGCCAAACAAGCTTGACCACCTGCAGGATATCACTCCTTATTGCAGGGCTTCCCAAACCTGTCCTGGGGACCACAAAGAAAATGCATGAGATACATTTGCATACCATGGAGGCTTTGTATATGCAAATTTCTCTCATGCATATTCATTGTGGATATCCTGAAAACAAGTTTAGGGTCTAACCATTTGGGCACTGGAAGGACAGTGTGGCCTGTCCATGGCTCAGGGAATGACGAGCCCCAGAGAAGGTTAGTACTGGAGCAGCCAATGGATTATAAAGCTCTGTGTAAATGAGACCCACTGTGGGCTGGGAAGAGGCAGCTAAGTTACAGCGGAATCTTCTCTAGGAACAGAAAAATGCCTTCCTTTTAATGGGCTCAGGTCATCGAGATTAGGCAATCCGGTACCTCCATACCTGGCGCTGCTGCTTCTTGATCCTGTGTTCACAAAACGGGATGAAATCCTTTGCTTAGTACTTCCGGTCCCTAGACGTCTCTGTCCCGCTGGGGTGAGAGCAGGGAGTAATTAAATCAATGTGTTTAATGTAAAAACAAAACCTCCCCCAAAATCGGGGTCCACCAGACGATCAATCTGGGAGGAGGATGAGCGCAAGGTCTGGGTAGCGCGGACGTGGTGTCATTTCAGCTCCTGCTGAATGCGCGCTATCCTGCACTCAGCCGCGGCGCTAAGCTTTGCGCGCCCAAAACTACCCCCGAAACACCTCGGATACCTTCTGCTTGTCTATAGAAATACCTTGTCACTGAATATTTTGAAGGTGTGCTCTCTCCCCCTCACCTTGCACAGATAAAACACCGGAAACCTTTCCGATCAGCGGCAGCAGCATCGACTTTACAGAGGCTCTGCAAACATTTCCCCTTCCCGGTGGCGAACTGCTAAGGCTTGGCGAGAAGTCGCTGGGCAGTGAGAGTAAAAGAAATCCCGCACCACTTGCACTCTGAGGGGGGAAAGCAGCAGCGCCAAGGGGTGCACACCTGGCCAGATGTGCGCACCCAATGCAGTGGGAAGGCGGGGACTGGAGGTGCAGGGCAGAGTCGGGCTGGGCCCTGAGTACTCACCGGGGCTGCGGCTCCTCTCGGCTGCTCCGTGCCCGTCGCCCTCCCGGGAGAGGTGAGCCTGGCTTCTGAGGCAGCGGCTGCTGCAGCCTTTCCTGTGCCGCCCTAGCTCCTCCCTTGCAAGCTGCTGTGACATCTCCACCAGGCAACTGCCAATCCCGACAGGGTGGCCAAGCTGGGGCAAGGGGCAAAGGTGGCTGCCAGGCAGAGGAGGAAACGTCCGAGCAGCCCCTTCGGGATCCAGTCCTGGCTTTGCAGCTCGCAGCCCGATGCATTCTTTAGCGAGCATCAGGAGGTACTGGGAGAGCCTGGCTAATCCCCATTCCCCTGTGTCTCCCTGTGTGTCTCCCTGTGTCTGTTCCTGTGTCTGTCCCATGTGTGCCTCTGATGGATTCCCTGTGTGTGTCCCAGTGTGAGTCCCTGTGTGTCTCCCTGTGTCTGTTCCTGTGTCTGTCCCATGTGTGCCTCTGATGGATCCCCTGTGTGTCTCCCTGTGTGTCTCCCTGTGTCTATTCCTGTGTCTGTCCCATGTGTGCCTCTGATGGATTCCCTGTGTCTGTCCCAGTGTGAGTCCCTGTGTGTCTCCCTGTGTCTATTCCTGTGTCTGTCCCATGTGTGCCTCTGATGGATTCCCTGTGTCTGTCCCAGTGTGAGTCCCTGTGTGTCTCCCTGTGTCTGTTCCTGTGTCTGTCCCATGTGTGCCTCTGTAGGATCCCCTGTGTGTGCCCCTGTGCCTGTTCCTGTGGTGTCCCTGTGTGTCTCCCTGTGTCTATTCCTGTGTCTGTCCCATGTGTGCCTCTGATGGATCCCCTGTGTGTGCCCCTGTGCTTGTTCCTGTGGTGTCCCTGTGTGTCTCCCTGTGTCTGTTCCTGTGTCTGTCCCATGTGTGCCTCTGTAGGATCCCCTGGGCGTGCCCCTGTATCTGTTCCTGTGGAGTCCCTGTGTATGTCCCTGTGTCTTTCTGTATGTGTCCCAGTGTGAGTCCCTGTGTGTCTCCCTGTGTGTCTCCCTGTGTCTATTCCTGTGTCTGTCCCATGTGTGCCTCTGATGGATTCCCTGTGTCTGTCCCAGTGTGAGTCCCTGTGTGTCTCCCTGTGTCTGTTCCTGTGTCTGTCCCATGTGTGCCTCTGATGGATTCCCTGTGTCTGTCCCAGTGTGAGTCCCTGTGTGTCTCCCTGTGTCTATTCCTGTGTCTGTCCCATGTGTGCCTCTGATGGATCCCCTGTGTGTGCCCCATGTCTGTTCCTGTGGAGTCCCTGTGGGTCTCCCTGTGTCTGTCCCATGTGTGCCTCTGATGGATCCCCTTTGTGTGCCCCTGTATCTGTTCCTGTGGTGTCCCTGTGTGTCTCCCTGTGTCTATTCCTGTGTCTGTCCCATGTGTGCCTCTGATGGATTCCCTGTGTATGTCCCAGTGTGAGTCCCTGTGGGTCTCCCTGTGTGTCTCCCTGTGTCTATTCCTGTGTCTGTCCCATGTGTGCCTCTGATGGATTCCCTGTGTCTGTCCCAGTGTGAGTCCCTGTGTGTCTCCCTGTGTCTGTTCCTGTGTCTGTCCCATGTGTGCCTCTGTAGGATCCCCTGGGCGTGCCCCTGTATCTGTTCCTGTGGAGTCCCTGTGTATGTCCCTGTGTCTTTCTGTATGTGTCCCTGTGTATGGCCCAGTGTGAGTCCCTGTGTGTCTCCCTGTGTGTCTCCCTGTGTCTATTCCTGTGTCTGTCCCATGTGTGCCTCTGATGGATTCCCTGTGTCTGTCCCAGTGTGAGTCCCTGTGTGTCTCCCTGTGTCTATTCCTGTGTCTGTCCCATGTGTGCCTCTGATGGATCCCCTGTGTGTGCCCCTGTGTCTGTTCCTGTGGTGTCCCTGTGTGTCTCTGATGGATTCCCTGTGTGTCTTCCTGTGTCTGTCCCATGTGTGCCTCTGATGGATTCCCTGTGTCTGTCCCAGTGTGAGTCCCTGTGTGTCTCCCTGTGTCTATTCCTGTATCTGTCCCATGTGTGCCTCTGATGGATCCCCTGTGTGTGCCCCTGTGTCTGTTCCTGTGGTGTCCCTGTGTGTCTCCCTGTGTCTATTCCTGTGTCTGTCCCATGTGTGCCTCTGATGGATCCCCTGTGTGTGCCCCTGTGTCTGTTCCTGTGGAGTCCCTGTGTGTCTCTGATGGATTCCCTGTGTGTGTCCCAGTGTGAGTCCCTGTGTGTCTCCCTGTGTCTGTTCCTGTGTCTGTCCCATGTGTGCCTCTGTAGGATTCCCTGTGTGTGTCCCAGTGTGAGTCCCTGTGTGTCTCCCTGTGTCTGTTCCTGTGTCTGTCCCATGTGTGCCTCTGTAGGATCCCCTGGGCGTGCCCCTGTATCTGTTCCTGAGGAGTCCCTGTGTATGTCCGTGTGTCTTTCTGTATGTGTCCCTGTGTATGTCCCTGTGTATGTCCCAGTGTGTGTCCCTGTGTGCCTCCCTGTGTGTGTCCCTGTGGTTTGCAGAAGGCGCTTTCCTAAGATATTGCGAGCTCTTACACAAAATTGTCATGGGATGAATGTTCCACCACTAGGAACACACATTTTGGCGACATTAACATTTAAGCTGAGGGTGTCAAAATTGTTTACATTCAATTTTGATGCAATTGCTGGGAAAGCTGCAGTGAGTGAGGTGGTGCAGCAGTCTTCTCACTAGAGAGCTCTGTAATTACCCCCTAACCCCCACCACGTCCACTGTTCATGAAACAAAACCTTGTCATCAGTGGCAGGCGCTTCTGTTAGACACCACATGTATTCCCCCAGCAGCGGCAAGGGGCCACGTTTTCAAGCTCTGAGCATCCACCTAGACACGTGGCCCTTTATGAGAGCAAGCTATGTGCTCAAACCATGGGGCCGATGCAATAAAAAGCGCAGAAACCGGGCGCTGAAAAGTCAGCGCCTGCTTTCTTAATGTGCGCATGGCGCCCGCAAGGGGGACCCTATGCAATACCCACATTAGGGGGTCGCGGCTGCTGATTACGAAAACCGATGCCAGTTTATCAGCGTCCGTTTTCAATACTGGCAGACGGCGCCGAGTTTCTGCCGATGTATTTTTTTTTAAGTAAAAAAAAAAAGTACAGAAAAGCATTTTTTTCTGCTTCCCTGTACTTCTTTTGCATATGCTCCGCTATTAACGCCGGCTCCAGGTAGGCGTTAATATCAGAGCACAATGCGCGTCTGAGACGCACACTTTTTTTATTGCATGCGTAGTGAATGAGTAATAGCCTCGTTCACATGCGCTATTGCATTCACTCCACCTTGGACGGGCATTAAATAGGTGCTAATCCCCCTATTGCATTAGGGGGTGGATTAGCGCCTATTTAACCTGCGGCAGAGTGCGGGGTATACAGTCCCTGTGTGCCCTGTGCGCTCGGCTGAGTGCAGTGTTCTGCATCGGCCCCCATGAAGGATGTGAACTGTTGCTTGCTGCACTGGCAAATCTTCTTCCATTGCTGGAGGGGTCCGCAGAGCTGCGCCAGACGAGAACAATCTTCCCTTTGAGCAAGCATCAAGGCTAGCAGCAGAAGGACTGTAAACAGAGCAATACAGGTGTTAACAAAGCCATGAAAGAGGAAAACTAATTTCAGGAGCTACATATATTGATCCTTAATTTAATGAAAACAAAACAGGTTCTTATTTCTTGTTACTAAATGCCCCAAATCTTATTTAGCAACAGCAGATCAACAGCCAACTAGCGGAAGTTTCTGCATGTAAACCAAGCCTGATGGAGATGTTAACTGTAGAATCGCGTAACCTGAAAGAGCTGAGAAATGGCGCCCAGGAATATCATTGTCAGGAAAGAAAGAGCAATGTTCTGCCACTGTCAGGAAGATGGGTCGAAGTAGGGGCTGATAAAACGCCCCAGTGCCAAAAAAAAAGAAATAGGTGCCTTCAGGGCCAACTCTAGGCTAACAGGTGCCCTGAGCAAAAACTAAAATTGGCACCTCCCCACCCTCAGTGAGAAATATCAGCTGCATTAACACCACTGCCCACAGCCTCCTCCTCCTCCTCATTCCATCCCTGTTCGCACCCCCCCCCCCCACTGATGGCATCTCCCCCCCCCCCCCCCCCCCCCCCCCCCCCCCAGCGTTTAGAAGTGCCAGGTCCCCAGTGCTGCTCTCCAGTAGGGAGGAGCACAGGGGAAAGGGTGAGACATGGCAGCGACCACAGGTCCTATCGGAAGAGGCTCTGCAACCCTTCTTCCACTGACTCCTCTCCCACACACCCTGTGCCCTCTTTCCTGCTTCCGTCCACCCTGCCAGCTCCTCATCTACACAAATTCTTATTGGCTGACCCGGATGTCTGCTCTCCTTCTCTTGCCAGTTCCCCACAGCCAGAATATGGGGAGAGGAATCTTTGAAAGAATGGTACGGGTGGAGGGCAAATGGGGTGAACAGGAAGAGAAAGTGATGGGAACGGGCTGGTATTGGATGGGGAAGAGACAGTGGTGAGGACAGGCTGATGGGTGGAAAAACCTAGAAGAAACCACAAATTTTGTTACTTTATTAAACTCTGAAATAGTTACAAAAATGAACACTGAAATTTATGAATTAAAAACACCCAAAAAGAGAGGGCTTGGTCATGATGGTTTTGGATGACGTGTGAAGCGTGGGATTAGATGGTTTTCATGATTTAATGATCTGCGGTGCACCCATCCCCAATTCTGCAGATAGAAATAACAGAATGAATCAAAGAAGGGTCTGCAGGTAGATACAGAGGAAGGAAATCCCCCTGACCTTGTGAAAAAAGAGCCAGGGGGAGCTCTGGAGCCGTCCACTGCTTGCCTGATAGCAGATGAGATAGACCCAGAGAATGGAAATGAAGAAACCTGGTAACTCGTGGTAACTTTTGGGGTACAATCTCCGCATGGGGATAACCTGTGCAGAGCAGCGGTTACAGCTCTAAGCAGAAGGCATGGGGAAACCTGTACGGAGTGGGAGATAAAACCCTCAGCACCTTGCTTGGCAGACTGAATGTATGAGGGAGCCCTCCACCACGTACTCAAGCAAACACGACAGATCCGGAGACAGTGGTTTTAAAACCTTGTCCTATTGCATTCTGGGATTTGTAGGCTTCTTGTACTTCTGTTTAAGCAGAAGGAAAAATGCCATGGATCTTCTGATGAGAAAATGTGGAACGGTGGCCAGGCCTGATTTCCCTGGTGGGGGCTGGGGGGACTCCCAAGCATGACATCACACTGACTGGAAGCTGGGCCAAGCTCATTAGCCAATGCTGTTGACAGGGGCATTTTTCGGGCGTGACATCACAGTGATGGTGATGAACAATTCATCTCATAAATGTATTCAGTTCTGAGTCCTGGTATAGGAGGAACAACCACTGACCACAACATCAACCAACTCGGGTTAAAGTCGACAACAAGATGCAGCCTCAGTGCCACTAACCTGGCATCTTGTGCTGAGCTGATGCGGGTCAGTCCCTGGACATCTGCTACTGACCAGGCATCTGGCGATAGGAGATTGGGGGGGGGGAGGCCATGCACCACATCTGTCCCCTTCATGCCAGGAATCCAATCAAAACCCTGCTGCCAATAGCAACCAACAGACCAGTCCTTTAACAATGCACTCACCAATCAGCTCCTAAAAGCCGTCGCCTAGCAACTGATGGGCACCGAATTACTGCAAAGAAGGAGCCCGGGGAATATTCTCTGCTCTCTTCCTGATGGTACAAAAGTGCCAGTGATGGCTTTACAGCCGTAAATTAGGTCCTCAGGAGCTCTCCTGTCACCCAGGCAAAGATCCAGGACACTGGTGCTGCGCTGGTGCCTAAAGGAATTGAGGAAGGAGCCTCCCAAAAGTTCTAAAATGGTTTGGAAATATCCTATGTGATGGCCCCCGCGTCTGTCTGCCTGCATCATTACAGATCAGGTATCCAGGGGCCCTCCAGAAGAGAGCGGGGGCCAGAGCACTGGACTACTAGTCAGGAAACGTTGTAGGTCTCCAGTGTATGTGAGGACGGGGCCTGGGTCTCATTTCTAATCAAAGCTCTGCACTGCATGTGAGGACGGGGCCTGGGTCTCATTTCTAATCCAAGCTCTGCACTGTATGTGAGGACGGGGCCTGTGTCTCGTTTATAATCCAAGCTCTGCACTGTATGTGAGGACGGGGCCTGTGTCTCATTTCTAATCCAAGCTCTGCACTGTATGTGAGGACGGGGCCTGTGTCTCATTTCTAATCCAAGCTCTGCACTGCATGTGAGGACGGGGCCTGTGTCTCATTTCTAATCCAAGCTCTGCACTGCATGTGAGGACGGGGCCTGGGTCTCATTTCTAATCCAAGCTCTGCACTGCATGTGAGGACGGGGCCTGGGTCTCATTTCTAATCCAAGCTCTGCACTGCATGTGAGGACGGGGCCTGGGTCTCATTTCTAATCCAAGCTCTGCACTGTATGTGAGGACGGGGCCTGTGTCTCGTTTATAATCCAAGCTCTGAACTGTATGTGAGGACGGGGCCTGTGTCTCATTTCTAATCCAAGCTCTGCACTGTGTGTGAGGACGGGGCCTGGGTCTCGTTTCTAATCCAAGCTCTGCACTGTATGTGAGGACGGGGCCTGGGTCTCATTTCTAATCCAAGCTCTGCACTGCATGTGAGGACGGGGCCTGTGTCTCATTTCTAATCCAAGCTCTGCACTGCATGTGAGGACGGGGCCTGTGTCTCATTTCTAATCCAAGCTCTGCACTGCATGTGAGGACGGGGCCTGTGTCTCATTTCTAATCCAAGCTCTGCACTGTATGTGAGGACGGGGCCTGGGTCTCATTTCTAATCCAAGCTCTGCACTGTATGTGAGGACGGGGCCTGGGTCTCATTTCTAATCCAAGCTCTGCACTGTATGTGAGGACGGGGCCTGGGTCTCATTTCTAATCCAAGCTCTGCACTGTATGTGAGGACGGGGCCTGGGTCTCATTTCTAATCCAAGCTCTGCACTGTATGTGAGGACGGGGCCTGTGTCTCATTTCTAATCCAAGCTCTGCACTGCATGTGAGGACGGGGCCTGTGTCTCATTTCTAATCCAAGCTCTGCACTGCATGTGAGGACGGGGCCTGTGTCTCATTTCTAATCCAAGCTCTGCACTGTATGTGAGGACGGGGCCTGGGTCTCATTTCTAATCCAAGCTCTGCACTGTATGTGAGGACGGGGCCTGGGTCTCATTTCTAATCCAAGCTCTGCACTGTATGTGAGGACGGGGCCTGGGTCTCATTTCTAATCCAAGCTCTGCACTGTATGTGAGGACGGGGCCTGGGTCTCATTTCTAATCCAAGCTCTGCACTGTATGTGAGGACGGGGCCTGGGTCTCATTTCTAATCCAAGCTCTGCACTGTATGTGAGGACAGGGCCTGTGTCTCATTTCTAATCCAAGCTCTGCACTGCATGTGAGGACGGGGCCTGGGTCTCATTTCTAATCCAAGCTCTGCACTGCATGTGAGGACGGGGCCTGGGTCTCATTTCTAATCCAAGTTCTGCACTGTATGTGAGGACGGGGCCTGTGTCTCATTTCTAATCCAAGCTCTGCACTGTATGTGAGGACGGGGCCTGTGTCTCGTTTCTAATCCAAGCTCTGCACTGTACGTGAGGACGGGGCCTGTGTCTCGTTTATAATCCAAGCTCCGCACTGTACGTGAGGACGGCGCCTGGGTCTCGTTTCTAATCCAGGCTCTGCACTGTGTGTGAGGACGGGGCCTGGGTCTCATTTCTAATCCAAGCTCTGCACTGTACGTGAGGACGGGGCCTGTGTCTCATTTCTAATCCAAGCTCTGCACTGTATGTGAGGACGGGGCCTGGGTCTTGTTTCTAATCCAAGCTCTGCACTGTGTGTGAGGACGGAGCCTGTGTCTCGTTTCTAATCCAAGCTCTGCACTGTGTGTGAGGACGGGGCCTGTGTCTCATTTCTAATCCAAGCTCTGCACTGTGTGTGAGGACGGGGCCTGGGTCTCATTTCTAATTCAACCTCTGCACTGTATGTGAGGACGGGGCCTGTGTCTCATTTCTAATCCAAGCTCTGCACTGTGTGTGAGGACGGGGCCTGTGTCTCGTTTATAATCCAAGCTCTGCACTGTGTGTGAGGACGGGGCCTGTGTCTCATTTCTAATCCAAGCTCTGCACTGTGTGTGAGGACGGGGCCTGTGTCTCGTTTATAATCCAAGCTCTGCACTGTATGTGAGGACGGGGCCTGGGTCTCATTTCTAATCCAAGCTCTGCACTGTATGTGAGGACGGGGCCTGTGTCTCATTTCTAATCCAAGCTCTGCACTGTATGTGAGGACGGGGCCTGGGTCTCATTTCTAATCCAAGCTCTGCACTGTATGTGAGGACGGGGCCTGTGGCTCATTTCTAATCCAAGCTCTGCACTGTATGTGAGGACGGGGCCTGGGTCTCATTTCTAATCCAAGCTCTGCACTGTATGTGAGGACGGGGCCTGGGTCTCATTTCTAATCCAAGCTCTGCACTGTATGTGAGGACGGGGCCTGTGTCTCATTTCTAATCCAAGCTCTGCACTGCATGTGAGGACGGGGCCTGGGTCTCGTTTCTAATCCAAGCTCTGCACTGTATGTGAGGACGGGGCCTGGGTCTCGTTTCTAATCCAAGCTCTGCACTGTATGTGAGGACGGGGCCTGTGTCTCATTTCTAATCCAAGCTCTGCACTGCATGTGAGGACGGGGCCTGTGTCTCATTTCTAATCCAAGCTCTGCACTGTATGTGAGGACGGGGCCTGGGTCTCATTTCTAATCCAAGCTCTGCACTGTGTGTGAGGACGGGGCCTGTGTCTCATTTCTAATCCAAGCTCTGCACTGTATGTGAGGACGGGGCCTGGGTCTCGTTTCTAATCCAAGCTCTGCACTGTATGTGAGGACGGGGCCTGTGTCTCATTTCTAATCCAAGCTCTGCACTGTGTGTGAGGACGGGGCCTGTGTCTCATTTCTAATCCAAGCTCTGCACTGCATGTGAGGACGGGGCCTGGGTCTCATTTCTAATCCAAGCTCTGCACTGCATGTGAGGACGGGGCCTGGGTCTCGTTTCTAATCCAAGCTCTGCACTGTATGTGAGGACGGGGCCTGGGTCTCGTTTCTAATCCAAGCTCTGCACTGTATGTGAGGACGGGGCCTGGGTCTCATTTCTAATCCAAGCTCTGCACTGTATGTGAGGACGGGGCCTGTGTCTCGTTTCTAATCCAAGCTCTGCACTGTATGTGAGGATTGGGCCTGGGTCTCATTTCTAATCCAAGCTCTGCACTCACTCTCTGTCTATTTCCCTGTGCTTTTGGGAAGTGCTTGGAAAGGAGGCCTTTGTTTCAATCTGACTTTTCTAGTCCACAAATTAGAAAAAATTTCTTATGCCATGAAGCTTGAGCAGTCTCTCAGTCACTGTCTCTCAGCAGGGTGAGATTACAATCCCAGGCAGGGTAATATATCTCCCGGGCAAAGTCCCTGACAAGCTTCCTCTTTCTGCGAGACCGAAAGTCACATTCAGCTCTCTCTCTCACACCTTTCGGAAACGCTGGTGATCAGTCCGATGCATTAAGCAGTGGAGAGCACTTCCTCCAGACACAGGAAGGACGGAGGATGTCTGCCCTGGAGTCGGGTGGCAGAGCTTTCCAGGACAGAGTCCACTTCATCAGATGCAGGAAGTGATGTACAAGAGATAGGAAAAATATATCAGAAGAGAGGGACAGCATTGGGCAGATGAGGGGGTGAAATGCTTATCTGGTGACCCTTTCAGATACAACCTGAGAGAATCCATTCGTTTCACCCAAGCCCTTGCTCCCCATTCTGCAAAGAGTCAGGCTGTGCATGATAGCTCCCTGATGAGAGCCAGAGAAGAAGGCACCAGAAAAGAGACTGTGGATGGTGCCCCTTCCCTTCCTAAGAGCGAGATGGGAAGGGGTAAAGGCTTTACAAGGAAAAGAAAAATAGACACGGAGCCCCATTATTCACACAATCAATGATTGTTAATGCTTGACGACGACAACAAACTCAAACTATTCTCTGGAAGGTTTGGAAGACCCAGAAAGATACAGAAATAGTCCCCATTGTATTGGGCACCAACGGCCTATATGTATTACAAGAGTAGCCAACTCTGGTCTTCAAGAGCCACAAAGAGGTCGGGTTTTCAGGCTGCCCACAATGAATATGCATGAGATAGATTTGCATATATATTCCATGCATATTCATCGTGGATTAGGGTTGCCAACTGGCTCCAGATTTTCAGGACACGTTGATCCAGTTCTGGTTTTAACCCAATGAAAGCAGGGACTTGTACTTCTCACTTCCCTATTACATTTCCTTAGAAGAGCAAGACTACAAGTCCCTGCATGCAATGGAGTAAAACTAGGACTGGATCAATCTGTCCTGAAAATCTGGAGCCTGTTGGCAACCTTATTGTGGATATCCTGAAAACCAGAGCTGTTTATGGCTCTTGAGGACTGGAATTGGCCACCCTGTATTGCATCCTATGAATGCCAGGAGGCGGCTCTCTTTGGTACAAAGCAAATATTAAGAGGTTGAGATCATCCCTTGGATTAAGTGTGAGGTTCATTCATGTTCTGAGGTGCACAGGGCCGGATTTTCACAATTCTGCGCCCCTTCCCCATCAAAAGTTGATTTATAATTTTCAATTTAATATGTAATCCCCGCCAGTTATTCGAAACGTATTTAAACTTGCGATGAGTGAACCCGGAAGCAAAATAAAACAGACCAAAACCAGTAAAATATTTTTCAGCCCGCGGGACCCGCATCACCCCGCAGAAGTTCTTCTGTCCGACCTGACCCGCGCTGAAATGTTTTGAACCTGACCTGGCCCACGGGTTCGGGTCAGGCCAGCCCGAAAAATGCAGACGTCTGCCTATATAACCCATACGAGGTACGACGATTACTTCTTTGGTTAGTTCAACTTAGTCACCCAGATGGCGCATTCGATACAAAAAACAGTGATAAAATTGACATAAAATGCCGAAGATTTACATGGATTCTCATCTGACATTATGGAATTTTATTGAATGTTTTGCATTTTGTGTCAGACTTACATTACCCCACATTAAATGATGCTGCATAAACAAGCCATAAGTTGTATGTGTTTCATGTTTTGTAATAAAAATCACAGCCCCCTTATAATTTGGCGAACACCCCGGTCAACTTTTTCTGCTTACGGCTTTCAGCCCTGAGTTAACAAAACAGTATATAAAAGTAGTAACGATATATTTTACGTACCTATTACCAGTACATATGTAGGAGACAAGCGATGTGAGCGCAATGAATCACTTGGAATCACTATTGCAACGCCAAATCTGGAATTTTCCTTTAACACGCGGTTTACGCTGAGCGTGTGAGAGAGAAATAGCAACTGCTTTCTGCCTGTGACTGAGCAAGACAGCGCACACTGTAGAGACGGGCAACGTAAATGTGCTGCTCAACTTATTTAAAGTATATGGATGTAAATTTAAAAAACAGCATTTTATATGGCCTTTTCAAAATAATACTGAAAAATGTGTAAATGTTTGATTGTTATTTCTGCTGTGTATATACACCCCCCCCCCCCCCCCTGACTGCTGTGCCCTAAGCCATGGCCTAGGTTGGCCTTATGGGAAATCGGACCCTGGAGGTGCATAAAACAAACCCATAGCAGATACTTACAAGGTGACTGCCTGTTGTCCTACCCAGCACTGAATCCAATCTGAGAAGGCAGGTCTCCCTTAACACTGAATCCAATCTGAAGCCAGAACAGGTCTCCTTAAACACCGCACGCTGAATCCAGCCTGAGGAGAGGGCAGGTCTCCTTAAACACAGCACACTGAATCCAGCCTGAGGAGAGGGCAGGTCTCCTTAAACACCGCACACTGAATCCAGCCTGAGGAGAGGGCAGGTCTCCTTAAACACCGCACGCTGAATCCAGCCTGAGGAGAGGGCAGGTCTCCTTTAACACCGCACGCTGAATCCAGCCTGAGGAGAGGGCAGGTCTCCTTTAACACCGCACGCTGAATCCAGCCTGAGGAGAGGGCAGGTCTCCTTAAACACAGCACACTGAATCCAGCCTGAGGAGAGGGCAGGTCTCCTTAAACACAGCACACTGAATCCAGCCTGAGGAGAGGGCAGGTCTCCTTAAACACCGCACGATGAATCCAGCCTGAGGAGAGGGCAGGTCTCCTTAAGCACAGCACACTGAATCCAGCCTGAGGAGAGGACAGGTCTCCTTAAACACCGCACACTGATTCCAGCCTGAGAGGGCAGGTCTCCTTTAACACTGCATGCTGAATCCAGCCTGAGGAGAGGGCAGGTCTCCTTAAACACCGCACACTGAATCCAGCCTGAGGAGAGGGCAGGTCTCCTTAAGCACAGCACACTGAATCCAGCCTGAGGAGAGGGCAGGTCTCCTTTAACACCGCACACTGAATCCAGCCTGAGGAGAGGGCAGGTCTCCTTAAACACCGCACACTGAATCCAGCCTGAGGAGAGGGCAGGTCTCCTTAAACACAGCACACTGAATCCAGCCTGAGGAGAGGGCAGGTCTCCTTAAACACCGCACGATGAATCCAGCCTGAGGAGAGGGCAGGTCTCCTTAAACACAGCACACTGAATCCAGCCTGAGGAGAGGACAGGTCTCCTTTAACACAGCACACTGAATCCAGCCTGAGGAGAGGGCAGGTCTCCTTAAACACAGCACACTGAATCCAGCCTGAGGAGAGGGCAGGTCTCCTTTAACACCGCACACTGAATCCAGCCTGAGGAGAGGGCAGGTCTCCTTAAACACCGCACACTGAATCCAGCCTGAGGAGAGGGCAGGTCTCCTTTAACACTAGCACACTGAATCCAGCCTGAGGAGAGGGCAGGTCTCCTTAAACACCGCACGCTGAATCCAGCCTGAGGAGAGGGCAGGTCTCCTTAAACACAGCACACTGAATCCAGCCTGAGGAGAGGACAGGTCTCCTTTAACACAGCACACTGAATCCAGCCTGAGGAGAGGGCAGGTCTCCTTAAACACAGCACACTGAATCCAGCCTGAGGAGAGGGCAGGTCTCCTTTAACACCGCACACTGAATCCAGCCTGAGGAGAGGGCAGGTCTCCTTAAACACCGCACACTGAATCCAGCCTGAGGAGAGGGCAGGTCTCCTTAAACACAGCACACTGAATCCAGCCTGAGGAGAGGGCAGGTCTCCTTAAACACCGCACGCTGAATCCAGCCTGAGGAGAGGGCAGGTCTCCTTAAACACCGCACGCTGAATCCAGCCTGAGGAGAGGGCAGGTCTCCTTAAACACCGCACGCTGAATCCAGCCTGAGGAGAGGGCAGGTCTCCTTAAACACAGCACACTGAATCCAGCCTGAGGAGAGGGCAGGTCTCCTTAAACACAGCACACTGAATCCAGCCTGAGGAGAGGGCAGGTCTCCTTAAACACCGCACGCTGAATCCAGCCTGAGGAGAGGGCAGGTCTCCTTAAACACCGCACGCTGAATCCAGCCTGAGGAGAGGGCAGGTCTCCTTTAACACCGCACGCTGAATCCAGCCTGAGGAGAGGGCAGGTCTCCTTAAACACCGCACACTGAATCCAGCCTGAGGAGAGGGCAGGTCTCCTTTAACACCGCACACTGAATCCAGCCTGAGGAGAGGGCAGGTCTCCTTAAGCACAGCACACTGAATCCAGCCTGAGGAGAGGGCAGGTCTCCTTAAACACCGCACGCTGAATCCAGCCTGAGGAGAGGGCAGGTCTCCGTAAACACAGCACACTGAATCCAGCCTGAGGAGAGGGCAGGTCTCCTTAAACACAGCACACTGAATCCAGCCTGAGGAGAGGGCAGGTCTCCTTAAACACAGCACACTGAATCCAGCCTGAGGAGAGGGCAGGTCTCCTTAAACACCGCACACTGAATCCAGCCTGAGGAGAGGGCAGGTCTCCTTAAACACCGCACACTGAATCCAGCCTGAGGAGAGGGCAGGTCTCCTTAAACACCGCACGCTGAATCCAGCCTGAGGAGAGGGCAGGTCTCCTTAAACACCGCACGCTGAATCCAGCCTGAGGAGAGGGCAGGTCTCCTTTAACACCGCACACTGAATCCAGCCTGAGGAGAGGGCAGGTCTCCTTAAACACAGCACACTGAATCCAGCCTGAGGAGAGGGCAGGTCTCCTTAAGCACAGCACACTGAATCCAGCCTGAGGAGAGGGCAGGTCTCCTTAAACACAGCACACTGAATCCAGCCTGAGGAGAGGGCAGGTCTCCTTTAACACAGCACGCTGAATCCAGCCTGAGGAGAGGGCAGGTCTCCTTAAACACAGCACACTGAATCCAGCCTGAGGAGAGGACAGGTCTCCTTAAACACCGCACACTGAATCCAGCCTGAGGAGAGGGCAGGTCTCCGTAAACACCGCACGCTGAATCCAGCCTGAGGAGAGGGCAGGTCTCCTTAAACACCGCACACTGAATCCAGCCTGAGGAGAGGGCAGGTCTCCTTAAGCACAGCACACTGAATCCAGCCTGAGGAGAGGGCAGGTCTCCTTAAACACAGCACACTGATTCCAGCCTGAGGAGAGGGCAGGTCTCCTTAAACACCGCACGCTGAATCCAGCCTGAGGAGAGGGCAGGTCTCCTTAAACACAGCACACTGAATCCAGCCTGAGGAGAGGACAGGTCTCCTTAAACACCGCACACTGAATCCAGCCTGAGGAGAGGGCAGGTCTCCTTAAGCACAGCACACTGAATCCAGCCTGAGGAGAGGGCAGGTCTCCTTAAGCACAGCACACTGAATCCAGCCTGAGGAGAGGGCAGGTCTCCTTAAACACAGCACACTGAATCCAGCCTGAGGAGAGGGCAGGTCTCCTTTAACACAGCACACTGATTCCAGCCTGAGGAGAGGGCAGGTCTCCTTAAACACCGCACGCTGAATCCAGCCTGAGGAGAGGGCAGGTCTCCTTAAACACAGCACACTGAATCCAGCCTGAGGAGAGGGCAGGTCTCCTTTAACACAGCACACTGATTCCAGCCTGAGGAGAGGGCAGGTCTCCTTAAACACCGCACGCTGATTCCAGCCTGAGGAGAGGGCAGGTCTCCTTAAACACCGCACACTGAATCCAGCCTGAGGAGAGGGCAGGTCTCCGTAAACACCGCACGCTGAATCCAGCCTGAGGAGAGGGCAGGTCTCCTTAAACACCGCACACTGAATCCAGCCTGAGGAGAGGGCAGGTCTCCTTAAGCACAGCACACTGAATCCAGCCTGAGGAGAGGGCAGGTCTCCGTAAACACCGCACGCTGAATCCAGCCTGAGGAGAGGGCAGGTCTCCTTAAGCACAGCACACTGAATCCAGCCTGAGGAGAGGGCAGGTCTCCTTAAACACCGCACACTGAATCCAGCCTGAGGAGAGGGCAGGTCTCCTTAAACACCGCACGCTGAATCCAGCCTGAGGAGAGGGCAGGTCTCCTTAAGCACAGCACACTGAATCCAGCCTGAGGAGAGGGCAGGTCTCCTTAAACACCGCACACTGAATCCAGCCTGAGGAGAGGGCAGGTCTCCTTTAACACCGCACACTGAATCCAGCCTGAGGAGAGGGCAGGTCTCCTTAAACACCGCACGCTGAATCCAGCCTGAGGAGAGGGCAGGTCTCCTTAAACACCGCACGCTGAATCCAGCCTGAGGAGAGGGCAGGTCTCCTTTAACACCGCACGCTGAATCCAGCCTGAGGAGAGGGCAGGTCTCCTTTAACACCGCACGCTGAATCCAGCCTGAGGAGAGGGCAGGTCTCCTTAAACACCGCACACTGAATCCAGCCTGAGGAGAGGGCAGGTCTCCTTTAACACAGCACACTGAATCCAGCCTGAGGAGAGGGCAGGTCTCCTTAAACACCGCATGCTGAATCCAGCCTGAGGAGAGGGCAGGTCTCCTTAAACACAGCACACTGAATCCAGCCTGAGGAGAGGGCAGGTCTCCTTAAACACCGCATGCTGAATCCAGCCTGAGGAGAGGGCAGGTCTCCTTTAACACCGCATGCTGAATCCAGCCTGAGGAGAGGGCAGGTCTCCTTTAACACCGCATGCTGAATCCAGCCTGAGGAGAGGGCAGGTCTCCTTAAACACCGCACGCTGAATCCAGCCTGAGGAGAGGACAGGTCTCCTTAAACACAGCACACTGAATCCAGCCTGAGGAGAGGGCAGGTCTCCTTTAACACCGCACGCTGAATCCAGCCTGAGGAGAGGGCAGGTCTCCTTAAACACCGCACGCTGAATCCAGCCTGAGGAGAGGGCAGGTCTCCTTAAACACAGCACACTGAATCCAGCCTGAGGAGAGGGCAGGTCTCCTTAAGCACAGCACACTGAATCCAGCCTGAGGAGAGGGCAGGTCTCCTTAAACACCGCACGCTGAATCCAGCCTGAGGAGAGGGCAGGTCTCCTTAAACACAGCACACTGAATCCAGCCTGAGGAGAGGGCAGGTCTCCTTAAACACAGCACACTGAATCCAGCCTGAGGAGAGGGCAGGTCTCCTTAAACACAGCACACTGAATCCAGCCTGAGGAGAGGGCAGGTCTCCTTAAACACAGCACACTGAATCCAGCCTGAGGAGAGGGCAGGTCTCCTTAAACACAGCACACTGAATCCAGCCTGAGGAGAGGGCAGGTCTCCTTAAACACAGCACACTGAATCCAGCCTGAGGAGAGGGCAGGTCTCCTTAAACACAGCACACTGAATCCAGCCTGAGGAGAGGGCAGGTCTCCTTAAACACCGCACACTGAATCCAGCCTGAGGAGAGGGCAGGTCTCCTTAAGCACAGCACACTGAATCCAGCCTGAGGAGAGGGCAGGTCTCCTTAAACACCGCACGCTGAATCCAGCCTGAGGAGAGGGCAGGTCTCCTTTAACACCGCACGCTGAATCCAGCCTGAGGAGAGGGCAGGTCTCCTTAAACACAGCACACTGAATCCAGCCTGAGGAGAGGGCAGGTCTCCTTAAGCACAGCACACTGAATCCAGCCTGAGGAGAGGGCAGGTCTCCTTTAACACCGCACGCTGAATCCAGCCTGAGGAGAGGGCAGGTCTCCTTTAACACCGCACGCTGAATCCAGCCTGAGGAGAGGGCAGGTCTCCTTAAACACAGCACACTGAATCCAGCCTGAGGAGAGGGCAGGTCTCCTTAAGCACAGCACACTGAATCCAGCCTGAGGAGAGGGCAGGTCTCCTTAAACACCGCACGCTGAATCCAGCCTGAGGAGAGGGCAGGTCTCCTTAAACACCGCACACTGAATCCAGCCTGAGGAGAGGGCAGGTCTCCTTAAGCACAGCACACTGAATCCAGCCTGAGGAGAGGGCAGGTCTCCTTAAACACCGCACGCTGAATCCAGCCTGAGGAGAGGGCAGGTCTCCTTTAACACCGCACGCTGAATCCAGCCTGAGGAGAGGGCAGGTCTCCTTAAACACAGCACACTGAATCCAGCCTGAGGAGAGGGCAGGTCTCCTTAAACACAGCACACTGAATCCAGCCTGAGGAGAGGGCAGGTCTCCTTAAGCACAGCACACTGAATCCAGCCTGAGGAGAGGGCAGGTCTCCTTTAACACCGCATGCTGAATCCAGCCTGAGGAGAGGGCAGGTCTCCTTTAACACCGCACGCTGAATCCAGCCTGAGGAGAGGGCAGGTCTCCTTTAACACAGCACACTGAATCCAGCCTGAGGAGAGGGCAGGTCTCCTTAAACACAGCACACTGAATCCAGCCTGAGGAGAGGGCAGGTCTCCTTAAACACAGCACACTGAATCCAGCCTGAGGAGAGGGCAGGTCTCCTTAAACACCGCACGCTGAATCCAGCCTGAGGAGAGGGCAGGTCTCCTTAAGCACAGCACACTGAATCCAGCCTGAGGAGAGGACAGGTCTCCTTTAACACCGCATGCTGAATCCAGCCTGAGGAGAGGGCAGGTCTCCTTTAACACCGCACGCTGAATCCAGCCTGAGGAGAGGACAGGTCTCCTTTAACACCGCATGCTGAATCCAGCCTGAGGAGAGGGCAGGTCTCCTTAAACACCGCATGCTGAATCCAGCCTGAGGAGAGGGCAGGTCTCCTTAAGCACAGCACACTGAATCCAGCCTGAGGAGAGGGCAGGTCTCCTTAAACACCGCACGCTGAATCCAGCCTGAGGAGAGGGCAGGTCTCCTTAAACACCGCACGCTGAATCCAGCCTGAGGAGAGGGCAGGTCTCCTTAAACACCGCACGCTGAATCCAGCCTGAGGAGAGGGCAGGTCTCCTTAAACACCGCATGCTGAATCCAGCCTGAGGAGAGGGCAGGTCTCCTTTAACACCGCACGCTGAATCCAGCCTGAGGAGAGGGCAGGTCTCCTTAAACACCGCACGCTGAATCCAGCCTGAGGAGAGGGCAGGTCTCCTTAAACACCGCATGCTGAATCCAGCCTGAGGAGAGGGCAGGTCTCCTTTAACACCGCACGCTGAATCCAGCCTGAGGAGAGGGCAGGTCTCCTTAAACACCGCATGCTGAATCCAGCCTGAGGAGAGGGCAGGTCTCCTTAAGCACAGCACACTGAATCCAGCCTGAGGAGAGGGCAGGTCTCCTTAAACACCGCACGCTGAATCCAGCCTGAGGAGAGGGCAGGTCTCCTTAAACACCGCATGCTGAATCCAGCCTGAGGAGAGGGCAGGTCTCCTTTAACACCGCACGCTGAATCCAGCCTGAGGAGAGGGCAGGTCTCCTTTAACACAGCACACTGAATCCAGCCTGAGGAGAGGGCAGGTCTCCTTAAACACCGCACGCTGAATCCAGCCTGAGGAGAGGGCAGGTCTCCTTAAACACAGCACACTGAATCCAGCCTGAGGAGAGGGCAGGTCTCCTTAAACACCGCACGCTGAATCCAGCCTGAGGAGAGGGCAGGTCTCCTTTAACACAGCACACTGAATCCAGCCTGAGGAGAGGGCAGGTCTCCTTAAACACCGCACGCTGAATCCAGCCTGAGGAGAGGGCAGGTCTCCTTAAACACCGCACGCTGAATCCAGCCTGAGGAGAGGGCAGGTCTCCTTTAACACCGCACGCTGAATCCAGCCTGAGGAGAGGGCAGGTCTCCTTAAACACAGCACACTGAATCCAGCCTGAGGAGAGGGCAGGTCTCCTTAAACACCGCACACTGAATCCAGCCTGAGGAGAGGGCAGGTCTCCTTTAACACCGCATGCTGAATCCAGCCTGAGGAGAGGGCAGGTCTCCTTTAACACCGCACGCTGAATCCAGCCTGAGGAGAGGGCAGGTCTCCTTTAACACCGCACGCTGAATCCAGCCTGAGGAGAGGGCAGGTCTCCTTAAACACAGCACACTGAATCCAGCCTGAGGAGAGGGCAGGTCTCCTTTAACACCGCACACTGAATCCAGCCTGAGGAGAGGGCAGGTCTCCTTAAACACAGCACGCTGAATCCAGCCTGAGGAGAGGGCAGGTCTCCTTAAACACCGCACGCTGAATCCAGCCTGAGGAGAGGGCAGGTCTCCTTAAACACCGCACGCTGAATCCAGCCTGAGGAGAGGGCAGGTCTCCTTAAACACCGCACGCTGAATCCAGCCTGAGGAGAGGGCAGGTCTCCTTAAACACCGCACGCTGAATCCAGCCTGAGGAGAGGGCAGGTCTCCTTAAACACCGCACGCTGAATCCAGCCTGAGGAGAGGGCAGGTCTCCTTTAACACCGCACGCTGAATCCAGCCTGAGGAGAGGGCAGGTCTCCTTAAACACCGCATGCTGAATCCAGCCTGAGGAGAGGGCAGGTCTCCTTTAACACCGCACGCTGAATCCAGCCTGAGGAGAGGGCAGGTCTCCTTTAACACCGCACGCTGAATCCAGCCTGAGGAGAGGGCAGGTCTCCTTAAACACCGCATGCTGAATCCAGCCTGAGGAGAGGGCAGGTCTCCTTAAACACCGCACGCTGAATCCAGCCTGAGGAGAGGGCAGGTCTCCTTAAACACCGCACACTGAATCCAGCCTGAGGAGAGGGCAGGTCTCCTTTAACACCGCATGCTGAATCCAGCCTGAGGAGAGGGCAGGTCTCCTTTAACACCGCACGCTGAATCCAGCCTGAGGAGAGGGCAGGTCTCCTTAAACACCGCACGCTGAATCCAGCCTGAGGAGAGGGCAGGTCTCCTTTAACACCGCACGCTGAATCCAGCCTGAGGAGAGGGCAGGTCTCCTTAAACACCGCACGCTGAATCCAGCCTGAGGAGAGGGCAGGTCTCCTTAAACACCGCACACTGAATCCAGCCTGAGGAGAGGGCAGGTCTCCTTAAACACCGCATGCTGAATCCAGCCTGAGGAGAGGGCAGGTCTCCTTTAACACCGCACGCTGAATCCAGCCTGAGGAGAGGGCAGGTCTCCTTAAACACCGCACGCTGAATCCAGCCTGAGGAGAGGGCAGGTCTCCTTAAACACCGCACACTGAATCCAGCCTGAGGAGAGGGCAGGTCTCCTTTAACACCGCATGCTGAATCCAGCCTGAGGAGAGGGCAGGTCTCCTTTAACACCGCATGCTGAATCCAGCCTGAGGAGAGGGCAGGTCTCCTTTAACACCGCACGCTGAATCCAGCCTGAGGAGAGGGCAGGTCTCCTTTAACACCGCACGCTGAATCCAGCCTGAGGAGAGGGCAGGTCTCCTTTAACACCGCATGCTGAATCCAGCCTGAGGAGAGGGCAGGTCTCCTTTAACACCGCATGCTGAATCCAGCCTGAGGAGAGGGCAGGTCTCCTTTAACACCGCACGCTGAATCCAGCCTGAGGAGAGGACAGGTCTCCTTTAACACCGCACGCTGAATCCAGCCTGAGGAGAGGGCAGGTCTCCTTTAACACCGCATGCTGAATCCAGCCTGAGGAGAGGGCAGGTCTCCTTTAACACCGCATGCTGAATCCAGCCTGAGGAGAGGGCAGGTCTCCTTAAACCCCGCACGCTGAATCCAGCCTGAGGAGAGGGCAGGTCTCCTTAACACCGCATGCTGAATCCAGCCTGAGGAGAGGGCAGGTCTCCTTTAACACCGCATGCTGAATCCAGCCTGAGGAGAGGGCAGGTCTCCTTAAACACCGCATGCTGAATCCAGCCTGAGGAGAGGGCAGGTCTCCTTTAACACCGCACGCTGAATCCAGCCTGAGGAGAGGGCAGGTCTCCTTTAACACCGCACGCTGAATCCAGCCTGAGGAGAGGGCAGGTCTCCTTTAACACCGCATGCTGAATCCAGCCTGAGGAGAGGGCAGGTCTCCTTAAACACAGCACACTGAATCCAGCCTGAGGAGAGGGCAGGTCTCCTTTAACACCGCACGCTGAATCCAGCCTGAGGAGAGGGCAGGTCTCCTTAAACACCGCATGCTGAATCCAGCCTGAGGAGAGGGCAGGTCTCCTTAAACACAGCACACTGAATCCAGCCTGAGGAGAGGGCAGGTCTCCTTTAACACCGCACGCTGAATCCAGCCTGAGGAGAGGGCAGGTCTCCTTTAACACCGCATGCTGAATCCAGCCTGAGGAGAGGGCAGGTCTCCTTAAACACCGCACGCTGAATCCAGCCTGAGGAGAGGGCAGGTCTCCTTTAACACCGCATGCTGAATCCAGCCTGAGGAGAGGGCAGGTCTCCTTAAGCACAGCACACTGAATCCAGCCTGAGGAGAGGGCAGGTCTCCTTTAACACCGCACGCTGAATCCAGCCTGAGGAGAGGGCAGGTCTCCTTTAACACCGCACGCTGAATCCAGCCTGAGGAGAGGGCAGGTCTCCTTAAACACCGCACGCTGAATCCAGCCTGAGGAAAGGGCAGGTCTCCTTTAACACCGCATGCTGAATCCAGCCTGAGGAGAGGGCAGGTCTCCTTAAACACCGCACGCTGAATCCAGCCTGAGGAAAGGGCAGGTCTCCTTAAACACCGCATGCTGAATCCAGCCTGAGGAGAGGGCAGGTCTCCTTAAACACCGCACGCTGAATCCAGCCTGAGGAGAGGGCAGGTCTCCTTTAACACCGCATGCTGAATCCAGCCTGAGGAGAGGGCAGGTCTCCTTTAACACAGCACACTGAATCCAGCCTGAGGAGAGGGCAGGTCTCCTTAAACACAGCACACTGAATCCAGCCTGAGGAGAGGGCAGGTCTCCTTTAACACCGCATGCTGAATCCAGCCTGAGGAGAGGACAGGTCTCCTTTAACACAGCACACTGAATCCAGCCTGAGGAGAGGGCAGGTCTCCTTAAACACCGCATGCTGAATCCAGCCTGAGGAGAGGGCAGGTCTCCTTTAACACAGCACACTGAATCCAGCCTGAGGAGAGGGCAGGTCTCCTTTAACACCGCATGCTGAATCCAGCCTGAGGAGAGGACAGGTCTCCTTTAACACAGCACACTGAATCCAGCCTGAGGAGAGGGCAGGTCTCCTTAAACACAGCACACTGATTCCTGCCTGAGGAGAGGGCAGGTCTCCTTAAACACAGCACACTGAATCCAGCCTGAGGAGAGGGCAGGTCTCCTTAAGCACAGCACACTGAATCCAGCCTGAGGAGAGGGCAGGTCTCCTTAAACACAGCACACTGAATCCAGCCTGAGGAGAGGGCAGGTCTCCTTTAACACCGCACGCTGAATCCAGCCTGAGGAGAGGGCAGGTCTCCTTAAACACCGCACACTGAATCCAGCCTGAGGAGAGGGCAGGTCTCCTTTAACACCGCACGCTGAATCCAGCCTGAGGAGAGGGCAGGTCTCCTTAAACACCGCACGCTGAATCCAGCCTGAGGAGAGGGCAGGTCTCCTTAAACACCGCACGCTGAATCCAGCCTGAGGAGAGGGCAGGTCTCCTTTAACACCGCATGCTGAATCCAGCCTGAGGAGAGGGCAGGTCTCCTTAAACACAGCACACTGAATCCAGCCTGAGGAGAGGGCAGGTCTCCTTAAACACCGCACGCTGAATCCAGCCTGAGGAGAGGGCAGGTCTCCTTTAACACCGCATGCTGAATCCAGCCTGAGGAGAGGGCAGGTCTCCTTTAACACCGCATGCTGAATCCAGCCTGAGGAGAGGGCAGGTCTCCTTTAACACCGCATGCTGAATCCAGCCTGAGGAGAGGGCAGGTCTCCTTTAACACCGCATGCTGAATCCAGCCTGAGGAGAGGGCAGGTCTCCTTAAACACAGCACACTGAATCCAGCCTGAGGAGAGGGCAGGTCTCCTTTAACACCGCATGCTGAATCCAGCCTGAGGAGAGGGCAGGTCTCCTTAAACACAGCACACTGAATCCAGCCTGAGGAGAGGGCAGGTCTCCTTAAACACAGCACACTGAATCCAGCCTGAGGAGAGGGCAGGTCTCCTTTAACACCGCATGCTGAATCCAGCCTGAGGAGAGGGCAGGTCTCCTTTAACACCGCATGCTGAATCCAGCCTGAGGAGAGGGCAGGTCTCCTTAAGCACAGCACACTGAATCCAGCCTGAGGAGAGGGCAGGTCTCCTTTAACACTGCACATGGATTGCAGTTGGAGGAAAATGGTGCTTAAAATTGTGTATATTAGCATGACGAGTTTTAAACTCAGGACTGGTCTGAAATGTGGTGACCCAGAGCTGGGATAGATCCTTGTGGCAGGGAAATGACTCCGCCTGCAGGAAGCTCTCAGAGTCGTACCTGAGCCGGGGCACTGGCATTGGAAGCATCCATTCCTGCGGAGGAAGGGCCTGACCTTTCCTCCCCTGTCTGCCACCCCTGGCATTCCCGGGAGGAGAAGGCTGATAAATGTGCCTCACAGGAGCACCTCAGCCCAGCCCTGGGGCTTACACAATGCAGAGGAAAGAATCCCAAATGTAACCTGGAGGCACTGCAAGCTGCTTCTGATGTCTTTTTATAGGCCTTGGATCCAGCTTTCAGAGAGGAAGTTCCATGGATTTTGCTGGTGAAATTTCAGAGGAGAATAACGCCTGCAGATTTGGAAATGCGATGGAATCCCGCCCAGTGCCCCCGCGATGCCTCCTGCAGGTCCGCTGACAGTCCCCAGGCTAGGAAAGTTAGTCAGAGGGCTAAATGATCTAATCCCCACCTGAAAGAAGTGTCCTCATCTACTGCTGTGTAGTAAACACATTACAGGGCATGGGGAGAAGGGGATTTCCAGCCACATAAATCTCCACAGAGCAGTCATGCAGTCTTTTTTTGCATCTATTCTATAATGGTCTGTGCTGGTTTCAGCAGAAAAACAAATCATGCACAGCACCTTTTATACACTCCCTGTCTCCCATTCAGTTTGTACAGGAAATAGGGTTCTTTTCTTTGGGTTTTGTATTTGGGTTTCATTTCATTTGATGTTTTTTGAATTTAATAAAATGAAATAAATATTTTAAAAAACCCCCAAGGGGTTGCATTAAAAAAAGGCTCCCCCAACCCTCCCTGTGCCCATCGTGTTCCATCCATGGATCCCCTGCGCTCATGTCCTGCCCACGTCCACATGCCACAATGGTGCCCGCCAGATCGGACCTGGTGAGACAGGGGTGCCCACCAATGGGGTATGAGGGAAGCTGCAGGCACTTTCTCTTTCTTTGCTGTTGAAGTGGAGCATTTCCTTGTCTTTGGCATGCTGTTTCAGCATTTTGGGAGTGACACTGTTAGTCTATGTCTGAGCTGTCCTGATTCCTCGTAACATGAGATGGGAACTGGGGGAGGCAGGTGCAGAATTTAATCTTCAAGCCCCTCCGGTGAGAGAACAGTATATGTCAAGTCCCAGCTTCTCTCACATAGAGCTCTGTGCATTTGCTTATCTTCCAAAAGAGCATCTTTTTCCGTAGAGCTGCCTGCTGGAGAAGTATTTATAGCAGCAAGAATAGTCTTGTTGGCATTTCTCCTCACAGTTCAATCCTTTCTCCCTGCACCTGCCTGATCACAAGGTTCTTCCAACTACTGATTCTTGTGCAATTCAGATTCAAGACAAATAGGAAAACGTTTCTGCATTTACTCCCAATTCTATTACCTGTTGGATCCTCTGGCAGGCACAGCATGACCAGAGGCAGATCAGAAAGGCGGGGGTCTCCCAAAATTGGAAGAAGGAACCAACAGAAGAAAATAGGATAATGCATAAGCGTTGGCAAGTTAAATGTAAGACATTGATAAGACAGGCTAAGAGAGAATTTGAAAAGAAGTTGGCCGTAGAGGCAAAAACTCACAGTAAAAACTTTTTAAAATATATCCGAAGCAGAAAGCCTGTGAGGGAATCAGTTGGACCGTTAGATGATCGAGGGGTTAAAGGGGCACTTAGAGAAGATAAGGCCATCGCGGAAAGATGAAATGATTTCTTTGCTTCGGTGTTTACTGAAGCGGATGTTGGGGAGGTACCCATAATGGAGAAGGTTTTCATGGGTAATGATTCAGATGGACTGAATCAAATCATGGTGAACCTAGAAGATGTGGTAGGCCTGATTGACAAACTGAAGAGTAGTAAATCACCTGGACCGGATGGTATACACCCCAGAGTTCTGAAGGAACTAAAAAATGAAATTTCAGACCTATTAGTAAAAATTTGTAACCTATCATTAAAATCATCCATTGTACCCGAAGACTGGAGGGTGGCTAATGTAACCCTAAGATTTAAAAGGGCTCCAGGGGTGATCCGGGAAACTACAGACCGGTTAGCCTGACTTCAGTGCCAGGAAAAATAGTGGAAAGTGTTCTAAGCATCAAAATCACAGAACATATAGAAAGACATGGTTTAATGGAACAAAGTCAGCATGGCTTTACCCAGGGCAAGTCTTGCCTCACAAATCTGCTTCACTTTTTTGAAGGAGTTAATAAACATGTGGATAAAGGTGAACCGGTAGATATAGTATACTTGGATTTTCAGAAGGCGTTTGACAAAGTTCCTCATGAGAGGCTTCTAGGAAAAGTAAAAAGTCATGGGATAGGTGGCGATGTCCTTTCGTGGATTACAAACTGGCTAAAAGACAGGAAACAGAGAGTAGGATTAAATGGGCAATTTTCTCAGTGGAAGGGAGTGGGCAGTGGAGTGCTTCAGGGATCTGTATTGGGACCCTTACTTTTCAATATATTTACAAACGATCTGGAAAGAAATAGGACGAGTGAGGTAATCACATTTGCAGATGATACAAAATTGTTCAGAGTAGTTAAATCGCAAGCAGATTCATTACAGGAGGACCTTGCAAGACTGGAAAATTGGGCATCCAAATGGCAGATGAAATGTAATGTGGACAAGTGCAAGGTGTTGCATATAGGGAAAAATAACCCTTGCTGTAGTTACACAATGTTAGGTTCTATATTAGGTGCTACCACCCAAGAAAGAGATCTAGGCATCACAGTGGATAACACATTGAAATCGTCAGTTCAGTGTGCTGCAGCAGTCAAAAAAGCAAACAGAATGTTGGGAATTATTAGGAAGGGAATGGTTAATAAAATGGAAAATGTCTGGACATGTCGGTTTGAACCGAATCTTTCATTGGCTAGGTACTACCCTTGTCTCAATAAAAAATGGAAAATGTCATAATGCCTCTGTATCGCTCCATGGTGAGACCGCACCTTGAATACTGTGTACAATTCTGGTCGCCGCATCTCAAAAAAGATATAATTGCGATGGAGAAAGTACAGAGAAGGGCAACCAAAATGATAAGGGGAATGGAACAGCTCCCCTATGAGGAAAGACTAAAGAGGTTAGGACTTTTCAGCTTGGAGAAGAGACGACTGAGGGGGGATATGATAGAGGTGTTTAAAATCATGAGAGGTCTAGAACGGGTAGATGTGAATCGGTTATTTACACTTTCGGATAATAGAAGAACTAGAGGGCACTCCATGAAGTTAGCATGAGGCACATTTAAAACTAATCAGAGAAAGTTCTTTTTCACTCAACGCACAATTAAACTCTGGAATTTGTTGCCAGAGGATGTGGTTAGTGCAGTTAGTATAGCTGTGTTTAAAAAAGGATTGGATAAGTTCTTGGAGGAGAAGTCCATTACCTGCTATTAATTAAGTTGACTTAGAAAATAGCCACTGCTATTACTAGCAACAGTAACATGGAATAGACTTAGTGTTTGGGTAATTGCCAGGTTCTTATGGCCTGGATTCGCCTCTGTTGGAAACAGGATGCTGGGCTTGATGGCCCTTGGTTTGACCCAGTATGGCATGTTCTTATGTTCTTAGGCATCTTCATCCATAAGTATCTCTTCTCTCTTTGTCCTCTTTTGGGAAAGATCAAAACAGAACATTTCCCAACAAGGGTCACAGTATATGCCCTTTCCTGGTGGAAAGCACTTCCTGTTCACCCAAAAGGGTGCACGAGAATGAGAGTGTGTTTACCCTTTTTGTGACTGTCAGTAAGCCTGCACTAACACCCGCTTCTGTTGTCTGATATGCACCGCAATTTTAAGGGAAAAGAAATGCTTGCTCCTCAGGGTCACAAGATGGATCAGTACTGACCCAAACCACACAGCTGGAGAATGACCCTAGGCACAGACATGGAAGGAGAGCTCAGGAAAGAAAACCCAGGAAAGATCTCATAATAGAAACAAACTCCCAAACAAAGGTAGAAAAACAGTTTTCATTTTTTATACCATTCAGAATTTGTAACACTTTGCAATATTAAAATATTCGATTTTGCATTTCAATGTTCCTTTTCTCAGGTATGATAAATCTCTTCCCCAAAGAGTTTATGGTCTGAGTGGGTATGGAAACCAACACGAGATAAAGTGACTTGCCTTGGGAGAAGGACCCTGCTCTCCCTGCCCCACAACCTCCAGCTCCTCTGATCTTAATTTGAATTTTGAATTGATTAAAGCTGTACGTGTAATAACTGACCAGCACCCTTTTCTATAACTTACATTTAAAATTGGCAATTGGAAAATCTTGCTGGCTACCACGGTTTTTGTCCTAGACTGAACCAGGGCCATTCTCGGGGTAGGGGAATTGGAGCCACTCCCTGGGCCTGGACTTTCAGGACCTCATAGCTCAGGCCTCATGCTCTTACTCTCCCTTCCCCTACTCTACCGGCTTCAATCTGAAGTCTGGACGCTCCTGGCCCCAGACTCTGTGCAGTTCAGAGCTCAGACTGAGGCTGGCAGGAGAGGAGGCAGAAGCAGGTGAGAAGCCCTGCTCTCCTGTGCGTGGGAAGAGGTGTAAGTGATCAGAGGAGAGGGCTATGGGTCTGAGCTGCCTCTGGCATGTATCGAGGGCATCCTGCCTGTGTGCCAGAAATCTGCAGCGGGTTTACATTCAGGTACTGTAAGTATTTACCTAAATCTAAAGGAAAACTCATCCATCTCCGATGCAGACAGTGTGGAGGGTACGCCCGGCACGTACCACACCAAGCACAGGGTCTGCACCACTCCAGCTGTGCTGGCAGCAGAGCTCGCTCCGGATTCCACTGCAATGCCACAGGCAGATCTTCTTCTCGCCTGTTTGTCTAAAACTGTGTCTGAGGATCAACAGGAAAGGGAGGCAGAGGGGAAGAGTTCCTCCACCTCGGGCAGTGATGGGGAAATTATCTTCTTAAGCTAACAAGTAATTTTGTTGATATCAGGTCCTTCAAGCTTGTTCTCCTATATTTTAGTAGATGCCTGCACTATGCAGGATTAAAATGTTCCCAAGCCCAGGCCCTTTACTGGATTCCTGTGAGATGCAGACTGCAGTTGCACACTTTGGGATCTTTCCCTGCCCTTCCAGAGGAAGCTGCTGTAATATTTTATTATATCCACTAGAGGGCAGCCTTGAAATGCACTTCAGATTCTTCTGGTTTTCGGCTGTTGCTGGTGGCATTCTGAAGACCCACTATAAAGCACAGTGCTAGAGTCCTCTTTACCGTAGAACATAAGAACATAAGAAATTGCCATATTGGGTCAGACCAAGAGCCCATAAGTCCAGTATCCTGTTTCCAACAGTGGCCAATCCAGGCTACAAGTACTTGGCAAGTACCAAAACACTAACTAGATCCCACGCTACTGATACCAGTAATAGCAGTGGCTATTCTCTAAGATAACTTGATTAATAGCAGGTAATGGACTTCTCCTCCATGAACTTATCCAAACCTTTTTTAAACCCAGCTACACTAGCTGCACTAACCACATCCTCTGGCAACAAATTCCAGAGTTTAATTGTACAAAGAGTGAAAAAGAATTTTCTACAATTAATTTTAAATGTGCTACATGCTAACTTCATGGAGTGCCCCCTAGTCCTTCTATTATCCAAAAGAGTAAATAACCGATTCAAATTTACCTGTTCTAGACCTCTCATGTTTTTAAAAACCTCTATCACATCCCCCCTCAGCTGTCTCTTCTCTAAGCTGAACAGTCCTAACCTCTTTAATCTTTCCTCATATGGGAGCTGTTCCATCCTCTTTATCATTTTGGTAGCCCTTCTCTGTACCTTCTCCATCGCAATTATATCTTTTTTGAGATGCGGCAACCAGAATTGTACACAGTATTCCAGGTGCGGTCTCACCATGGAGCGATACAGAGGCATTATGACATTTTCCGTTTTATTCACCATTCCCTTCCTAATAATTCCCAACATTCTGTTTGCTTTTTTGACTGCCGCAGCACACTGAGCCGACGATTTCAATGTGTTATCCACTATGATGCCTAGATCTTTTTCCTGGGTGGTAGCACCTAATATAGAACCTAACATTGTGTAATTATAGCATGGGTTATTTTTCCCTATATGCAATACCTTGCACTTGTCCACATTAAATTTCATCTGCCATTTGGATGCCCAATCTTCCAGTCTTGCAAGGTCCTCCTGTAATGTATCACAATCTGCTTGTGATTTAACTACTCTGAACAATTTTGTATCATCTGCAAATGTGATTACCTCACTCGTCGTATTTCTTTCCAGATCATTTATAAATATATTGAAAAGTAAGGGTCCCAATACAGATCCCTGAGGCACTCCACTGCCCACTCCCTTCCACTGAGAAAATTGTCCATTTAATCCTACTCTCTGTTTCCTGTCTTTTAACCAGTTTGTAATCCACAAAAGGACATCACCACCTATCCCATGACTTTTTACTTTTCCTAGAAGCCTCTCATGTGGAAATTTGTCAGATGCATTCTGAAAATACAAATAAACCTCATCTACCAGTTCACCTTTATCCACATGTTTATTAATCCCTTCAAAAAAATGAAGCAGATGTTGACTGTGTTCCATTAAACTATGTCTTTCTATATGCTCTATGATTTTGATCTTGAGAATAGTTTCCACTATTTTTCCCGGCACTGAAGTCAGACTCACTGGTCTATAGTTTCCCGGATCGCCCCTGGAGCCTTTTTTAAATATTGGAGTTACATTGGCCACCCCCTAGTCTTCAGGTACAATAGATGATTTTAATGATAGGTTACAAATTTTAACCGATAGATCTGAAATTTCATTTTTTAGTTCCTTCAGATCCCTGGGATGCATACCATCCGGTCCAGGTGATTTACTACTCTTTAGTTTGTCAATCTGGCCTACTACATCTTCCAGGTTCACAGTGATTTGGTTTAGTTCATCTGAATCCTCACCCATGAAAACCATCTCTGGAACTGATATCTCCCCAACATCCTCATTAGTAAACACAGAAGCAAAGAATTCATTTAGTCTTTCTGCAATGGCCTTATCTTCCCTAAGAGCCCCTTTAAGACCTCAATCATTTAATGGTCCAACCGACTCCCTTACAGGTTTCTTGCTTTGGATATATTTTTTTAAGTTTTTATTATGAGTTTTTGCCTCTACGGCCAACTTCATTTCAAATTCTCTCTTAGCCTGCCTTATCAATGTTTTACACTTAACTTGACAATGCTTATGATTTTCCCTATTTTCTTCAGATGGATCCTTCTTCCAATTTTTTAAGGATATTTTTTGGCTAAAATAGCCTCTTTCATCTCAACTTTTACCCATGACGGTAATCGTTTTGCCTTCCTTTCACCTTTCTTAATGTGTGGAATACATAGGGACTGCGTTTCTAAGATTGTATGTTTAAACAATGTCCATGCCTATTGTACACTTTTAACCTTTGCAGCTGCACCTTTCAGTTATTTTTCTGTTTTCCTCATTTTATCAAAGTTTCCCTTTTGAAAATTTAGTGTTGGAGCTGTAGATTTACATATTGCTCCCCTTCCAGTCTTTAGTTCAAATTTGATCATGTTATGATCACTATTGCCAAGTGGCCCCATCACCATTACCTCTCTCACCAAATCCTGCATCCCACTAAGAATTAAATCTAAAATAGCTCCTTCTCTCGTCTGTTCCTGAACCAATTGCTCCATGAAACAGTCATTTATTCCATCCAGGAATTTTATGTCTCTAGCATGTCCTGATGTTACATTTACCCAGTCAATATTGGGGTAATTGAAATCTCCCATTATTATTGCACTGCCAAATTGGTTTGCTTCCCTGATCTCTCTTAACATTTCATCATCTGTCTGACCATTTTGGCCAGGTGGATGGTAGTATACTCCTATCACTATACACTTACCCAACACATATGGGATTTCTACCCATATATCATAATAACCCATATACCATTTCTACCCATATACCATAATAACGCCATGATATTAAGTCAGAGGGTGCACAGAAAAGCAGTTGGTTTTTTTTTGTTTTTTTTTTTTTATAACTGTTTTATTGAATTTTTATGCCAGGATAACAACAAAATCAAGAAACAAATTGACAAGGCATACAAAGCTTACAAAACTTGCCTGAACAAGAAGCACCTCAACCCTTCCTCCACCCCCACCACCCCCCTCCCCAAATCCCCAAAGTCTCTTTGCCATCTGAAAAGCAGTTTTTACTGCTTTTCTGTACACTTTCCCGGTGCCCGAAGAAATTAGCGCCTACCTTTGGGTAGGCGCTAATTTCTGAAAGCAAAAGGTGTGGCTTAGCTGCACATTTTTTTTCCGAATCGCGCGGGAATACCTAATAGGGCCAGCAACATGCATTTGCATGTTGCGGGCACTATTAGGTTCGGGGGGTTGGACGCGCATTTTCGGCCCCTTACTGAATAAGAGGTAACGCTAGTGTGTTGAAAACGCAGGTCCTTGCTACAGGATCACTTCCTGTTACACCAGGGTAATGCTCTCCATTTAGGAGACCTTTCTGATCCAAGGCAGCACTGGGGCAGCCAGACTAGTTTTGGGACTTGGCTACTATGTTCTTGAAGATCTCATCAATGTACCTCTCTGTCTGCCTCAGCTCCTCCAGGTCTGCCACTCTAGCCTCCAGAGATTGAACTCGTTCTTTGAGAGCCAGAAGCTCTTTGCACCAGGTGCACACTTTCGATCTCTCACCGGTGGGCAAAAAATCATACATGTGACACTCAATGCAACAGACTAGAAACCTCTCTCTTACTACTGGTCTGCTGCCTTCATCTTAATTTTGTTGAGTTTCTAGTTAAGTTTAGGTTGCTAAGGGAGTTGGAATTAGAGTACTTTAAATGTATAGGTGTATTCATTAATTAATCTGCTAGCAACTTACAAGGGGATGATTAAACTCTCAATAATGGCTGGTGCAATAGTATGAGTTAGAAAAGTGCCTGATTGATTTTTACTGAGAAAGTGCCTCTTGCCTAAAAATCAAGGGTTGAACTAGGGGTGGGTGGGAGGGAAAGACAGACACTAGAATTAACTCTCTCTGGCTTGCTTATTATCTCATAAACACTCAAACTCTAAAGAATATATCCCACTATTAAATCTCTCTCCAAACTTTTTTAAGTCCTAAGAATTTCCAAGGCTATACTTACAATCCTCTTCAACCACCATTAAGTTGATCTTCACTCAAAGGATTGAGAAGTTTGAGATTCAGTGCACGCTTCCGGTCCTCTTCTACTAAAAGGGTGCGGGGCCTCTAGAAGCTGGGGCTGTGGAGTTTGAAACCTGGATTGCTTGCTGTGACCTCTGGAGTCTTCTCCCGGGGGATGCTGGGAGAGGTATGCAGATGAGCCTTCCAGTCCTCTTCTATTGCAAAGGGTGTGGGGCCTTTGGAAGCTGGGGCTGTGGAGTTTGAAAGCTGGATCTCTTGCTGTGACCTCTGGAGTCCTCTCCCGGGGGATGCTGAGAGCAGTATGTAGATGAGCCTTCCAGTCCTCTTCTACTGCCTTCCTCTGCCATCCTGTAATCTGCTTAACAGGAGCCCTTAGCAGCCATCTTTCACATTAGGCTATGCTTTCCTCCCAGCCTGTACACATTGGGGTGAAACTGCATTCTGGGAAGCAAGCATGCAGTAGAAAAGAATGAAATTACTACCACATTATTCATTGAATGACATGGGGATAGGCGCGCACAGTTACAGTGTCAGCAATCTTCTGATCCATGTTAGATAATAGAATAATGAACACTTGCATAACCCTTCAAATAGCAGGGGGCACTGGAGGGCAGGAGTGAGGTGCACTGACAGAACTTTGTGGGGGGAGTCTCAGTATCAGAATATCAGGGGGTGCTACAGAGCAGGAATAAGGTGCATTGACAGAGATGTGTGTGAGGGTCTAAGTACTGGAATAGCAGGGGATGCTGCAGGGCAGGAGTGAGGTGCATTGGCAGAGCTGTGTGTGAGGGTCTCAGTACTGGAATAGCAGGGGATGCTGCAGGGCAGGAGTGAGGTGCATTGGCAGAGCTGTGTGTGAGGGTCTCAGTACTGGAATAGCAGGGGGTGCTGCAGGGCAGGAGTGAGGAGCATGGGCAGAGCTGTGTGTGAGGGTCTCAGTACTGGAATAGCAGGGGATGCTGCAGGGCAGGAGTGAGGTGCATTGGCAGAGCTGTGTGTGAGGGTCTCAGTACTGGAATAGCAGGAGGTGCTGCAGGGCAGGAGTGAGGTGCATTGGCAGAGCTGTGTGTGAGGGTCTCAGTACTGGAATAGCAGGGGGTGCTGCAGGGCAGGAGTGAGGTGCATGGGCAGAGCTGTGTGTGAGGGTCTCAGTACTGGAATAGCAGGGGGTGCTGCAGGGCAGGAGTGAGGTGCATTGGCAGAGCTGTGTGTGAGGGTCTCAGTACTGGAATAGCAGGGGGTGCTGCAGGGCAGGAGTGAGGAGCATTGGCAGAGCTGTGTGTGAGGGTCTCATTACTGGAATAGCAGGGGGTGCTGCAGGGCAGGAGTGAGGTGGATTGGCAGAGCTGTGTGTGAGGGTCTCAGTACTGGAATAGCAGGGGGTGCTGCAGGGCAGGAGTGAGGTGCATGGGCAGAGTTGGGTGGGAGGGTCTCAGTACTGGAATAGCAGGGGGTGCTGCAGGGCAGGACAGAGATGCTGCATCTCTTTACAGTGTGCTTAGTCATGCTCAGTGAGTTCAAGAGAAATAGTAAAAGAACAGCAGTTCAGTTACAGAATAAGAGAATTATTTCCTCAGCGTAAAGTGAGCCACGCATGTGTACAACCTGCTTATCACATGATGCAAGGATTAATCACCATTTAATGAAAGGACTCACTGACATTTAAAACTCAGTTGCATCCTGAGGAAAGTGTGTGGGCTGCCCGTTGGTGTCTGTCCTTCCCCCTCTCTCCTGCTCTTTCAGAGTAACCACCAGCAGAGAAATGTCTTCTCAGAAATCAACAACATTTATGTCACAGAAGTCCCCTGAGCCTGGGGAAGCTAATGCCAAGCTGGCACTGAGCAGCACAGGGGCTTCACTCACACAAGCTCAGCATCCATGGCTGCAATATGTGGAGAGAGAGAGAGGGGAGGATGTGTGTGGGTGCCTTTGTCTGAGTGGGCGTGCATGTGTGGGTTCTCGGTGAGTGCGTCACTGCGGATTGAGATCTGGAGCTGCTTGAGGCAGGAGGATGAAACATTATTGTTAGAATCATGAAGAAGGCATCAGCCAAATCTGTGAGAGAAAATGATGCAGGGAGGGTGGAAAGGGTCCGAATGCAGGAGACTGAGAGGGAAGGGTTCCCCTCTCGTGTGCTTTACCTTGCTTCTGGCACTGGCACTCAAAGACATGGCCAAACTGCATCAGGACGCCAGGACTAAGGGTTTTGCTAGACAATGGGTTCTGGAGAGATTCTGATGGCTTTCTTCCCTAGGATAAGAAATTCCTACAAATGAAATTCCCAGCCTTGGCATACGTCACGTGATGAAATGTCCTGTACCCCACACTTCCTCAGTGCTGTACTGGGAGGGGTCTCATGCACCCCCGCACTTTCTTAATGATGTGCGGGGGGCTCAGAGACCCTTTGTTAAAGAAGTCTCACTGAGCAATGTCTTTAGAGGAGAGCGGAAGCAAGACAAGTAATAACCAAGGGAAGAACGGCTTTTTCCACCAATGGGAGGCAGAAGCTCCATTAATGGATCTCTCCACATCGACTGATTTCCATTTTACAGTAAAAAAAACAAAACAATTGGAAAAATAAAAGGAAATAGAGATGCAGAGATATGCAACCTTCCTCTCACCCTCTTTCCACATGGGTTGTACCCTCCTCCCTTCCTATGGGATGTCCCCTTCTCTCCCCACTCACAGCCAGGGGTGTGAATCCATTTCTTGGCACAGTGTTGGCATGGAGAAGGTTTCCTGCTGAAATATAGTGAGGAATATTTACAGGATCAGATCTGTACCAATGGCTGGATGTTGGGTCAGCCTTAGGTGGGTCTCTGAGCCCCCTGCACATCATTAAGAAAGTGCGGAGGTGCATGAGACCCCTCCCAGTACAGCACTGAGGAAGTGTGGGGTACAGGACATTTCATCACGTGACGTATGCCAAGGCTGGGAATTTCATTTGTAGGAATTTCTTATCCTAGGGAAGAAAGCCATCAGAATCTCTCCAGAACCCATTGTCAAGCAAAAACCTTAGTCCTGGCGTCCTAATGCAGGACAGCCCCCCAAATTAGACAGCTACTCCTCTCTGTGACCTCCCCCATGTCCCTGGACAGCCATCTCATATCCTCGCTCCTGAGGTCAGACAGACTTACAGACTGCCTTGATTCTGTCCTACTAATGTGATCAGCTATGGCTTCCCAATGCTGGGCTCTGTACTGGAGTCCTTGCAGACAAGACCTGCAATCCTCAGCTCAACCAAGGTAGAAAATACAGCATTAGAAATTATTTGGAAGGGAGTAAAGAATAAATCTGAATATTATAAAGCCTCTCTATACATCTATAGTACAACCGCATCCTGAGCATGGTGTGCAGTTCTGGTTACCCCATGTCAGGAATGACAGAGAGGGCTCGAAAAGGTGCAAAGGACGGAGACCAGAATGGTAAAGGGGTTGGAACGAACCCCCTATGACGAGAGGCTCTGCAGTTTAGGGCTCCTCAGCTTGGAGAAGCGATGGCTGAGGGGGGATGTGATAGAGATCTATAAAATAATGAGTGGGGTGGAACGAGTAAGTACAGAACGGTGATTTACTGTTTGAAATAGTACTAAAGACTAATGGAGCCTCCCTGAAATGAACAGATTTAAAACAAATTACCCCCTATCCACCCCTCCTCCCCTCCTACACCCCCCACCCCCTCCCCAACCCCCCCTCCTCTCTCTTATAACTCTACACAATTGTATTTCCATGGCATTGCTGTATTTATGAATACTTTGTACATAGTGATACTCTATATATATTTGTAAATTTTGCTCATAAGTTTTGTTTGATTAGTTCCCTCATTTGTTCATATGTTAATTCGTTATATCTGTTCGATGTAAACCGCCATCCCAGGCGCCTGTTTCAGTTACACTGTAAACCGATGTGATATCCCGGATGAACGTCGGTATATAAAAATTTTAAATAAATAAATAAAATAAATAAATAAATAAATTGGGAAAAGTATTTTTTTCACTCAGTGCATACTTTAACTGTGGAGTTCGTTGCCAGAGGATGTGGTTGAGGCATCTAAGCACCGCACTGGATGAAACGTCCATAAACGAATATGAACCGAGTAGGCTTGGGAAAGCCATTGCTTAACCCTGGGAATGAGCGCTAGAGAACTGCATCTACTCTCTGGGATCTGCTGGCTACTTCCTAGAAATCTGGCTTAGTCCTTGCTGAAGACAGGATGCTGGGCTGCATGGACCTTTGGTCTGACACAGCCTGGCATTTCTTTTATTCATATCTCACAATAACTTGGATGTACTGAAACCCAATGCATGCTCCATTCACAGCAGCTGCCATCAGATACCTGCGTGCACTATATTACAGGCACTGCTGGGGAGAAGAAAGAGCCAACGACTGGGGAGGTTCAGGGTCCTCCAGGACTCTCCTCTTGGGCCTCTCAGATGTATTATTCTCCCTTCTGGCAGGAAGGATAAACACAGAAGATCTCTGAGGGAGCGTGAATGGTCCGATTCAATAGGCCGGATGGGCTTTTTTCTGCTCCCAGACTCCTTCCTTCTCACCTACAATATCACAATAACCAAAATGGAGATGTGAAAAAGAAAAGCAGAGAAGGGAGGAGAGGTGATCTTCAGACGCCTGCAGATCCTTCCTTCCTCTGGAACTCCACTTCCCCTTGGGGGAGGGGCAGAGGAGATGGATCAGGGAGACAGAGCTGGAAGGGAATTTGGGGACAGGAGATTCACCCATCCTGATGGTTACCATGTTGGTGTAATGTGGAGTGGTTTCTCCCAGCTGGGGGGGGGGAGAAGTGACGTGCCCAGGCCAGAGGTGCAGGAGGTGCTGCTGGGAATCATCAGAACTTGCCACATGAGAGGTCTAGAACGGGTAGATGTGAATCGGTTATTTACTCTTTCGGATAATAGAAAGACTAGGGGGCACTCCATGAAGTTAGCATGGGGCACATTTAAAACTAATCGGAGAAAGTTCTTTTTTACTCAACGCACAATTAAACTCTGGAATTTGTTGCCAGAGGATGTGGTTAGTGCAGTTAGTGTAGCTGGGTTTAAAAAAGGTTTGGATAAGTTCTTGGAGGAGAAGTCCATTACCTGCTATTAAGTTCACTTAGAGAATAGCCACTGCCATTAGCAATGGTTACATGGAATAGACTTAGTTTTTGGGTACTTGCCAGGTTCTTGTGGCCTGGATTGGCCACTGTTGGAAACAGGATGCTGGGCTTGATGGACCCTTGGTCTGACCCAGTATGGCATGTTCTTATGTTCTTATGTTCTTAAAGCGCCACCAGAACTCCGTGTGGGCCAGGGAGGGGCCTGTTAGGGGCTGGCACCAGAGATGGGGAAGGTGAGGCAGTAGGGGATGGTGTCCAGACATGCTAGCTGGCCTATGGCAGTATGGCGGACAACTACCTGGAAGTTGGCCAAGGGGCCACAGTCCGAAGCAAATGTCCCCGCTGGCTCCATGGTGGGCAAAAGAAGGTTTGGCCTAGCTGCTCCATGGCTGGAATGGTGCACAGTAATATTAGATTGGGCCCTGTTGTAAGTACTGTAATTAAAATAACAATGTATTGCACTTCTGGGGTTTGGGTGAAGGGATCTGAGTAAAGGGGAACATCCCGACTGCCTGTCTTCTTTCACCTGCTACCAATAACATGAAGTCCTCATAGCAGACAAGGTGTGCGTTCCCCTCTGGTTGGGATCCGTTTTAAAGGGCCAGCAAGAAAGCAGCTGTTGTCCAGAGGTGGCAGCTCCCTTCTTCACATGCCCATCACGTCCTCAGCGCATCTGCCCCCTGCATTACCCTGGCAGTTTGTATCTGTGATGCCCCTGCACCAGGCTGGGGGTAATGTACCTGCAGCCCTTTAACTCACTGCTTTGTAACTGCTCTTCCGGCAGGTGGCGGAATTTTTGAAAAGTGCTTTTCCCTGGGAGCTGAAAGGACAGGTGTGCTGTGGCCAGGGGCAATTCTCACCCGAGTAATGAGCTAGATCCCCGTCAAAATTGTCCTCAGGGTGGCAGAAGGAAAGAGGTGGGAAGGGCAGGGGAGAAATGCCAGTGAGGGTGAGGACCCCGGCAGTGCTGCTTTGTCTGAGCCAGAGCCCAATGAGGAGAGAGGCTCCGACTCATCCTTCCTGCCCGCTGCGGGGGCTCCCGGCCAGTTCTGCCCCTGCTCCTGGATCTGCTTTGCATCCCGATCCTCCGAGGGCAGTCCTGCTCTGCATCCGTGCACGGAAGCGGCGAGCGCCGAGTAAGGTTCCGCTCGCTTTCTTTGTCTGCAGGGGTCCGGGGGGGGGGGGGGGCTGTGCCCGGCTCCTGCTCGTTCGGGGGTGCATCCGGGGTGCCCCCGCTTTCCTGGGCAGCCTCACCCGGGCTTCCAGAAAGGGCTGCGGGAACCGGGCTGCCTGATTCCTCCGCAAATCGGGAGGCAGCAAAATGGAGGAAGCCCCCAGCCCGACTCCCAGGGAGGGGGCTCCGGGCGGTCCTGCTGCAGTTATCCCTGCGCCTCTGCTCCTATTGTTCTGCTAGCACTGGGCAGCGCCGGGTACACTGACGGCGCGGAGCCCCGCACGCGGACGGACCGGGGGACGCCTGGCTCCTTTCTCCGGCCCCTGCAAAGCTGCGAGAGGGAGGGAGGAAACCGTAAGTAGCGCTTTGCACCGGCACCGAGGCTTTTGTTGCTTTCACGGCCGAAAAGAAAGGCTCCCGGCGCGATGGGGGAGGGAGCCTGGCTGCAGGAAAACGGGGGGGTTCCGGGTCCCTCCAGCCAGTGAGTGTGAGTGCGGGCTCCGGGAAGGGGCCACTCAGGGGTTTGGGGCTCGTGGAGAGCCAATCCCCGCTGGGTGCAATAGTGAGCTCAGCTTTGCATTGCCTGGGAAAACCCTGGCACTGCAGGAATCTGCTCTCGTTTCACTGAAACTCCTTCCGCCGACTGCTCAGCTAATTCGTCTTCCTCATGACAGCGGGAAGTCTGTCCGTCCCTGGGAAAGCCAGAGGCAGCCGGGAGCCTCTCTCATTACTCTCCCCCGTACTGCAAGGAAGGTGCTCACAGTTTTTTGGTGCCTAAGACTTCTCCCTGCACCGGGAGCTGAGTCCATACGGCAGGAGCTGAGTCCCTGCACCGGGAGCTGAGTCCATGCACCGGGAGCTGAGTCCATGCAGCAGGAGCTGAGTCCCTGCACCGGGAGCTGAGTCCTTGCACCTCAGCTGAGTCCATGCAGCAGGAGCTGAGTCCTTGCACCGGGAGCTGAGTCCATGCAGCGGGAGCTGAGTCCTTGCACCGGGAGCTGAGTCCATGCAGCGGGAGCTGAGTCCTTGCACCGGGAGCTGAGTCCATGCAGCAGGAGCTGAGTCCCTGCACCGGGAGCTGAGTCCATGCACCGGGAGCTGAGTCCATGCAGCGGGAGCTGAGTCCCTGCACCGGGAGCTGAGTCCATGCACCGGGAGCTGAGTCCATGCAGCAGGAGCTGAGTCCATGCACCGGGAGCTGAGTCCATGCAGCAGGAGCTGAGTCCTTGCACCGGGAGCTGAGTCCATGCAGCAGGAGCTGAGTCCCTGCACCGGGAGCTGAGTCCTTGCACCGGGAGCTGAGTCCATGCAGAAGGACCTGACTCCCTGCACCATAGCTGACTCCCTGCACTGGGAGTTCGGTCCATGCACCGGAGCTGAATCCTCGCAGCAGGAGCCGAGTCCCTGTACCTTTCTGGTTTGCAGCTGATGCTCTGAGATCTCCAGTGATTCTTGCTCCTCTGTTCTGTGCTGGTCCCTCGTGGTCCCGGCCTTTCCCCCAGCCCTGGGGCCCAACCCGGAATTCTCCCCCAGTTTTCCTCCCTCGCACTTTCCGGGGAAGTAAATCGGCAGTGATGAACGAGAAACCCCATTAAGCTGCAGCCAGCGGCGAGTACGAGGATGAGCGGAAGGCTCTGGGAGCCCCAGAGGTCCATCTTTTTGCAAAATCACGTCCAGTCATTTCCTCTCTCTCATGCAGCTGCTATGTGACTTGTCACCTGTGTGTGACAGAAGCCAGTCACTGTGACTAGTAACTCATGTGTGACAGAAGTGTGACAGGAGCCACTGACTGTGACTAGTAACCTATGTGTGACACAAGTCACTGTGACTAGTCATCTAGGTGTAACAGGAGCCACTGACTGTGACTAGTAAACCATGTGTGACACAAGTCACTGTGACTATATGTGACAGGAGCCACAACTGTGACTAGTAACCCATGTGTGACACAAGTAACTGTGACTATATGTGACAGGAGCCACTGACTGTGACTAGTAACCCATGTGTGACACAAGTCACTGTGACTAGTCATCTAGGTGTAACAGGAGCCACTGACTGTGACTAGTAAACCATGTGTGACACAAGTCACTGTGACTCGTCATCTTTGTGTGACAGGAGCCACGACTGTGACTAGTAACCCATGTGTGACACAAGTCACTGTGACTAGTCATCTAGGTGTAACAGGAGCCACTGACTGTGACTAGTAAACCATGTGTGACACAAGTCACTGTGACTATATGTGACAGGAGCCACAACTGTGACTAGTAACCCATGTGTGACACAAGTAACTGTGACTATATGTGACAGGAGCCACTGACTGTGACTAGTAACCCATGTGTGACACAAGTCACTGTGACTATATGTGACAGGAGCCACTGACTGTGACTAGTAACCCATGTGTGACACAAGTCACTGTGACTATATGTGACAGGAGCCACAACTGTGACTAGTAAACCATGTGTGACACAAGTCACTGTGACTATATGTGATAGGAGCCACGACTGTGACTAGTAACCCATGTGTGACACAAGTCACTGTGACTATATGTGACAGGAGCCACAACTGTGACTAGTAACCCATGTGTGACACAAGTCACTGTGACTATATGTGATAGGAGCCACGACTGTGACTAGTAACCCATGTGTGACACAAGTCACTGTGACTATATGTGACAGGAGCCACTGACTGTGACTAGTAACCCATGTGTGACACAAGTCACTGTGACTATATGTGACAGGAGCCACTGACTGTGACTAGTAACCCATGTGTGACACAAGTCACTGTGACTATATGTGACAGGAGCCACTGACTGTGACTAGTAACCCATGTGTGACACAAGTCACTGTGACTATATGTGACAGGAGCCACGACTGTGACTAGTAAACCATGTGTGACACAAGTCACTGTGACTATATGTGATAGGAGCCACGACTGTGACTAGTAACCCATGTGTGACACAAGTCACTGTGACTATATGTGACAGGAGCCACAACTGTGACTAGTAACCCATGTGTGACACAAGTCACTGTGACTATATGTGACAGGAGCCACGACTGTGACTAGTAACCCATGTGTGACACAAGTCACTGTGACTATATGTGACAGGAGCAACTGACTGTGACTAGTAACCCATGTGTGACACAAGTCACTGTGACTATATGTGACAGGAGCCACAACTGTGACTAGTAAACCATGTGTGACACAAGTCACTGTGACTAGTCATCTTTGTGTGACAGGAGCCACTGACGGTGACTAGTAACCAATGTGTGACACAAGTCACTGTGACTATATGTGATAGGAGCCACTGACTGTGACTAGTAAACCATGTGTGACACAAGTCACTGTGACTATATGTGACAGGAGCCACGACTGTAACTAGTAACCCATGTGTGACACAAGTCACTGTGACTATATGTGACAGGAACCACGACTGTGAATAGTAACCCATGTGTGACACAAGTCACTGTGACTATATGTGACAGGAGCCACGACTGTGACTAGTAACCAATGTGTGACACAAGTCACTGTGACTATATGTGACAGGAGCCACAACTGTGACTAGTAAACCATGTGTGACACAAGTCACTGTGACTAGTCATCTTTGTGTGACAGGAGCCACGACTGTGACTAGTAAGCCATGTGTGACACAAGTCACTGTGACTATATGTGATAGGAGCCACGACTGTGACTAATAACCCATGTGTGACACAAGTCACTGTGACTATATGTGACAGGAGCCACAACTGTGACTAGTAACCCATGTGTGACACAAGTCACTGTGACTATATGTGATAGGAGCCACGACTGTGACTAGTAACCCATGTGTGACACAAGTCACTGTGACTATATGTGAAAGGAACCACGACTGTGACTAGTAACCCATGTGTGACAGAAGCCAGTCACTGTGACTAGTAACCCATGTGTGACACAAGTCACTGTGACTATATGTGACAGGAGCCACGACTGTGACTAGTAACCCATGTGTGACACAAGTCACTGTGACTATATGTGACAGGAGCCACAACTGTGTCTAGTAACCCATGTGTGACACAAGTCACTGTGACTATATGTGACAGGAGCCACGACTGTGACTAGTAACCCATGTGTGACACAAGTCACTGTGACTATATGTGACAGGAGCCACTGACTGTGACTAGTAAACCATGTGTGACACAAGTCACTGTGACTAGTCATCTTTGTGTGACAGGAGCCACGACTGTGACTGGTAACCCATGTGTGACACAAGTCACTGTGACTATATGTGACAGGAGCTACGACTGTGACTAGTAACCCATGTGTGACACAAGTCACTGTGACTATATGTGACAGGAGCCACTGACTGTGACTAGTAAACCATGTGTGACACAAGTCACTGTGACTAGTCATCTTTGTGTGACAGGAGCCACGACTGTGACTAGTAACCCATGTGTGACACAAGTCACTGTGACTAGTCATCTTTGTGTGACAGGAGCCACTGACTAAACACTAAAGGAAGATGTTGGATCCCTTGAGCCTCACTGTAAGTGAACAAGAATGCACTATTTCCCCTTGGCAAAGCATGGAAAAAGGTGACCTTACCAGCTTGATTTAAATGCAAAATCCCACTGCCCTTACTGCCTCCTTCCCCACAGCATTTCCAGGGATTTTCTTTCTGTTTGCTCGTCTCTTCCACCTCCTTCTTAGTTCCAGCTATTGTGAACTTCTCAGCCATTCAGAACTCCCCTCACCCCAAATAACCCCCACCCCCACCTCCTCCTCACTAATCTTCTTCCATGTTCTCTGCTGCCTGCAGATTTCCCAGACCACCCCCAGGGCACAGGGCAGGACAAAGCTAATTAAGAGCGTTCACGTTGAAAAACGATCAGAGGAATTTACAGAAACCAGTGTTTAAGGTAAGGGTGAGTTGCACTGCAGGGAAATTCAGTCGCCCATTGCTTTCCCTCTGCCAGGGCCACTGGACAGAGCTAGCAGGGTGGGGGTGGGGAGGTCTTGCTTGGTTTCTGTTACCTGGTGTTTCCTTACAGGAGAGAGAATGGGTGCAGTCATGGAGTTCAATGAGAGCCCAGATTGTCGGGGAAAAAGAGCTTTTCAGTTGCTCTTCTCTTGGGACAGCAGAAGCAGCTGAGAAACCGGCTCGGTAATGTTTCTGGCTCTCTCTCTGTCCCTGGTCCTTGTGATGTGTATGAGCTATCTGTGGTACTTTTCTAGGGAGGAGGCGTACTGAGCTGTTCTCCTCAGGCAACGTATTCTAGCAAGGAGCACTAGGGGATAGCACTATATGTGCATGGTGCTGCATTCTGTCGCTGGTCATTTTAGGTTGGCTCGTGGGCGAGAAGAGAGTCATAGCATTTGGACAATGGTTTCACGACTTCCAGGGTTAAGCACAGAGGATCCTAGCTGGTAAAAATGGAGAGAGACGAGAGCAGAATCCAATGAGCTCAGGGAATGTGTTTAAGATTTCGTATTCGTAGTGCTGAATTCACCCCATTTAACCCGGGGCTGGGGACTGCGAGAATGAATGACAAAGAAGTTAATAGTAAATGTTAGAAGCCCTAGAAGAAATACGGGCGGCGTGCATAGCAGGCTGTGATAAATGGCTGGAGAAAGTTGCATTCATTTCTAATAAACAAAACTGAAAATTACCTCTCACAAAAATGCCCCCAAATTTTCAGCTATTTTTGTTTAAATACACAACAAACCCCCAGGCCTCCCTGTCTCCCCCTCCCCTTCCAGTGCCACTTGCAGGGGCTGGGGACCTCCCCCCATCCAGGAGCAGTGCCCATTCACTCCCACCCTCACTCTGTGCGCTTTAACAATGCAGGACAGCACCAAAGGGGCATCAAGGAACTGAAATGAACCTTGGAGCCCTGCACATCCTGAAGAGCCCCAAGCTCTCATGTAACTGGGTCTGTCTGGCAGAGTCACCGGAGAGGATCAAACTAACCGCAGGGTCTGTCTGGCAGGCTGCAAGTCCTGTCATCACCTAGAAATGGAGGGGCTCGCATATTTATTTAGGTCTTTTATACACCGTTGTTCCAAAGGAAGATCACAACGCTTTACAAATTCTGGTTCAGCATCCATTCAGCACTGTAGCAGGTACCTCTTCTAGTGCCTCTTCTAGTGCCTTTTCATACATCGTCTAGATCAACATGAGTGTAAATATAAAACCTAATTCTGCTCTCATCTGACAGACGTTGTTCATTCTGCAGTGGTGATTTCTGTTAGTGGCTGTGTGGTTATCAGCATATTGGTAATTTATGCTAAATCAGAAGCATTTCTAAAGAGCCATGGTTTCAGATGTAAAGTTAGCTGGGTCTTTCTGGCAGGGGGCTTAGGATGGTTGGACAATGGCCACCCTAGTTTCATGGGCTCTTTAGATTATTATAGAGCTGAGGTTAGGCCTGGGAGGAACTCAGCAGGGATCTTGCATGCTGTTCTGACCAAGATGGTGGAGAAATCGTGCAGGTGATCAGCCTGGGGCTGGATCCTTGGTAATCCCAAGTTACACTACCCCTTTTTTTAGCCATTCCCTATATTTATTCACGTTATTTTGATGAGTTATTGTTGTCTATGTAATATTTATTTATGTTCTTATGTTCAGAAACTCTGTTTATTGTAACACCTTAACCGCGACAGTTTTGTTCTATGGAAACCGACCTGATTTGATACTTGTATTGAGAAGGTCGGTATATAAAAATACTTACTTACTTACTAAAGAAAGAAAGAAAGAAAGAAAGAAAGAAAGACAGATGTTTCTGGGATTAGGATCTTTAGTGACTGGAGGATGAGGTAGTGACAGCCATGCCACTAGGGATGCCAAGTTGGGGATGGGGGTGGGGGCAGAAGGGAAGTCGGGTTGGCACTGAATCAGTGCCTAGGAGGGCTGGCTGACCACATCTGTCCCTGCCTGTGACTTGCAGCCTAGCAAGAAGGGGAGGAGGTAAACTGAGAATTATGAGAGGACGGAGGACTCTGTTCTTCAGACAATGTCCTAATCCCCCCTGTTCCCTGTTAGAAAGACAGAGCTGGGGGGAGAGAGTTGGGAGGACCAGGGTCCTCCTAATCCACAATGTGGGCTTCCAACTCAGCCGCACAAATGTTTTCATTGTTGACGCTGTCCACATGCCAGCAAAATGCTTTGATCCGTCAAGGTCAGGGCAGGCTGGATGCAAAGGCAGAGCCCAAAGCATTACCCACTGCAAGGTGCTGAGGGAAGGAGGCAGACAGGCCAGGTCCTTTCACAACAAAGCAGCCTGACTTCGGTGTTTGTGATGGGAGATAGGGGGAGGGGGAGGCTGCATTTGCGCCCGATCCGAGATGGGGCACCAGTTTTGTCCAGCTCTTGAGATCTGGTGCGTTTTATTTGCAGAATGGCCCTCCCGGCAGGGAGGTACAATAGCAAGGGCTTGAAGTGGAGAGAATTAGTGGCACAGCTGGGAGAAGGTCTTGAAATAAAGGAGAGAAGAGTGCAGAAGAAGGGAGGGGGCAGAGCACTGGAGGAGAGCAGAGCGTTCCGCATCGCAGCTCAGAGGAGCAGCTCTTGAATGGAGCCTTTGTTGCTGAGTTTCTTCAGCCTCGGAGATGAAGAAATACCTGGACCCCCCAGTGCCGGGCCCTCTCCCAGGAAAAGCCAGGGGAGGAGTCAGTCAGCCCTGGTTAAGCCTGAGGCAGCAATAGTGCGGTGCCATGGGGCTTGGGAAAGCGAAAAATTCATCCCGCCTGATGGTGGCTAATGTGAAATGGCTTCCAACCAAGGCAGGTGGCAAGTGAAGGTGTATCTTCTGCAAGGTCAGGCATATAAGCAGGGAGGGGTGGCAGGAGGTGGAGAGGGGATCCTTGGGCTTCGTGTTTTGTTGTTGCTTTAGGAAGAATGTAAGTGATGTTGCTGTAATACTGTTAATGTCGATTGCCTGTTGTGAGCTCGCCCAGATGCTTGTTGTGAGTTTAAACTGATCCCGTGCAGCAGTGACAGGAGAGGAGGAGGGGGTAGGGGATGCTGAAGGCTGGGGATGGGCTTCTTTCTCCTGCCATGGATCCTGGGCAGGGAGCAGCGATGACATGCACAGTCACTTAAGGATCTCCCAACATCTCTCACACCGCACGCAAGGCACAACACTCGCTGTTTCCCTGTTCTGGAGCTGGGAGTCTGCAAGCAACCCAGCTGGCGAGCCCATGGAGCCAGGGTCAGAGCTGCTCTGATGCCCTCTGATGCTTGCACGGCCATTGCAGAGGGTGACATCGGGAGGCCCAACACCATGAGATCAGGGACAGGAAGTCACGTATGGGAGATTCACAAAACAGCAAATCCTTTGGATGTCACAGGTACCAGGGACTCGCCATGAAACACCAAGCCCACTACACCAGTGCCCTCCATCTGCACCCAAGCCCACTATCCCAGTACCCTCCATCTGCACCCAACTCCACTATCCCAGTACCCTCCATCTGCACCCAAGCCCACTATCCCAGTACCCTCCATCTGCACCCAAGCCCACTATCCCAGTACCCTCCATCTGCACCCAAGCCCACTATCCCAGTGCCCTCATCTGCACCCAAGTCCACTATCCCAGTACCCTCCATCTGCACCCAAGCCCACTATCCCAGTGCCCTCACCTGCACCCAAGCCCACTACACCAGTGCCCTCATCTGCACCCAAGCCCACTACACCAGTGCCCTCACCTGCACCCAAGTCCACTACACCAGTGCCCTCCATCTGCACCCAAGCCCACTACACCAGTGCCCTCACCTGCACCCAAGCCCACTACACCAGTGCCCTCACCTGCACCCAAGCCCACTACACCAGTGCCCTCACCTGCACCCAAGTCCACTACACCAGTGCCCCCATCTGCACCCAAGTCCACTACACCAGTGCCCTCACCTGCACCCAAGTCCACTACACCAGTGCCCTCATCTGCACCCAAGCCCACTACACCAGTGCCCTCACCTGCACCCAAGTCCACTACACCAGTGCCCTCCATCTGCACCCAAGCCCACTACACCAGTGCCCTCACCTGCACCCAAGCCCACTACACCAGTGCCCTCCATCTGCACCCAAGCCCACTACACCAGTGCCCTCACCTGCACCCAAGCCCACTACACCAGTGCCCTCACCTGCACCCAAGTCCACTACACCAGTGCCCCCATCTGCACCCAAGCCCACTACACCAGTGCCCTCACCTGCACCCAAGTCCACTACACCAGTGCCTCCATCTGCACCCAAGCCCACTACACCAGTGCCCTCACCTGCACCCAAGTCCACTACACCAGTGCCCTCACCTGCACCCAAGTCCACTACACCAGTGCCCTCATCTGCACCCAAGCCCACTACACCAGTGCCCTCATCTGCACCCAAGTCCACTACACCAGTGCCCCCATCTGCACCCAAGTCCACTACACCAGTGCCCTCCATCTGCACCCAAGTCCACTACACCAGTGCCCTCACCTGCACCCAAGCCCACTACACCAGTGCCCTCCATCTGCACCCAAGTCCACTACACCAGTGCCCTCACCTGCACCCAAGTCCACTACCCCAGTGCCCTCTCCTGCACCGTTTCCTTTCAGAAGGTTTCATGCTATTTGGTTTGACATCTGTAAAGTCGAGAGCTCTCCTTTACTAGAGGGATATTACCTCCCCCCATGCTGACGTGCTCCCCTCTTCTCGCCCACACCATTTGTTAATTCACTTCACGTATTAGCAAGCACATACAGCCCAGCAACGTTAAGTCTAACACCAAAACTGTCAAGACAGGCCACAGCCTGAAAGAAATCTCTCCTCACTGCCAAGGAGACGTTTCCCTGGGATTATGATCTTCTATTATATCCACAAGCCGCGCCAGGTAGGATTTCTGGGGCATGGGACAGTCGCGCGGTGCTTTCCTGCATTCCTGGCCGGGCTCATTCATTCTTATTTCTTTTCTCAGCCCTTCCCTAGTCGCCCATTATTTGTGGCGTGGGTACAAACTAAAAATAATGCCCCTTCACTATCGAATGGCACCCAAGCGCCCAGCCACTGTTATTGTCTTCTGATGAGAAGTCCTACCCAAGCCCTGCTCCCCTATACTGCTCGGCAGCCTTATTGTGATTGTGGCTGTTGAGTTTGCCACTGCTAACTGCCTACTCCATTTTATCCGCTCCACCCCTTATCAGTCCTGACCAACTGGCCCTATCATACTCCCTGCCACCCCCTCTCCTGTACCTTGTTCCCCGGGGCAAGCAAAAGAGCGGGGGCTGAAAGCAGTGGTCCTGTTGGGCACCCTTGGCCCTTGGTATCTGAGCAGCGCCACTGGTTACTGCTGGACCGTTCTAGTGGCACCCTCGAGAAAAATACTGGTACTGCTGGCCCAATCTAGTGGCACTCTCTGAGAAAAGTACTGGTACTGCTGGCCCGTTCTAGTGGCACTCTCTGAGAAAAGTACTGGTACTGCTGGCCCGTTCTAGTGGCACCCTCTGAGAAAAGTACTGGTACTGCTGGCCCGATCTAGTGGCACCCTCTGAGAAAAGTACTGGTACTGCTGGCCCGTTCTAGTGGCACTCTCTGAGAAAAGTACTGGTACTGCTGGCCCGTTCTAGTGGCACTCTCTGAGAAAAGTACTGGTACTGCTGGCCCATTCTAGTGGCACCCTCTGAGAAAAGTACTGGTACTGCTGGAGCCCCACAGCAGAAGGCAGAACTGTTACTGCTGCAGCCTCATGGGGAGCTCTGGTACCGGTACTGGTACTGTTGCAATGCTACACTAGTGCCACCCTCTCCCCAGGATTACTGGTACTAAGGCCAGTCCTGAGAGATGAGAGGGAAGTGCTCTGACAGCAGTAGATCTGCCCTTTTTTTTTTAACTGAGATATTGTAAATTGTAGAAAATCAGAACCAAACGTATTCAAAACTCCTCTTTCTGCAGTCACTAAGTCTGACTCCTGTAAGAAACCCCATGGCATCTTCTGTGGTAGTCTGAGCAGTTTTACAAAAGAGATTCAGAAATTAAGTTTGAGGACTGGAGGAAGTGAGGGAGCCTGTGCCCTCAGCAGTAAATCTCATCCTGCCATCTTCTGTCTGCTGCAGGACAGAGGTCTGCGGGAAGAGTGGCTGAGTGGTGGCTGAGTGGTGAGCGCCAGGGAAGCCAGGATTCACATCCCACTGCTGCTCCTTGTCCTTGTGACCTTCGCTCCTTGGGCAGAGAAATAACAAGAGTGCCTGAGCTCAGATTTGGAAAAGGTGAGTAACTGAACTCAAATCCAAACCCAGGCAGCAGCAGGGGGAAGGGGGTGAGGGATTCTGTTTGCTGAGAGAATAACTTCAGAAATCATCAGGCGGTGCTGTACGGGGTCTGGGGAGCAGAACCTTTTGCACATGGTGACACCTCCCGCTGGGCCAGCAGAAGAAGGAGCCAGAGACGCAGCACCTGAGATTCTGAGACCTCACAGAGGGCGCAATTCAGAACGGTGCATCCGGGAAATGCAGGGCCCCAGCATGTGCCCCACCCGTCCAGGGAAAGATGGAGGTCAGCTTGGGCAGACGTGGCTTCTATAGATTTTCTATGACTTGTTTCCTTCCCTTGGGGCTGTGGAAAGGGGTGGGTGGGAGGCAGGGAGAAGGGGCTGTGGCTAAGCCTTTCTCTTAAAGACTGGAGGCCTTATGCTTTGCACCCATCAGCCCTCTGCTGTGGTCTATGGCTTTTTATTCCTATGTGATGCTTTTACAAACTCATGTAGGGCTAAAAGCCATGGGCTACTCAGAGGATGCACAACCTCCTCAGCCCCCCTCAACCAAAGAGTGACGAAAGAGGGCACTGAGTGCAGCGTTTGGGAGGGGGTTAGGACAGAGCTGGAAGCTGAGAGGGAGGGCCTTTCTGCTTTGCTTTTGCTCTTAATTCTCATGCTGGAGCCCTCTCCCATTGCTGCTCTGAGCTACCTCCATGCCTGAGAGTACAAACAGTACCAGGACGCAGGCTTCGGGGTTACTTTCAAGCACTCATTTCTCTTTTTCTCTGAGTTGAAAATTGGTAAATTTCATTTAGTGTTTGTGTAAGAAAACAGAATTAAGAGCACAAGGTCAAGGTAGTTATAGCCAGGTATACTATGAGTATGTACTGCCCCCCCCCCTCAAACTTCTGGCAATGCCCCTCACTCCTGCCCTGCAGCACCCCCTGCTATTCCAGTACTGAGACCCTCACACACAGCTCTGCCAATGCACCTCACTCCTGCCCTGCAGCACCCCCTGCTATTCCAGTACTGAGACCCTCACACACAGCTCTGCCCATGCACCTCACTCCTGCCCTGCAGTACCCCCTGCTATTCCAGTACTGAGACCCTCACACACAGCTCTGCCCATGCACCTCACTCCTGCCCTGCAGCACCCCCTGCTATTCCAGTACTGAGACCCTCACACACAGCTCTGCCAGTGCACCTCACTCCTGCCCTGCACCACCCCCTGCTATTCCAGTACTGAGACCCTCACACGCAGCTCTGCCCATGCACCTCACTCCTACCCTGCAGCACCCCCTGCTATTCCAGTACTGAGACCCTCACACACAGCTCTGCCAATGCACCTCCCTCCTGCCCTGCAGCACCCCCTGCTATTCCAGTACTGAGACCCTCACACACAGCTCTGCCAATGCACCTCCCTCCTGCCCTGCAGCACCCCCTGCTATTCCAGTACTGAGACCCTCACACACAGCTCTGCCAATGCACCTCACTCCTGCCCTGCAGCACCCCCTGCTATTCCAGTACTGAGACCCTCACACACAGCTCTGCCAATGCACCTCACGCCTGCCCTGCAGCACCTCCTGCTATTCCAGTACTGAGACCCTCATACACAGCTCTGCCAATGCACCTCCCTCCTGCCCTGCAGCACCCCCTGCTATTCCAGTACTGAGACCCTCACACACAGCTCTGCCAATGCACCTCACTCCTGCCCTGCAGCACCCCCTGCTATTCCAGTACTGAGACCCTCACACAGAGCTCTGCCTCCGCATCTCACTCCTGCCCTGCAGCACCTCCTGCTATTCCAGTACTGAGACCCTCACACACAGCTCTGCCCATCCTCCTCACTCCTGCCCTGCAGCACCCCCTGCTATTCCAGTACTGATACCCTCACACGCAGCTCTGCCCATGCACCTCACTCCTGCCCTGCAGCACCCCCTGCTATTCCAGTACTGAGACCCTCACACACAGCTCTGCCAATGCACCTCACTCCTGCCCTGCAGCACCCCCTGCTATTCCAGTACTGAGACCCTCACACACAGCTCTGCCTGCGCATCTCACTCCTGCCCTGCAGCACCTCCTGCTATTCCAGTACTGAGACCCTCACACACAGCTCTGCCCATGCTCCTCACTCCTGCCCTGCAGCACCCCCTGCTATTCCAGTACTGATACCCTCACACGCAGCTCTGCCCATGCACCTCACTCCTGCCCTGCAGCACCTCCTGCTATTCCAGTACTGAGACCCTCACACACAGCTCTGCCAATGCACCTCACTCCTGCCCTGCAGCACCCCCTGCTATTCCAGTACTGAGACCCTCACACACAGCTCTGCCCATGCACCTCACTCCTGCCCTGCAGTACCCCCTGCTATTCCAGTACTGAGACCCTCACACACAGCTCTGCCCATGCACCTCACTCCTGCCCTGCAGCACCCCCTGCTATTCCAGTACTGAGACCCTCACACACAGCTCTGCCAGTGCACCTCACTCCTGCCCTGCACCACCCCCTGCTATTCCAGTACTGAGACCCTCACACGCAGCTCTGCCCATGCACCTCACTCCTACCCTGCAGCACCCCCCTGCTATTCCAGTACTGAGACCCTCACACACAGCTCTGCCAATGCACCTCACTCCTGCCCTGCAGCACCCCTGCTATTCCAGTACTGAGACCCTCACACACAGCTCTGCCAATGCACCTCCCTCCTGCCCTGCAGCACCCCCTGCTATTCCAGTACTGAGACCCTCACACACAGCTCTGCCAATGCACCTCCCTCCTGCCCTGCAGCACCCCCTGCTATTCCAGTACTGAGACCCTCACACACAGCTCTGCCAATGCACCTCACTCCTGCCCTGCAGCACCCCCTGCTATTCCAGTACTGAGACCCTCACACACAGCTCTGCCAATGCACCTCACGCCTGCCCTGCAGCACCTCCTGCTATTCCAGTACTGAGACCCTCATACACAGCTCTGCCAATGCACCTCCCTCCTGCCCTGCAGCACCCCCTGCTATTCCAGTACTGAGACCCTCACACACAGCTCTGCCAATGCACCTCACTCCTGCCCTGCAGCACCCCCTGCTATTCCAGTACTGAGACCCTCACACAGAGCTCTGCCTGCGCATCTCACTCCTGCCCTGCAGCACCTCCTGCTATTCCAGTACTGAGACCCTCACACACAGCTCTGCCCATGCTCCTCACTCCTGCCCTGCAGCACCCCCTGCTATTCCAGTACTGATACCCTCACACGCAGCTCTGCCCATGCACCTCACTCCTGCCCTGCAGCACCCCCTGCTATTCCAGTACTGAGACCCTCACACACAGCTCTGCCAATGCACCTCACTCCTGCCCTGCAGCACCCCCTGCTATTCCAGTACTGAGACCCTCACACACAGCTCTGCCTGCGCATCTCACTCCTGCCCTGCAGCACCTCCTGCTATTCCAGTACTGAGACCCTCACACACAGCTCTGCCCATGCTCCTCACTCCTGCCCTGCAGCACCCCCTGCTATTCCAGTACTGATACCCTCACACGCAGCTCTGCCCATGCACCTCACTCCTGCCCTGCAGCACCTCCTGCTATTCCAGTACTGAGACCCTCACACACACAGCTCTGCCACTGCAACTCACTCCTGCCCTGCAGCACCTCCTGCTATTCCAGTACTGAGACCCTCACACACAGCGCTGCCAATGCACCTCACTCCTGCCTGCAGCACCTCCTGCTATTCCAGTACTGAGACCCTCATACACAGCGCTGCCAATGCACCTGCCTGCAGCACCTCCTGCTATTCCAGTACTGAGACCCTCACACACAGCTCTGCCAATGCACCTCACTCCTGCCCTGCAGCACCCCCTGCTATTCCAGTACTGAGACCCTCACACACAGCTCTGCCAATGCTCCTCACTCCTGCCCTGTAGCACCCCCTGCTATTCCAGTACTGAGACCCTCACACACAGCTCTGCCAATGCACCTCACTCCTGCCCTGCAGCTCCCCCTGCTATTCCAGTACTGAGACCCTCACACACAGCTCTGCCAATGCACCTCACTCCTGCCCTGTAGCACCCCCTGCCATTCCAGTACTGAGACACTCACACACAACTCTGCCAGCTGGTGGGTTGAGCTCTGCTGGCGGCCCCGTGGCCTCTCCTGCTTCCACCCCCCTCCCCCCCCCCCAGGTATGCCACCCCATGCAAATGCACAGAGTGCATACCCGGTTGTATTGCGCCTGAGTCTAGAACTATATCAAAACATATAGACCCACTAAATCAATACCACATCAAAACGAAGCTTATAACAAATTTTAAGATTATGATACAAATAAGACAGCAACCCTTAGACATAAACCACAGAATCAAGACAAAAATAAACAGCAATCCTTAATTATAAAAACCAAACAAAGCGTATATGACAATGGGCTCCTCCCCAGCACACTTTTAAATTCTATCTAGATGGTGTTGGAGGTCCACCACGGCAAATTATCAAGCGATCCTCACGTCCAGCAGCCACCCAGCTAGCTACATTCCTAGTGATCGAATCACCAACCACAACAGCAGTACTATCTCTCCCCACCTGGACAGAGACCTCTGGAGACACATCCTCGATGCACCATCTGGAGGGCAGGTCCTGGCCATAGGAGCACTTCTGGCCACTAATAGGTAATGCTCTCCTTCCTGGTGTTCTTGCTCCTCCAAAACCGCACTGGGGCTGCTTTTCAATGTCCCTGAAGGTCTCCTCTATGTACCTCTCAGTCTGCCTTAGCGCTTCCATAGATTGGACTCATTCTATTTATTTAAAATATGTATAGGCCACCCTAGCCAGAATTCTAGGAGAGCTAGGAGGGCACAATCATATGGCCTCTCCCAACAGACAGATAATCATGCATTTGGAACTTGTACAAAAAGCCAGGGAGCCTCTAGCTTGCTGCTGGACTGATGTCTGCATCCTTTATTAATTTTAAGTTATAAAAAACATTACTTAAATTTACTTGACTTTTTTGTTTACTCTGTAGCCAAGAAGATTATAATTGACCTACTTTTTCTTGTTAAATGTAAGGGAAGGTTAATTGTGCACTTATTTGTCCAAGTGACCAGTTGATTTCTACTATGTAAATTTTCTCCTTTCCCCCTAATTGGATAATAGTTTATAAATGCAGGTTTGAGATAGGGGTGGGACAACAAACAAGGAAACAGTTTTATCACACTCTCAAACAGAACATAATATACTTTAAACCTCAAGCAAACTATTTTAAAGCAAAACAGGTTAGCAAGTTAGACAGATCCAAAGCAAAGCCCTGCTGTGATCAGTTCTTGCTTCAGCAGTAGTTTCCTCAGGACCCACAACACTACTCTTGTAGCTTCTTCTCCCACAGACAATACTGGGAGTTATTAATGGTGCACTCCAGCAGTGCTGAGTAAGACATAAACGAACCCCCATGCTGACCACTGGAAATTAATTACACTTACTAATAATTACAGCCATGACCTCTGGTGGCTGCAATGTGATAAAAGTCGTTATGACTGCTTTCTAAGCAGTGAGTTAACTTGGGAAGGGAGTTTGTTGGGCAGCCCGATTTCTCTCCAAGCCCCTGCCAATGTCACTGTCTGGGAAGTTTCTCACAGTGGTGGGGGTCTCTGGGGCAGGGCATTAACCCTCAGTCTTTCTGGACTCTTGAGTAGAGGAAGCTTGTATGCGAGACCAAGAGAATGGTGACAGGAGCACAAGCTCAGCTAGGGTTAGGCAAAGAAAACAGATTTCAGGGGGATCCTGACGTTGTGGAATCTTTAATATTCTCCAGCTGGAAACGTGGTTTTCTGGCCTACAGTACAAATATTACTACTCCTTTGTCTGTGATATGGTGTCCAGCTCAGACTTGACCGGTTTCCTGCTCTAGGCAGGTGTAAAACACTTTGATTCAGGAGCAGGCTTCCTAGGATACTGACAGTTTCTTCCTCAGGATGCAGTCAGCTGTTTGTTGACTTAAATATCTCCTATTTAAAACCCTGCTTCTCCAGAAGGTGCTTTGAAGACGTTTATGGCATGACAGAGGCAGTTCTGTCAATGAGAAACACATCCAGGGCTTCAGAGGTTTGTTCCCATCAAGTGAAGCTTTTATGGTGATTAAGTGACCCTAATCAGACAAATGCAGCCAGTAGGTACCAGTTAGCACCAGGGACAGGGAGAGATCTGTCAGTCTCCTGCTTATTGTGAACCACTATAAATGTCTCCCACTTTTTCACAAGATTTGGATTTTCTTTAAAATGTGCCGGCCCAAACTGACAGCCCTAATTATTCCAGAAAGAGAAGGAGCAGTGAACAGGGAGCTGCAGAGGACCGGGGAGGATGTGGAAGCGGTGGGCAAGGACCCTCCAGCAGGGTCCTCAGTAATTACTGGGCAAAAGGATGAGCTCCAGCAGACATTTAAGACGTGAGCGTGTTGACTGCAGGACGGCTCCAAATTCATCATCTTGACAGTGATAAACAGCTCTCCTGCTTATTCTATTGAGCAGGGAGAATCTGCCACCTCTCTTGCCGCTGCATTGTTAACTCGCTTTCTGCACTCTCTCCCTGCCTGGGCTTGGCTGGAAAGAGACTTTCTCATTAGGAAAGGGGTAGGAGAACATGGAGTAAGGGTCACTGCAGACACTGCAGGACTTTGGCACATTGGATTCAAGTGGATTATTTTGCTGCTGTTAGTAAACAAAAAATAACATTTGAGGTCTTGCAATACTAAAGGCCAAAAGCCATGGCTTCTGCCAGTTGTTTAATGGATTGTGTGATATAACTTGGTGGTCTCAGATCAAACCGCACTGAAACAAGCTTGACAGCTGCCCCAGCATTGCATCCTAGCCAAAGGTTCACCCTTTCTAGAGGGGCTCGAGCAGAGCAGAGTGGTAGAGGGAATCCTGCACTGCTGGGGGGATCTTCCACTGTACTGGGAGTGGAGCAGCTCAAACAGGTCCTGGCATCCCGCCTCCCCCCAGCCAGTCAGATTTTAAGAATATCCCTAATGAATATGCATGGGAAATATTTGCATTCATGGGAGGTAGTTCATGCAAATACATCTCATGCATATTCATTAGAGATATCCTGAACACCCGACTGGCTGAGGGCCTCCCAAGGACCAGTTTATGCACTGCTGGCCGACTGCTGAGAACGAGGGAGCCAGGGCTCAAATCCCACGGCTGCTGCTGCTTGTGGTCTTGGGCAAGCCACTTCCCCCTCCCCTGCCTCAGGTAGAAAGGTAGGGGCCCTGCTTTTACTGAAGGAGCTGTAACTCCTCTGGGGACAGGGAAACTCCTGCAGGAAGGTAGAGAGAGGAGGCTGCTTGCAAGGGAGCTGCAGTGCTGCGTCTGATCTTCTGCTGCAGCTGCTCTGCATCTTTAGGGAACTTCATTTTCAGGTTTTATAACAAAAATAATCAGTGGAAAAATGAGTTTCTTATAAAAAAAAAAAACCACCAGGAGAAAAATCAGCGTGAAAGTTATTTTTCCTCAGATTTATTTTTGTTGTAACATGGAAATTCCCAGAAAAGTAAAACAAGAGAACTGCAAATGAAGGTCCTTGAGCATCCTGAAACCTGTACAGACTCAGAGGTGATAGCTCAGAGCAGTGAAATATGTGCACCTTCCCTGCAATTGCTGGTCAGGCATGGCTCGGGGTTACAAGTAAAGCACTGGGGGCCTTGGAGCGCATTTTAAGCCCCCTCTCCTCTTTCTGTTGTTTCTGCTCTTTTTTTCTGCTTTCAGATCGTCTTTGGATGTTCCTGAGCTTCAGGCAATGCCCCAGTTCACCTTTGCTTGCTTCTGTGGACTGCACGGCTTCTGCAAGATGAAGAGGAAAAGGGAAGATCCGGAGAGGGAGCTGGAGACCTCCGTCTGAGGCTGGGCCTCCCCAATGCCTTTCCCATTCCCTTTCTGCCAAGCTTTGCTGCAGTCGCGTCCCCTGTTTTCTTCCCGCAGAGACTCCCGAGTGCCTCGTCACCTCCTCTCCTGGTGCCACCTAATAGGAGGGGACAGTGCCCCTAAATTGCAGCTCCCCAAGGAGGAGGGAGAAGCTGAGCTCTGGTGTCCCGAGTTCTGGGAACCCAATTTCACAGCTCGGCCAGGACTTACTCTTGAGTCATCGCAGATCCTGGAGGTGAAGGTGCTGGCCCTCCTGTGAAGGGGGACTTCGGAGACATGATGGAGGAAGAGGAGGAGGAGGGGGGGTAGTTTCAGTGAATTGCAACTGATTGCTCAGTGCTGAACGAGAGCAGAAAGCCCACAATGGATGCTTCTTTCTTTTCACTCTCCCATAATTCAGCCCAATCCCTGGGATCTCTTTGTCCTGAAGCCCTGTCCCTGCAAGCTTCTGGCATCCAGCCTCTGTCAAAGCTGTTTAGGGGAGTCATTTGTACTGAGCAAGGCTCAGCCCCCGGTTTTCAAAGCTGACCTGCCTTTTAATTGAGATGGGAAAATTGTTTTACTTTTGATATCTAATTGAATTTTTTGGGGCTGTACTAATGCAGGTCCTCCAGATTAATCTGTTGCTAAATTGTATTTCCTCGTTCCCCTATCCTCCTCCAGATAGCAAGGGGTGAGGCAGAGCCTGGTACTCCCCAGGTACTCCAGTGCTGATGGATGAGCTGCTGAAATGGGGCTGACAGCAGGAGATGAAGCTGTTAGCAGCAGAGATGGGCTTGCTCCTGCCTGGGAGCTCCTCCTCCCCAGAGATTCACCGGCTCAATAGGAAGAAGAAAGGATCAAACAAAATAAGATTCACTGTTAAGAACAAAATATAAGAAACCTTATAGAAGGCGCCAGAGATTGCAGGCTCTGCTGCACTTTACTTTTCTTTGACCTTATATCATCTCTGCAGCTTCCAGAAAACAGAGAAAGCCTCCAGGAAGGGGACAGAGGACTTCCAGTGTTAGAGAGTAGCAATGACCAGGGACAGGGTTTAAAGAGCTAGGATCTCGCTGATCTCTTGAATTTGGAAGAGCTGCCCCTCTTGTGGAGCTCCTGCTCTAATCAGTGCCAAACTTCAAAGATGTCTCAGTATAGCAGAGGCACTCACCCTCTCCCAGTGTCTGTGCCACCACTCTGCTTTCTAATCAGTGCCAAACTTCAAAGATGTCTCGGTATAGCAGAGGCACTCACCCTCTCCCAGTGTCTGTGCCGTCACTCTGCTTTCTAATCAGTGCCAAACTTCAAAGATGTCTCGGTATAGCAGAGGCACTCACCCTCTCCCAGTGTCTGTGCCGTCACTCTGCTTTCTAATCAGTGCCAAACTTCAAAGATGTCTCGGTATAGCAGAGGCACTCACCCTCTCCCAGTGTCTGTGCCACCACTCTGCTTTCTAATCAGTGCCAAACTTCAAAGATGTCTCAGTATAGCAGAGGCACTCACCCTCTCCCAGTGTCTGTGCCACCACTCTGCTTTCTAATCAGTGCCAAACTTCAAAGATGTCTTGGTATAGCAGGGGCACTCACCCTCTCCCAGTGTCTGTGCCACCACTCTGCTTTCTAATCAGTGCCAAACTTCAAAGATGTCTCAATATAGCAGAGGCACTCACCCTCTCCCAGTGTCTGTGCCACCACTCTGCTTTCTAATCAGTGCCAAACTTCAAAGATGTCTTGGTATAGCAGGGGCACTCACCCTCTCCCAGTGTCTGTGCCACCACTCTGCTTTCTAATCAGTGCCAAACTTCAAAGATGTCTCGGTATAGCAGAGGCACTCATCCTCTCCCTGTGTCTATGCCATCACTCTGCTTTCTAAGAAGAGAGCTGAGCTGATCCTCCCCCCCCCCCCCCCCCTGGATTACCAAGGCTGCAAACTTCAAGCCTTGGTAATCCAGGCTTCTTGCAGCAGCAAAATACAGAAAGGAGCCAGTGCAGCAGCCACAGCGCATCTGTCCATGTCTTTCTTACAGATGCTCCTGCTGTCATCAGATGAGTCAGGAGTTTTCCCCAAACTCACAAGACTCCTATTTGATCATGTAAGTGATGTTAAAAACCTGAAAGTGTGCACCAGGATTTGTCAACTAAGATTTAATGCAAAAATAAAATAAAAACACAATCATACATTTAGGGATGTAGAAAGCCAAGAGAGCAGTACATATTGTGGGAGGGTTGGGAGGGGGACAGAAGCCTTGTGAGCCATTGATAGCTACCAAACAGGGATTTAGGAGAATTGTTTTATATGATCTCAAGATGGTGGGTAGAGCCAGCAGAATGTTGGGGGAAGGAGGGGCATAGGGCGAAGTAATAACATCCCTGAAGCAGTCACGGCTGAGACCTCACCTGGAGGGTTGAGTCCATTTCTGGAGGACACCTCTCCAAAAGTATACAGACAGAGCAGAGTGAGTCCAGAAGAGGGCCACAAACCTGCTGAGGTGACACGTAAAGACGTCAACGTGTATAGAGTGGTCAAGGAGAAGGGAGATAGAAAAGGGACATTCAAATACTTCAAAGTTACAAATAAGACACTAGAAGCATTTTTCAGTGAAAAGGAAGTTCTGGAACAAGAGGCTGAGGAATAAACTAAACACATTTGATTCTTCAGAGAAAGAGGAATGAGCACATGATGGAGCCTCCAGAGGAGGTGGTGAAGGTGAAAACAGTAACAGAACAGAAAAACCTGGGGCAGGCAAAAGGGGACGTGAACATTAAGCCAGAGATCTCTCTGCAGAATTGGAATAGGAAGGGGAAATGGGCCGGAGATTATATTGTGTATTTCTGTGGGTAGTGTGCTACATTACTATATAGAAAGCAGAGTATTTATGAAGAACAAAAGTAGGCATGACAGAAACAAGAAGGGAAAACAGTGAGAGTGGCTCCAGAAGACTGGGAGTCCTGACAGAGTGACAGGGGTGGGGAAGGGCCCAGAGGAGGACGATCTTTCAGACAAGAAGTGTGCTAAGCCCTGCCACCTTGCTGCTCTTTGCTGCTTTTGTTGGCCCCACTGCACTTGACTTGACAAGCAGAGGTGAATGTGTGGCTGCTCTTGCTGAAGGTTTGCTAGCCTGGCTGCAGGGATTAGGGGCTCCAGTCATGTACGGCAAAGGGGCCACTCCTAGATAATCTAGGGCAGGGCTTCTTGGAGCTGAAACTGCAAAGTTTAGTGCATAGGAGGAATGAGGACTTCCTAGCTCATTAATATTTCTTAACCAGGTCGAATTCTTCATTAATGCTTTGTATAATGCATTCGAATGCCAAACCCTGCAGTCTGGAAGGCATTAAACGCAATCAGCCCTGACAGCCTCCTTTTCTGGCTCAGTAAAGCTTCTGCCCAATGTCTCACAATCAGGAATATCCTCTGACCCCTGTCCCCCCACTCCCCCCCCCCCCAAAGAAAGCCCTGATGGATCATACAACAGGGAAAGTTTCTCCGATTTGGTCTTGGGACAATGAAACGCACCCCCATGACTCATTATCCTCTCCATCTACTCACAAGTGAACAGTTACATAAGAAGAGGGGGAAAGATAGAGAAGAAAGCGGTTCCCTGCCTGCCCCCCCCAGGAAAATCTCTCCTCTGCCAACCTAACCCCATCTTCTCCTGAGATTGTTGATCCGGTTCAGGGATTTTATGGCCTGGTCAAGCGCAATCTGCTGCTTCGATAGAGGGTGAGGGCTTGGGCTGACCGCATCCTTTATACGTGGGGAACGCACTGTGGCTGCAGGAAAACCATTGTCAACTTAAGAAAGCACCAGAAGAATTGCTCAGAAATCCCTGCTGCAGTTGGGAAAATGAAAGTAAAACTCCTTTCTTTCTTTTTTCCCATAAAATAAAAGGATTTAGCATACGGGACGAGCAGGCATAGGTCTGGCAGTGCCTGGCCTGTGGTGCTGCTCAGTGGCTTAGCTTCCATTTGATGCTGAAAGGCTTCTTAAATCTCGGCTGCCTGGGCCCAAAGCTAAGAATTGGCTCCTGGCTGGCAGGGAACGTGTTTTATAACCTCAGCCACTCTCTGTTGCACTGTGCTAGGCTCCCCCCCAAGAGGGAAAGGGCTTCCTGCCCAGGACGCAACCAATGTTAAAAGATCCTGGACGGAGACTTTCTGCAACCTACAAGGCTGTAAATACTAAAACCCAGGAATGGAAAAGGTGGATGAGGCTTAAATGATCCAAAAAATGGCCAAGAAACAAATCAGTGGAGCCCGCCCAGCAGTAACTCCTCGTCATGAGGGGATTCGAGGTGCTGTCTTGCCTCTGTAACCCCTACCCCAGAATGCATCCTGGCTTTGCTGTCCTGTCCTGCTCCATCTTTAGCCGCAGGGCAGTCAGAAAAGCTGGCGTGGCTTGAGATTCTACTAATGGAAGGCTGGTACCACGTCACATATTCCATCATTGTTCCCCTCTGCCAGAGCTTCCCAAACCTGTCCTGGGGACCCCACACTCAGTCGGCTTTTCAGGATATCCCTCATGAATATGCATGCCCTGCAAATATATCTCATACATATTCATGAAGAATATCCTGAAAGCCCAGTTGGTTGGGGATAGGCTTGGTTTGAGCATCTGCGCCCTTCACCTTTCCAGCAAAGCAACGCTCTGCGCTAGTGACCAATCGAAGTGTAGCATTGATGATGCCACAAGCAGAAATGCCCAGCAGAGCCCCCAAATGTAGAAAGAACAAGTTGAGGTGTGGGCACATCTGGCCTGGCAGTCATAAAGAAACATTAAACATCTCATTTGTACAGCCTTCCTCACCAGAAAGGCACTGACACCCAAACTCTGCAGCTTGACTTGCACCATTCTGTTCACATTCATAGGGCTGCTGGACAGATTTACAGACAATATGCTCCAAGTTATCACAAATCTCTTCCCATTTCTTGGGCTCTGAGATGCGTAGGAGTTTCTTGAGGCTTCGTGATGATCTGGAGGACGCACAGAGATGCAGGAACACCAGAGCAGGCAATGGCTTGGGAGCTGGGGAGCAGGGTTGTGGGATCTTACTGAAGCTCTGCAAAATATAGGCGGCCTTTTGCAGGCTTTAACGTTGAATCAGACTGTGGCTGTCCTGAAGCTAAGCTCCCTGCAGATTCTCTTTGGGGCAGGGAATCTAAATGGGTTTGTTTTGCGTATACGTTACCAGAAATAAATCTCATGCCTAAGCCAGGATATGCTGGGAATGATCTTAGTCTCTCAAATGTATTGCTAGAGTTCTTCTTAATGCTTGCATGGTGCCGACATTGCCCTGAATCTGCTAGGCTGCCTTTACACAAATCACAGAATGTGACTGCAGAAGTCACTGGACGCTGGGCCGGATGGGACCTTTCTGCACTCCAGCAGTTCCTTCCCAGCGGGTGCTGCTGAGAATCTTTTCCAGGACTCTTCTCCAGAGTGAGGTTTGTAGCCACCGGCTCACTTCTGGCACAGTCCTATGATGTGCACTGATTGAATGTATCACTTTGTATAATCACTTTGCACTGTCACTTTGTAAATACACAGAGACCAGATCAGAAATATAAACCGATGAATGGAGCAGACGTTTGCTACATATTTATATTCCAATTGTTATTTGTATTCAAAATATGTAACATGCACTTGTATGCAAGCAAAGAGTGTAATAAAGCAAGGATTAGGGGGTCCTATTCTGCCCATCAGCATGGGAGTGGACTGTGCTCGCTGCATGCATGTGCCACTGACTTTTCTGGCTGAAGAGTCTGGGAAGACCCTCATCCCTCCTCTCATTTCCTTTCCTAACGCCTCTTTCTATAAAATCCTTTTTCTTCACCCTTGGACAGGCAGAAGAATCAGATGCTCTGGGTCCAGGAGTCTCCCAGCTGTGGTAACCATAGTAACTCCCTATATGTCAGGATGCCCATATACTGACTTCCTGCACCTCCCAGAGACAAAGAGCCGACCCTCGCTCTTGTGTACCAGTTTTTGGGGGGTTTTTTGGAATGATGCTTTCTTTAACAAGCCATGCCTACTTGCTGTAAATTATTTCAAATAAAACTCTTTAGACTTGTTAATACAAATGTACAAGGATTTTCAGGCTAGACAATGATTTACATTTCGTATTCAGACAAGTGGTTGTAAAGACGTTTACAATACTGCTCTTTGGATACCAGTGAAACAAGCAATGCAAAGAGTAAAGGCCTCGCTACATGTTTACACGGATAAGTGTCCTATGCTGGTGCTCAAAGCAGGAACTTTCTCAGAAACCTGTAATGTTACTATCCACAGTGAATAAAAAGCTGCTTGTGGAGTGCTTTTGGAATATTTCTTATAAAGTTGCATTGAACAGGGTCTGAAGAGTGCCTTTCAGTTTGCATTCTCTTATGTGAAGTTATACCAACAGATCAATGAGTAACAGTACAGAGGAGACATCCAGCAACTCAGGAAATTATTCTGACTGCCTCCATTCACCCAAGCTCAGGCTAGAGAAATCTCCGGCAGAAAGACTCGCACAGCATTACACATATTCAGATCTTGTTTACAAAATGGCTCAGAGCTGTGTGTCTTAGCAAAACTCCTTTCATCTTCCTTTCTAGATGAGCAGGCTCGGAATCACCTAACAAATTATCAGCACATTGCACTGTGCCTGACACCTGCTATCCCTTTTCGGATATGCTGAGTTCTTTTTCTGGAAGACCCAAATTCCCACAATGATGTCAGAAGTCAAAAACACACTCCCATACTTTCATCACATCTCTCACATGCTCCAAACCATCTATGCAGGCCAACTCCACCGGATTCAGTGGGGAACAGGCCACAAAAGTAGGGAAAGCTATCATGTTTGCTGGAAAAACTATTGCCATAATAAGACTGAAGTTAAAACACCAAAAAGGGTTGAAAGTGCCTTCTGAATGGCTCTCACGTCTTTATCATGGCGAGAAGGAGGAGCATTCCTCCTAGGAACAACTCCTCTCTGCCAATCCCTCGTAGGACACAGTTTACTCACATCTATGTACTGTAAGATATTACGAAGCAAGGGGAATGAGTGGACATCTGTCCAGGACACCATAGCCAGTCTCTCATTGAGAAGGCACATGGGCACCTCCTGTCATGTACTGTAAGGCCTAGCAAATTTCCTGAGGGAATGCAGACTGCCCTGGCATTCACTGTGGGGTGGCTCTATCTGCACATCTCTGACCACCTATTAGAAGCCACCAGGAAGGCACTCTTTCACAAAACATTCAAAAATGATGTAATGCACCAAATTATCTCCTATTTTCAGATACACATCGAAAAGTTCATCAGTCATTAAACACCAGGGTCACACATTCAGCTACACAAATGTACATCATGCACAAATCCACCTTATATAAGACAGGTGAAGGCACATCACACCTCTAATCCATAATGACAGCACTTAACGGGAGCCCATATTCCATCATCTGTCCCAGCTCTATCAAAAGTACAAGATCCTTCAAATCTTTTGCTGCTCTTAAATCTCAAAGATGCCAATATAACAGGAGCTGTGTGAGCGTGGCAGCATGTCAGTGCAGAGTGGAGGGAGGAGAATGAAAGGCGTATGTGCATTTTTGGTGGGTCTGTGGGTGCTCAAGGAGAATATACGATGGATCCTCCTCCTGGGCATTCACCTTCAAGCCTTGACAAATGTTTTATTTTAGCAGAACATGCTCAGAATATCTGCTTTTATGAGGGTGACCCGTGATTCAAGCCCAGTGTGCTCAGGAACATCCAGTATCCCTCCAATCTGCACAAAGAAAGGCAGTTGTAAAACTCCCTGAGAATAGCAAAAAGTGTGCAAAGCATCCACACAAATAGCAGAAAAGAAGGCACCAAAGAATGCGTCTAATAGATGAATGAAGGGGTCATAGCGTGCTGCGACCTTTCATGCTACAGAGGGAGAAACAGAGAAACTGCACCAAGCCTGAAAGTTGAAATATACTTTAATAAATACATTTTTCAAAAAATAATTCTCATTAGAAACAAAAAGGTGAATTTTAAAAGCCCTATGCACGCCACAGCCGAGAGATATGCACATGTCTCAGGCCGGCGGGCACCACGTGTACTTTAAGAAGCACCCCAGCGTGCACGTGACGAGGCAGCGTGCATGTGAAGAGGCAGCGTGCACGTGACGAGGCAGTGTGCACGTGAAGAGGCAGCGTGCACGTGACGAGGCAGCGTGCACGTGACGAGGCAGTAACAGGGCCAGGGAGTGGGAGGGGTCTGGCGGGACACGAGCAGTCCGGGTCTCTACCATGAGGTCTGCATATAAGTCTTTATGTGCACAGGCGCGGACCGGGGTCCCTTACTGCATAACTTTACGACTGCTATGGAGGGCGTGTAAGGTTCAAAGTTTCAAAATCAGGGCTGGTCAGCAGAGTTTGAAGGGTTGGGGCTAATAAGGAAAAAGGGAGGCTACCTAGCTAGGGGGGGTTAGGAAGTCCTGGCAATGAACTGGGGAAACGGATATTTGTGCTGGTCCCCTACTTACACAGGAGAGGCAGCACAATACTCAAGGTGCAGTCTCAGCATGAGGTGCTAAAAAGTATTATGATATTTTCCATTTTATTCTCCATTCCTTTCCTAATAATTCTCAACATTCTGTTTGTTTTTTTGACCGCCACCACACACTGAACTGAGGATTTCACCATACTGTCCATGATAATGCCTAGATCTTTTTCCTGAGTGGTGACTCTTAGTAACTAAAGAGTGGGTTACTTTTCCTATGTGCATCACTTTGCACTTGTGTGCATTAAATGTCATCTGCCATTTGCATGCCCAGTCTTCTAGTCTCGCAAGGTCCTCCTGCAATTTCTCACAATCCGTTTGTAATTTAACAAATTGGAATAATTGTGACATCTGCAAATTTGGTCATGACACTGTCCTTCTCTTTTCCAGATCATTTTTGAATATGTTAAAAAGCAGGTCCCTGTACAGATCCTTGAGGCATTCCACTGTTTACCTCTCTCCATGGAGAAAACTGAAGTGAGTCCTATTTTCTGTTTCCTGACTTTCCAATCCACAATAGGACATTGACTCCTATCCCAGTCTTTCATGAGGGATTTTGTCAGATGCCTTCTGAAAATCTAAATATACTACATTCACCGGTTCACCTTTATCCACGTTTATTAATCCCGTCACAAAAATGGAGCAGATTGATGAGGCAAGACTTCCTTAGGGTAAATCCATTCTGGCTATGTCCCATTAAACCATGATTGGCTTTATGTTCTCTTTCGAATAGTTTCTATGATTTTCCAGGCACTGATGTCAAGCTCACTGGTCTATAGTTTCCCAGATCACTCCTAAAGCCCTTTTTAAAGATTGGTGTTATATTAGCCACCCTCCAACCCTCAGACATATTATATATTGCTCATTCTAAGAAGAAAATATTTTGCTGGACTTTCAGTCTACCCCTATGGAGTTTTTTGCAAGCATAAAACTATCTAAAAAAAATGTTTTTCTGGAGGTAAATGATAGAGTTGCAAGTTAGCTACACGTCTCTGGCTTGCTGATATTCTTGATATTGATTGTGTCAATTGTGGTGTGATTGGAATATTGTTTATTATTTTATCTTTGTTTTGCTCTGTGATTATTGGCATCTCCCCAACATCCTCCTCAGTAAATACCGCAAATGATTACATTGACCTGGCCTAGGTGGATATAAATTCTCTGAAAGCAACCTGACCCTGACATTTTGACAAACCAGTCCAGTCCCCCAGCTTCCAGATGAAATTCACTGTTTGCTGATGCCACACAGCCTTCATTACATCCATCTTTCTAGTAACAGAAAATGGACAGGATTTCATAATAACTGGGAAGTGGGTGGGCTTACAAATTGTAGATGCTCATAGGTAAAAGCAAAATTCAAAAAGTCTTTAATCATACTGAAATGTAGGTCATGCATAGCACATAAACCATATTGAGATGGTGAATTATACAAAAATAGACCAAAGTCAATAATGAGCTCATAGGGAGAAACATATGTAGAGAATAAATCCAGTATTGTTTGAGTTGTAACAATATTCTCTCATGATCACTTCACCTCCCCTTCTACTCGCAGGGATCATATCAATTACTGAAAAAAATCAGATCAGTGAATGCTTGATCTGAAAAAAATGGCATTTTGCTGACTTAAGAAAAAGATATTCTGAATAGCTTCCAACTAACAAACCTATATACTGTGTGTGGCAGACTGCTTGCCTCACTACAATTAGATTCTTTCTGGAAATCATCAAACTACAAAGATCAGGAGTACCCTGGAAAGTGATTATAATGTTAATCACATGGCATTAGAAAGAAAACACACAGAAATAACTGTGACTGAGCTTTCCAGTGATATCTAGAATCCATAGAACGTGTCTAATAAATGGATGAAGGTGTCAGTAGCACTGCGACCTTTCATGCTACAGATGGAGATAACAGCTCCCATCATTGCTCATTGTGTCACTTGTATTAGAATTTTTGTTTTCCTGGCAAAGTGCTCGAACACATTAGAATGTAAGAGCATAAGAAGTGCCAGACTGGGTCAGACCAAGGTCCATCGAGCCCAGCGTCCTGTGCATAAGAACATAAGAAGTGCCAGGCTGGGTCAGACCAAGGTCCATCGAGCCCAGCGTCCTGTACATAAGAACATAAGAAGTGCCAGGCTGGGTCAGACCAAGGTCCATCGAGCCCAGCATCCTGTACATAAGAACATAAGAAGTGCCAGGCTGGGTCAGAGCAAGGTCCATCGAGCCCAGCATCCTGTACATAAGAACATAAGAAGGGCCAGGCTGGGTCAGACCAAGGTCCATCGAGCCCAGCATCCTGTACATAAGAACATAAGAAGGGCCAGGCTGGGTTAGAGCAAGGTCCATCGAGCCCAGCATCCTGTACATAAGAACATAAGAAGTGCCAGGCTGGGTCAGACCAAGGTCCATCGAGCCCAGCGTCCTGAACATAAGAACATAAGAAGGGCCAGGCTGGGTCAGTCCAAGGACCATCGAGCCCAGCGTCCTGTACATAAGAACATAAGAAGTGCCAGGCTGGGTCAGACCAAGGTCCATCGAGCCCTGCATCCTGTACATAAGAACATAAGAAGTGCCAGGCTGGGTCAGACCAAGGACCATCGAGCCCAGCATCCTATACATAAGAACATAAGAAGTGCCAGGCTGGGTCAGACCAAGGTCCATCGAGCCCAGCGTCCTGTGCATAAGAACATAAGAAGTGCCAGGCTGGGTCAGACCGAGGTCCATCGAGCCCAGCATCCTGTACATAAGAACATAAGAAGGGCCAGGCTGGGTCAGACCGAGGTCCATCGAGCCCAGCATCCTGTACATAAGAACATAAGAAGTGCCAGGCTGGGTCAGAGCAAGGTCCATCGAGCCCAGCGTCCTGTACATAAGAACATAAGAAGTGCCAGGCTGGGTCAGACCAAGGTCCATTGAGCCCAGCGTCCTGTACATAAGAACATAAGAAGTGCCAGGCTGGGTCAGACCAAGGTCCATCGAGCCCAGCGTCCTGTACATAAGAACATAAGAAGTGCCAGGCTGGGTCAGACCAAGGTCCATCGAGCCCTGCATCCTGTACATAAGAACATAAGAAGTGCCAGGCTGGGTCAGACCAAGGTCCATCGAGCCCAGCATCCCATCTCTGACAGTGCCCAGTCCAGGTCGCAAGTACCCAACAGATCCCAGAAAGTAGATCTAATTCCTGTTACTCACGCCCAGGGATAACAATGGCTGTCTTCAGGCTATCTGTCAAATAATGTGTTATGAACATTTCCACCAGGATCTTGTCCAAACCTCTTTTAAACTCCACTATGCTTGTTACCTTGACCACATCCTCTGGAGTGAGAAAGTAATTTCTATGATCTGTTTTAAACCTGCTTGTAGTTGCATGGAGTGCTCTACTTAACACATTATTTTATAAACCTCTATCGTGTCCCCTCTCAGCCATCTCTCTTCCAAGATGAAGATCCTAACCTGCATAGCCTCTCAGCATAGGAGAGATGTTCCGTCCTCTTTAGCATTTTGTTGCCCTCCTCTGCACCTTTTCTAGTTCTGCTCTGTCATTTTTTGAGATGATGCGACCAGAATGGCACAGAATATTCAAGATGCAGTCAAATTGGCTCGATATAGAGGCAATAGGATATTTTCTGATGTAGTCTCCATTCTTTCTTGGATCATTCCTAACGTTCTACTTGCTTTTTTGATCACCACCGCACAACAAGCTGAGGATTTCATTGCCCACAAGGACTCCAAGATCCTTTTCCTGGATAGTGACTAACAAACAGGCCGATACAGTAAAATTCGCAGGAGAGCCGGTGCTCAGAGGTGAGCACACGCTCTCCCAACAACCACCCAGGCCACTCTTCTGGGTGCGCGATCAAGTATTTAAATGAGGGCCCGCGGTAAAAGGAAGCGCTAGTGACACTAGCGCGTCCCTAGCGCCTTTTTGACAGAAGCAGTGGTTGTCAGCGGGCTTGACAGCCGACGATCAATTTTACTGGCGTCAGTTCTCAAACTCACTGACAGCCACGGGTTTGGAAAACAGACGCCGGCTAAATTGAGCGTCCGTCTTCCGAGCCGCGGGCCGATTTTTAATTTTTTTTTAATTTTGGGGCCTCCGACTTAATATCACTATGCTATTAAGTCAGAGGGTGTACAGAAAAGCAGTTTTTTCTGCTTTTCTGTACACTTTCCCGGTGCTGCGGGAATAACTAATAGGGCTATCAACGTGCATTTGCATGTTGCGGGCACTACGGTTCGGGGGGGTTGGCCACGCGTTTTTGACACACTATTACCCCTTACTGTATAAGGGGTAAAAATAGTACGTTGACAACGCGCGGCCAATTGCGGGCTAACAGGAGCGCACTGTGCTGTATCGGCCTGAAAGTGAGCTGCAGAGATAGTCCTTGGAGGAGGTGGAGACAGACCAAAGTAACCACAAGTACCTCAGAGTTACTGAAGTCATCCTTTCTACACAATTTAGCAATAAAATAAAGAGAAAAAGAACATATGCTCCTCTAGATGTAGAGCAGCTATTTCTGGAAATGAGGTAAATTGTGAAGACAGCAGTATAGAGGAGTGCCGGATTTGCAAATACTACAGCTGAACACATGTAGTGCATGCTACTGCACCAACCGCCTGGAGATATTTCATCTCATTAGAAACAGCTCAGAGGGAGTTAAGGTTCTCGGGCCGATACAGTAAGGACGCGTAAGAAACAGTGCGGCAGTGCCGGGCGCCCGTTCATTTGCCACGCGCAGATTTTGGTTCACATACCGTTCGATTCAGTATTCAAATTAGACGCAAATCCAAGCGGCGTCCAAAGCGCGTCAATGAATCATAAGAACATGTCCTTTCATGGATTGCAAACTGGCTAAAAGACAGGAAACAGAGAGTAGGATTAAATGGGCAATTTTCTCAGTGGAAGGGAGTGGGCAGTGGAGTGCCTCAGGGATCTGTATTGGGACCCTTACTTTTCAATATATTTATAAATGATCTGGAAAGAAATACGATGAGTGAGATAATCAAATTTGCAGATGACACAAAATTGTTCAGAGTAGTTAAATCACAAGCAGATTGTGATAAATTGCAGGAAGACCTTGTGAGACTGGAAAATTGGGCATCCAAATGGCAGATGAAATTTAATGTGGATAAGTGCAAGGTAATGCATATAGGGAAAAATAACCCATGCTATAATTACACAATGTTGGGTTCCATATTAGGTGCTACAACCCAAGAAAGAGATCTAGGTGTTATAGTGGATAACACATTGAAATCGTCGGTTCAGTGTGCTGCGGCAGTCAAAAAAGCAAACAGAATGTTGGGAATTATTAGAAAAGGAATGGTGAATAAAACGGAAAATGTCATAATGCCTCTGTATCGCTCCATGGTGAGACCGCACCTTGAATACTGTGTACAATTCTGGTCGCCGCATCTCAAAAAAGATATAATTGCGATGGAGAAGGTACAGAGAAGGGCTACCAAAATGATAAGGGGAATGGAACAATTCTCCGATGAGGAAAGACTAAAGAGGTTAGGACTTTTCAGCTTGGAGAAGAGACGACTGAGGGGGGATATGATAGAGGTGTTTAAAATCATGAGAGGTCTAGAACGGGTAGATGTGAATCGGTTATTTACTCTTTCAGATAATAGAAAGACTAGGGGGCACTCCATGAAGTTAGCATGGGGCACATTTAAAACTAATCAGAGAAAGTTCTTTTTTACTCAACGCACAATTAAACTCTGGAATTTGTTGCCAGAGGACGTGGTTAGTGCAGTTAGTGTAGCTGTGTTTAAAAAAGGATTGGATAAGTTCTTGGAGAAGTCCATTACCTGCTATTAAGTTCACTTAGAGAATAGCCACTGCCATTAGCAATGGTAACATGGAATAGACTTAGTGTTTGGGTATTTGCCAGGTTCTTATGGCCTGGATTGGCCACTGTTGGAAACAGGATGCTGGGCTTGATGGACCCTTGGTCTGACCCAGTATGGCATGTTCTTATGTTCTTATGCTACTGATGCAATTAATAGCAGTGGCTATTCCCTATAGCCTACATTTTGACGCCGAGGTTTCCAGGCTTATGAAACTAACAAGCCTGCCTGTGGTGCCACCTCCATCACGCACTCAGACGGTCCTTCTGCCTGCTTATAAATACCCTGGGGCTATTGATTTATTACTACAGGGGCGCTGACTCTGCACGCAGTGCAGTACTGGCAAAAAGAAATGAAAATGTTTCCTCCGGAATGAGCAAAATGCAAAGATAGAGGAAACGCACATTGCCAAGGTTAACATCCGCCCCTCGCTAAACCCCGAAAAAGCCTTCCTCTGCCAGCGCGGGCTGCATTAGCACGTCAGCCACGCCCAGAGCACGCAGCCTCCAATGTGATTGGCTGACGGCCATCCCCTTTAAAGAGCAGCGCGCGGCGCAGACGCTACCACTCCGCAAGTCTGAGAGGAGCCACATCACATAATTTAACCTGTCCTCACCTATTATCTCACCCACACCAGGAATGACTCGGAACTAGCAGATTATTTTATGACATCCCCTCTTACGTTCTTGCCACGAATTTTCCCTCTTTTTGAGCTGATTTCCTTTTAGAGGTTACTTCACCGCCCCCCCCCCCCCGGCAATGCTCAGAGTGGCGTAGCCGGCTGCGCGCGCTGCCCTTCCTGCTGCCGAGGAAGGCGGTTGAGGTTTCAAAGTTTCTTGTGAGGCACCGGCGGCCGCTGAGGTAGAGAGAGTGGGTTCATGGGCCGGGGCCGTGCGAGATATGGGGTCCCTGAAACCGGCAAGGAAAGAGATGGCACTCTTGAGAAGGATGTGCAAGGCAGTACGAGCCCTGGGTTCGGTAGTGTCTCTAAGCTTGTGACATTCCCACTAATGCTCTGTGGGCATTACCGCCCCTCCCCCTTTCTCCTGTCAGTCTCTTGGTCGGATTCGACGTTATCGAACTTTAGTGTCAAAATGGAGGGGGATATACGCATGCGCGTACTCTCTGTTATGCGCATGCGCGTCCTGGCCCCTGTTTCCTGAAAACTCTCGTGCAAGCCGAAAGCTGGCGGAGACCTCGTGGCGCAACGGTAGCGCGTCTGACTCCAGATCAGAAGGCTGCGTGTTCGAATCACGTCGGGGTCACATGTTTTTATTTTTATTTAATTCTATTTTGTGCTTTTAGTTTTTATGTATAAAATAAAGAGCGACTAAATGCACAGGGTTTGTTGAATAGGGCTGTAACCTAGGTCGTGCAAAGGGCGTCTTCCTGCACGCTTGGCTTGTTGGGCGCCCGTTCAGCGCTAGGAGTCGCCCTTCTTGCTTTGAGCTGTGATTGTGAGCTGCCTTGACATCACGCTAACTGATGTGGCGGCTCATTGTTACGCGGTGCTAGGCTGACAGTGTGACTCGAGGGCCTTGCACAAAACACAGCTTTTAAGGATTGGACGCACTCGATGATTCAAGGTTAGCGGGGATGCAGCTTCTCTCTTTCCTGTGCTCGATAACACTAGATTTGCCCGCGTATCCCGTCTAGATCACGGATACCACATGCTGCTCAGTGTGGACTTTAAGCCGCATTGTTTAAAACTGAAACCGAGTGACAGAGCAGTGAACACAATATGAAGGTGAAAAATGAATGACTTGTGGATCTGATTGCTGCTCGGTGCAGGGGCGACTGACTTGTCTACTTCTGTGCTTTCTGTGTTGCTTCCTTTGCACCCCTTGTGCTTATTCTGCTGGGCAGCTTGAGATGGGAAATAATGAATAGTTTGGTAGTTTAAACGCAGGGTTACGGCTAGACTGCTAACAGATCAACTTGCCTTTGTCGTGTATCAGTTACTTCCTGTTTGGGCTTATTTCAGGGTGGCCTTTGTTTTGTTTGTTTTGTTGTTGTTCTGCTCTGTGGGATGGGTGGGTAAGATGACCAGAGGTTGCTTTTCATGATGATAGCTGCATGGTCCATTTGTGCTGATGCTTTTATGTTTTAGTTTTGTTTACTTTTTATGAATTGTACATTGCTTTGGGTGACATTGATATCTGTAAAGCAAGTAACAAATTTTAAATATATGTATGTAACTTATTGGAATAACTTGCACTATGTATTGTTGTATCCTATGCTTCTTGTTTTATTGAACTATTTAAGTTATTACAAATCTATTTAGAGAAGAATTTTTCAGAAACATGAAATTTTGTCTTCAGAAATGAAGTAATTGGAATAGCAAATAGAGCATCTTAATGATCTATTTGATATTTAACTTCCTGTTTTAAGCCATTGTTAAACAGTTTTGCAATATGGATTCTATTTATTTATTTATTTATTTAAAAGGGTTTATATACCGCTTTTACAACTAAAAAGTTGGTTTACAAATAAATGTACATAATAAAAGCCTTGTAAACCCAAACAATAAAACAGGTATCAATAAACAACCGTGGAAAGGCAAGGGATAAGGAAGAGAAGGAAAAAATAAAAGTGAAGGCTCCAGAAATAGTAGTTTGATACTAATTAATAGCTGATATTGGTGTCAGGGAGTGTTAAAGGCCAAAGCTAAGAGAAATGTTTTTAGATTATTTTAAATTCTGTGTGTGATGGTCCAGGAGGGTATTCCAGAGCGTGTGGCCCGTGACAGAGAAGGCACAGCGTCTCGTGATATCTAGTCTGGCTCGCCTTACTGATGGTGTCTCAAGGAGAGTTTTGTGTAATGAATGAAGTTGGTTGCTGGGCTGGTACATTCGGAGTGGAACACATAGCCAAGTTGAGGAGTCATTGTGAATTAAATTATGGATGATAGATAAAATGTTGTACTGTATTCTGAATTTTACTGAGAGCCAGTGTAGTGATGATAGTATTGGAGATATGTATTTTTGCGGGAGGTGCCAGTCAAAATACATGCAGCTGTGTTTTGTATTAACTGTAAAGGGTGGAGGACATTGTCTGCGAGGCCAAGGTAGAGGGCATTGCAGTAGTCAATGCCTGTAGGAGACTATAAAATTGTACAGAAGCTGTGTGAAAACAGCAGAGGATGAAGGCGTTTTAATAGGTGTAGTTTATAGAATGAGTTTTTACTATTGTAGAGATATGGGAAGACAGAGATAAGCGCAAGTCAATATGCACACCAAGGTTTGGGGCTTTTGATGCGATGGGAACAGATATATCATCTAAGAGTAAGTGAGAGGGGGGCTGCAGGCAGAATGAGCAATAGCTGATAAGTGTATGACTTCAGTTTTAGAGGTATTTAGTTTGAGGCAGTTGTGGGAAAGCCATAATTCTATTGTTTTGATATATAGACAGACAGTTGCGAGGGTGTTGGACCATGATGTGGTGTATGGTATGAAAAACAGGATGTCATCAGCATAAATTTTGAATATTGAGATTGCTAAGAAGGTGACAGAGGGGTAGAAAGTAGATGTTAAATAGAATAGCAGAGAGTGAAGAACCTTGAGGTACACCAGTCAGGAAAATAGGGACCACTGTAATTCTGGTGCGGGTGATTGTGTTGGTAAGATTTGAACCAGTTATGTCTGGAATGACAGGTATTCACTGCCCACTGTTGTGTTAACATAGGAACATAGAAATGATGGCAGAAAAGGACCAATGGTCCATCCAGTCTGCCCAGCAAGCTTCCCATGCCGCGCCCTGCAGGTTACCCCATGCATTGGTCAGTGCTGCTTGACTTGCTTTGCTTATGGACTTGGTCATAGAAGCAGTCCCATGTTTTTTCCTTAATGTCTGCACATCAGTACTGCAAACTGTAAAAAAGTCATGGCTCGTGTTGGATGTCCCTGAATCCAAATTCCTCTTCTTTCCACCCAAGCAGAGAGCCATGCTGCAGTTGCATCACAAGCATCAAGGCTTATTTATTTTATTATTTATTTATCGAGTTTTATATTCTGTCGTTCGGTTTCGCCATCACTACGGTTTAGGGGTATTAACCCCACGCCTTAGTAACTGCTGCTCTGAGCAGGTTATCCCCGGACTGTAAAAGTCGCTGCCTCATTGGTTGCTTTCTGAATCCAATTCCCTTGTTCTCCTGCTCTTGAAGCAGAGAGCGATGCTGCAGTTGCATCAAATTGTTCTACTTGGGAGGTGACATGCTGCTAAATTTCTACTCTTGGGTTATGGTTCTGAAAATACTAACTTTAATTTGAGGTTGTCAGAGACTGAAATGGGGGTTTCTGAATATTGGATAGGGATTTAAAGGGGAATTATCACACTTCAGTCTAAATTTTGTCTCCCTCAATTCTGCTGTAAAATTGTGTCCTAATTTGGCTTATGGGAGGTGTGCAGATGCTGGGCACATGGTAACAGCTACCTCATGGAGGTGATGGCACTTTTCACTCCACTACCCAAGTATGGCGTAACCGTGTCATTAATAGCAAACTTAATTAATGTCTATGTAAAAAGGAGCGTTGACTTTCCTGCTAATAATCTTGCTGCTTGGTTATGCTGTGAGCTGTATGGAGTTAGGGGGCCTTTCCGTGGCAGAGACAGCCGGAGACCTCGTGGCGCAACGGTAGCGCGTCTGACTCCAGATCAGAAGGCTGCGTGTTCGAATCACGTCGGGGTCACGGAACCTTTTATTCCCCTGCCCGGAGCAGGAGACATTTTTATTTCCTTATTCATGCACTGTAAGAACCTGAAACCAAGCATGCCCTATATATCGGGGCCGTGCTGGGCGGGTTGCAGCACCGCTCCATATAACTGGCTGTTGCTAGCTTGTTTCTACTGAATCCCGGTGCAGGTTCAAAACCTCTTTGGTTAAGGATCGAGCCCCGTCTCTTTGTGGGGCAGAACCCAGAAAAGTCAATGTGCTAAACCGATTCGTGCCTGCTCCCTAAATGGAGCCTCCCTGCTCGGAGGCCACGTGGCTCCCAGTCCAACATGGCGGCTCTTTACAGAAACCTTCATGTGAAATGTCCATTGCCCGTTTTTTCTCCAGGCAATTTGCTCGTATCATGACTCACTAGCATTTATTATAGAATTAAGAAAGATTTTCTCCTCTACTATGTTGTAACGCAAGACTTAAAATGACCTGTTTGAATGTTTTTGAACATTTTTTTTATATTGTATGCAATGAAAATGCTATTTGTCCAGCAGGTGGCTAAATTAGGTTGTGCTCTTAAATGAAGAACGACCACGTAAATGGTGATAAAGGTACAAGCCCCAGAAACGCTGCAATACCATATATGAGCTCTGTTATGATATGAATAGGGATCAGTTTTTTGGGAATTTCAATGTTCTAATAAAAAAAATCGGTGGAAAAAATGATTTTTCTTCTGCGTGTTATCATTTTACCACTGATGTTTTTGTTATAATATTGTAATTCCCATGAACAAAAAAAAACTTAAAATTGATTTCCTAGCTATAATAAATAAAAAATGAACCCAGCTTTTAAATCTTTGACATGCAAACGGACTTAATTATAAATAACATCAGAAGTGTGACTAAAATAAATTTGCATCATGTTAAAAATTAGATCCTTAATATCTAACTGTAAAGGGCTGGCTATTTTCAGATATGTATTCCAATGATTCACTTACATTTTAATTCTTTTGAGGACCCAGCAGGGTCCTTGCAGGCAGGCAGGCAGGCAGTTTTGGGTCTAGTATGCATTTCAGCCCAGGCACAGCTGTTTAATCTTGCAGGAGTATAACAGGAGGCAGACTTTAGACAAAGTAACTGGACTTGCTTATGTAACAACTTTGCCAAGCGGATATGCCTGTGTTTGTGGAAGATCCTTCGCAGTTTACTAAAGCGAAGCTGAGGCATGAGTTAATTTCTCATAATGTGCCTTTACCTGAAGTGAATCAAACGAGAGAGATGTATTATCAATTGTATGTGAAATATATTGCTTCTGCGCAGAGAAAAGCTGCTGATTTTTCTAGTGATGAGGAAGATTTCACAGCAGAGTCTGATGTAAGTTTCAAACTGGAAAGCAGTTGATGTTTTGCTAGTCCCATGAGAAATATATTATTTTATGATTGCTGTACCTTCCCTCAGGCTTTCAGGAAAGCAGGCTATAAAAAAGCGGCTTGAATGTACTCCTCTTTTATTGAAAGCGTGGGAGGCTTTCATGCTGTCATTTTCTGTCCAATGCAGGGATTGAAGTTCTTTTCAGTCACTCTAAAGCTTTAAGAATTTTTCATAAAACTCCTTTTTCTTTTAGGTGTAGTAAAAATATCTTTGCTTTAAAAGACAGGTGACTCTGATACTATAGTGTTGTCTAATATGCAGTGAATAACGTGGCTGCATTTTATATACTTAAGGGTTAGGTTTATTGTGATAAATCATTTGAAAATACATAATAACATGGTAATGACTACAGAAAAAGACCAAAATGATCCATCCAGTCTGCCCAGCAAGCTTCCCAAGGTAGTAACTGCCGCTCTGTGCAGGTTACCCCCATGTTTCTCTTAAAAAATATTGTTCAGCTGGGTTAATGTAATGACAATCTGTTTTTTACCCATATTAATATGAAAAATCAGAAATTTCAGTATGCCGGATCCTCTCACAGATGTTTTAGCAGTCTGATTTCTAACAAGTAAAGTGTAGAATATATTCATGTGGCAGTCTTAGCTTACAGGGTCAACATTGCATTTCTCTCTTTCTGTAATGTGTAATTGGCAATTCTAATCTGAAACATTTTGGTGCTAGACAATTGCTTGGCTGTAATATTCAGAAAGATTGCTTTGATGGCTAGTAAAAGGCCTATGGCCTTTTCCTGATATGCATATCATTTGATTAACTAAAATGTTGGATGCACATGAAGGCAAAAAACACATTTTGTAACTGAGGTAGAGTGTGAATATGTAAATCAAATACTCCATTCATTTGAACGCAGCAAAGTTTGCTAGCTTGCACTTACTACTACTAGTTCTGTTTTACAGGCCTATGCAGTAAAATGCCTGCACTTTTGCGTGCTTTTTCTGTGCACAAAACTTACTCCTGATGCAGCAAGGAGTTTTGCACGCTTCTAATGGAATACTGCTTGGAACTCTCACCTGGAAATCCCATGCAAATGAGGGCATTAAGCAGTACTCCCCCCATGCAGAGAGATTGCTTGGGGACAGCGGGTAATTTTTTAATGCTGGCAATTTAACTCCAGGTCAGAGCTGCATTTACGTTTTCAGCACTTCTGTCCTGGCACTTAAAACCCCTAAAAAAGGGGAAAACATTTTTTTAAAAAAAGTTTAAAAATGCCTGCGGATAAGTAGCAGCTGCCACCATTGTTTACCATATTCATTTACCATAGTCATTAAGAATTAACCTGCTTGCCTTGTAATGGAGTCACACAGAGGTAAAATCCTATGATTTCCCCTCTTCCTCTGCAGTTGCTTCCCCTCTCTTAACTAGCAGCTTTTGCCTCATTTGGATAAGTACTGACTTATCCGACTATGTAGAGTCCGTCATCGCTACTTAGCTGTTTGCCAGACAGACATATAAGCACAACGAATCTGGCTGGTGCTTCCTGCTGCCAGATAGACAGATAAATCCGTATTTATCCGGCTAAGTGGCAGCTGCGGCTGTCACGGATGGCTCCCCCTCCCTTCTTGACTTAAAATGTACATTCAGCCTGTGCCCAATACACCTTTTTAACTCTCAATGCGTTAGCATATTATTAGCTTACTGCATCAAGAGTTTAAAAAAAATTTAACATGAGCGGTAAAAATATGTGCTGAAAACCAGTATATAGTTATTTAATGCTCGGATTACTGTATCGGCCTGATATTTTGCTATCAGGATTTGTATTCATCCATGCCCGGTAGTAAAATACCATGCATACTTTTCTTGTGGAAAATTTTGCAAAAACTTTGACTACTCCTTATTGAGGTGTAATACATTTTTTTCCCTAAAATTACATTTGCAAAACCTTTTATGCATAGTTTAGCTATGCATTCATAGCTAATGAGCTGCTTTGCACAATTTTAAAACCATATAAGAAATGCCATTCTGGGTCAGACGAGCATCCACTTTCTGACAGTGGCCAATCCAGTTCACAAATCAGTCATTTTCTATGAATTTAAATACAATTTTGCAAACAAAATATTTAATATTTTGAATGCAAAAGAACAAATAGTGTGCATTGCCTCATTTATACATGTGATTATTTATTTAAAAAAAACAAACAAACATTTATCACCCACCACTCCAAGGATTGCTACAAGTTACAATAATAGAAAACAAGCATAATAAAAAGAAACAAATAATAACATAATTAAAATATAACTAACAGTTTGTATTCTGCAGTAGCCCTGGTAGTAAATGAGGTTTTTAGGTTCTTTTTAAATTCCTTTGTGCCGGGTGTCAAACATCATTCTTCTGGCATGGAATTCCATAGTATGGGGCCAGCTACTGCTATTGCACTTCCTCTAATTGTGCCTGGTGCATTGTAGGGATGTCTAAGAGACGGGTGTAGACATGGAGAGCAGTACCTTATGGAAGATTATTTTATAACTGAGTTAGGATTTGATATTGAAAACAATTAGGTAACCAGTGAAGTGTGGCCAGCACGGCAGGGCTGTGGTCATGTCTCAAATAATTCCATTAGACCTTGTGCATTACTTAGGTAAGGCCAGCAGTATTAATGAGTATGCAAGGTGGCACTCGTGTGAAGGTCTTGAGGGCAGGATGTCAGACGCTCTGCTGCCTCTGACATCCTGCAGTGGCCATGGAGCAGGGCCTAGTCTGCTGCTAGCTGTGATATTGGCTGAGCAGTAAAAGAGTGAGATTGTGGAGAGGGTGGCTGGATGAAGACTGAATGAGTTACACAATGCAAAAGAGCTTGGGAAAGGCAGAAAGGAGCTGTGCATCAGCTGCTCTGATTCTGAGAGCCCCAAAGCTCCTATTAGGCGCGCACTGAATGGCTGAACTAATTAGTAATCCCTTAATAAGGGGCATGTGAGCCGCCTCTGGCTGCCCAGTGCCAGCTTTCTTCAGGACCTCTCCGCTATCCCATTTTTTGTTTTTGCCCTTCCCTTCATGATCTTATGAATCGTAGTTTTGAAAGGAACACAAAGAGATTAAAAGGCCCCCAGAATTGTGTCGTCTTCCTTCATGGAGGGCGCTCAGTTTTCCATCAGAAGAGAAGTTGCTAGAAACAAAATCAGGTCAGAGAGAGGAGAGGAGAGACTGAAGTCTGGAAGCGAAGGACTGAGCCAGAAATATCCCAGGGAAGCTGATTAATGGGGAACCTTTCCAGTGCCTTTTCCTGCTGTATTGTCTTGAAAGCAGCATTCATGCCTCCAAGCTGACCTGTCTGTTGCCTTCTCAGTGCTTAATGCTTGCTATAATGTCCATTTACCTCGGCATGATGCATGCAATTATTTGAATCTTAAATTACACTATAACTTGTGTATTTCCTCAACAATGAGGCATAACATTTGGTCCGTATTAATAATAGCAAGGTGTCTGGGGTCCTGCTTAATGATTCGGTTACAAAGGAAGCGTTTGACCTACATTTATTATGGCTTTTCTGTATACGCTAGTGCCAGGGTTTCCTCTGCAAAACGAGTCTTTTTCCGGTCCTAGCAAATGCAGGTTACCATAATGTTCTTGGGGCATCAGTGGTGGTGAGGCATGATATAAAAATGTGTTTATTATGGCAGTGAACGCTGATCTTTAATAAACAGTTCATTTTGTAATATTGACAGCTATTCCAAAGCTTTGTCTTAATAGCTGATTTTTGTAATAAGCCTAGTACTAGCCGGTGGGTGTTTGTCTTATTAGAGCAGGGACTGTCGTTTGTCGTGTAACTATGGGCTTATCCGAAGCTTGAGCTGAAAAGGAGCTCTCTAGAAGAGTAAACGTCCTAATGCAGCCCGTTTTCTGCACTTCCTGGTCGGAGGATTGCTTCCCAGTGTTCTTGAGTTACTCAGCTAATCTCCTCTTGCGCGTTTCCATTAGTGGTAGGACAGGGAAGCAGCTGCTCTCAGGTGTAGTGCTGCCACGCCCCTAATCAGGGAGGGCTGAAAAGGCTGCACCCTTTGGGATTTGGGTCGCTCCTTTTTGCTGGCTTCATGGTCTGCTGTCGCTGGCTCTCTTGCTGATACCCAGGGTACTGGGCTATGGGGTGAGTCAATTGCTTGGCAGCCAGCTTTAAAGGGAATACAACAGATGAAGGTTGCCTAAGCCTAGTGGCTGTGTGTATACGGTCTACTCCTCTCAGTTGCATAGATTGCATTGATTTATGAAATCCTAGCTTCCATATTAATATCACTTTCTGTGATTTTTGAAAGCCTGTGGCTACCAATTTGCTGCTGCTGTCCTGGAAAGCAGTAACTTATCTGAAGGTTGCCAGATGGGTCTGTTTTATTGTTTAGTAAATGCCCATGAACTTGTCCTGATGTTCATATTTTCCTTTCTAGATTCCATCACTAGAAGAAGGAGCAGCAAGTACCATGAGTGTGCTGGATGTGAAGAGTCTCAGTAATGGGGAACTGAAGGAGCAACTTGTGAAACGGGGCATTAGACCAGGACCCATCCTACGTATGCATCAACACACGAGCGAAGGCTGCTCCTCCAGCTAAAAACGGGCCACTTTTTCAGGATATCCACCAGAAATCTGCCTGCGAGGCCACCCTTATATGCAGATAGATAAGAACATAAGAAATGCCATGCTGGGTCAGACCAAGGGTCCATCAAGCCCAGCATCCTGTTTCCAACAATGGCCAAGCTGAGTCCCAAGTACCTGGCAAGTACCCAAACATTAGATAGATCACAAGCTCCGATTGCTTATTAATTCATAGCAGCTTATGGATTTTTCTTCTAGGAAGTATTCCAAACCTTTTTAAACCCAGTTACACTAACTGCTGTTACCACATCCTCTGGCAATGAATTCTAGAGCTTAATTATGTGCTGAGTGAGAGAACTTTCTTCAGTTTGTTTTGTCTCCTATGATCTTCTGCATATTCATTTATGGATATCCTGAACATCTGGCTTGTTTGTGGCTCTGGAGGACTGGCGTTGGCCACCCCTGTTACAACATAAGACCTCATGCATTTAGCTATTGACAGATAGGATAAATAGCCAGTTCATTGGTTTTTGCATCCCTTGTTAGATTTCCTCTTTCTCTCTCCATGTGTGGGGATATATTCTAAGAGCCTCTGCACTGACGCATCCTAATGAAGAAAAGAAAGAGAGCCAGTTATGCCACACATTAAACCAAGCACTAGGCTGGTTTGGGCACCTGCTTTCTGCTCGCTTTGGTAACTATTTACTAAAAGTGTAGTATGCCATAAGGGACGAGGATGTAAACCAAACTGTCGTCGTATAAATGCTACAAGTATTTCGCATATCTTCCCGAAGAGCACAGGGATTTTTTTCTGTTCCAGCAACCACAAGAAATGTCTATGAGAAGAAGTTACTGCAGATGTTGGATCAAGGACCATTAGTGCCACAGGTGAAACAGAATGGGACAGGAGATGTTGATCAGTATTCAGACAGTGATGAAGAAGGTAAACTGACTTTGAATTTCTCAAAGCACTCAAGATTGCCTTTCTTTTTTGGTTTGGCCACCCGTTCTAGTAAGCATGGTACCATAGTGCACCTTCTTAGTAAGAAGGCTGTAATTCTACGATGGTCGCTTGCCCATATTACTCAGAATGTAAAATAGACGTAACCTTGTTTCCTAGCAGCGTATGCTGTTGCTTATTGTAGTTTCAATCCTGTGTATAGAAGATCTCTCAACTGGTCACTGACCAGTGGTTAGGGCTAAATAGTGTAGAGAAGCAGTGCTATCATTGCCCCCTGCTACTTATTTACTGTAAAAGTCTTATATTCTGCACTTCCAAGATATGGATCTGTTCATTATGGCTTGCATTCTCGAATAAATGTTTGGTACCACTGGGGGGGGGCATAGGGTGCTACTTAAGAATAAGATTGCTAATTGGCTTTTCCAAATGATCTATCTCAGAAGGTGTTTCCTGGAAACATTTGATGCAGCTTCTGCTTGACAGTGAATGGTTGAGCTCTTTGACGACTCTTGGGCAAATGCAATACCACGCATTGCAGGCAGTGAACAGTTCCACGTGTCCATAACCCTGATGCAAAACAGGTGTTGGCGCATCCAAAACGCAGCTAGCTAATGGTGGTCACCGCATATAAATTCATGTTGATGAGGCTATTGGCTATTCCTTTCCCCCACCCCCCTCCCGACCCGCACATTTTTACTGTGCAAAATTAACGCCTGACCTGGAGCAGGTACTTCTCTTAGGTATTTTGACTTAATGTCGTGCCGGCTGACAGGTTAAGAAAAGGGATGCTCAATTAATGAGCATCTACTTTCCTAACCCGTGGTTGTGTATAAGTTAGGAAAACAGATGCTGTAAAATTGAGCGTCTTTCTCTAACCTGACTACCACCTCTCCTGGGCACCTGATGCCAAGGAGGTGCACAAATTCCCCATGCGCCTCCTCTTTACCGAGGCAGGCGTATCGCATCAGGCACCCCGGAGAGGTCAATCTGTGCACATTAGCAGAGCAGGTGCTCCTTCATGAATCCCCAATATTACACTGGCCTGTCTGTTTCCCCTTCCAGTTCACCAGCTAACCAGGAATTCCTGATTAACTGTAGAGAAAAGCTGTCATCCTCCCACACACGCTCTTTCCTGTTGTGATCAAACCTCGGAGTCTCCAGTGATGCTTAAAAAAAAAAAATGCAGAGCCTTCACTTCCAAAAGCAAATTCTGAGCATGGTAGAAACCCAAAGTATTGGCGAGATGTGGGGGTCACAAGAGGAGAATCTGGTATTGTCCCTATGAGCTCCCTGAATGATTCCTGGTTTTAAAGACCATAACGCCACACCCTATCCAGGCATTGTGATTGTTCCTTTTTCTTCATGAAGGTATGTATCCCGATAACGCAGCTGACGTGAAGAGTGACACGGTGACAGTTCCGGCAAACGGCACCAGCAGCTTCAGCCACAGTAAAGTAAGCAAAGACAGAGAACAGAAATGTAACTTGAGAAATTGCAAACACATTTCAAAGTGAAACCACTTTGTGTTTAGTGATCCTGAGTGAGCTGTGCCAAATCACCATTTCTAGATGAGCATACAATAAACATGTTTAACAACTCTTTGGCCTTTTGTTCAGTTAGAACTGGCCTTTTCTGTGCTTGTATACCTGTATCAGTCATAGTGTGCTAGTGTAGTCTTCTGCTTCCCAATGGCCTTTTGACCCCATGTGTGATGCTCTGCCAAAAACCTGTTTTTATTCTTGCCCCATGTTTCCTAGGCTATTGAGTGTGAGAACGGAGATCTTGCTATCTCTGTGATAACAGCTGCTATCATGAGCCACGTAAAAGCAAATCTCTTAAACCAAATGCAGAGAAATGTGTTAGTATGTAGTCCAGGGTAATCCTCTAATGCAAACTGCAGGTTTCATGTAAGGCACAGTCTTGGTGGCAGGATAAGGGGATATGGAGGGAGGTACTGGATGTTAGATCTGTTCATCTGCCCAGGAAGGTGACAAACACTTATGTTTTATACAGTACATGGTTGCCAGCAGGGATACACACACTCTTGCCAGTGGCCAGACTGGAAAAGCCAAATGGTTGCTAATAGCCATGCTTTTCCTCTTATTGCAGTAAACTCCTGCTGGGTTTACAATAGGCTTTTACAATACTGCAATATTTCCCATGTGGGAAAAACAGATTCATGGATTAGAAATGCTGAACACTAAGGGTTACGCACGTAACCCCGGAAACCTGCCCCTGCACGCACCAAGCCTATTTTGCATAGGTTCGGCGGCGTGCGCAAGCCCCGGGACGCGCATGTGTCCCTGGGCTTTGTAAAAGAGGCGGGGTCATGGGGGCGGGAGCAAGGCCTCCGGCACAGCGGCCGTGCCGGCAGCTGGCCTGTGCGTGCAAGTGGCAGGCATAACTATGGAAAACAAGGAAAGTTCCCTCCGAGGCCGCTCCGATTTCCGAGCAGCCTCGGAGGGAACGGGGAAAGCCATCGGGGCTCCCCTAGAGCTCGGTGTGCACCCCCTTGTGCGCGCCGACCCTGGATGTTATAACATGTTATAAAATGGGGTGTACATTTGTGTGCGCTGGGTAGCGTGCATAAATGTACTCCATGTGTGTGCCGACTCGAAAGTCCGCCCCTAAATGCATGCATGGCTCTAGGATTGCCTTCATGTGCAACTGACTCCTTACCAACTTTCTACAGGGAAAAAGCCATGTCTTATTGTGGTTGTCTCAGTGCCCAAATGCTCATCTGTAATGTTCTGGGACTGAATCTCCATTAGGATCTGCTGGGTACTTCCAAATGGCCAGGATTGTCCACTGTTGGTAACAGGATGCTGGGCTCAGTGGACCCAGCATGACGCTTAGAGATGTGGATATAGTCTTAATATAAGGCCATTGGATTCTGATATGAATAAAGACTACGGGGCATAGCTAGAAAATCATACTCAAGATTGCATATGTATGGGGGGGAAGGGTGTCTTGCATAGCAAGATAACAATATTTTTTTGGAGGAGCTGTGCTTGTTTTCAGTTGCTGGATTTGGACAAAAATAGTTATCAGTTGTAACACCATTTATTATAATAGTGGACAAGAGAGTACTGCTAAAAGTGAAACACCTGAAACGTGGCCTAAAGAAAGATTCCCCTTATGAATGAATTTAAAAAAACGGGCCAAGCCCCTGGCTCAGGGGTGCTGTGTGCTGCAGGATTGCTGGGCTCTGGACTCGGGGTGGCCCTGCAGCCTGCTGATGGCACTGAGAGGGGGTGGCGTCTCTGAACTGATATTGACAATGTGCCCTTTTGCTAGCTGCAGGCTCTTGGAAGTAGTGGCACCTGATGTGTTCATGGGTTTTCCGTTTCTCTGTTGTAGACGACATGCTATCCAGGATCAGGATACAGTAAGACTCCCACAGCATCAGATACACATTTCAGTCTCACCAAGATGGTGGAGCAGGAAAGTATCCAATCCAGTGACAGTACCTTTTGAGTTTCAGGTAGCACTGTTTCTCATTTGGAGGTATAGATTGGTAACTACAGTGTTTAACTGAGAGGCTGCTAAGTGGAGCATTACAGGGAGGAATGGAACAGATTTACAGCAGTGAACAAAGTAAAACCACTTTAGGACAGTGTTAATATCACTTAATCTGTGCAAGATCCAGAGGACCCACTGAGAGATGCGGGTATTATCAGGGGAGTGTCTTTTATTGCAGTTTTACTTTGCACAGGGGCAATTAACTCCAGTCGGGGCTAGCAGAAATGTTATACATATTTAGACATCTGATTTTATAAATGAATTGGTTACGCAAAAATATGTTTAGAGGAAGGGGCTCAGAGTGATGAATAGTATTTCTGCAAACACAGTTTGGGCTGTTGTCTGTATTAAAACAGGTTTCTCTCAAGGGTTTTTTGGTGAAGCTCATCTTAAGCTTGAGTGTTTGTGCTTTGCATGACTCGTTGCTAAAACTGGGACTTTTTTGTCCCGATCATTTGCTTATGTTGCATGCCTGGAGTTTGCGTGGGATTGTTGGTGATTGTCTGTCTGTTTTTGGATACTAACAGATAGAGAAAAGATCATCTGGTTACAAGAGTGTGCTGGAGAGCAGCAGTCCACGCAGTCCCCAAAGCCCAAAGGTGTGGTTTGTGTATGTCTGGCATCATTAGGGGCTGTTCTTGGCTGGAGAAGGGAGCAAATGTTAAACATCTTCACTAGAAACTTATTGATCTTGAAATGTGTGGGGGTTTTTTTTGGGGGGGAGGGGACAGTTAACAGCTCAATTTTTTTTTTTATTGAGCTGTTCATGCACCACATTACACTTTTAAACTATACCTATAAATTTCCTGTTCCTAACATATCTGTTCCCACTTTTGATAAAGTAGAACAACTTATAAATTTGGATAAATGAGGAGGTGCTTTCTAATTTAAAAAAAGTCAAGAGAAATGTATTTTTAATCTAATTCTGACTAGTAAAAGAATGTTTGTTTGTAACTTTCATCTGAAAGTGGCAACCAGAGAGAGATGGTTCAAAGCTTAGAATATCCATATGTGAGCCCCATGTTGCTCTTAATTCTTTTTCCAGGAATCCAGTGTGGAGCTACATTTTTATGGGAAACACGGTCTAGGCCTTTATAGGATCACTTTCCTGTACAGTGTGAAGAAACATTTCATGTTGGAAATGGCAGCATTTGACAGTTCTGATTCTAAAAAGCCTGCTTAGTGCTCTTGAAATACTTTGGGGGGAGGAAGTAGTTTGGGCTGCTTTCCAGAGTTCACAATGGTGCACACAGATGTAAAATGACAAAATCTTTAAATGTTGCTTTAGCTGTCACGTTCTGCTCTTTCCCCCAGAGCCTGAGCATGTCTACCTGACTTCTGTAGCTGAATGAGGAAGGGCCTTCCAACAAATATAAAAGTGAATTCTAATCCTTGATTCTGTTCAGCAGGACAGGAACACCATGACCTATCCGATGCCAGCTAACACGCCAAAAGCATGTGTGTGTGTTAAACCCAGCAGACTCCAGGCAATGGGCCTTTCTTAAACCTTTTGGATGCATTGGGTGACTGTAACACTTCTGCTTCTATACAAAGAACAAGAAATAGATTTCTTATGGTTGAGGTTGTTTTTTTCTTTTTGATCTGAGAATTGGCTTCAACTTTCCAGGAGCACAGCAGACAGTGTAGGCCCTTTTTGAGACCTTCCTGCACTGTGGTGTCCCCTTAACTCTTCACATTTCCATTTGTAGTCTTTGAAACGCCAAAGATGGGATACATTAGGAACTGGCATGTTTCATGCACCAAATGCTTTCTTACCCAATCCTGTGCTTTCTCTTCACAGACCAGTGACTCTCACAGAGAAGATGTCTTAACAGAAATGTTCCCTCATGACACGCAGTCTCCGTTAGGAATGAGGTAACACGTGCATTTCATAACTGAATTTAGAACATAAGACATGCCATGCTGGGTCAGACCAAGGGTCCATCAAGCCCAGTATCCTGTTTCCAACAGTGGCCAATCCAGGCCACAAGACCCTGGCAAGTACCCAAACAATAAATGAATAGATCCCAAGCTACTATTCCTTATTGATTAATAGCAGTTTATGGACTTCTGCTCTAGGAACTTATCCAAACTTTTTTTTTTTTTTTAACCCATTTACACTAACTGCCATAACCACATCCTCTGGCAATGAATTCCAGAGCTTAATTATGCATCGAGTGAGAATTTTCTTCAATTTGCTTTAAATGAGCTACTTGCTAACTCCAAGGAGAGCCCCCTAATCCTTGTAATATCCAGAAGAGTAAATAACAGATTCACATTTACCCATTCGAATCCTTTCAAGATTTGCAGGCCTCTATCATATCCCCCCTCAGTCATTTCTTCTTCAAACTGAACAGCCCTAACTTCCTTAGCTTTAACTCATAAGAGAGTTGTTCCATGCCCCTTATTTTGGTCATCCTTCTCTGTACTTTCTCTAGTGTATCTATCTTTTTTTTTTTTTTTTTTGAGATGCGGCGACCAGAATTGCACACAGTATTCAAGGTGTGGTCTCACCATGGAGCGATACAGAGGCATTATGACATTTTCCGTTTTATTCACATTCCCTTCCTAATAATTCCTAACATTCTGTTTGCTTTTTTGACTGCTGCAGCACACTGAGCCAATGATTTCAATGTGTTATCCACTATGATACCTAGATCTTTCCTGGGTGGTAGCTCCTAATATGGAGCCTAACATTGTGTAACTACAGCAAGGGTTATTTTTCCCTATATGCAACACCTTGCACTTGTCCACATTAAATTTCATCTGCCATTTGGATGCCCAATCTTCCAGTCTCGCAAGGTCCTCCTGCAATTGATCACAATCCGCTTGTGATTTAACTACTCTGAGTGAGTAATTTTGTGTCATCTGCAAATTTGATAACCTCACTTGTCGTATTCCTTTCCAGATCATTTATATATATATATTGAAAAGCACCGGTCCAAGTACAGATCCCTGAGGCACTCCACTGTTTACCCTTTTCCACTGAGAAAATTGTCCATTTAATCCTACTCTCTGTTTCCTATCTTTTAACCAGTTTGTAATCCACGAAAGGACATCGCCTCCTATCCCATGACTTTTTTTACTTTTCCTAGAAGCCTCTCATGTGGGACTTTGTCAAACCCCTTCTGAAAATCCAAATACACTACATCTACCTGTTCCCCTTTGTCCGTGACATTGACATGCCACCCTCTCCTTGGTGTATCTGAGGTAGATGGATATTTTCTGGGCAGTCAATCTAGAGGGATAATATATCTGCAGTAGTTTAAAAGTTTTTCCTCTCTAAATTCCATTCTCTTAAGGTGATGATCCCTTACAGCAATGACTATGTCAAGATGTACTAAGTTTTTTGGCTGGAAAGGGGGAGGGTGGCTGCATCCCATGGGGAAAATGCTTAATACTTCTGGTCCTGTCATTGATTAGACACAAGCTCATGTTCTTGTGGGTTCTTTTAATTCATTCTGCCGCTGCAATATCGTGTAAAAGTGTCCAAACTGGGTGCACATTGAATGCACGCATGTCCATCTCTCCTGGGCACTCGATGCAATAGGTAAACGAGCTGCTGCACTAAAAGGGACGTGCAGTGAGTATTTGTGCGTCCCTAGCGCTCTGCATCGGGTGCCCGGGAGACGTGGCTGTGTGCACACACCAGCCTGGCCAGGGCTGTTCCTGATTGGTCCTTTTCATTGACACTTGTCTGTCCTGAAAGAGGATTGGTCGTCTCACTGCCCAACACTTAATATTTTATTCACTCCTTCACTTACTGCTGGCTGAGGGGGATTTGGCATCCGGCAAGGGTTCTTTTACCACAGGAACCTCAGATGTGCCATTTCAGTTACAGGACACCCGGGTCTGATCGGGCCGGACCTTGGGGATGCTTTCTGTGGCTCCCCCTATGAGGACCCAGAGAAAGCAGGAATTTGTTTTCGGTGAGCCCTTGAGTGCAGCAGACATTAAACTTTCCATATTAAAATGGGCACCTTGGCTGCATGGCAATTTTTGGCTAATAGCCTCATCTACATGGAATTTGCACGTGATGAGCGCTAATAGCTATGCAGTTGATTGGACACGAGATTTGGACGCACTATTCCTCGCATTGCATGAAGGGTGGTTTGGGTGTATTTTGGATGTGCTAAATCGAGTGTTACCCAGTGCACTATATTGCATCGGCATGAAAATGCCAGCTCAAGGAGGCAACAGAGCAGGTATTAAGCACCAAGCCTTCAAGCTTGCCTTAGTTCTCTTCTAGTTACTGATAGGAAGTGGTGGTTCTAGTACAGAGTTTGATTCCCGGAAACATTCTTGCATGGTGTATGGTTTGTATTAAGGACCAGAAACCTGATAACTTGGTAAATAGTTACGTTCCAATGTCTTTGCAGTGCTACCCGTAGAAGACCAATTAAAGGAGCAGCAGGACGGCCAATACAGTTCAAATATGATGACATTGCAGCCCAGGCAAAATTAATGGAACAGGCCAAGGCTGAAGCGGAGAAGAAGCCAGCAGCACCTCGCCTGATGCCAGTGTCGCTGCAGATTGCAGTGTTTGCCATCATGGTTTTCTTTACCCTCGTATTCTTCAGCATGGAAAGCAACCCTGACAATCCCTTCATGCCTTTCATTGAGAGAGTGGAAGTGCAGCAGGCTCCCTAACTCCTCCAACCCCAGAATGTGCAAAGGCTCTGAAGAATGTAGTGCATTAAAGAGGATAATGTGAGAGTCTCATGTGTAAAGAGGTCAAAATAGATTATTCATCTTCCACACTGCCCTAGAGAAGTGAGGCTCACCCACAGGGTCTGTCGGCTGCCAAAGGCTCGGCTCTGCTGTAGTGCGAGAGCTCCTTTTAAAGGTTTTACTTTAATGCTGGAAAGCTCTCCTCCCAACCCGAGTCTGAAAATCCAGCAGATAGTGGGGCAGGAGCTAACTCCTGCTGGTCAAAGGTGACACTCCAGATGCTATGCTGAGACCACTTTGGGCTGCCAAGCAAGAGGCATTCCTAAGATCTGTTTTTTCATTTAGCCTTCTCCAGCAAGGGTTTGTTGACTTCCTGAGTCGCTATTAGCGGATGCTCTCAAATTACCAGAAGATCCCAGATTTTACCTCTTTGATCCATCTTGTAAAGTAGATATACAACATCGCCTAATCTTAAGTTGCCTGGCAACATTTTACAAAATTACAGAACTCTACCTCCGTGCATATTAAGCTTTAGAAAACGGGGTTTGCTTTTCCTTGTCACCATTTTGTTTAGTGCAACTCCTGCTATTTTGCTGTATTTTCACCTTGGGTACAATTTTAATTCATTTGACTGAGTTTGTTATATCTGAGAGTTGAGGAAAAAAAACAGGCTTGTTGAATGTATTTACAGAAACTGCTTGTTAACTGGAAGAAAGGCCTCTGTTTTTTTTCCATTCTCTTTGTTTACAATAAGACTGCTAAAACTGTCACTTTTAAAAGGAATTACTATGTGCATGCTAAGTTATTGAATGTTGAAATAAAGATGTTTGGTTTTATTTATTTAACATGTCTCGTTCTGTGATGTCACACTTTCCTAAACATATTTTTAGGGCCCAATGGGAAGTGATTGGGTGCAAGAATAGTTAACACTGGAAAAAGCTTCCGTTAAAGAAAATCTGTCTCCTTGGAATGGTAGCAAAAGTATTTACGCATTCTAAAACGTATCTAACAAATCCCGCAGTGCGATCACAGGCTCCATCTGTTACTTTGCAATTTCATATTTAAGTTAAATTTGTCTGATACTAACAATAGCAGTAAAATTGTTTTATATACAGGGCCCCTGGTGGCAGTTTTTTGAAAGCATGACCAGATGAGAAGTGGTGCGGGTGAGGCACGGAGCTGGAGGGTGTGCTCTGGTTTTGGGTATGTATTTCTTTGAGGAGCTGGGGTCCTTTGAGAGATGACTGGTTACATACAATCTTAGTGCTAAGGCTGTGAGCACGTAATAATCATTAGTCACTGTGGGAACGGGCTACGGGAAGTGCTGGCACTCTTTAAGGTGCCAGTAAGCAGATGCCTATATGGGATACATAGGGACCTTTGTATTTCTTCTGGCAATTTATCAGTGTTTATTACAAGAACTATAGTTAACACAAATCCTTTTTTTCCCACAAATGTTCATTTTTGTTGTGATAAACTCCCAGTAAACTAAACTCCCTAAAGATCCAGTTCATATACTCGACAACAATTGTAAAAATCTTGGGATGCAAACCCTCTACAGGCTCCTAAAGAAATTAAGTTGCCCGTAGCTTAAAACAGTTGACTGGGACAAGAAAAGGGCAATTGTCACAGTAGTGTCCCTCGAGGACCTGAGGTGCAAAGTTTGCAGCCGCTACAAAATTATTTGGGATAACTAAAACCAGCGCTGCTACTGAAAATCTACAAAGCGATGGTGGAAAACCGAACCAGTGTGCAATAAAAGGCAGATCAATATTCAGTAAGGTAAATGGCTCCTGCGATGAGAGAGAGAGACATCCTCTCTGCTGGCTGCAGGGGACACAATGATGGCTGTGACTAGTTCAGCTGATCTTTGTGTTGTGTGTACCCTAAAAAAAAGTCTTATGTGCCACAGCTCCAAGGTCTGTCTGTCCCGTACTAAATTGGGTGTTGTGGAAGAGCTGCCGTGTGCTGAGCTTTTGGAAAGAGGGCGCGTGCAGCCTGCATCTGCGCTATCCCCTGGAAAGCTCCTCTCCGGCCACCCTGCTCTCCTGCCGGGCAGCCCATTCCCCTCAGCCTTGCTCTGGAATAAATCCTTTCCTTGGGCTTGAACCAAATTGAAGGCATAGGCAAAGCCAGAAAGGGGAATAAAAGCTTTAAGTAGTAGGAATTAGGATTTTATTCCAGGAGTTGAAAAGCAGACGTTTCTACAATTGTGTAGGTCATGGTTGTTAGCAGCTGTGTATATGGGATATGAATTGGAAAAACACCCCAAAACTTGCTTTCTCTACCTCTGTACCCCAGCTGCCTGTGCATCAGGGAAGCCTACATCGAAACCCTGCTGCCACTCCTTAGGTACCTCCCCTTCTTCCACTAAGTCCTGTTTGACTTGGATTTGTAACTGGCCTTGTGCTACCACTGAAAGACAGGAACTCAGTCTAAACATCTAACAGCTGCCTCTGCCTGTACCACAGAGCAAACTTACAATGGTCCACCTGCTGCCACGGTGCACTGTTAAGCTTCCCCACCGCCAGTGGCAGGGGTCCTGTGCCACTATTTCCACTCGGCAAAGCCTGCAGGCTGTCTGCCTTCCCTCCTGGCAGCCTCGCTGGAGGGAACCCCTGGGCCTGGTGCCACATCCCTTCAAGGCCAAGCACCTCCCTGTATCCACAATGATCTTGTACTGTAGGGAGGTAAAACCACTTAACATTTCCTTTAAATGTACAGCTGCACTAGTCCTGAGCACTAAACCGATGAACAATAACTTACAGTTTAAAGAGGAGCCTGGCAATACACAGCACTGTACCATTAAGACTGACTCTATTCCTAAAACCCTCTGACCAAATGCAAATTGAATATTTCTGGCAGAAGACTAATATGAAATAAACCAGTTTGCACAGGATTAAAATGTGTTTTTTAGATGTGTATGGAGTCCTATCCGATTTGATAAGCTCATTTCTCATAAAGCCAAGTGTTGCTTTGCTGTGGAGAGTGCCTGTGTTGCATTGAGAGTTATTTACTGGAAAGCTTAACCAAAATAATTAAAACAGAAGCAAGAAACTACACGGTTATAGCCTGTTTCTGGGATAATTTGAAGGCCAAGTGTTTTTCATTAGGCTCCCAGCTCACCATGAGCCTCTGTTTATTCCCTTCCTCCCATTCTAAAACCCATCCCAAGCAGCTCAGTATAGCAGCTGACAATCCATGAGGGGCAGTGCCCTCAGGCCAGCGGCTTCCCCTACGGAGAGACGGCTAAACAAATTATAAAGCATCTGCTGTAATGCATCTGTATAGATCCATGATGCCACGTATCCTGCCTATTGGGTGCAGTTCTGCTCCAGCTGCTAGGGGGTACAAGCAGAAAGTTCACCTAGGGCGCCTAATACCCCCGCACTGGCCCTGTATGCACAGGACGCTGGGCTCGATGGACCTTGCTCTGACCCAGCCTGGCACTTCTTATGTTCTTATGTACAGGACGCTGGGCTCGATGGACCTTGGTCTGACCCAGCCTGGCACTTCTTATGTTCTTATGTACAGGACGCTGGGCTCGATGGACCCTTGGTCTGACCCAGCCTGGCACTTCTTATGTTCTTATGTACAGGACGCTGGGCTCGATGGACCCTTGGTCTGACCCAGCCTGGCACTTCTTATGTTCTTATGTACAGGATGCAGGGCTCGATGGACCTTGCTCTGACCCAGCCTGGCTCTTTTGTTCTTATGTACAGGACGCTGGGCTCGATGGACCCTTGGTCTGACCCAGCCTGGCACTTCTTATGTACAGGATGCAGGGCTCGATGGACCTTGGTCTGACCCAGCCTGGCACTTCTTATGTTCTTATGTACAGGACGCTGGGCTCGATGGACCTTGGTCTGACCCAGCCTGGCACTTCTTATGTTCTTATGCACAGGATGCTGGGCTCGATGGACCTTGGACTGACCCAGCCTGGCACTTCTTATGTTCTTATGCACAGGATGCTGGGCTCGATGGACCTTGGTCTGACCCAGCCTGGCACTTCTTATGTACAGGGCGCTGGGCTCGATGGACCCTGGTCTGACCCAGCCTGGCACTTCTTATGTTCTTATGTACAGGATGCAGGGCTCGATGGACCTTGGTCTGACCCAGCCTGGCACTTCTTATGTTCTTATGTACAGGACGCTGGGCTCGATGGACCTTGGTCTGACCCAGCCTGGCACTTCTTATGTTCTTATGTACAGGACGCTGGGCTCGATGGTCCTTGCTCTGACCCAGCCTGGCACTTCTTATGTTCTTATGTACAGGACGCTGGGCTCGATGGACCTTGGTGTGACCCAGCCTGGCACTTCTTATGTTCTTATGTACAGGATGCAGGGCTCGATGGACCTTGGACTGACCCAGCCTGGCACTTCTTATGTTCTTATGTACAGGACGCTGGGCTCGATGGACCTTGGTCTGACCCAGCCTGGCACTTCTTATGTTCTTATGTACAGGATGCAGGGCTCGATGGACCTTGGTGTGACCCAGCCTGGCACTTCTTATGTTCTTATGTACAGGACGCTGGGCTCGATGGACCTTGGTCTGACCCAGCCTGGCACTTCTTATGTTCTTATGTACAGGACGCTGGGCTCGATGGACCTTGCTCTGACCCAGCCTGGTCCTTATGTTCTTATGTACAGGACGCTGGGCTCGATGGACCCTGGTCTGACCCAGCCTGGCCCTTCTTATGTTCTTATGTACAGGATGCAGGGCTCGATGGACCTTGGTCTGACCCAGCCTGGCCCTTCTTATGTTCTTATGTACAGGACGCTGGGCTCGATGGTCCTTGCTCTGACCCAGCCTGGCACTCCTTATGTTCTTATGTACAGGACGCTGGGCTCGATGGACCCTGGTCTGACCCAGCCTGGCCCTTCTTATGTTCTTATGTACAGGATGCTGGGCTGGATGGACCTTGCTCTGACCCAGCCTGGCACTTCTTATGTTCTTATGTACAGGACGCTGGGCTCGATGGTCCTTGCTCTGACCCAGCCTGGCACTTCTTATGTTCTTATGTACAGGACGCTGGGCTCGATGGACCTTGCTCTGACCCAGCCTGGTCCTTATGTTCTTATGTACAGGACGCTGGGCTCGATGGACCTTGGTGTGACCCAGCCTGGCACTTCTTATGTTCTTATGTACAGGATGCAGGGCTCGATGGACCTTGGACTGACCCAGCCTGGCACTTCTTATGTTCTTATGTACAGGATGCTGGGCTCGATGGACCCTGGTCTGACCCAGCCTGGCACTCCTTATGTTCTTATGTACAGGACGCTGGGCTCGATGGTCCTTGCTCTGACCCAGCCTGGCACTCCTTATGTTCTTATGTACAGGACGCTGGGCTCGATGGACCCTGGTCTGACCCAGCCTGGCCCTTCTTATGTTCTTATGTACAGGATGCTGGGCTGGATGGACCTTGCTCTGACCCAGCCTGGCACTTCTTATGTTCTTATGTACAGGACGCTGGGCTCGATGGACCTTGGTCTGACCCAGCCTGGCACTTCTTATGTTCTTATGTACAGGATGCTGGGCTCGATGGTCCTTGCTCTGACCCAGCCTGGCACTTCTTATGTTCTTATGTACAGGACGCTGGGCTCGATGGACCTTGGTCTGACCCAGCCTGGCACTACTTATGTTCTTATGTACAGGATGCTGGGCTCGATGGACCTTGGTCTGACCCAGCCTGGCACTGCTTATGTTCTTATGTACAGGACGCTGGGCTCGATGGACCTTGGTCTGACCCAGCCTGGCACTGCTTATGTTCTTATGTACAGGACGCTGGGCTCGATGGACCTTGGTCTGACCCAGCCTGGCACTTCTTATGTTCTTATGTACAGGACGCTGGGCTCAATGGACCTTGCTCTGACCCAGCCTGGCACTTCTTATGTTCTTATGTACAGGACGCTGGGCTCGATGGACCCTGGTCTGACCCAGCCTGGCCCTTCTTATGTTCTTATGTACAGGATGCTGGGCTGGATGGACCTTGCTCTGACCCAGCCTGGCACTTCTTATGTTCTTATGTACAGGACGCTGGGCTCGATGGACCTTGCTCTGACCCAGCCTGGCACTTCTTATGTTCTTATGTACAGGATGCAGGGCTCGATGGACCTTGGTCTGACCCAGCCTGGCACTGCTTATGTTCTTATGTACAGGACGCTGGGCTCGATGGACCTTGGTCTGACCCAGCCTGGCACTTCTTATGTTCTTATGTACAGGACGCTGGGCTCGATGGACCTTGGTGTGACCCAGCCTGGCACTTCTTATGTCCTTATGTACAGGACGCTGGGCTCGATGGACCTTGGTCTGACCCAGCCTGGCTCTTCTTATGTTCTTATGTACAGGACGCTGGGCTCGATGGACCTTGGTCTGACCCAGCCTGGCTCTTCTTATGTTCTTATGTACAGGACGCTGGGCTCGATGGACCTTGGTCTGACCCAGCCTGGCTCTTCTTATGTTCTTATGTACAGGACGCTGGGCTCGATGGACCTTGGTCTGACCCAGCCTGGCACTTCTTATGTTCTTATGTACAGGATACTGGGCTCGATGGACCTTGGTCTGATCCAGCCTGGCACTTCTTATGTTCTTATGTACAGGACGCTGGGCTCGATGGACCTTGCTCTGACCCAGCCTGGACCTTCTTATGTTCTTATGTACAGGACGCTGGGCTCGATGGACCTTGCTCTGACCCAGCCTGGCACTTCTTATGTTCTTATGTACAGGACGCTGGGCTCGATGGACCTTGCTCTGACCCAGCCTGGCACTTCTTATGTTCTTATGTACAGGACGCTGGGCTCGATGGACCTTGGTCTGACCCAGCCTGGCACTTCTTATGTTCTTATGTACAGGATGCAGGGCTCGATGGACCTTGGTCTGATCCAGCCTGGCACTTCTTATGTTCTTATGTACAGGACGCTGGGCTCGATGGACCTTGCTCTGACCCAGCCTGGACCTTCTTATGTTCTTATGTACAGGACGCTGGGCTCGATGGACCTTGCTCTGACCCAGCCTGGCACTTCTTATGTTCTTATGTACAGGATGCTGGGCTCGATGGACCCTGGTCTGACCCAGCCTGGCCCTTCTTATGTTCTTATGTACAGGACGCTGGGCTCGATGGACCTTGGTCTGACCCAGCCTGGCACTTCTTATGTTCTTATGTACAGGACGCTGGGCTCGATGGACCTTGGTCTGACCCAGCCTGGCACTTCTTATGTTCTTATGTACAGGACGCTGGGCTCGATGGACCTTGCTCTGACCCAGCCTGGCACTTCTTATGTTCTTATGTACAGGATGCTGGGCTCGATGGACCTTGGTCTGACCCAGCCTGGCACTTCTTATGTTCTTATGTACAGGATGCAGGGCTCGATGGACCTTGCTCTGACCCAGCCTGGCACTTCTTATGTTCTTATGTACAGGATGCAGGGCTCGATGGACCTTGGTCTGACCCAGCCTGGCACTTCTTATGTTCTTATGTACAGGATGCAGGGCTCGATGGACCCTGGTCTGACCCAGCCTGGCACTTCTTATGTTCTTATGTACAGGACGCTGGGCTCGATGGACCTTGGTCTGACCCAGCCTGGCACTTCTTATGTTCTTATGTACAGGACGCTGGGCTCGATGGACCTTGGTCTGACCCAGCTTGGCACTTCTTATGTTCTTATGTACAGGACGCTGGGCTCGATGGACCTTGGTCTGACCCAGCTTGGCACTTCTTATGTTCTTATGTACAGGACGCTGGGCTCGATGGACCTTGGTCTGACCCAGCCTGGCACTTCTTATGTTCTTATGTACAGGATGCAGGGCTCGATGGACCTTGCTCTGACCCAGCCTGGCACTTCTTATGTTCTTATGTACAGGACGCTGGGCTCGATGGACCTTGCTCTGACCCAGCCTGGCACTTCTTATGTTCTTATGTACAGGATGCAGGGCTCGATGGACCTTGGTCTGACCCAGCCTGGCACTTCTTATGTTCTTATGTACAGGACGCTGGGCTCGATGGCCCTTGCTCTGACCCAGCCTGGCACTTCTTATGTTCTTATGTACAGGATGCAGGGCTCGATGGACCTTGGTCTGACCCAGCCTGGCACTTCTTATGTTCTTATGTACAGGATGCAGGGCTCGATGGACCTTGGTCTGACCCAGCCTGGCACTTCTTATGTTCTTATGTACAGGATGCAGGGCTCGATGGACCTTGGTCTGACCCAGCCTGGCACTTCTTATGTTCTTATGTACAGGACGCTGGGCTCGATGGACCCTGGTCTGACCCAGCCTGGCCCTTCTTATGTTCTTATGTACAGGACGCTGGGCTCGATGGACCTTGCTCTGACCCAGCCTGGCACTTCTTATGTTCTTATGTACAGGATGCTGGGCTCGATGGTCCTTGCTCTGACCCAGCCTGGCACTCCTTATGTTCTTATGTACAGGACGCTGGGCTCGATGGACCTTGGTCTGACCCAGCCTGGCACTACTTATGTTCTTATGTACAGGACGCTGGGCTCGATGGACCTTGGTCTGACCCAGCCTGGCACTGCTTATGTTCTTATGTACAGGACGCTGGGCTCGATGGACCTTGGTCTGACCCAGCCTGGCACTTCTTATGTTCTTATGTACAGGACGCTGGGCTCAATGGACCTTGCTCTGACCCAGCCTGGCACTTCTTATGTTCTTATGTACAGGATGCTGGGCTCGATGGACCTTGGTCTGACCCAGCCTGGCACTGCTTATGTTCTTATGTACAGGATGCAGGGCTCGATGGTCCTTGCTCTGACCCAGCCTGGCACTCCTTATGTACAGGACGCTGGGCTCGATGGACCTTGGTCTGACCCAGCCTGGCACTACTTATGTTCTTATGTACAGGATGCTGGGCTCGATGGACCTTGGTCTGACCCAGCCTGGCACTGCTTATGTTCTTATGTACAGGATGCTGGGCTCGATGGTCCTTGCTCTGACCCAGCCTGGCACTCCTTATGTACAGGACGCTGGGCTCGATGGACCTTGCTCTGACCCAGCCTGGCACTTCTTATGTTCTTATGTACAGGATGCTGGGCTCGATGGTCCTTGCTCTGACCCAGCCTGGCACTCCTTATGTACAGGACGCTGGGCTCGATGGACCTTGGTCTGACCCAGCCTGGCACTGCTTATGTTCTTATGTACAGGACGCTGGGCTCGATGGACCTTGGTCTGACCCAGCCTGGCACTTCTTATGTTCTTATGTACAGGATGCTGGGTTGGATGGACCTTGGTCTGACCCAGCCTGGCACTTCTTATGTTCTTATGTACAGGATGCTGGGCTCGATGGACCTTGCTCTGACCCAGCCTGGCACTTCTTATGTTCTTATGTACAGGACGCGGGGCTCGATGGACCTTGGTCTGACCCAGCCTGGCACTTCTTATGTTCTTATGTACAGGATGCAGGGCTCGATGGACCTTGGTCTGACCCAGCTTGGCACTTCTTATGTTCTTATGTACAGGACGCTGGGCTCGATGGACCTTGCTCTGACCCAGCCTGGCCCTTCTTATGTTCTTATGTACAGGACGCTGGGCTCGATGGACCTTGCTCTGACCCAGCCTGGCCCTTCTTATGTTCTTATGTACAGGACGCTGGGCTCGATGGACCTTGCTCTGACCCAGCCTGGCCCTTCTTATGTTCTTATGTACAGGATGCAGGGCTCGATGGACCTTGCTCTGACCCAGCCTGGCACTTCTTATGTTCTTATGTACAGGACGCTGGGCTCGATGGACCTTGGTCTGACCCAGCCTGGCACTTCTTATGTTCTTATGTACAGGACGCTGGGCTCGATGGACCTTGGTCTGACCCAGTCTGGCTCTTCTTATGTTCTTATGTACAGGATGCAGGGCTCGATGGACCTTGGTCTGACCCAGCCTGGCACTTCTTATGTTCTTATGTACAGGACGCTGGGCTCGATGGACCTTGCTCTGACCCAGCCTGGCCCTTCTTATGTTCTTATGTACAGGACGCTGGGCTCGATGGACCTTGCTCTGACCCAGCCTGGCACTTCTTATGTTCTTATGTACAGGACGCTGGGCTCGATGGACCTTGGTCTGACCCAGCCTGGCACTTCTTATGTTCTTATGTACAGGACGCTGGGCTCGATGGACCTTGCTCTGACCCAGCCTGGCACTTCTTATGTTCTTATGTACAGGACGCTGGGCTCGATGGACCTTGCTCTGACCCAGCCTGGCACTTCTTATGTTCTTATGTACAGGATGCAGGGCTCGATGGACCTTGCTCTGACCCAGCCTGGCACTTCTTATGTTCTTATGTACAGGACGCTGGGCTCGATGGACCTTGGTCTGACCCAGTCTGGCCCTTCTTATGTTCTTATGTACAGGATGCTGGGTGGATGGACCTTGGTCTGACCCAGCCTTGCCCTTCTTATGTTCTTATGTCCAGGACGCTGGGCTCGATGGACCTTGGTCTGACCCAGCTTGGCACTTCTTATGTTCTTATGTACAGGACGCTGGGCTCGATGGACCTTGGTCTGACCCAGTCTGGCCCTTCTTATGTTCTTATGTACAGGATGCTGGGTGGATGGACCTTGGTCTGACCCAGCCTTGCCCTTCTTATGTTCTTATGTCCAGGACGCTGGGCTCGATGGACCTTGCTCTGACCCAGCCTGGCACTTCTTATGTTCTTATGTACAGGATGCTGGGCTCGATGGACCTTGGTCTGACCCAGTCTGGCCCTTCTTATGTTCTTATGTACAGGATGCTGGGCTCGATGGCCCTTGGTCTGACCCAGCCTGGCCCTTCTTATGTTCTTATGTCCAGGACGCTGGCCTCGATGGACCTTGCTCTGACCCAGCCTGGCTCTTTTGTTCTTACCTTATGTTGGTTATCAGAACTGGCTGCATACAGCACAAACAGCTGCCTGGCCTTACTGAGAAGAGATTTAATAAGAGGGGATGCGGCAATCATTGTTGGTGTAAACGATAAGAAAAGGAAGTACCTTAGGGATAAGAGAGCTGGGCTCCGGTGGCCGCCGGGGGGCGCTCTCAGCTCGGCTGCGCACAGGGATGCCAGCCCTCAGAGGGGGCGGGGCGGGGCGGCTCTGCTCGCTGCAGGCGGAGAGCGGCTGGCGGGGCGATCGCAGGCGGCTAGCGGTGAGTAGAGCAGCCTCGCCCGGCTCCGTGACCCCCTCCCCCCGCTGCCAGTTCATTGCCTCCTGCCTGCGTTTGACCGGGGCGGGGGCAGATGACGTGCATGCTCGGTACAGCGCCGCGTAGTCCAGGCTGGCTCCCTGACCTGCACGGGGGAGGGGGCTCCTTCCTTTCGGAGGACTTGCCACCCTGCAGTCTGCATAGGACCCGCCAAGCTGGGTCAGAGCAGAGTCCAAGTGGCCAGGGCTTGCACTATTCCTAGTGCCTCACTCCCAGGGATAAGCGCCGGCCTGGCTAACATCTGGCTGTGCATTTTGCCTTCAGGGACTTGTCCAGTCCTCTTTTGAACCCCACTATGTTAGTTGCCTTCATCACGTCCTCCGGCAACAGATCCCACAACTGGATTGTGCGCTGAGGGACAAAAGACTTCCTGTGATTTGCTTTAAATCTGCGGCTGCTACTTTCATGCAGCGTCAGTGGCGTTTGAGAGGGTAAAGAACCGTTCCCACTCCACTCATGATTTTATAAATCTGAATGCTATCCCTGCTCGCTGGCTCTTTGCCACGCTGTTTAGACTTTTTCCATGTCATTTTGTTTTAACCTGAGGGTAACTCCCCAAAGCTGCTTAAGAAAAGCATTGTTAACCCAATAATAAAGGGATCACCTTACATCTTTTGTTGTATTGAACTTTATTGTCACTCATGGAACAGGGAGCCACGCTCCACGACGGTCTCTGCTTGAGGCCCTGCCTGTGTCTGGCTCCGCAGGCTCTTCTCTAGTTGTCTGCTGTGTTTCCTGCTCTGGGACAGTCTCTGCTTGAGGCCCTGCCTGTGTCTTGCTCCGCAGGCTCTTCTCTAGTTGTCTGCTGTTTTTCCTGCTCCACGACGGTCTCTGCTTGAGGCCCTGCCTGTGTCTTGCTCCGCAGGCTCTTCTCTAGTTGTCTGCTGTTTTTCCTGCTCCGGGACGGTCTCTGCTTGAGGCCCTGCCTGTGTCTTGCTCCGCAGGCTCTTCTCTAGTTGTCTGCTGTTTTTCCTGCTCCGGGACAGTCTCTGCTTGAGGCCCTGCCTGTGTCTTGCTCCGCAGGCTCTTCTCTAGTTGTCTGCTGTTTTTCCTGCTCCGGGACGGTCTCTGCTTGAGGCCCTGCCTGTGTCTTGCTCCGCAGGCTCTTTTCTAGTTGTCTGCTGTTTTTCCTGCTCCGGGACGGTCTCTGCTTGAGGCCCTGCCTGTGTCTTGCTCCGCGGGCTCTTCTCTAGTTGTCTGCTGTTTTTCCTGCTCCGGGACGGTCTCTGCTTGAGGCCCTGCCTGTGTCTTGCTCCGCAGGCTCTTCTCTAGTTGTCTGCTGTTTTTCCTGCTCCGGGACGGTTTCTGCTTGAGGCCCTGCCTGTGTCTTGCTCCGCAGGCTCTTCTCTAGTTGTCTGCTGTTTTTCCTGCTCCACGACGGTCTCTGCTTGAGGCCCTGCCTGTGTCTTGCTCCGCAGGCTCTTCTCTAGTTGTCTGCTGTTTTTCCTTCTCCGGGACGGTTTCTGCTTGAGGCCCTGCCTGTGTCTTGCTCCGCAGGCTCTTCTCTAGTTGTCTGCTGTTTTTCCTGCTCCGGGACGGTCTCTGCTTGAGGCCCTGCCTGTGTCTTGCTCCGCAGGCTCTTCTCTAGTTGTCTGCTGTTTTTCCTGCTCCGGGACGGTCTCTGCTTGAGGCCCTGCCTGTGTCTTGCTCCGCAGGCTCTTCTCTAGTTGTCTGCTGTTTTTCCTGCTCCGGGACGGTCTCTGCTTGAGGCCCTGCCTGTGTCTTGCTCCGCAGGCTCTTTTCTAGTTGTCTGCTGTTTTTCCTGCTCCGGGACGGTCTCTGCTTGAGGCCCTGCCTGTGTCTTGCTCCGCGGGCTCTTCTCTAGTTGTCTGCTGTTTTTCCTGCTCCGGGACGGTCTCTGCTTGAGGCCCTGCCTGTGTCTTGCTCCGCGGGCTCTTCTCTAGTTGTCTGCTGTTTTTCCTGCTCCGGGACGGTCTCTGCTTGAGGCCCTGCCTGTGTCTTGCTCCGCGGGCTCTTTTCTAGTTGTCTGCTGTTTTTCCTGCTCCGGGACGGTCTCTGCTTGAGGCCCTGCCTGTGTCTTGCTCCGCAGGCTCTTCTCTAGTTGTCTGCTGTTTTTCCTGCTCCGGGACGGTCTCTGCTTGAGGCCCTGCCTGTGTCTTGCTCCGCAGGCTCTTCTCTAGTTTGTCTGCTGTTTTTCCTGCTCCGGGACGGTCTCTGCTTGAGGCCCTGCCTGTGTCTTGCTCCGCGGGCTCTTCTCTAGTTGTCTGCTGTTTTTCCTGCTCCGGGACGGTCTCTGCTTGAGGCCCTGCCTGTGTCTTGCTCCGCGGGCTCTTCTCTAGTTGTCTGCTGTTTTTCCTGCTCCGGGACGGTCTCTGCTTGAGGCCCTGCCTGTGTCTTGCTCCGCGGGCTCTTTTCTAGTTGTCTGCTGTTTTTCCTGCTCCGGGACGGTCTCTGCTTGAGGCCCTGCCTGTGTCTTGCTCCGCGGGCTCTTCTCTAGTTGTCTGCTGTTTTTCCTGCTCCGGGACGGTCTCTGCTTGAGGCCCTGCCTGTGTCTTGCTCCGCGGGCTCTTCTCTAGTTGTCTGCTGTTTTTCCTGCTCCGGGACGGTCTCTGCTTGAGGCCCTGCCTGTGTCTTGCTCCGCGGGCTCTTCTCTAGTTGTCTGCTGTTTTTCCTGCTCCGGGACAGTCTCTGCTTGAGGCCCTGCCTGTGTCTTGCTCCGCAGGCTCTTCTCTAGTTGTCTGCTGTGTTTCCTGCTCCGGGACGGTCTCTGCTTGAGGCCCTGCCTGTGTCTTGCTCCGCAGGCTCTTCTCTAGTTGTCTGCTGTGTTTCCTGCTCCGGGACGGTCTCTGCTTGAGGCCCTGCCTGTGTCTTGCTCCGCAGGCTCTTCTCTAGTTGTCTGCTGTTTTTCCTGCTCCGGGACGGTCTCTGCTTGAGGCCCTGCCTGTGTCTTGCTCCGCAGGCTCTTCTCTAGTTGTCTGCTGTTTTTCCTGCTCCACGACGGTCTCTGCTTGAGGCCCTGCCTGTGTCTTGCTCCGCAGGCTCTTCTCTAGTTGTCTGCTGTTTTTCCTGCTCCGGGACGGTCTCTGCTTGAGGCCCTGCCTGTGTCTTGCTCCGCGGGCTCTTCTCTAGTTGTCTGCTGTTTTTCCTGCTCCGGGACGGTCTCTGCTTGAGGCCCTGCCTGTGTCTTGCTCCGCGGGCTCTTCTCTAGTTGTCTGCTGTTTTTCCTGCTCCGGGACTGTCTCTGCTTGAGGCCCTGCCTGTGTCTTGCTCCGCGGGCTCTTTTCTAGTTGTCTGCTGTTTTTCCTGCTCCGGGACGGTCTCTGCTTGAGGCCCTGCCTGTGTCTTGCTCCGCGGGCTCTTCTCTAGTTGTCTGCTGTTTTTCCTGCTCCGGGACGGTCTCTGCTTGAGGCCCTGCCTGTGTCTTGCTCCGCAGGCTCTTCTCTAGTTGTCTGCTGTTTTTCCTGCTCCACGACGGTCTCTGCTTGAGGCCCTGCCTGTGTCTTGCTCCGCAGGCTCTTCTCTAGTTGTCTGCTGTTTTTCCTGCCCCGGGACAGTTTCTGCTTGTGGCCCTGCCTGTGTCTTGCTCCGCAGGCTCTTTTCTAGTTGTCTGCTGTTTTTCCTGCCCCGGGACGGTTTCTGCTTGTGGCCCTGCCTGTGTCTTGCTCCGCAGGCTCTTTTCTAGTTGTCTGCTGTTTTTCCTGCTCCGGGACGGTCTCTGCTTGAGGCCCTGCCTGTGTCTTGCTCCGCAGGCTCTTCTCTAGTTGTCTGCTGTTTTTCCTGCTCTGGGACTGTTTCTGCTTGTGGCCCTGCCTGTGTCTTGCTCCGCGGGCTCTTCTCTAGTTGTCTGCTGTTTTTCCTGCTCCGGGACAGTCTCTGCTTGAGGCCCTGCCTGTGTCTTGCTCCGCAGGCTCTTTTCTAGTTGTCTGCTGTTTTTCCTGCTCCGGGACGGTCTCTGCTTGAGGCCCTGCCTGTGTCTTGCTCCGCAGGCTCTTCTCTAGTTGTCTGCTGTTTTTTCCTGCTCCGGGACAGTCTCTGCTTGAGGCCCTGCCTGTGTCTTGCTCCGCAGGCTCTTCTCTAGTTGTCTGCTGTTTTTCCTGCTCCGGGACGGTCTCTGCTTGAGGCCCTGCCTGTGTCTTGCTCCGCAGGCTCTTCTCTAGTTGTCTGCTGTTTTTCCTGCTCCACGACGGTCTCTGCTTGAGGCCCTGCCTGTGTCTTGCTCCGCAGGCTCTTCTCTAGTTGTCTGCTGTTTTTCCTGCCCCGGGACAGTTTCTGCTTGTGGCCCTGCCTGTGTCTTGCTCCGCAGGCTCTTTTCTAGTTGTCTGCTGTTTTTCCTGCTCCGGGACAGTCTCTGCTTGAGGCCCTGCCTGTATCTTGCTCCGCAGGCTCTTCTCTAGTTGTCTGCTGTTTTTCCTGCTCCGGGACGGTCTCTGCTTGAGGCCCTGCCTGTGTCTTGCTCCGCAGGCTCTTTTCTAGTTGTCTGCTGTTTTTCCTGCTCCGGGACGGTCTCTGCTTGAGGCCCTGCCTGTGTCTTGCTCCGCAGGCTCTTCTCTAGTTGTCTGCTGTTTTTCCTGCTCCACGACGGTCTCTGCTTGAGGCCCTGCCTGTGTCTTGCTCCGCAGGCTCTTCTCTAGTTGTCTGCTGTTTTTCCTGCCCCGGGACAGTTTCTGCTTGTGGCCCTGCCTGTGTCTTGCTCCGCAGGCTCTTTTCTAGTTGTCTGCTGTTTTTCCTGGTCCGGGACGGTTTCTGCTTGTGGCCCTGCCTGTGTCTTGCTCCGCAGGCTCTTTTCTAGTTGTCTGCTGTTTTTCCTGCTCCGGGACAGTCTCTGCTTGTGGCCCTGCCTGTGTCTTGCTCCGCGGGCTCTTCTCTAGTTGTCTGCTGTTTTTCCTGCTCCGGGACAGTCTCTGCTTGAGGCCCTGCCTGTATCTTGCTCCGCAGGCTCTTCTCTAGTTGTCTGCTGTTTTTCCTGCTCCGGGACAGTCTCTGCTTGTGGCCCTGCCTGTATCTTGCTCCGCAGGCTCTTCTCTAGTTGTCTGCTGTTTTTCCTGCTCTTACAGTTGGTTCTACGAAAACTAAAAAGTCATGGGATAGGAGGCGATGTCCTTTCGTGGATTACAAACTGGTTAAAAGACAGGAAACAGAGAGTAGGATTAAATGGACAATTTTCTCAATGGACAAGTGTAAACAGTGGAGTGCCTCAGGGATTTGTACTTGGACCGGTGCTTTTCAATATATTTATAAATGATCTGGAAAGGAATACGACTAGTGAGGTTATCAAATTTGCGGATGATACAAAATTATTCAGAGTAGTTAAATCACAAGCGGATTGTGATACATTACAGGAGGACCTTGCAAGACTGGAAGATTGGGCATCCAAATGGCAGATGAAATTTAATGTGGATAAGTGCAAGGTGTTGCATATAGGGAAAAATAATCCATGCTGTAGTTACACGATGTTGGGTTCCATATTAGCAGCTACCACCCAGGAAAAAGATCTAGGCATCATAGTGGATAATACTTTAAAATCGTCAGCTCAGTGTGCTGCGGCAATCAAAAAAGCAAACAATGTTAGGAATTATTAGGAAGGGAATGGTTAATAAAATGGAAAACGTCATAATACCTCTATATCGCTCCATGGTGAGACCACACCTTGAATACTGTGTACAATTCTGGTCGCCACATCTCAAAAAAGATATAGTTGCAATGGAGAAAGTACCGAGAAGGGCAACCAAAATGATAAAGGGGATGGAACAGCTCCCCTATGAGGAAAGGCTGAAGAGGTTAGGGCTGTTCAGCTTGGAGAAGAGACGGCTGAGGGGGGATATGATAGAGGTCTTTAAGATCATGAGAGGTCTTGAACGAGTAGATGTGAATCGGTTATTTACACTTTCAAATAATAGAAGGACTAGGGGGCACTCCATGAAGTTAGCAAGTAGCACATTTAAGACTAATCAGAGAAAATTCTTTTTCACTCAACGCACAATAAAGCTCTGGAATTTGTTGCCAGAGGATGTGGTTAGTGCAGTTAGTGTAGCTGGGTTCAAAAAAGGTTTGGATAAGTTCTTGGAGGAGAAGTCCATTAACTGCTATTAATCAATTTTACTTAGGGAATATCCACTGCTATTAATTGCATCAGTAGCATGGGATCTTCTTAGTGTTTGGGTACTTGCCAGGTTCTTATGGCCTGGATTGGCCTCTGTTGGAAACAGGATGCTGGGCTTGATGGACCCTTGGTCTGACCCAGCATGGCAATGTCTTATGTTCTTATGGAAGGGGATTTAACAGAATTTTCTGCCAAAATAGATTTGCTGTTGGAGATGGCCAGTGGTTGCGCAAGGGGAGGAGGAGGTTTCTGGGTGGATAGAAGCTAGGCAGAGCACTTTATCTTTCATTAGTCTATGCCATAGGAGATTTTCGCTCTGCTGCACCCAGAAGCCTGGCCTATGATGCTATTTTGGTGGCTGTACATCACAAATGTCCTTGCAGGCTCTCTGAGTGGGGTGCTTGCTTGCTTTCCCCGAGCTCTGTTCATTATAAACAGTATCCTCTGTCGTCTTGTCTGCTCTTTGTGTTGGTCTGAACACCCGTGGCCCTCAGGAAACCCGTTTTGCTTCTTTATTACACTACAGATCTGTAATCATTGTGCATGCTAATTAGTACTAAAACACATCTTTTGGAACCTCTTGTGATGCAGCATATTTTCATACATTTTCGGATGAATCCTCTTCATTGTGACGAAATTAAAACAGCCAGGGGTCCAATTCTGACTGGTGCCTTAGTTCTACTGATGTTGGACCCCTGCATGTAAACTCGTGTCTCCTCATCCTGGGGAGTACCTGGGAGAGAGAAGGGTCCGTGCTGTTCTCCAGTCCATATCCCAGCTTTTACAAATGGCTTCCATATGGGAAACCAGAGCAGAGGGAGGCAGTCTGTGTGTCTGTGAAGCCCAGGGAGTCATCGTGCGTGCGCAGTGTCGGCTGTCTGGTCCCTCAGCCCTTCCCACATATACAGATTGAAGCAGTGGAAAAGTTATTTCCAATGCTGGGCAGGCCCAAGCTGCCTGATCTGCACCACTAGCCGCTCTGGCTCCGAGCTGTCCCACTGCTCATTAGTCAGGGCTATCTTTGTGTGTTGCAAGGCCTCCCCGTCTCCACCTGACCCCAATACATCTTCAGATGAAAGCATTTTTGCTCCTGCTTGGCATTCATGAATCTGAGATTAGCTCTGTTTCCTGTCACTTATCTGGAAGGGGCTGTGAAGACTTTTTCTGATGCTTTCATAATATTAAGTTAAAGATCAGACCCATACGTTTTCCTGACGGAGAGGGTTCTGTATCACAGGGATAGACCAGTTCTGTTCTAATGAGGTTCCCAGGGCAAGTCACAAGAAGAAATGCCTTTGATATTGATAGCAGAAAGATGGCACATTATTCACCTTCCATCAAAGCCATTTAGGCACGAAATTGTGTGAGCAGCTGAGCTTATCTAGTATTCAGCCAATCGGCTTGTTCTATCTGATTATAGCTTTCCTTATCTCTGCCACACACTGTTGTATTCCCCTTCTCTTCTTTTTCAATTTTAAGCAACTCATCAACATCACAGATTCTTACTCTGAACTAGAGTTAGTTATAATAACACAAGCAGATATTATGCAGGTCAGTTTTCCATATGCCACACCCTCCCATTATTATCACCAAGCCCAGCAATGCACCTCACTCCTGCCCTGCAGCAGCACCTGCTATTCCAATACTGAAACCCTCATACACAGCTCTGCCCATGCACCTCACTCCTGCCCTGCAGCACCCCCTGCTATTCCAATACTGAGACCCCCATACACAGCTCTGCCCATGCACCTCACTCCTGCCCTGCAGCACCCCCTGCTATTCCAATACTGAAACCCTCATACACAGCTCTGGCAATGCACCTCACTCCTGCCCTGCAGCACCCCCTGCTATTCCAGTACTGAGACCCTCACACACAGCTCTGCCCATGCTCCTCACTCCTGCCCTGCAGCACCCCCTGCTATTCCAATACTGAAACCCTCATACACAGCTCTGGCAATGCACCTCACTCCTCCCCTGCAGCACCCCCTGCTATTCCAGTACTGAGACCCTCACACAGCTCTGCCAATGTTCCTCACTCCTGCCCCGCAGCACCCCCTGCTATTCCAGTACTGAGACCCTCACACACAGCTCTGCCAATGCACCTCACTCCTGCCCTGCAGCACCCCCTGCTATTCCAGTACTGAGACCCTCACACACAGCTCTATCAATGCACCTCACTTCTGCCCTGCAGCACCCCCTGCTATTCCAGTACTGAGACCCTCACACACAGCTCTGCCCATGCACCTCACTCCTCCCCTGCAGCACCCCCTGCTACTCCAGTACTGAGACTCACACACAGCTCTACCAATGCACCTCACTCCTGCCCTGCCATACCCCCTGCTATTCCAGTACTGAGACCCTCACACACAGCTCTGCCAATGCACCTCACTCCTGCCCTGCAGCACCGCCTGCTATTCCAGTACTGAGATCCTCACACACAGCTCTGCCAATGCACCTCACTCCTCCCCTGCAGCACTCCCTGCTATTCCAGTACTGAGACCCTCACACACAGCTCTGCCAATGCACCTCACTCCTGCCCTGCAGCACCCCCT